>NC_091120.1:87458308-88191641 GCF_040183065.1 Periplaneta americana | reverse complement strand
CAGTAAAATTTAAAATTACATTCTTTTTTACTGTTGTTCTGTGCACTTTTTTCAATTGTCGAATAATTCAGTCGGTTTATTTGCAATTTTTAGTTTAATAATTTAAAGAGAAATTAATTAGTACTATTACTTTTCATTTTTATGAAAATTTGTTAGAACACTTGTATTTACATATATGAAATTGTATAGCTTATTTTGTACTTCGTCTTTGTGGGCTACCTATGAAGATAGGAAGTGTTTAATTAATACATAAGAAAATAAATAAATAAATGAGTAAATAAATACGTAAATAAATAAATAAATAAATAAGAAAATATATAAGTAAATAATTAGGCAAATAAGTAAATATATAAGTAAATAAATAAGCAAGTAAATAAGTGGGTGAGTAAATAAATAAAAATTAAACACAAGTTGTTTCAGTGACTGTTACTAATTTTAAACCTAATAGAACGACTCATAAGATATGAGAATGGAAACCTACACCTAGGAATGCTTCCAGTGTGAGTTATAAGCTGAAGTGATTGTCCTTAAAACACCAGAAAACCAAGTAAATTCTCTCGAATCCATGCATATTGAGTGTACTGATCTGCTAGTAGAATTACTAACTCTTCCAACATCCTAGAGATATTACTGGTTGCAGAATAACATCTGTCACTGTGATACTACTGCTTAATCATTCTGTCTTCAGTAGTCAGTGCAATGCTGCGGATTTGGAAGCATTATTCTGGATCAGCTATTGATAATTTCATGTGCGTTACATATCCCCATCGTGAATGCAATGGAGAGGCTTTACCTGGCTTCCTGCTATTTAATGGTAAATAGGCTACTACTAATTATAACACACAAACCAGGCGTTTTCGTACATCGACCCCTATTCTCGTATTGCTTCTTATGACCTCATGAAAGTTTGTAACATGAATACTGAAACGTGCTGTAAATATTTTTTATTTAGTGTCGGTCTTAATTTGAAAAGATGTAATATCCAAACCACTATTTTTAAATAACTTCATTATAGGGTAAAGTTGCCTATTTCCGTGATACCCTTAATCCCGTGAAACGTTTTTAAAATTTAATGTCAGTCAAAGCTTTGCCATTCGACAATAACGCCAGACATTTTTCTCGAAACAGTGCATCTTTCGCCTACTTTTGAGACATCGGTGAACTTCCTAACAATATACCCAACCCCGTGACAATCACTGTAAAAAAGTATCACGGAATTAGGAGTATCACGGAATTAGGCAACATTACCCTATATTATTATTGGATTCCATTAAAGATTGTAACATGATTACTGAAACATCCGATACGTGATATTAATTTCCTGGTCTTGTCTGTCGTAATTTGATTATAAATAACATTCATACCAATACTTTTCATGAATTCTCTGTGTATTTTTTTAATTTTTAATTTCTTTTACATCTTTCTTAATTATTCTATTGTTGAGTTGTAAGTTTCTATTTCACTTGTTTAGTTGTGTACAGTTTTGTACTTCATTATCTGTTTAATAGATATTATTTTAAAGTGATGTAGTTTTCACTTTTCTCATTGCCAACGTTGTTTAGATGGTTGGCTCTATCTTCCTCTATTAGCCTTCTGGTAAGCAACATGAGGTGAAATTCGTATTCTACCCATTTGGAGTCTTTTAAAATGGCCAAATTTCCTTGATGTAACGATTTACTTCAAACAAAAACCAACAATTTTTTCATGGTTTTTGTATTGCGTGGAATAAGCTGTCAAAACGATATAATTAATTTAAAATGGAAAATTATTTCTTCAGAGAAATTTATTAGTCTATATTGATAATTATCTCTACTCTTGGTTTCCATTTGCTTCAATGTTCTGTCGCTTCTAGCTCAAAATAATAATCACAAAAGACGAAATTACGTATATATGCAGTAAAAATTGTAGTTCATTTTTAAAAATTGGCGACCAATGATTCTAAAGTTTCCTTATTGTGTGCGAGCGAATGTCCACAGAAGCAACTAGTTCCATAACTTTCCCTTTAACGCTCTGTTTCTACAGTAGGTCTGTTATGGTTATTTGATGAGTAGGAAAATGTGCTTAAGATTTGATTGTAAACCATGTATATCACTTTTTAAAATGAAATATAAGATTAATACTGGAAGTGATTGTAATATGTAAATATTTATTGCATCTGAATCTCTGAAAAAATTAATCACACAGACTATTGTGTACTTGCACCGTACAATTTAGAGAAAAAGTGGAGATCTTACTTTTAGAACTATAAAAAGTATTTTGTGTTCAATCGAGAAAACAAAAATGTACCTTTCGTCCGTCATCAATCCCCGGTTACACCGCAGACTATTGCTTTGTCTGTTGGAGGCTCCTGTCATCTCGTGAGACGTTACGCAGTAAAGGCTTCCACGGTTTGAAAACAGACTTCAGCCAGCAGAGGTAATTGTGAGAAAAATTGGGAATGTTGTGGGGAAATGAACATCTGGACATCGTTTTGCCCGAGGAGAAACAGGGTTCTCTTAAGTGCTGGAAATTTACAACACGGGATGAAATCATTGCTAGCCTCTAAAGGAAGTTATTGTAAGTTAATCCATAACCTTTCTCGAGATTTAAATTCTCATAGTCGGTCGATCATCCAGGATAATCTCAATTGGCATATTTTGATAAAAGGATATTAATCAAAATAGAAATAGCAAAATAAGAACAAAACATTTGTGTGTATATATATATATATATATATATATATATATATATATATATATATATAATTAAAACTAGTATCTGTAGTTTCTACCAGAAGTTTAAGAATATCCCTTTGAAAGAGATATTTCACTCCTGTCCTTATACTTGTGTGAAACTCTCTGTTGTTTGTACAGGGACCAAATGCCTGTGAAAATTAATTTCTTTACTACAAACCCAATCTCTCTAGCCTTCAAACTGTGGATTATATAACATTTTTTTCTGTTATGAAAATTGACTGAAAACTTACATTTTTGTAGGAAAAACATTAATTACTTCAGAATTATTGTGTTTAAACCAATATATTTTTGGAATACAGTTAGATATTATCTCAAGTCATTCTTCTACATCCCAATAATCTGCCACTTCACGTCCACACTCCTGAATTTCGACCCATTTCCACTTTTTTGCAAGGAAGAAATGTAATCTTTACTAAAATGAAGGAATAAGCTGATTGACCAGTATTAACAATGATATGATGTACGTAAGTGGCAGCTGGCGGTCCCGGGTCAATTTGCTGAGAATTTCAAACTCAAGAGAATTAAAGAAAATAAAGAAAAAATCTGAATTTTAAAGCGTGAACGAGGTGTCACAATTTGTTTAAACAAAAATTAATATTTTCTCAAGAAGCCTTTCAGATATTTCTAACTCTGTCCCAAAATTCATTGATCTAAGTATAGCCTATATATATATATTTTTTTCTTTTTCTTGTTGAGAGGGAGGGAACATCTCACGCACTACGACCTGAGGTCTATTGTACACCTCTCCTATATGGGAAGAGTTTCATGCCCACCGATCCTCTACGCGCACCGAACTAACCACTTGACTCCCTTAACGACCGGTCCCTACAGCCAACAGAGTCCATGTACCACTCCTGCTTCGGCAACTGCCCCAAGGCTCCCTTAACGGTTCGAGGCGGAAGTCCTCCCTCGAGAAGGTCTGCCCCGGGTTCCGTTGCAAAAGCTATCCATCATCGCATCAATACAATCCACCGAGAGAGCCAGCAGCTACGGAGGGCTGCCTGTAGAGTGATCTGAAAACCAGAAAAGTAACGGGATGATGAATGAAAGGATGATAGGGGAGGAAAGGAAGATCTAAGTATATTAATTTTGGAGTAATTAATTTTTCTCCTACAAAAAAAAATGTATTTTTTCAATAAGTTTTCATAGCAGAAAAATCCGCAATTTGAAAAATAGATTGGGTTTGCAGTAGGAAAAAAAAAAATATTTTTTTTCATAGGCATTTGGTCGCTATATAAGCATCTGGGGATTTCACTTAAGTATAAGAACAGGAATTAAACGTCACTTAAACTTTTGGTAGAACCGTTGTTGTTGTTGTTGTTGTTGTTGTTGTTGTTGTTGTTGTTGTAACAATAAGTGACAAATACAAGGATTGAACATTTGGCTCGTTTCATCCTCATTATCGTGAAACTGATGAAGTAACACTAAACATTTAATTTGAAAGACATGTTGGTTCAGAAAAGTGTGAATACAATTAATAATTATATATAATAAATTTTCAGTCAAATACACTTTTCAATTTGTGAGGTCAGATAATCTGTTACATCACAATATTTAATACGAAGTCACTAATATTTTCGACTTTAAAAAGTCATCTTCGACTTCGTATTAAATATTGTGATGTAACAGATTATCTGACCTCATAAATTGAAAAGTGTATTTGACTGAAAATTTATTATATATAATTATTAACTAAACATTTAGCAAGGAGGCCATTGCTTGAAATATCTCAGGATAAATATAAGGCAAGGAAAACACAGCACTCTCTGTTTGTTAGAGATAAAGTATCCATTTTCCTGCAAGTAATCAAACTAATGGGTGTGTAGCTAGAAACATCAACGCTTGAGTAACCCCTCTGATGTATAAAACCAAATTGTTTTGTGTTTATAAATTTTTTTCGAAAATGTCTAAACTCCTAGGTTAGATTCTTGTCATTTACTCGTGCATTTATTAAAAAATACTACTCAACGCTTCTTAGTTGGACAGCCCTGGTGTGCAAATGCGTTATACCCGAGACGAAGCTTACATTTCAGCACTCTGCGTATCCCCCGGGGAAGAGTTCCCGAGATGGAACACGGAAGTAATTTTTTTCGCTCCCAGTAATGGCAGACTGGTACCCTCGTGTTTATATTCTCTGGCCCCGGGGTTGTTCATCACGATACCGCGCCCAAGGAACTGATGGAACAAGAGGCTTTGGTCAGTGGCGGGGTAAATTCCTTCTGCTATGTATTCCGAACTTTACTTTACAAACTATTGGAGTTCATGTTGCCCTTCTCTCACCCTCCGCCAGTCGATAGAATTAAATTCTGTTTAAATTTTCATAGTGATCAGTGTTGAGAGAACTGCTTCTCTACCTTATTCTTTTCATCGACGACGTTTTCTTCGTCATCATAATTATCAACAGCTAACAGTTTTAGGCTTCCATAAATATCAGTTAGGGCATGTTAGCATCTGTATCAAGTTAATATTCTGTCCATTTTAGTTCATTTTTCCACTACGGTGCCAATACAGATTTATGAAATACGAGCTTCTCTATAGTTTGTGATGTTATTTTCTTTCAGAGAAGTCAAAAATACTGGCCTTTTTAATTTCTTGCAAAACATAAAGAGAAATTATTTTGATGGTTCCAAATGTAAGTTTGGGGATTTACAGGGAAATGCAAGTTCTGAACATTTCTCATTTCTAAGAAATATCAATTGGGCATTCCACCTTTTGTTGGAACTTAAAATTTCCTACGTTTCGGAACTTCTCGTCCCTTTTGGCCCCAAGACCTGTATAAATTACTTTCCACATAGTACATTTCATTAAATTTCATTTTAATGAACTTGCCCGTCTAAATTTGCTTTAATTTTAATCCGTGGCACGATAGTCCATGAAGGGTCAAGGCCGACCAATCGGCTGCTGGGTCTTACGTCCAACGTAATCTGTTAGTTTTAATTATGTAATTAATAATAATTATATTTAACTTTCTAAGAGATTGTGTAATTCTCTGTCGTGCCCTACTCTCTAAGATCTGTTTCGAAGACCATTCTACGATTCCACGCATTCTAATCAAGATTTGAATAGGCCTATAATTTAATCTCCTTCCGTCATTCTTTGTTAGTCTAGATCTGTGATGTGTAAACTGTATACTGAAGTTGTTTGCAAGTGTTTCATACAAATTAATTTTAGTGTTTCTTACAAATTAATGTTAGTGTTTCATGCAAACTAATTTTAGTGTTTCATACAAACTATTTTTAGTGTTTCATACAAAATAGTTTTAAATTTGAATTTTGAATTTATTTTTGTATTTGTTCCAGTAAGTCCTATAATGATAATATAAATATGTGACATTTTGATATTTCAGTCTTTGATTTATTTATAGCAAAATATATCCACAAAGTTATTTTTTGCTAATACATCTTAGTTAACATTTTCGCCCCTTATTGCGGGCATTATCAGATTAATAATATCCTTACATTAGTCTGATGATGCCCACAATAAGGGGCGAAAACGTTAACTAAGATGTATTAGCAAAAAATAACTTTGTGGATATATTTTGCTATAAATAAGTCAAACACTGAAATACCAAAACTTCACATGTTTGTATCAGTGGCGAATATTCAGAGCATTCTACGCATGCACTGCATGCTCTGTTATTTAAAAAAACACACACTCTATAATTGAAATAATAATAATAATAATAATTATTATTATTATTATTATTATTATTATTATATTTACATTTATTTTCCGCGTTTTATTTTCATAAAAATATTAAATACTGCTGTATTTAGTTGAAATATAACAGGTTAGACTGCATGCAGTTATATATATTGTATGCAGCGTTTGACAAAAATGCTTTCTGAAGCCTCGGGGTGTATTACAGTTTACAGATCTCAGAAAAGCGCCGAGCAGAGAGACGGTATGTTAGGGTGAAATACCAGTCAGTTTGGGTGTCATTAGCTGAGAGTAAGGATGCATGTTATACAGTAGTGGTGGACTGTCGTACAGATTTCTGCCAGCTTGACCGTTTATTTTGTATGGTTATTCCGACAGTGATATTTTTCAGCACAACAGCAAAATCGACACTGTTACTTACCATTAACAATTTAGCTTTCAGTGTAGCTTGATTTCGTGACACGTGCAGTACTCAAGGTTCGTTCAGATCAGTGACATGATAAAGTTGTATTTGTTGTTTTATTTAATGTAAAAATGGATGACTGTAACGAGGTGTGTCAGTGTGAGAAAACTTAAATTAAAACATTTCCGACATTCGAACTTTGAGAAAAAGCAAATGATATTTTCTCGGGACAGACCAGTAATTAAATTAACAGCGACTGGATTTCACATAAACGAATAAATATACTGGTAGTCCACAGAATTACATTTTGAAAGTTAAACAATGTAACTTTATTCTGCATTTCTTTCTTTCTTTCTTTCTCTCAGTTTAACCTCTCCCTTCTAGGTGCATTTACACGACCCATGCCACCCGGGCCTTACAGGGCCGCGACCTGTCGGGAGAGGAATTAAGCTATGGATCACATACATATTTTTTTGACTACACAAAGACATGGAGGGCCTTCCCGGATTAGGGATCAGCTCTATGCCAGGACCGCCTCCGATACAGCACAAACATTTAAGACATTACACATCATTCACTCAGACACATATGAAAGGATTAAGGGAAGGATCGCCGTCCATGGCCGGACTTTCAAGAGGTACAATCTCGGCATTTGCCTGGAAATAACTGAGGAAACCATGAAAAAGCTCAGTTAGGATTGCCGGCCCCTGGGATCTGTATTCTGCATAATAATAATAATAATAATAATAATAATAATAATAATAATAAAACAAAGAATGTCTAGCCACGCCCAATTTCTTGAGAGAAATTAAAGTAATTGCATAGTACATGCCATGGTGTTGATTTCACGCTTCGCCACGGTTTGTATTATCAAAATAATTTTAGTTTCTCAAGAGTTGAGACTTAAATTAGATTTTATTGGGGGCCATTGTATGTATTAGTCAAGAAAAAGCAACGAAAAAAGCTATTAACAAAAGATATTGTGCATAAACATGATACAATGCATTACTTACCATTCAAATAATATAGCCTATTTTACTCTAGTTTGAATTTTCTTAGTTTCTTATAACAATACATGTTTAAAGATCTTAATTTCGTAGTTTCCAATTACACTTTAAATTTTAGGATTACATTTTATTGTATATTTTTATGTCAGCCATACATCGCTTAATTGCTCGACATATTATACAAATAGGTACTGCATTTGTTACTGTACATTATTTCATCGCCATATTTCAGTTTGGTAAAGCTTGTCTCAATATTTATTGCTTCTGTATTTACGAAAAAGTTACGGAGTTTATCGTATGCGTACTTCACGTTATAAGTTCAACGCTTTTTGCAACAAAAATGTGATGTTTCTTTTGTCATAGTAATAATTCCATTTATAACCTTTTCTTGATCTATCGTTCAAAAGATATATAATATACTGCATTATATATTTAATTTACTGTGCACTTAACAAGAATAAAACTTACGTTTTCTGGATTACTAAAGACATCCTTTATAATACCAAGAAGTAAGATAATCTATGGCGAATCCTCGGCCTCATCTCGTGAAATACCATCTCGCTATCAACAATCCCATCGTCTCTAAATAACGTAGTCGATATAGTGTCGTTAATAATTAACTAAGAAAAATTCTTAACTTCATTTATTAATCGAAGGCCTCCCCGAAAAAAGGATGTAACATCAAATTATTGAAATGTGTGACTTAGGTGGAAAAGTAATTTTATTTTGAAGCATTAATCTATAACGATAAATTATTGCATTCAATAGCAAATGAAGTTGTATCCTTGATTAGTCAATAGTTCTGCTAGTATACATAGATCTGAAATTATTATTTTTTCTCCTGAAATATGAATTATAGTTTTGTTGGTTACATCCTTATTCCGGAGAGGTCTTCAATTGTACGTTATAAGTAATTAATAACATTAATTCGTCAAAAAAATGCACATAAATAGCTATTCATATATTGTTTATCATATCTAATAATATATATATATTTTTTAATTTACTTTGAAGTAACGGTTAGCATGTCTTACCGTGAAACGAGCGGATCCAGGTTCAAATCCTGCTCTTGGGAAAAGTTACCTGGTTGAGATTTTTTCCGGGTTTTCCCTAAACTCATTAAGAATGAATGCTAGGTAATTTTCGGCGCTGGACCCTGAATTCATTTCGCTGGTATTATCACCTTCATTTCACTCAGACACTAGATAACCATAGCTGTTCATAAAAACGTCGTAAAATAGCCAACTAAAAATGATATAAGTACTAAAAGATATGTCATTCATGATTAGATTCTACTCATAGACCACCGAAGGGAAAGTTGTGAGATTAATTACTTCTATCAAAATTTACTTGCGCATGTTCTGCCATCTATCCGCAACATGCGGAATCCGAATCACGCAGGTGAAGTGGGTAGGCATTGGATACACATACACACGTCATATCAAGATATAATTGAACTAATGACACGCTAATCCTTTAAGAAAGAGGATCTTATACGTTCATGGCTTTTGTGTTAATTCCGCTGTGCTGAAGTCAGTAGACATCAACTAGTAGTATTATCAGTTGTTACAGGTGAAGGAAAGCCTTCATTTATTGTTATCTCAAATCACCTTGCATCCAAAGTCATTTTAAACAGGGCATGTTCAGTGTGGGCAAGTTTAGCCTTTAAACAAGGTATAATAGAATAGAATATCTTTTAAAAGTGTGACTGCATGCGATTCTTAGATTCTATCCACACCTGTGGAGTAAGGGTTAGCGTGTCTCACCGCGAAACCAGGTGGCCCGGATTCGAATCCCAGTCAGACAGGTTACCTGGTTGACATTTTTTCCGGGGTTTTCCCTCAACCCAATATGAGCAAATGCTTTGTAACTATTAGTGCTGGACCAGGACTCATTTCACTGGCATTATCACCTTCATTTCATTTAGACGTCAAATAACCTGAAATGTTGATACAACGTCGTAAAATAACCCACTAAAAAAAGAAAGTGTCTGGAGCTCGAACTGGCCAGATAAATGCTTCTACGTTCTTCTGAGCTTTCAGGGTGAAGATATTGTCCATTAACTGTACATGGCCCGCTATTGGATGCCTAACAAACGAGTATAGGGTTACAAAATGAAGCAGGGGTGAACAAACTACATATTCACTAGAATACAAGACTATATTTCACCTCATCTCGCCATCACCAATTCCATTAATGTCAAATAACTCAGTAGTTGACACAACGTCGTCAAAGAAACCAAGTAAAACACCAATATAAAAAAGTGGACAAATGCAACACATACGAAATGTATCAGAGACATTATAAAGATAACAATGAAGATATTGAAGATGTGATATAATATATAAAATACAATATAAAAAAGTGAGCAACATACAGTATGAATACGTGAATTATAGTCAATCACAATAAACAGAAAAATAAATAGGCCTGATACTTAAACAAAAATACCAAAAGTATTCTACTTATATACATATGTTTAAAAAAATATAATAATATACACGAATAATTATAAGTTTTAATCAGTTCGAGCATTTTCTTTTTAAATATTTTGTTATTCAATAGTTTCAAAACCGGGTTTCACTTAATAAAATTATTATACAATCTTGGGCCAAAATTTGAGCTGTGCCTTATACCTGCTTCGCTCTTGTATTTTGGCTCAATTAGAGAGCATGAAATCCTAAATCTTCTTGTATTATATCCATGATCGTCCGATATAAAATGATTATAATGTTTATGAAAATAATTTATAAATAATTATAAATTTGTTTGATGTCCAATACATCAAATTCTTTACATGTGAGCTGTGTTGGGTAATCAAGCTTCCTTTTCAAACATATTTTAATTATTCTTCTTTGTAAAAGTAGTAGGCCTAATGGGAGAAATGAAGATTGTGTTATTCCGCCCCATTCTATTATTACATATTGCATAATCGATTGAACAAAATCTAGAAATATTGTTCTCAGTGAATTAACTGACATGAATTGTAGTAACTGTACAAATTTATAGGTAATTTGCTAGGAGACGTCGTTGCATATAGACCACTTTTACACTAAACCTAAAATTTGTTTTTGCAAGATATACTAAAACCCTAAACTGACCTAACCTAACCTTTTCCTTAATCTGTGACAGGTTAGGTTAGTGTTTTAGTATACGTTGTATACACTAAGATTAGGTTTAGTGTAAAAGTGGTCTATATGCAACGACGTCTCCTAGCAAAATACCAATTTATATATTATAGAGTGTTACGGAGTTTGGAGCATAAATAATTAACATGACTGTTCCAACGTAGATTTTGATCAATAATAATACCTAAATACTTTATTTGGTTCGATAGGTTTAACTTGGGACAATAACAGAAGTTTGAATTAGAACAATATTATGACATCATGGACAAATATAGTGTAATTTTTATTAACTGCGGGAAGTCCTGTTACATTCACAGAGGATGGTATACTTGTTGTTTTTTCCTGTATTGAGCCAGAGTAGATCTGCGTCTAGCCATTTTTTAACTTTATTTATTCCTGTGTTGGCAGTCTTGAATATTTTTTCCCAATCGCTACCAGTAAATATTCCAACGGTATCGTCAGCAAAAGGATACACATTGCATTTTGTGACATTTTAATTTAAAAATAGTAAATCATTTATATAAATAATGAACAAAAGAGGACCTAATGAACAAAAGAGGAATGCCAATTTCCACGGTAACATCTTCACTCATCGCTTTGCTTACTTTAGTGCACTGACATCTATTTGATAGATAAGATCGAAACAGATCTAGAGCTGTATCTCTAACTCCAACGCTTTCTAGTTTTTTTTTTTTTTTCAAAAGAATATCATGACTTAACTGTATCAGAAACTTTTTTTAAATCCAAGAATACTCCTACACTTTTCTCGCCTTTGTCTAATGCATTGACATTGGTTGTGACTGCCATTATGGCATCTCCGGTACTCGTCTGATTTCTAAAGCCGAATTGATATTTTGCTAAAATTTTATATTTTTTCTAGGTAATTATGTACTCTTTCAAATATTTTCGCAATAGTTGGTAATAATGATATAAGTCGGTAATTATTTAAATTGCTTTTGTCTCCAGATTTGTGCAAGGGGATTACTGTAGTTAATTTTAACTCTGCCGGAAACACTCCTTGTGATATACACAAGTTAATCACATTTATTAGGGGTTATGAGATAAATGTAATGATTTCTTTCATTAAATTAGTTTTGATGCCATCTCTTCCGGAAATAACGTTATTTTTTAAATCACATATGGTTTAAATTAATTAGTTTTCAGTTACTGGCGATAAAAAAAAATTGAAGAGGCTGTATTTAAATTTGGTACATTACATTTTTCAACTTCTGAAGAATGTAGTATTATAGAGCTTGTAATTTTGTGAGCATTTTTTTTAAATAAATGTTAAATTCATTTGCAATTTCATAATTCTCTTATACAATTAATCCTTCTTGCATTTTAATCTCGTTAATAGTTATTTTGTGCCCTTTTATTGTACCTGTGGCTTCATTCACTGTTTGCCAACACCTTTTTGGGTCATACTCATATTTCTTAAATTTTTCTTCTTAATATCTATTTAATTTTTGCATTTCGTATAACTGAGGTTATATAACTACGCTTTTCAACAAGCTACCAGACGACGCGTCAACCTCGGACTTGCTGTTCCCAGGAAGATGCCGAAGGCCTTGAGAATGGTGACCTGTTGTACATTAACCTATGACCTACATTTTCTGCAGCACATCAGCTGATCTTATCCTATTTCAGAATTTTGCCAATAGATGGCTCAAAGAGTCCATGGATGGCGTAGGAAGCTGTGCCTCGATATCTCTAGCGCGTTGCTCGATATATTGATCCTGAAGCACAACCTATCGGAATGTAGCGTTAACTCAGTAGTGCAAGATACCATGCATTTTAGTTCTCGTTCTTCCCGTAAGATGTCACATGCATGTTCTACACGGCAGAGTCCACGGACTCTGCTACACGGTACAGTGACCCCCTCCCCCCGTGGTATAGTGACTGTCACTCTGCAGACATCGCATAATATTTACAAATTCGCAGTTTTGATTATTGTCAAATAACCTAACAGAGTCTATTTTTAAAATAGATATTAAATGAAAACTAGGAAAGAGTTATACCATTATCTTGTACGTGTAAATTCCGCAGAGACTTAAAAATGTCCACCAGGCACTTACTGCGATCATTATTTAATACAATTAATCGATGGGGTGGTGGTGGTGTGGTAATTTATGTTCCATTGGGCTACACAGGTACAATGTGTGAACTGTAAAGATGCGTAAGAGTGATTTGGCCAATTTCGTCAGAGACGAAACCAATTGGTGTTCCTCGTTGATTCTTGATCAGCAAACAGAGACAACTACTTACTGCAATAAAGTGTACCGCCGAATGTGAAATTCAAGGTTAAGCTGATCCCACCTGGTCGTAAGTCAAGATCCAGCCTCTTGATGTCTATTTCTTAATGCCTCATAAAAACTTCGTGAAGTATCGGACACTGCTGAATTCAATGTCTGGTCCCGAGAGAATTTTCTGAAACTTCCAGTCTTGACACATTACCAGTTTATGGCAGAGATCTTAAAGCCATTAATCAGGTTTGCTTTCTTCAGATGCGGTTATCTGCATGAAAGACCGGGAAAGTGTCGATCACCGCTGGAGTATTGTTTTGAAGCATCCACAGGACATTATTGTTCGATATGTAACGGATTGAGAGTATTCAGATGTGCTCACTGCACTTCTACGTTTTGTTTACAGCACTGTCTCATCAAAAAATTGTCTGTGGCATGTTGAAAAGCATCAGTAATTATATAGTAAGTGTCTTAATATTTCTAATTTTTCTTCAGTATATGGGAATATTAGTGACAAGTACTTTTATCTAATATACTCCATGGTATGTTTATAGCCTTAGATTTCTTCAACCTCTTGACATGGGCAGCTAATTTTTTGGAAATGAATATGTCTTCAGTAGATCTTTAAACTGCAATAAGTTACATTCTTCACTGCGAGTTGCATTTTCGGAAGGTTCCCTTGTGAAACCTGGCCTCCCTCAGCAGTCTTCCAATTTCTTTATCACAGTTTAGCCATACAAAGAGAATAATCTACAATAACTAGCATTCCCCTCATTACAATTCATTGTTCTAAAAAGTTATAACATTTCTGCAAGGACACCATAATAAAATTATGTTACAGTATTTCAACAGTACACAAGACATGAATAAACGGCATCTCACATTACTGCCATCTTGCATTTTACGTTGAAACCAAAAGAATATTCTGGTAACGAAATTATCCCCTAAACTAATAAAGTACTTCGTAAGTTCTCCCCTTTTCTTAACAAATCCAAATTCCCACAAATTGATATGATAGAAACTAGGCATAGGCGGAGTTATGGGTGGTCATGGGAAGCACTGCCCCCCCCCAAACTTATCTGAACTGTATTTTTTCATTAACGTTAGAAAATATTGAATTCAAATGACCTTTTTTTTTTTTTGTTTATGGTTAAGTTTCTGAGCTTAAATTGTCGAATTAATGTCTTCAGATCATGTGTCTGGACTTATATTTTAAATTTTTGAACGTATGGAATTCCTATACCTCATTTGAAGAATGGAAGCACTGTAATTTTTCTTTTGTAACAATCTGTACTCGTGTGTTAGAAGTCTACAGAAATACAGGCCGCCACTTGGAGATGTATGAATGACATACTGCACAACAATGCAGAAAAAAGAAAAGTGATCTCTGTTTAATGTGTAATCTTAGACGAGATCAAATAAAATAATTAGAATTTACATTTTATATGATATCTTCAGGAAAGCTTGATATAAAAAAGTTTCTGTTAGAACTGTTACTTACTTACTTACTTACTTACTTACTTACTGGCTTTTAAGGAACCAGTAGGATCATTGCCGCCCTCACATAAGCCCGCCATTGGTCCCTATCCTGAGCAAGATTAATCCAATCTCTACCGTCATATCCCACCTCCCTTAAAAACATTTTAATATTATCTTCCCATTACGTCTCGGCCTCCCCAAAGGTCTTTTTCCCTCCGGCCTCCCAATTAACATGTTAGGTTTCGTAACAAGTTGTTTTTTACGGTGATGGGTTAGAACTGTTACGTAGTTTTATTGATGTATATGTGTTTCTGTACTAGATAGAAAAAAAAAAAAAAAGAGAGATTATTTCAAATCATGACGGATTATAATTTGTAGTATATCTGCAGTTCAAGTCCTATACAACTCGGTTAGAAACATCGCGGATATGGATATAACATTGTAAGAAACATGTCCCCCGAAAATACTTCATTAAATGATCATATTCCGATATAATATTATACTGTACCACAGTCAAGCTATAACGGAGGTATTAGGTAAATGATGTCCCCTTAACTCCGTTATATGGGGATTCTATGGTTTTGCTTTGCCCCCCCCACCCCTAAGGAAACGGTTCTCTCTCCGCATATAAAACTAGGAACTCTTTAAAACTGAAGATGGAAAATAGTTATCATTAGTTTCATTTTCTCGTAACGCCGTGGTGCATAGGCAATGTATGTGACGCATGTATAATGCATGCTATCTAAACAGATGTCCTCTAGGGGTTTATCTTTGGTCATTTCTCGAAAGAAAGAACGAGGGGAAGGCGATAAGCACGTCGCGTCGTGAATACGTGTTTACCAATGTCGTCATTCTTCTGATCGAGTGTTCTTCAAGGGGATGGCTTCACCAGTTACAAAGAGAGAATGTGGATATAAAAATCAGTCAGTAGGTTAACAGAGAAGAAACTAAACAGATTCGTAAGTCATTGTCATAATCATAATCATCGTCATCACCACCACCACCACCATCATCATCATCATCATCATCATCAGTTGAATCGCCTAGAGCAGACAATCAAACTACACTATTAAAAAATCTGATTCGTCAGAAAAAAACGAAAAACTAGTGCAGTTAGACTCCACACGATGATTGTACTACTACTGTAAAGCTAAGGCAGATAAACTACAGTTCGACTTCAACGAGCAGTTTATCACATTTCATGCATAATAATGCACTGAAACATACCTTAATCCCACATTTCATAATTTGAAGAAAGTACAGTTTGATTGTAAGAGACTCGGTTACTGCAATACTGATTACACTGGTCAACAAAATTAAACATATTTTTTTGTTAAAAGATAAAAAAAATGGGTGAATCTTGTAGCATTTTTCGTGCTGATTTCAAATCTGTTTTCAAAATTGTTCTATCACCCAGGTGTTTTGAGTAAATATGAAATGTAATTCAAACTTTTCTAGTATTGATACCCTGTAAAAGTTTACCTAAAATCATATTTACTCAGCTAAAATGTGTATGAAACAGATTTTAGGTTATCCTTGGCTTGAGAAACATCTCTTTCGAGTGTCCAGCAGTAGTCTCACAGAATATTTGGGCTCCATTTTTCCTGGTAGCACCTTTCCATTTCAGAAAAATCTCGATAAAAACGCTCTCCACGTTCGTCAATCACTACCCGAAGGTTTTGAAGAAAGAAAAAATAGATGTGAATCCAAGAAATTGTTTAGAGATACATATTACACCCCATCACGTTATAGTTCTGAATCAGCTCGATGACAAGTTCTCTGTAATCTTCTGATCTGTGGTTCCTAGAAAGTAACAGTCTGTTGAGTGATTCTTAGGTTCCCGGCATATCATTGGAACTGGAAAAAGTATATGATAGGATCTTTTTATCTAACCAGTTAATAGAATTACATGGAGCACAACAGATTTCAGGGGCTAAGTTCCTGTTCTCGTCTATTTTGCAATCGAAATAACACTCGTAAGCTCCTTTAACTAGTAATAGTAAAAATTCGCCTGTGTGCTTTCAAAGATAACTAACCACAAACGTAACAAAAATTGCTTACATGATTTACACAGTATTTCGAGGCATGCTTCACTCTATAAGAAACTTTTTTTCACACTTAAAATTAGGACAATTAAAATAAGGGTTATGAAACTTGTTTCATGAATGTAAGTTCTAAGTCAACTGAGAATTAATACTCTCACAGTCTTATGAGGAATAAAATTTATTTTTATGAATTCTGACTTCATAGGCAACAATTAACTAAAGTTATAGGTTATTATTAAAGCAATAAAATGAAATATTTTAAATATTTCCTTTCCATTTGTATGTTAAGGACTGTCTATAGCAATAAAAAATAAATTTTTATAAAATTACAAAAAAAATGGTGGATGGTAGAAAAATTCTGACTTCATTTTGGCAATCAACAGATGAAATTACATAACAGACAGCAGACATTTTACATTTAACAAAACCACTGTTGACCAGTGTTATTAAAGTGAACCCTACAATTATCCCAATCGTGGGGGAAGTCACTTTCCTATTTTTTCTTCGAAATTCTGTATCTGTGTAAAACTGGGGTGTATGCCATAACGAGAGAAATTGTTTTCATACCAGCTTTTTTCTCTCTGCGTTCTTCTTTTTGTCGGAGATTTCAAGTTTTTCTGTGTTTCTGATATTGCTTCTTCTCTATTTTAAATGACATTCAGCAGTTTCTTTTTTAAATTTCCTTTCTGAAAGTCAATCTTTCTAATAAAATTGTTAAAGACTTTTTACTATACAAAATGATTTTAGATAGAAATAGGCCTATGTCCTGTGAGCATAGTCTTACCTTAGTATTTTCATTCGTGTAATATAACAAAAAAACTTTTTTAATACTTTTGAAACTTTTATTAGTTTAAAAAACCAAAATAATTTGATCAACTCTGCCCAAAAACTAACTCTATAATATAATTATTTTGTTGTAGATTTTAAATTCATTTGTGCCCTATTCCTTATATTGCTAGTTTCGTATCTGAAATTATACTTCTCAATTTTCTTTAATTTCATTTCTAAATTAGCAACGTCGTTTCACTATACAACTTGACTTTAAATCGTAGGCCTAATATGAAGGGTTCAGATCCATAGTGGGCCAAGCGCCATTGATTAAAAATGGAGAAAGCAAGGGTTAAAGTTAAGTGAATACCATAGTTTAATTAAGATTGACATATCATTTAGTTTTAATGTGCATACTTTACATTACTTGCTGCATGTTTCCATTGAATTATGGTAATAACTTGATTTTAACCTTGTTTTCTACGTCTTCAGAAAATGGCGCTTGGCCCACTATGGTTCTGAACCCTTCATATATTCCCTGGACAGCCATAGTCTTATTTAAGTGTTTTCGCTCATATCGTATGACACAAACAATTTACACGTATTAATACTTTTAGACTGTTTTTATTACTTTTCAAAATAAATTATTTGACCTTCTCGGTCCAAAACTTAAATAATTCTATATATTTTGATGTACCGAAGTACATATGATATTTCCACGCAGATATTCTGCGTCATCACATGATGAAAGAGAGATGGAACGGAGAAAAATTCTCTCCGGCGCCGGGATTTGAACCCGGGTTTTCAGCTCTACGTGCTGATGCTTTATCCACTAAGCCACGATCTGAGACGATTCTAAACGGCGTCGGGATTGTATCCGGCGTGGCACGGGTTCAAATCCCGGCGCCGGAGAGAATTTTTCTCCGTTCCATCTCTCTTTCATCATGTGATGACGCAGAATATCTGCGTGGAAATATCATATGTACTTCGGTACATCAAAATATATATGATATGCGTAATAAATCACTTTGTGATTTAAAGACGGCGCCCATACCGTCGGATCCCGGCCAAACAGTCACTCATCTGAGTGCACCTCAACACATGTATGGACTTCGGTCCTGCGTTCATAGACATCTATGACGTAGTGCAGAGGGCGGCCACTAGAGGGAACCCAAGAGATGGAGCTTAATCTGAGACGATTCTAAACGGCGTCGGGATTGTATCCGGCGTGGCTTAGTGGATAAAGCATCAGCACGTAGAGCTGAAAACCCGGGTTCAAATCCCGGCGCCGGAGAGAATTTTTCTCCGTTCCATCTCTCTTTCATCATTAAATAATTCTGTTAACAGACAGTAAATGCGGACAGCAGTTTATAAAACAGCGAAACCTTCCTTAAGTGGCCATCAGAATTTCTTCTGAAAAAAGAACGTTATTACATGTGGACTTCAAGTTTAAATTAATAATCTTAAATGAATAAGTTCTTCATATTTTACCGCATACTTAAATGTATTACATCAAGTAAATTCATTCAAAATTTAATTCGTTAATTTTAAGCGTAAGTAATAGGGCCTAAAAATATAGTACAATAATTTAAAAAATATTTATTTAAGGAAACTCTCTTTGAACATAGACTCATTCTCCTACGATACATTTCAGCAACAATGAACATTTAGTCAACAGGCACTTCGAAGGTTTATTTTTTTAATATTAGTCTCAAATTGCTGTCGCAGAGAATGTCATTGATAGAATAAGTAAAGTATATATTATGCTGCGTTATCATAAATCACTGAGGTATCATAAACAGTAGCAGTAATCAGATCTTTTCGATCCAGAGACATTTCTAAGAAGGAATTTTGACATCTGTAATTTGAAGCTGTGGAATGTTACATGATTTTCTTATGATCAGACAAGTACAGGATGAACCGTAAGTAATGACATTAATTTCGGAGAGTTATTATTTGAGATATTCCAAACACAAAAGTTAAATAAAATTTTGCTCGTTTTTACTTTCTTTTCGAGATAAAAGTTGTTTTATATGAAAGGTATACCATTTTTGGCTGGATTTTATTCAAAGAATTTAATTTTGGAAATAGTATCTTTAAGATATGTAAATATTTTTGGATTTTTTTATTTTATTTTCATAGCATGTTTTGGCAAAGCCATTGATTTAATTCTCAATATGGTCAGTCAGTTTAAGAGAGTAGTGTACTGTGATAATAGGTGATTGAAAGAATTTTAGTTTTGTCCTTTAAATGTGCAGAAATCTGGTACGAAAAATGTAACTTTTCGTTCTGCAAAGGAATTTTACAATGTTACATTTGTTCGGATCAAATTTCTGCTCATTTAAAGGACAAAATTAAAATTATTTCAATCATTATCATAATACACTGATCTCTTAAATTCATTGACCATATTGGGATTTAAATTAATGACTTTCCCAAAATATGCTGTGAAATGTTTTATATAAAATAATATTTATCTCGAAAAGGAAGCAACAACGAGCAAAACTGTATTTAACTTTTTAGTTTTAAATATTCCAAAGAATAGCCCCTGAAATTAATGACATTACTTACTGTTAACTCTGTCTGTATTCGCAGTTTTTAATGGCCGGCCGTGAAGTAAATCTGAACTTTAAAAAGTTTCCGGCCGCTTATCGCAGTCGGCTGCTGAAATAAGAGGACATATCCATGGGCTTGATATGAAATTCAATTAAATATACAAAGAAAATCTGTTTACTGAGATGTTCAGTGTATAGAAGTATTTTTCCAGATTTTACTATACTTTTAAATAAACTCTAATAGTTTCAACAGCTCTTGGGCCCTAGAAAAAGAACTTTATATGAAGAAAGAAAACATTTATAAAATTCTCCATGTTTATTAATTTACGTTGATCTGAAGAATATTTCTACAGGCAATAAATAATTAAGATTCCTGGTAATATATATTTCACAGATCATAAACGTAGTGATCATCCATCCTGGGCTAAATATTAAGATCATAAACAAGGCGTAGAATAGGGATAATTGATGTAGTCATGTTATGGATATACCGGGTGTTTCAAAAGGTTGTACTCAGTTACAAATGATCTGACGATGGTTTTGTAAATCGTGACTTCTCTTTCCTTGCTCTGGTTCATTCTTCACTTGTACGTAATGTGTAACATTAACACTCTAGTGGTAGAAATTCATGATTTGCTAGATTACTTTTTCTATTAACTTCTAGCATACATCATATTATCAGTTCATATTTATGGACAATACTTCAGTTGAGATTAAAATGGTGCAATAATCTTTGAAGTTTTTTTGTCTAATATTGCCCCTCCTGCAAATCAGTTCAGCTCGGGCTTGTTACTCCACGAACTCGGATTCAATTCCATGCTCTGACAGTGATATTTCTGATGGCTATGCTCGAAGAATGAGGGGTTTTCCTGAGTTCTCGCGTTGCCTTTACTACATATTACAAACTCAATTACACCAACACACTCCATTTTATTCTACTCTTTTCGTTTTATGTCATTATTTTTTTTAGTTTACTTGTTATTTAACGACGCTGTATCAACTACGAGGTTATTTAGCGTCGATGGGATTGGTGATAGCGAGATAATATTTGGCGAGATGAGACCGAGGATTGGCCATAGATTACCTGGCATTTACCTTATGGTTGGGGGAAATCTCGGAAAAAACCTAACCAGGTAATCAGCCCAAGCTGGAATCGAACCCGCCCCCGAACGCAACTCCGGATCGGCAGGCAAGCGCCTTAGCCGACTGAGCTACGCCGGTGGCTTTTATGTCATTATCTAAAATATATTTTCAGGATAAGGCGTATGAGTATTGATAGTGTCAGATGTATAGGGTCATCCAGACTGATTTTTCAAAGTAAAACAGTGCACTGGTAACGGAAGGATAACCTCACTGAGCGATACCACCGGCATCTGGGAGTGTTTCTGATGGCAGGCCAAGAACGCCTAGCGGCGAGACTCGCTAGCACCCGAGGGATGTTCATGTTACCAGTCAGAGGCCATTTAAGTGACGTCACACTAGTACTCTGGAAAAGACTGATCTATATGTGACCGTTAGCGACCTTTCTGAGTGATCTCTGCGGTGTCTTTAAAGCTGAAAGTCACTTAATAGGTTTTTCACTGAATTCACTCTTACGTTCGGAATTATATTAATAAAGATCCTAATCAAGGACTTCATACGCGCTAGCACAAATAGATATGAATTCTGCGTCATATGTATGACATGTTTTGTTTACATTGTTGAAGTACTTACAGTTTATGATGATAAATGTTGTTACATTGAGAAATGTCAGCAGTGGAGACAGTTATTGCATTGAAATGTGGTGGGCAATTACCTCTCTAGACGTCTACTTGACCTCATAAAAGCTGAGGGAAGCGAAATCGTGAAGAGCGCGACTATGAATATTTGGAGTTAAGTAATTCACTCTGTATTTTGCATGGAGAAAATACGACTACACCATACACTACAACTACTGTATACCGTCGTTGTTCCTGCAATAACTCCTATGTGCAAAATACAAAAATTTTTCAGTAAGAAAAGATAACACATTTATTCATCCCATTTGCACCCGTATGTAGGAGACTGTGAATTCTTACATTTTCGAAACAAAGAAATATAATTACATATAAGAGATTTTATTGCTTGCTGTATTACTATTTAAGTTATTTCATAGAGCAAAAATCTGAAAATCGATAAATATGTCACATATGAGTTATTGCAGGAAAAAGACTATATGTATAGTGAATACACTACTTGCAGTAATATACTCTTATAATAAACGACTAGTCAATCTAACGTCCATGTAGTAGGCAGAAAATATAACCCAGTGACAAAAATGATCAAGGAACACCATTAAGCGAATGACTAATACCAAGTTAACTAGGGCTAATACATAGGTTTTCTATGTCCAATACCCAGGCTCAAAATTCGTGTAGTGTAAATGAGATCTGTGGTGAATGGAAAGGGGAACAGGTTTTCTTAGAGTGCTACCATTTTGTTACTTATCAATAAGGCTACGTATTTGTTGTTTTAAAAAGAAGAAATACTTTACTTATCATAATCATAGAAAGAGCTTAACACAGCATGCTGAAAACCAGATTTTCGATATTAGAGATGCTGAAAACGCGTGTTTCGTATAATTAAAAGGAAAAATTCAATATTTCTTTACTACTCACAACATTGTATCAGATTGTGTAACAACTATAAACAAATTACCACTCACGGGTGCATAGATATAGGTAACTTATTTTTATTTCTTCGAAATATACTTCATATTTTGATTGTTAGCACATTTATGAACTATGTGTATTGATTTGGAATAACTGTTACTTTCCAACGTTACCTTTTTTAAACCGCATGCCTGCGAGTATCCAAAAGAATTAAGACTGTAATGCAGTGTGACGACCTTTTAATTCGTAGCAACACTTAAATGACAAAGAGTAAAAATATCTGTGGAACTTCATCAAGGAATTTAGAGAAGTTTCTTGAAACAATTGTAGTGACTTTGGTTACTGTTCTTTTTAATCTATATCACAATCTATATAATGCATTCTTTACTCTCAGAATTTCAACTGAAATTTTGGGATCAAAGGAAACAATAACTGTAAAATAACAAATCAGTTGACGGACGAACAGACAACAAAACGACTTTTTCAACATAAAATGTGGTCTAAACGAGTGTTTCCACTAAAATTTTGAAGTTACGGTACATTTTTGCCGTTATTATTTTACCTATGGGCTACTTCTTGTACAAATGAAAACTAAAAGAGTAATTAAGAATATATTTTTTATAGTTTATTTAACTGCAAATTAGTTTTGAAAAACAATTTAACAACGCATTACATGTATTATTTATTTTTCTGTTAGTGCTAGATACGAAATCTGAATTTTGCGCTGTGTAACATATAATAAAATTTAGCTTTAGATAAAAGGACTATAAATAATATAACGAGAAAATTAGATTTTAACTAAAACACACACACACACATTAATAAAAGACTATATCAAGAATCGGTTATATTACTTGCAAAGAAACCTGACGTTAAAATTCCTTCAGTGTCTTATAACAAAAACAAACAGAAAAGAGAACGGAAAGATTCCACAAAAGGTAATTTTAACTGAAGAAATAAAATGCTATTTATATTACTATTTTTAATAATGTACCCAATGTTTCAGTGTTGTAATTTTATTATTTACAATTTCATTGTTTTAGTTAATTAGATGATGATGATGATGATGATGATGATGATGATGATGATGATGATGATGGCGTATTTCTCAAATTTGTCATTGTCATTATCTTATAATTACCTGACAGATAAACCAAATAAACCCATATCGCGATAAGACTTTCGACACTTTTGCTCTGGAGTGACATTGTATGTACTAAAAAATACTGTGTGAATCATAGACTCGAGTGACGAAGTTTGAAGTGTTAACTTGGCCGCGAAAGACTGACTCATAGCGATTTAACGTGAAGGAAAGCACGCTCAAAGATAAAGATGTTAGGCGTTAATATTTACATTCTATGCCATTAATGTAATTCTATAAGGAAGGAGCCACAGTTGGCAACAATGAAAATGATATGGTTCGTTGTCTAGTGGATAAGCCGCGGAGGTACAGTAAACTGACCTGCACTCACAATCCATTGGTCTGTGCCCAAGTCATATACCGCTTGAAATCAGTTTTATGCTCACATTTTCATCGGTCTCGAATTTTATTACTCTCCAATATTTTTCTCTCTTTCATCACTTTCGACTTTTCCGGTTCAGACAGCATAATTTCTGTGCTTCCTAGTTTGAATTTACATATAATTTTCTTCAACATCTCTTCTGCATTGTTAGAACAATTGCCGAACCAGCCAGATATTCCGTAAGTTTGACATAGATATCGGGACAGTTCGTACAACTACCTGAGCTTTCATTGTCAACCTATTTCCACTATTTAATTCATCATCATCATCATCATCATCATCATCATCATCAGGGGCGAATGTTGATGACCTAAAAATCTGCTTAAAATGGTCATTAAAATGCCCTTAAACTAATGGAAAAATGACATAAAATTAAAAGAAAATAACATTTAAATATTATTCACCGTACTCGCGCCACAACTTCTTAAAAATTAGTCACCTTGTTTTTTTCAATGACTGCCCTGCAAATCTCGGAAAGAGGAGGCAACTTCCTGGAATTTGGCTAAGATAAAGGAAAAGAACATGCAACAAAATGAAAGTTTTAAGCGAAAACTATAGATTTTAATGAGGGTTTACAATATGTTTCAATCAGAGATGGTTCATGTCAAGGGCTTCATTCTCCGTCTCCTCGTCCTTCTGCGCTTCACTTTTTCTACCAGATCTTCCAGATGAGGGAGTGTGAATGAGAACACAAATTGTGGGCGCAGCGTGCATTCTTGCAATCTTTGTGTTAAAAATACTGTCTACTACAGTAGACATCCCTTCCGAACCATGTTGAGGACACAACGTCTTGTCCAGAACATGGTGAAAGTTTCTCCCCTTCAAACATAAATTCTAAAGACACCCGCGTACCGACAAAAGAACAGTAGTGGTCAAAGTCCTCACTTAAACTAAGCTGCTGTAAAGCATTTTATATTACTTCCGTTGTGTGAAGTGAAGACTTCAGTAGATTGAGGGATGGACTTTAGAGTCTGTTCCAAACTATGAAACTCAAATTTCACCGTTATTCTCTTATTCAGTAGGTAATTACTACTGACCTATTTGGTTAGAAAATAATTTAACAGACCTATCGGTAAAGAAGAAAGTAAAATGCATTTCAAATGATCTAAAAGTTCTTCAAAGTATTAAAAATGACCAAAAAATGCCGAAAAGAATATAAAAATGACCTATTAGTTAAAAAACGTAAAAAAATTAAAAAATGTAATATAAGAAATTACTTTTTTACGTTGATATTAACATAGAAAGGATTTCTATATTAATAGACATCATCTTAATGTGAAAAATAAGATGACTTTTCATCAACATCCGCCCCCAATAATCATAATCATAATCATCAGCATCATCATCATCATCATCATCATCATCATCATCTGTTCGTCCTCTCACCAATGTCACTGCAGTCTGTTGTGACATTCGTATCTCCGTTACTAGCCTTCGGATTTCTAGGTAAATAACTATTTTGTTTGCTAGTATTAAGATCTCCAAACTTAAATGAAAGTTCATGTTGTGATCTTAGGTTTCAAAATGTCGAGTTGCATATCACCTAAAAATACATTTACTTATTCAGTACTTTTATTTTGACTGTTACACTTTTACTACGTCACACTACTTTTGACCAATAAAACGGTACGAAAGGACGTCTTTCAACCAATCATGGCTGCTTATCGCACAATTTTATCGCGTCCCTAGCATTTGTTTAATTTTATCGCGTCCCTAGCTTTTGTTTAATTTTATCACTACCCTAGCATTTGTTTCTTTGTTTGCCAACATTTCAAACTGCGCTGATCTGGACGTCAAAAAACAGAAAATTACAAACCACTCCAGTCGATGCACAGCACTTTCAAATATGACTCGCATTGGCATTCATGAACAAGAATTAATAAAGATCACTAGTCATAGCGATGCATCTTCCCTGAAACCCTATTTACAAATAAATGAAGAGCACCATTCGGAAATCCTGAATAAGTTGAGGGGTACACCATGTACATCAACGAGTTCACTTCTTTTACGCACACGTCCAATATAACATCAACTGAACTACCAACCACTAAAACATTCAAATTTGAAAATTGTACTTTCAATAATTGTTTCTTTTAAAATTATTCATGTTTATTTTTTATTTCATCATCGTTAATTGAAACGTTTCTTGTTTATTTCATCATTCCTAATTAAATCTTTTCTAACACTCGTTTATATTATTTAGGTTATGTTTGTTATAGCTTCTGCTATATGATATGATGCATAGTCACGTATCAGAGATTGTTTAATACTAAGATTTATTGAAAATAATCTGTCGAGTAACGTTGATTACTGGGATCCGGATGAATGAAGTGGAGTGCAAATGTTTTAATAAAAATGAAACTGAATCAACAAAGCCTTCTTGACTAGTAACCGTCCACAGAGTTCAATGAAGATTACATAGTTGGCACAACTGATAACAAGAAAACAGCTACTGCCATCTAGCGTAATATTGAGATGGCATAATAATATATTTGAAGATAGTTGTATTTTCGTAAGTCAATATTTTATTGTATTGGAGTACTTTGCTACTTCTAATCTTTATATACTTTCTTCTAATCGTGTAATAGTCAATTAAATCCCACTCGAGTTTTGATTTTCTCTAGATAAATCAAAACCTCTAGTGAGATTTCTGTTGATAAATATTTTGAGTAAAATAAATATTATTGCATATTTTGAGATACAGAATAAATGTTTGTAATATTGTGATAGTTATTTTTGAGAGTTTATTACAATTTTACTGAGCGAGAGAAGAACCGGTTTTGTGCAGAAACTTGTCCACGAACATTCCCGTAATAGGTTGACCAAAAAACCGATCAGTAAAATTGTAATAAATTCTCAAAAAGAACTATCACCTACTCATATCACAATATTATCAACCTTTAAATTAATATGTAGATAAATGAGTATTTAGACCGTCTTCGGAGTTCTGTAAATTATAATATGGAAGTGATGAAATGTTGCACAATAGATTACATGAAATGTTTTGTTTAGCTATGCTGAGGCAAGCATCACGTGATAGGGACTCCCCCCCCCCACCTAAACTATTCCTAATTTCTTAACTCAACACCATTTCATCACGTTTCTCAGTTCAGTTCAGTCGCAGTCGGTTAAAACATTAATTCATGGTTAAGGTACCACAACAATGGAGAAGGTGAAATTTAATGACAGTGTCGTTTGCGTCAGTATGTTAACGAATTCAAGGAGATGTTCACAACTGCGGGCCAAGTTTTTTTCTGTAAAGCCTCTGAAAAGAGAATATTGGCAGATATACCAGCGTTCGCAAGTGACGAAACACTTAAGTAAACATAGCATCTGTAAAACTTTAAAAAAAAAAAAAAAACTACCAGCTAGGCAGTACACCTACTTTAGAACCACCAAAATTTGCTCAGTATTAGAAATATGTGTGTAGAGTATTAATTTTCGTAGATATTCCACTTTCTGAAATTAATAATTCTAAACTTAGAAATTTTCATTTTGAAAGTACAAGTACTGTTTCGTGATACTCGGCTCAGCTTTACGATGCATCATTTAAACTCCATCTTCGTAATTCGCTGCAACCGTTCTTCCCTGACCAGCTATGTTTTGAAATATATTTCAGCAGGGGCAGATATTTATGGATATTTTATCATTTGTGATTTTTAATAGTGGTGTCGGCGGAGATTGTTGGAGATTGATTTGCACTCTTCGCGGAGATTAATGGAAATTTTGGAAAATACAATTATTTTGGAACGGGTGTATTAACTCTATATGAATATTACTTTCCAAATAATTAACACTAAAGGTTCGTTGGATTCTGGTAAAGGTGCGGTATGGCCAATAGACAATATTTTATTGGATTGAGACTGTATTTAACACACATTCATTAAAAACGAAAAAAAAAAAAAAAAAAACTTGCAGCCCTCAAATTAACACTTTCAAATTATTAGTGAAATGTTGAATTCTCCGTCTTTTGAGTTCACTAATGTAATCAGAACACCTGGAATACCATGTAATGTAGCCTACTTGGATATATAACAAATTCAAGTGAAAAAAAAATCCTAAAAAAACACTGACTATGAAATCGCTATAAAACGACGCAATAATTCGCAAATGTGTTCATATTTCGCTATTAGAACTCTATTTCGCGATTTGTCGCGATTTTTTTTCCGCATATTATTAATCGGAATCATTTAATTCGTAAAGATCAGTAAAAATATATTGTATATCCATTATGTCGTGATTTTCGCGGTCTCCATAAATATCCGGCCCTGGTTATAAGCACATGAGAAATATTTTCCATTTTTATAGCACCTAAAATCCTATCCTTATTCAAAGCTAAGGGATTTTATCATAAAATATTGATTTTTATTCATTCATCAATGGCTGCACAATGCGCACCCCTTGCGGTTTATGGCCTATTTCAGAAGAAGTTCTTGTAATCCAACATCAGATAAAGATAAAAAGGACTCGCATAACGTGAGGTCAGGACAACGCCTTCTCTTAAGACAATATAGGACGTCGCGTTAACAACGGACAAACATTCATACTGCAGATGGGATTCTAACCACGAACATAGCCTTCCCATAGCGTCAAAACTGCTTGTCTTGTTCACATTCACTTTATTTTAAAAACATCATTGCACAAGAGAAATGTTTGCTGTGCGAAAGATGGCAACTCACGCTCTGCAAAACGCGCAACATTTTGTGTTGTCAACGAAACCAGCGACAATACGGGAAGGTTGGAAAGGGAAATTCAGGAGCCGGAAACTTTTTGTACCGTGCGAGACCCGACTTCCAGTCTCTCATAATTTCATTTAATTATGCTCTATTTTTACACTCTGCGCAGCATTCTGTTATGAGGGTGTGGCCACGCTTCTACCTGTTAGGCACGCTCACTAGCCACTTCGCCCACCCATGTAGGCCTATCTGTACCCAAAAAACAAACCTTACTCAAGCTCATATTTTGACACTATCACTACTCCTATAACCCCTCTGCTACCACACACCTCCGCGCCACACCCACCGCTGCCACAATCATCCATCGTCATTAACTACCCTACCCTGCAACATCACCACAATTGTCATCGCCCCTACCATTATCACCATTGCTATCATTACTATATCGTAACCGCGGACACCACCACTACCACCATCTTTATAGTTACTGGTTCCACTGACACCTCCACTAATCCAATATACTCTTTGTGTACGGGAATATACGTATTGCGATGACTCTATTTGGTGGCATATCCTGAACTAGATATATGTTCAGTGGAAATATTCTTACAAGCAAACATAATCATGGAGACAGATAAAAAAAGCTTTTTTCTTCTACCATGTTATGTCAAAACAAGTGCTTATACATATTTTGGCCACTCGAGCGCAATTATGAGGGACGTGAAGAAAATAAATTTCCCTGGAGTCGTTTACAAAAAGAAAACACAATTTCATGGAAAGATTTAATGGAACAGATTACAGCAATTATTGACCTATTTTTCAACATATTCCCCACCGGAATTGAGACATAATAATTATGCTGGTGGTATCGGAGATAATTGTGATAGTGTTGGTATTAGAGGTAATTGTGATGGTGGTGAAAGTAATGATGATGGTAGTTTAATCAACTGTCCGAAGACAGGTTTGAACCTCATAAGTGGCACCAATAAGTCATCACTCATAAGGGAACTAAGACAGGAGATAATGAGTTAGGGTGACCAGTTTCTTTCCCCCTCCATTGCATACATCGCTGACTAGTAACATATTTCACTAATGTATTATTTTAATGTACCGAAGTACATATGATATTTCCATGCAGATATTCTGCGTCATCATACGATGAAAGAGTTAAAATAATACATATGATATGCGTAAATCACTTCGTGATTTAAGACGGCGCTTATTCCGTCGGATCCCGGCCAACTAGTCACTCATATCGAGTGCACCTCAGCACATGTGTGGACTTCGGTCCTGCGTTCATAGACATCTATGGCGTAGTGCAGAGGGCGGCCACTAGAGGGAACCCAAGAGTTGGAGCTTAATCTGAGACGATTCTACATTAAAATAATACATATGATATGCGTAAATCACTTCGTGATTTAAGACGGCGCTTATTCCGTCGGATCCCGGCCAACTAGTCACTCATATCGAGTGCACCTCAGCACATGTGTGGACTTCGGTCCTGCGTTCATAGACATCTATGACGTAGTGCAGAGGGCGGCCACTAGAGGGAACCCAAGAGTTGGAGCTTAATCTGAGACGATTCTAACCGGCGTCGGAGTTGTATCCGGTATGGCTTAGTGGATAAAGCATCAGCACGTAGAGCTGAAAACCCGGGTTCAAATCCCGGCGCCGGAGAGAATTTTTCTCCGTTCCATTACTCTTTCATCGTATATTTCACTAATGCATACTAATAATATTATTATTCCTCTGGGACACATGTGGAGGTAATTGCGGTGATGTGGTGGTAGTTGAGATAATGGCGGTGATGGTGGTAATGAAGGTGATGGTGATGGTAAAATTGAAGTAATGGTGATTTAATTAATTATGGTGGTACTTGGAGATAGTGGTCGTGTTGATGGTAATGGAGGTAATTGTGATTATGGTGCTGGTGGTGGTGATGGTGATAATGGAGGTAATTGTGATTATGGTGGTGATAATGGAAGAAGTGGTAATGGAATTAATAATGGTATTGGTACCGTAATGAGTGAAGTGAATGTAGTATTGGAGGTGGAGGTGATAGTATTGGAGGTAATGGTGTTAATGTTTATGGTACTAGAGGTAATGGTGATTGTTGTGATGATGATGATGATGATGATGATGATGATGATGCTATAGTAGGTATAGTGATGTTGACGCCAGCGATGTTTATGGTATTTTGTGGTACTGGAGTTAATGATGGTTGTAGTATTGGAAATAATAGTGATTGTGAAGGTAGTGTTAGTGATGGTGGAGCTAGTGGTGTGGTTAGTGATGGTTGTAGTGGTGGTAGTTGTGATGGTGTTAGAGGTAATGGTGATGGTGGTAGTGAAGTTAATGGTGATTGTCGTATTGGAAGTAATGGTGGTTGTGAAGGTAGTAATAGTAGTGGTAGTAGTGGTAATGGTGTCTATAGTGATGGTGGTTGTTGCGTTAGAGGTAGTGGTGGTGATGATGTTGGTAATGGAGTTAATGGTGGTTGTGAAGGTAGTGGTAGTGGAGGTAATTTTGTCGATAGTGATGGTGGTGATGGTTGAGTTGGAGGTAGTGGTAGTGGAGTTAATGGTGGTTGTGAAGGTAGTGGTAGTGGAGGTAATGGTGTCGATAGTGATGGTGGTGATGATTGCTTTGGAGGTAGCGGTAGTGCTGCTGATGGTGCTAGTGGAGTTAATGATGGTTGTGGTATTGGAAGTAATGGTGGTTGTGAAGGTGGTAGTAGTAGTGGTAGTAGAGGTAATGGTGTCTATAGTGATGGTGGTGGTTGCGTTGGAGGTAGTGGTGGTGATGATGGTGGTAGTGGAATTAATGGTGGTTGTGACAGTAGTGGTAGTGGAGGTAATGGTGTCGATAGTGATGGGGTGATGGTTGCGTTAGAGGTAGTGGTAGTGCTGCTGATGGTGCTAGTGGAGTTAATGATGGTTGTGTATTGGAAGTAATAGTGGCGGTGGTGGTAGTGGTGGTGGTGGTGGTGGTGGTGGTGGTGGTGTGGTGGTGGTGGTAGTGGTGGTAGTGGTGAAGGTAGTGATGTGGTCGTAAAGGTAGTGGAGATGGAGATAGTAGTAGTGGTAGTGGAGGTAATGGTATCGGTAATGATGTTGGTGCTCCTGGTTGTGTTGGAGGTAGTGGTGAATGGTGATAGAGTATAGAGTGAATTGTGGTGGTATTGGAAGTAATGGTGGTGGTGATGAAGGTAGTGTAGTGGTAGTGGAGAGGTGCTGGTGATGGCAGTGGAGATTATGGTGTCAGTAGTGGTTGTGATGGTGATGGTGGTTATAATGATAATAATAATAATAATAATAATAATAATAATAATAATAATAATAATACTTACAAATGGCTTTTAAGGACTCCGCAGATTCATTGCCGCCCTCACATAAGCCCGCCATTGGTCTCTATCCTGTGCGAGATTAATCCACTCTCTATCCTCATATCTCACTTCCCTCAAATCCATTTTAATATTATCCTTCTATCTACGCCTCGGCCTCTCCAATGATCTTTTCCCCTCTGGCCTTCCAACTAACACTCTATATGCATTTCTTGCTGTGGTCGTGCCAGAGAATGATTCCCATTCCGAGGCTTATTGTAAAGTTTTCATAACAAGCTGTTTTTTACGGCGATGGGTTGTTAGCACTTCGCCCAACCCCCAAGCTGGAGGACCACTCCTTATCGGCTGTCTACGACTGCTTATTCAATTATATTCGCAGCTACCCTCCATATCTGGAGGTCGTCTCCTCTATCCGCAATCTGAGGACGCGTCATGTGGTGGTGGTAATGGTGGTGGTAGGGGCGGCTGTTGTGGCGACGGTTGCGGTGTCAGTGGTTGTGGTGGACTGTGATGTTGGTAGCTGTAGTAGTGGTGACAACAAGGACGATAATAACCTACATACAACGTACAAGTTACAGTACATGGAGGTGGCTACAAAGACAACAGCGATTGCTGTGATGACGAAATAGTATGTAGTGTGTAGAAGTGATTTCAAAACGAGATCGCCTGGAGCGGACAATAATTTAGCAGCCGCGCTAGTGCCCCGCGCAGTGTGTTCGGTGCTGTTAAATCAGTCTGCTCAGTCGGCGTGTTTTAAAATCGTCATTCAGACGCGATCCATGCCCGCATCTCGTATTGACTGTAATTGAATCACGCTACGAGGACTGTGTTGACTCGCAGGACCCAGTCGGAAATTTAATTCATCTGCAAAGTGCCGACCCCACATCGAGTTCGAATGGGAACGGGTTCAATGCACCGTGTTGCTTCTCAGATAAATCCATTATCTAATTTAAGGTCACAACGAATCGCCGCGCCGGGCTGAGCGAGGCTATTGAGGTTAGTTAGGCCTACATTCAATATATACAGTATAGGCCTATAATATTCTAATCATCTGATCGTCGATTAAAGTTTTCGTCTTATCAAAATTTCAAAATCATTGAAGGTATATTCGTATAGCGATGACATTGAACAGAAAAAAAAATAATTTTACAGGAGAGCGAAAATACATTTTAATATCTTGAAAACGAATAAATGTCAGACATCAAATGATATTCAAATCTCTTCGTAAGAAGTTTTTATCTATATATTGACCTAAGATGTATTTACAGAAGATTGGAGAAAATTTCCTTGATAGGAATTAAGTGAAATCTTATTTCGTTCATATTTTTGACATAAGAGATTCAATACCGTAGGTTATGTACAAACACACATCTAAGATGACTCTTCTAAATTTTCCTTTTCCGTTATTTGCTTGGGAATAATAGCTTCTTGATGAACTCTGATATTTTAATATCATCTTCATCTTATTCTTCTTCTCCTCCTCTTCCTTCTTCTTCTTCTTCTTCCTCTTCTTCTCTTTTTTAGTTCGTTATTTAACGACGCTGTATCAACTACTAGGTTATTTAGCGTCGATGAGATTGGTGATAGCGAGATGGTATTTGGCGAGATGAGGCCGAGGATTCGTCATAGATTACCTGGCATTCAGTTTACGATTGGGGAAAACTTCGGAAAAAACCCAACTAGGTAATCAGCCCAAGCGGGGATCGAACCCGCGCCCAAGCGGAACTTCAGACAGGATTAAGGCCATAAGGCCTTCTCTTCCATCCTACCAGATAGCTCATATAAATACAAAAAAGAAATACAAACACTGATGAAAATAATAAAAATTAAGTTAAAGCCCTCTTCATACTCATCCTCTTTCACAATAGCCCTGCCAAGACTCTGGAACTCGCTACCTGCTAGCATCAGGGACTGTCGAAATAAAATTCAATTCAAACGCAAACTTACTAGGCACTTGGTCAGTAATTGAGACTCGTTCAGACATGGTTTCTTGTAAATAGTTCTTTTAATCTACCACAAAATATCTCAATATCCGGTAATTTCATCACTATAGAATTTTGTTATTGTAGGTTTAATTTGTAATTTAGTAAATACAAAAATATTCTTTGTTCTTAACTTCTATGATAAAATGTCTAGCTTTCATTAATCAGGTATTCTTGTCGTACTTTAATTTTTATTGTAATTGTAATTGTAAATTTAATATTAATTGTAATCTTATTGTTCATGTTATAGTTGTAATCCCCTGGTAGAGGGGCAGAGAAGGCCTGACGGCCTTATCTCTACCAGGTTAAATAAATAAATCTAAATCTAATCTAATCTAGAGGGTCAACAGAGTCAAAAGAACACTATAGAGCTCTCATCGAGCTAATACAAGAAAAAAGGAAGAAAACAGAGATAGCAATGATGATATTGATAACTGACAATAATAGTAGTAGTAGTAGTAGTAGTAGTAGTTATAAATATTTTTATTTTTTATTTTATTTTAGTTCGTTATTTAACGACGCTGTATCAACTACTAGGTTATTTAGCGTCGATGAAATTGGTGATAGCGAGATGATATTTGGCGAGATGAGGCCGAGGATTCGCCATAGATTACCTTGCATTCACATTACGGTTGGGGAAAACCTCGGAAAAAAACCCAACCAGGTAATCAGCCCAAGCGGGGATCGAACCCGCGCCGAACGCAACTTCAAACCGGCAGGCAAGCGCCTAATAATAAATACATTACATATTAATTTTCAATTTTACAACAGCATAGTTACAATATTTACTATATATCATGGGTTAAGGTGAAGTTGCGCAACCTAACATGTGTTCAACAAGCAATTCCAAGAACTAGAATGTGATTTTTTAATTTAAATTTGAATTTTGATATTGTCCGACAGTCTCTGACATGGTCAGAGAGAGAATTCCAAGGGCGTGGAATAAATATGCTGAAAGATGATGAGTAGAAAGATGTTCTGTGCAGAGGAATAGAGAGAAGGTACATGTTCTGGGTTCGAGGTAGTGATAGGTAAACAAAACGAGATGCTAGGTAAGAGGGTGTGGAGGGTGTGGAGGTGTGGATGATTTTAAATAGTAATAAGAGAGAGTTGAAGAATCTTCTTTCTTTAAGTGGACTCCAAGACGACAATTCTAGTGACGGTGTTACATGATCGAATTTTCTAATGTTACAAACGAAACGAACGCAGATATTGTGAACACGTTGTAGTCTATGGGCAAGATCATGCTGTGGAGAATAACATTTATCAAATATTAACAATTTTGGCATCATCAATCCTTTATTACAATATCTTAACGAGATAACGATATAATCTATGCTAAAAGTAACTGTAATTTAACAATAATAAAATAAAGTTTGAAAACGGAAACAATTTGGGAATTTAAAAAAACCCGCGACATTCCGGAGACAGATTTTAGCCGGGAACAAAAGTATGACTTCGGGGATTGTCCCTAGGAAACGTGGACGTCTGGTATCCTTACCTTAACCTATACTGCACCAATGACCATCTTATCAGATGAATGGGGAAGATGAATGCACCTTATCCAGCAAGAATAGATTCTCACATCCAATGGCAGGTACATTCATTTATAGTGTTTTGCCCAAAGGCAGGTCTTTCACTGCAAACTCAGTCTTTCCTATTTTCTGTCTTCCTCTGTCTCCGCATATGATCCATATATCTTAATGTCGTCTATCATCTGATATCTTCTTCTGCCTGAACTCTTCTCCCGTTCACCATTCCTTCGAGGCATCCTTCAGTGGTCAGTTTCATCTCAGCCAGTGACTCAACCAATTCATTTTTCTCTTTCTGATCAGCTTCAACATTATTCTTTCTTCACAGCTTCGTTTCTTATTCTGTCTGTCCATTTCACACACTCCATTCTTCTCCATATCCATATTTCAAATGCTTCTTGTCTCTTCACTTCACTTCGTCGTAATGTCCATAAAATGCCAAATTCTACACAAAGCACTTCACTGGTCTCTTCCCTAGTTCTTTTTCCATAGATCCGCAGAAGATGATCCTTTTACTATTAAAAGCTTCCTTTGTATTCATATGAAAACCATCGAATCATGCATCGAAATTTGCACGATATGTTTTCGTAGAAATGAATGTCAACACTTCGCAACAAGGAATATGATTATCTTTATTTGGGAATGGTGAAATGATGAGAAAAGAAAAGTAAATACCCAGCAGAATCTTTACGAAGTAGTTTACTGTGTTGTTCATCACAGATTCCATTTCCACTCATCGGCATCTGAAATCGGGCATTCTGTGTGGAAAGACAACCCTACCCTTTCGGGTGAAGGGTACTTTGAAAATGAACAGAGCTCCATTTGAATGCAGAGTTTAGTCCAGAGCTGGGCAGCAAGAGCAGATTCTACACTCTCACGGGGAGCCATATGATTTCTCTTCATCCCCTTTCTTCCCCGCCGAACACCGCGCAGCGTTGATTCAGTCACGGATGAATATTGAGCGTCCCCGTTTAGAGTCTAGATCCGCTCTCGACGCCCAGCCCTGGTTTAGTCGAAGGAAGACATAATATTATAAATTCGCATGCTTTGGAAATTTCTTCATTGTAGTTACTTCCGATTTGTACATTATTTTGTCTGAAGTAAGAAATAAGCGCAAAGTTCAGCTGCCATGGCAGGAGCACTTATGTTCTCCCAGCCCAGTTGTTTCCTGGTGTCTTCATTATTCTCTGACCTTGGAACAATAACAAGTCCCGCTACAAATTAGTTTCCTCTTGCCACATACCGCGTCACTTTGGAATGAAAATTACGTACCTACATCCATTTATGGCGCGCGTCATTTCCTCGTATCGGCCAGTATTCCACGAAAGAGGCGAGGTTTACAAACTACTTTCCGTTCTTCCATTACTTTACAGACGATTTCAGACCACTTTCGCGACACCACTTCAACTGCGTGGATATAAACGACAGGGGAAAATTATCTAGTGTTTACTTGACTTTTAGTCTGCTTGCATAGCGGAAGACTAAAGTTAGTATGAGCAAAATGTGGTGCATGAATCGCTGATCATACTTAAACTGAACGGAAATGGGTAAGAGTATAGGATTCGTGTTCGAGAATAATTCTGAATGACAACTTTGCCTAATTGAGAACCTAACATTCTAAATGTGCTAAGTGTCAAAAACAACTTTCTGGGATATTGATGAAAAACATACTGCGAAATGCATGTTGAGAAAACTACAATATCGTCTTTTGGCACACGAATGAGTCTCTTGCAGTTGAGCTATGACAAATATAATTTAGTATAATGTTCCTCCCTTAGATTAAATAATATTAAATTTGAAAAATTGGCACTTGGGGCATTTTTTTGAGCAAATATTTTATTTATTTTATTTATTTATTTCAAATTTATTTACAATTTACATTTGAATTGAATACATATGAATAGATACCCGAAATGAGCATAATGCTCGTGCTCGGGAACAGTCCAGTAGTCTACATAAATTTTACAGGGTTCAAATAATAATGCTGATGATATAAATAATAGTAACAACAATAATAATAATAATAATAATAATAATAATAATAATAATAATAATAGAATAATCGTGACAGAAATGATACAAAGATTGTAATACAAAATAATTCATTCATAATAATAATAACAATAATATTTAGATTGTTAGGTCTTCAATTATCGATATTCCAACTTGATAAAACAAATACAACAAAAACAAATACCTATCTTAATGGTACTTATTTGAAGATAATTCCCCAGAAATGTCTCTTCATTGTCAACTTGCGTAAAACATCTGTTTACAACAAATACACATTATTTAATAACGCTTTACAAGAATAAAAAATTGCTCTAGAGCAGTAGAACAATTTACGGATATAACAATATACGTCGTTCATCATTTGATTGCTAATCGCAGTGCCGTTAGTGTTGTGTTTCTGCCCGCTGTGCGGATATTGTGAGGTGTAAATACATAAGATAAAGATTGAAGCAGCTTATTTATTGATCCTAATGAGTGTATCTTCTATATTACCTGTACCTATCTATCACGGATTTAGATTACATCACAAGATTTTAACCCACTTGCATAATAATTGCTCGAACATAATATTAATGGTTCAAGAAAACAATCAACTTGTCTCGGTGATATTGCCATACAAAATAGTACTGTACGTAGGCTATCTATATTTAATGAACAGTCCGGAGTGACACCAATAAGGCAATAAGATGTTATTCATTAGGCAACTAAGCCAGGAGATAGTGGGTTAGTGTGGCCGGTTCCTTTCCTCCCTATATTGCATACATCACTGATAGTTCGCTAATCAGACTTGAGTTGTATGCAACAATAATATTGTTCTTCCTTTGACGCATAACGCTAGGTAAGATGTACTGCCTGATAATAGATGTATCGGCCAGAGTCTCAGAGTAACCAAGTAACTTACATATGTAGGCCTGTAATCTTCAAATAAACGCTATCAAATGCCGCTCCTGTGGCTCAGTGCTAGCAAGCTGGTCTTCCATTCAGATCGTGATAAAATTTGTAGTAGACACGGTAGAGGTTGCAGACGGGTTTTCTTGGGTTTCTTCTTTTCTCTTTTTCATTCCACCAACACTATCTACCTTCTCCCTCATTTCACCTATCATATTAATATAATGTTAAAAGTACAATAGACTAGAATCTCCTATCCTGACGTAGGATTTAAAGATTGGAGCTCCGGGTCATGTGGTTTATCAGCAGGCTTCGGTCCTGGGCACAGAAACGCATGAAGTTCAGAACGCACAGACGTTAGTGTTGTGTTGGTCGAGTGGAGTGGGAGATGAAACGCGCCGTTACTTCGTGTCTCAACATGTAAACAGTCCGTCACAGTACGGCACAAAATATATTTCACCCTGTACAAATGCAATATATACAGGACATTCCTAGTGTAGACAATAAATGTCAATCAGGTGTCCCTACGCCGAAGCCTGTTACACGTACCGCAGCCAAGCAGCAATACACACAACGGTAATGCACATTACGGACCCACCTGTGCTGTTGCAGTCGGGTAACTGCACACGGGTCATGACGTCATTTATACTCCGTGTACTCTAAACCTCATACTGGTTACTCTGTGTCCCTAGGCCGAAGCCTGTTTACCAGATATTCGTCTGGAGATGAGATCTGACTCTATCAGGACTGAAGCAAGATGGTCAGCCTGTCAGAATCGGATTCACGAATGCCACTCCAGACCACCTGTCGGATGTGGTAAATCATCGTATATACGTATAGGACGCTTAGTTGGTCAGTGCCTAGGTACATGGATTATGGATTTGTCCCTGGTTCGACCCTCGTATAGACAAGCCAAATGTATTAAATGCGAAGAGTTGGCTGTTTAATAGTATTAACTGTCCGAGTATTCAGAAAACCATCGCCAAAAAACAACTTATGAAGTTATAAATTACGGAAACTACTAGTCATTCTTATATACTTACTTACAAATGGCTTTTAAGGAACGCGCAGGTTTATTGCCGTCCTTACATAAGCCCGCCATTAGTCCCTATCCTGTGCAAGATTAATCCAGTCTCTATCATCATATCCCACCTCCCTCAAATCCATTTTAATATTATCCTCTCACCTACGTCTTGGCCTCCCGGAAGGTCTTTTTCCCTCCAGTCTCCCAACTAACCTCTATATGCATTTCTGGATTCGCCATACGTGCTACATGTCCTGCTCATCTCAAACGTATGGATTTAATGTTGCTAATTATGTCAGGTGAAGAATAAAATGCGTGCAGTTCTGCGTTGTGTAACTTTCTCCATTCTCCTGTAACCTAACTTCATCCCTCTTAGCCCCAAATATTTTCCTAAGAACCTTATTCTCAAACTCCCTTAATCTCTGTTCCTCTCTCAAAGTGAGAGTCCATTTTCACAACCATACAGAACAACCGGTAATATAATTGTTTTATAAATTCTAACTTTCAGATTTTTTGACAGCAGACTATATGACAAAAGCTTCTCAACTGAAAATAACAGTCATTTCCCATATTTATTCTGCGTTTAATTTCCTTCCGAGTGTCATTTAAATTTGTTACTGTTGCTCCAAGATATTTGAATTTTTCCACCTCTTCGAAGGATAAATCTCCAATTTTTATATTTCCATTTCGTACAATATTCTGGTCACGAGACATATTCTGGTCTTTTCGGGATTTACTTCCGAACCTATCGCTTTACTTGCTTCAAGTAAAATTTCCATTTTTTCCATAATCGTTTGTGGATTTTTTCCTAACATATTCACCTCATCCGCATAGACAAGAAGCTGATGTAACCCGTTCAATTTCAAACCCTGTTTGTTATCCTGAACTTTCCTAATGGTATATTCTAGAGCGAAGTTAAAAAGTAAAGGTGATAGTACATCTCAGTGAATTGGAAAAGCATCAGATTGAAACTGACCTGTACGGACTCTGCTGTAAGTTTCACTGAGACACATTTTAATTAATCGAACTAGTTTCTTGGGAATACCAAATTCAATAAGAATATTATATAAAACTTCTCTCTTAACCGAGTCATATGATTTGTTTTGAAACTATGAATAGGCCTAACTGATGTACTGTACCCTTATACTCCCATTTTTTCTCCAATATCTGTCGAGTACAAAAAATCTTATCAATAGTCGATCTATTACGCCTAAAACCGTACTGACGATCCCCAATAATTTCATATAATATATTATATAATAATTTATATATAATAATATAATTTAAAATATCAATTAAAAGAAACACTATGATATTTATCAAAACCTAATACAAAAGATCGAAAATAGTAATAGGATCAGGTTGATAGGTAACTATGTAGTAGATAGACAGGTAGCTAGATCGTAGGTAGGGCCTAGATAGGTGGGCAGGGAAACCGTTAGATAGATGGATACATAGACAGACAGAAAGACAGGCTGACATAGACAGTCATGAGATATCCAGAGTGAACCGTAAGCAATGTTGTTAATTTCAAGAGGTTAGCTAGTCTTTGAGATATTTCTAACAAAAAGTTTAATGTAATTTTGCTTGTTTTTGCTTCCTTTTCGAGAAAAAAAAATGTTTTAGGTAAAACTTTTGATAGCATGTTTTGGGAAAGGCATTGATTTAATTCTCAGTATGCTCAGTCAGTTTCAGAGAAAGTATTGTATTATGACAGTAAATGGTTGAAATAATTTTAGTGTTGTCCTTTAATTTTTATGTTCCCTAATGTTATAGGCTATGTACCTGCCACTTTCACTGCACACAACTTACAAAATAGTTCATTGTCGTAAATGGAAAACACATTTTGTCCATATTGGCCAACATATTTTCGTAGTACCTCTATCTTAGAATGGAATGGTGGGCACTATGACCTAGCACTGCGATCTATTACGATCTATTGCGCTAACCCTCAAGCTAGGCGCATTCCGAAACCCACACCGGCTGACTGCACTAAGGTTCGCTGCATACCCAGGTTTCCAGCAGGCAATCCCCCCCCCCACCACGTCCCTAGTTGAACCCCCTCCGTGCGTCGCCAGCCGGTGAATGCTATAGAATTATGACGGAATGGAGAAATGGAGACGGAATGATGTAGGTTCATAATAAGGGAAAAAACGGGGGAACTCCGAGAAAAGTACGACCTTGTCCGCCACAAGTGTCACTATGGATTTTTCAATGAAAAATTCCAGACCTGAACGGGATTCGAACCCGGGCCGCCTGCGTGACAGGCTCGAGATTTGACCACTCAGCCACCGCATGGATGACCTCTATCTTAATTTTTGTCGCGAAATTCTTAATATCTAGGACGTTACTCTGTTGTGTTGCATTTGACTGAATTGTGCTACGCTGTGCTCTGGCATTACTGTGGGTACGGAATAAAGCGTAGGTCCGGGGTTCGATCCCAGGTGGTGACGGGATTTTTTCTCGTTGCTAAACTTTCAGAACGGCCCCGAGGTTCACTCAGCCTCCTATAAAATTGAGTACCGGGTCTTTCCCGGGGGTAAAAGGCGGTCAGAGCGTGGTGCCGACCACACCACCTCATTCTAGTGCCGAGGTCATGGAAAGCATGGGGCTCTACCTCCATGCCCCCCAAGTGTCTTCATGGCATGTTACGGGGATACCTTTACCTTTTTTACCTTTTACGGAATAAAGCGTGCACAGCTACTCTAAAGCCTTGGTTTTTCTGATCAGACGCATGCGACGTGCGAAATGCGAAACCCGCCACACAAATCTGGACAACACGAGAGATAGTGAGTGGTTTCTATAGTTGCGAGGTGCGCAGACCTCACATCTCGCAGTTATAGAAACCACTCACTATCTCTCGTGTAGTTCGGATTTGTTCGAGGCGAGTCTCACACCTTGCACGTCGCATGCGTCGGTTCAGAAAAACCAAGACTTTAGCTGTAGTAGGCCCTACATCACAATACTTTTTCCTAACTCTAAGTATAGGTATAAATGAATCTCCACTTCCCTGCAGAGATGCAAAATAATCGAGTGGAATTTTATCAGTTTTCAGACACGGTTGAGAATTAATTCAGTGGCATCTAATGAAACTACATTTATTTTGAGCATGGGTATATGAAGTGGATACAATGAAATTACTCTTCATTCGTGTATGTTGAGATAAAACTGCATAGGGCGTATTTATAAAATTAATGGTCTGAAGCCCTATAAATTCGTCTTCTTGACCCGCTATTCTTGCAATATATGTAGTGGGATATGTGTGTCGTGCAGACCCCTCGCTAAGCGTCGCATTGCGTCGCAATGATCTGCCATTACTTGGCGGCCTGGAGGTCGTCCAATCTGCACGGATTTGTATCCGATTTCCTGCTGCGACACCCGGGCGAGTTGCTCCCCACTACAAACTGCCAATATTTGAACGTGTGTTAAAGTTTTGTCTACATGCCGCGACTTTACCACATTCTATTCAACATCTTTAAAAAATAACGGTATGTCAGGTGTTTTCGCATTTACAAAAATTGACGTAAACAGTTCGCTTCATAGGTCGAGCTCATCAACATCACCCACAGTATTTATACAGAAAAGGGTGGTTTTATAATTTGGGAAACACAGAGTCATATTTCAGTATATGCATATCGCTTCCAAGGCTCTGGAATTCTCTCCTGACCTAGTCAGACTGTCGGGGAGTATCAAAATTCAAGTGTAAATTAAATAATCACATTCTCTTTCATATAATTGCTTGCTACGCACCTGTCGAGTTGCATAACTTGGACTTAGGCCATATCTTAAAACGTACTATCGTATAATACTAAGATACGAGGGGGATCCAGGAAATAACGACCGTTTTGTTGTAATAATTAAAAAAAATAAATATTTATTTGAAAAAACAAAGTCTGTTACATAACTGAAGCTTCCTTTACTTCTCTACATAATCACCACCTACATTTAAATATTTGTCGTATCTGTTCACTAGCTTTAGAATTCCCGTGTTATACTCCTCTGCCGCCAGTTCATTAAGCCAGGTGTTCACTGTCTTCTTCAACTCTTCATCACTTCCAAAACGCGTACCACCCAGAAAGTCTTTCAGCTTAGTGAAAAGGTGAAAATCGCTAGGAGCAAGGTCTGGACTATAGGGCGGATGATCAAAGATTTCCCAACCGAATTGATCCAGCAATTCTCGAGTTGAAGCAGCAGTGTGCGGGCGGGCACAGATTTTGTGGTAGCCAAGATGTTGCGACACAATTTCACCAAGCAAAGAACGAGAAATGTCAGGAAAGGCAATATGCAATTCGTCGAGTGATGTGCGCCTGTCTTGCAAGATTCTGTCGTTCACTTTAGTCTTCAGGCCTTCTGTGATGAGTGATGGGCGTCCGGGTCGTGTTTCATCGTGGACATTTGTTCGTCCATTGTTCAACATTTCGCACCATTTTCTCACATTTCTTTCATTCATTACAGTATCACCATGCACTTCTTTCAATTGCCGGTAAATTTCTGCAGATTTCAAATGTCGGGAATTCAAAAATCGAATCACACTCCTCACCTCACAGTCGGCGGGATTATCAATCACGTCGTTCATTTTGAAGTAACACAAAATGCACAATGGCGACTTGTTGCAACCAGTACTCACAACATTATGAGAACACATGTTAAGGAAGCCAGTTGACCTTCAAACAAGGAAGGGGAGTCAGCTGCGCTGCGGGTATGAGCGAACGGTCGTTATTTCCTGGATCCCCCTCGTATATTGTCAGTTTTACCCTTAACATGTAATGTACTATCATCATATTATTATTATTATTATTATTATTATTACTATTATTATTATTATTATTTCTTCTCTATATCACTTCTGTTTTTCTTGTATTTGATTGCAAGTAGCCTACTCTTCAATGTTCCCTTTTGATCCTGTTGCTGCTATAAGTTCTATTGGACTTTCATGTAATTTGCATTATTTACTGTTAGGCCTATATGGTTGTGAAACTTGGATTTTCACTTTGACAGAGGAACAGAGGTTAAGGGTGTTTGAGAATATGGTGCTTAGGAAAATATTTGGAGCTAAGAGCAAGAAGGATTAAGTTACAAGTGAATGGAGAAAGTTACACAACGCAGAACGCCACGCATTGTATTTTTCAGCTGACATTATTAGGAACATTAAATCCAGACATTTGAGATGGGCAGGGCATGTAGTACGTATGGGCGAATCCAGAAATGCATATAGAGTGTTAGTTGGAAAGCTGAAGGGAAAAAACACCTTTTTGAAGGCCGAGACGTAGATGGCAGGATAATATTGAAATGAATTTGAGGGAGGTGGAATATGATGGTAGGGACTGGATTAATTTTTCTCAGGATAGGGACCGATGGCGGACTTATGTGAGGACGGATTTTCTAAAAGCCATTTGTAATTAAGTTGTAAGGCTTACTGTTTGAATTTGTATGTGTTATCTGTTAGGATGGAACAGAAGATCCTAAGATCTTAATCCTGTCATAGGAAATAAATAAATACGTAAATCAGTAAATACATAAATAATCCTAATTTCTTTATAGACGTTCCTCAAATTCCCTATAACGTTTTGCTAAAAATAAAGTTGGCAAACCTAGAACGAATGAATGGACATAATAGAAACACTCATGTACGAATAGCAATGGCGAACACGAGAAATCGTATGTCGTAGTTCGCTGATAACTCTAGAGGACGGAAATTCAGGACACATTAAAAAAATAAAAAAGCACAAACTTATAATGAATTTCATTGTAAATACACTTTCATTTTGACGCTCAATTAATCAATTAGAATTACCTTCGTGTTATTTGGTTGTAGCGGTGTAGCCCTATATTAAAAAAACACGCCATAAGTCTGTACACATTGAAAGCACAGAGATTCTTCATTAAAAAAAAACTCGTTCCACATGAGCATTACTAATTGGAAGAGCATGTATGTGTTCAGCAATTTTCTTTAAGTTTGGCACACTACGTGTCTTCAAAACAGTATTCCAGCGTTCTTGAGGAGTTGGTAGATCTTTCAGTATCGGCATCAACTCTTTCAGTAGGCAATACTTTTGGTACAATGCAAAGTCCATTTCTATATTAACATGCAATATACACAGTTTTAGTAAGGACATTTAACACTTAAATTGGCAAAACTTCATTTCTCACACTAGTTTATTAAACCGTGTCGGTCTGTAAAGAAAAACTATCGCAATGTCCATATTTTATATGTCGTAGAGTATTATAGTATTGGGAAATTTTAATTTTCCTACCATTTTTTTCTATTGTTCTATTAAAATTATAGCATACTAGTGGCTTGTGCAGCAAATGCTGCAAACTAAGTTCATTAGGAGTTCAAATTAAAATTTTTCAAATTTATTTCCAATGAAGAATAGCAGACATTTTGGAAGATATTTGCTTCCATAATAGTGAAACATACTCCCTCTGAATGTTTTTTATGCCAAATACTTTTTCTTGAACCTATCCATCTTCAGTTCTTGAGTTTCAATGCGAAAACGCAAGTAACAATGTCAGGACCATCAGCGAATTTTTCATGTGGGAGTAATGCAGTAGCTATTTCATTGAGGATTGTAGGTGAGAATTAAGAAAATGTCAGGTTCGATTAAACCAAAGAAATATGAAATTAATTTTGATTAAGTTAAAGACACAGCTAAAATAGGAAGCATGACTCATTACTACCTAGGAAAATTAGAGAATCACACATATAAATATCTACATCACACTGCCATTAAATATATGAAAAAGACCCACATCACTTGATTAATCACTATAAAAGTATTTCATTCTTAATAACAATATTGTTACCTTACGTAAGTTTTATAGTTTTCAGTAACATCATATAGCCGTTGCTCAGTAAAGTATAGAAAAGAAGATCTAATTTAAAATATTTTTTCTCTGCGTCTACTTATATAAATCCCCAAAAGGTTTTACTTTCATATCATCAATATAGTATTAATGTGTATAATTAGTGACAAATAGGTCTACTCACATAATTCCATTAACTGCAGATAAATGATGACAAGCGAGCTAAATATCTACCTTGTCTTCCATACCTCAGTGAAAAATATGGCATTTCGCTTTACAACTGGGATGTTACAGGCTTACTGTTTGGAGCGAGAGGTTGTTTACCAAAATTTACATGTAATATCCTTAAATCCTTTAAAATTCCCTTTTATGGGGTTCAGAAGATTGTAATGGAAATTCTGAAGGCCCCTCTTCAAATTCTACACTGTCATCTATATGTTAACACGTAAATTTTTGTTTTAATGTACAAATCGCATAATTATTTTGCTCGTTTCATTTCCTTTTATCTTTTATGTTTGTTAATTCCGGATCCCAGCAGTCAACCTCACTTGAGGACGGATGATTTAAAATAAATCTTAGTAGAATATTTCATTTTTAATGGTAATAATCTCATCAAACATTCTTAAGTTTTATAGTTCTTAATATCCAGTACACAGGTGTACTCGGTAAACTACAGATCAGAGAATCAGACCTGTAAATTATTTTTTATACGTTATCAAAAAATTACACAAATGAAGATCGTCATATTGACATGATATCAGAGAATCTGAGCCATCTGAACTCTAAATATGTCAGCAATCCTGCAGGTCATGGCCTTCGTGTAATATTGTTTATTGTAGTGTGTGTTTTGTTTTATTCTGAAATGCCATTAGTTCTGAAAACTGACGAAAGATGGATTTTGGAAAATAGGAAAATTATGTAGGAAAATTAACGCTTCAGAGAAACGCTTCTGAAAATACTTGTATGTCAAACTTCAAAATGGCAGGTCATTCATTAAAATCCGTTCAGCCGTTTTCCCGTAATTTCCATTACCAGTTCAAATGATATTATAGCATATAGCCTATTAACCTGTTGTATAGTATAGGATACTTTGCGAATTTAAGGGTTAATGTGAAAGTGTCATTAAGGTTTAGAAAAGTGATTTTCTTAAGAACTGAAGAATCGTAATCAAACCATTTTTGCAAATAGTCAATGGCCCTCTGGTACACATTCAGTGTTTCGTTCTTAAAGAGATGCACATCAGAATCACTCCAGTTATTCAAATGCTGATTTACTACCGAGTCATTCCAAACTACGTCGGTCTCTAATAACGAAATATCAATATGAAATTTCAGAATATAATATTGCAATGAACAAAATTCCAGACATTAAGCGTTCTGAAAAGAATTTTTTTTTTTTCTGCATAGTGGGCTGATTTTCTGACAATGCGCAAAAATTGCGGACGGTTGGCAACCCTATAACTCGAACAAGGTGCGAATCAAGAGCTGCATGGCGACGAGTAAGGTGAAAGGGAAGACTTCCGTTGTTGAGCGAGCTCCTCAATTTGAGAGCAGCCGTTGACCTCGTCATGCATAAACCAGTAGCATCTCTTCGACACAAAATGTGTGAAGTTGCTCCGCGCCGGACCACGATAATGACTTGTCGAAGGGATCCATCACACGGATGTCCAATTTGTATGCAGCTGCCGCGCCTCACGTCAAGGGACGTGTCTCTGGCAGTCCACATCTCATCACACTCTGCATAAATCTGATCGCGCAACATGCCTGGCTTTATCTCCTGCTCCGTGCACTGTTCACTGCTCAGTTTAGGGTTAGGCCTACCTACCATCTTTCTATATGACTGTCTACATTGTCTTTAATTTTTTTTTCGTTCTATCATCGTTTCTTAAATTATCGTTTCTCCCTTTCTATCTGTATTTAATTTATTTCATGTCTTTCTTTCTATGCCACTTTTATTTTTTTTTGTTTCTTTTTTTTTCTAACTTCATTTTTGTATCTTTCTTTTCTCTTTATACCATTTTCTTTCTGTCTTTTTCTTCCCTATTCGTCATCTTTCCTGTTCTTCTTTTTATTTCCTAGTTTCCTTCTTCTGTTCATACTTTAATTTTTTCCTTATTTATTTATTTGTATCCAGGTACCCATATTCTTTCTCTCTTTTCCTTCTTTTTATTTACTTTGATCTATCTGTCTGCTATGTATGTATGTATGTATGTATGTATGTATGTATGTATGTATGTATGTATGTATGTTATGTTATGTTATGTTATGTTATGTTATGTTATGTATGTATGTAAAAAATTAAATTATGGTTTATTTAACGACGCTCGCAACTGCAGAGGTTATATCAGCGTCCCCGGTGTGCCGGAATTTTGTCCCGCAGGAGTTTTTTTACATGCCAGTAAATCTACTGACATGAGCCTGTCGCATTTAAACACACTTATATGCCACCGAACCCGCAACCTCGAGCATAGAAGACCAGCGCTTTACTTTCTACGCTACCCAGACCGACTGTATGTATGTGTGTATGCTGTGTATGTATATGTCTGTCGGCCCATCATTTTGTATGTCTGCCTGTTTGTATATGTCAGCCTGTCTGTTTGTCTGTGTATCGATATATCTACCTGCTTGTTTACCTAACTACCATCTAGTCCCTCCCTACCTACCTACTTACCTGTCTACCTACCTATGTACTATCTAGTTACATATCTACCCGCGTGCCTGCCTACTTATCTATCTCCCCGTCTTACCGTCTGGCCCTTTGACCGTCCGTCTTTGTCACTGTCTGACTAGTCTGTGTGTGGTCTATCTTTCTGTTCATGTGTTGATCCGTCCACCATCAATCCATCATCGTTCCTGTTTTCTAGCTATCTACACACATACTTCTTATCTGTCTGTCACCTTTATTTTTACTCCTTTACTCAGACTTATTTCAACATAAAAGTACCCATTTAAAGATGCACCAACAATGGCATGCTAAAGCCACAAAAATGTAATTCGTCTGATTCTTCCTCCCATTTGAATCAGTTTTATTAGCTACAATAATTGTTCGGTTCAGTAACAGGAATATGTAGGAGTAAGGGCAACTTAATGCTTCAGGTTTTAACCACGTGTAAAGCAACATAGAAACATTAATTCATTTTTCATTCCGTTTTATTAATTCATAATGGTTTACTCATATAAATTATCGGCGTGAGGAAATGCATTTTATAAACTATGTTCCCCTCATACTTTCGCAGTATTTGTTGCAAATACTAGTGTTAACTGTACAAAAAGTCAATTTTATTGTGGGAATGAAATTTTAATCTGACTCGACAACTAATTAATTTTTGCTTGGTCTCAGTTCATCCGTTATAGAATATTATAGATAAGGTGTCGATAACAGCTCAGGGTATGGACACTCTGTGAGAAATGGATAGATTTTAATTTCTTGTGTCAGAAATCGGACCGAAATCTGTAAAAACGCAGACATCGGACCTAAATCTGTAAAAACGCTAAGATAAACACACTAAGTAGACATGATGATGATGATGATGATGATGATGAAAAATATTCGCACTAGTTTTAGTCTACAAATTAGGGAGTTCGCTAAATTACATAGGCCTATTATGTTGGTACAAAATTCTCACAAGACGTATGGAGTCAATTCTTAGACGATAATGATAGCGATGATAATGATAACCTTATTCTTCTTTTCTGCAAGAATAAAGACTGTTAGCCTATTACGTTTCAAACGATTGATGGCACCATCGCTTCTTCGGACGACCTATAATCCTTCTTTCTTGCGGCCTATAATGTTTAATTTTGTATGTGTATGTAGGCTATGTAGTTATTCACACTGCAAATGAGTAAATACCCTGTGGCAGTGGTAACTAATTACGCTCAAAATGACAATTAACAATAAACACAATAAATACTATTAATAATAATAATAATAATAATAATAATAAAAGTAATAATAAAAGTAAGTCTAGGGGATCCTTTTCTCGTCTGTCACATGCTATGAAGGAATTTCTGTATTTACTAATTGAATCGGTCATTGCAGAAAGGGGATAAGTCATGAAAAACGCGAAAATGAGTTAAGAGTGTCATTGCTTTCTCCAGACCTAGACACACATTTCCATACAGAAATGGTGCAAATTTGCTCATTCTCAACGCAAAGCAGAGTACCATAAGCAGCGCAATCATTGCAGAAAGGGGACAAGTCAGCGACTTACCTTCTTTCTGCACTGACTGACGACGTGACGCAACAGAGTGCCGCGGATCTGATAAGTTACGCGCCCATCAGCTGATAAGGAAAATGACAGATAACCTAGAAGTAGTAAGTGACCCAGGGGAAGAAAACTGTGTTATTAGTGGTAAATGTAAACGCAATGAAATTAACTACCGCAGAAATGTAAATAAGAAAAATAAACTGAAGGCATTGGAACGTCAATTCCATTGGGAAGTCTGTAGCAGCCCGTACGGCAGGAGAACAATGTGGGTAAGAAACTACTCATTGTTTGTTTAGACGCAACTTTGGGTCATCAATTTTCAACATTCACAATTTCAAAGATCATACGGCGCACTTCTATTCCTATCATGAAGGTATAGGCCACAAATCTTCAAATGAAGTGTGTTCCTTCTGAACTACATTGAAAATAATGTCCCTTCTTCAGTCAAGGAATTGTATCTTTTCTCTGATAACTGTGGAGGGCAAAATAAAAATCATAGCTTAATTCGATTGTTGCTTGCATTGACCCAAATGGGGAGATTTAACAAAATCATTCATTATTTCCCACAACGAGGCCATTCATTTCTTCCCTGTGACAGCAAATTTGATGTAGTGAAGCGCAAACTAAGGAAGATAGACAGGGTAAATGTGTCAGACCAATAAAAAAAAAACCTTGATCTACCAGGCAAACACAGACAACAGATTTTCTGTAGAATCAGTTATTACTAATGATATTTTGAATTTTAAATACTGGTGGCCAGAGTATTACAAGAAAACCACCTGCTCATTAGACACACTGAGGAAGAAAGGGTAAGATAAGAATATGTTTTCTTCAGCACAATTCAGTGAATTTGTTTACTCTGAAGATGATCCAGGATGTGTGACTGCCAGTTTGTTCATTGGTAGTGAAATGAGGAAACACAGATTCTGTATGAAAAAAAACCAGGTTCTGGACGCATAGTAATGCCTACACAAAAGTACAGCCTACAATGGGAAAATTCCCATTAATACGGAAAAAAAAAAAATAGAACTTGAAGACGTATCGAAAGTGAGGCAATACATTCCATTGGAACACACTTTCTTTTACGAACAGATCCTGAACTGGCCATCTTGTGACAAGGAATCTACAAATGACGTGGCTTCCAACGTCTAACAATACACTCTGTAACAATTGAAACAAATGATTTTGTGTAGTACTTTAGTGTACATATTTTTATTGTGCTCTTCTATATGCAGTTTTTAAGTACGAGTTTAAAAGTAGAGTTTTGATTTAAAACTGCGATATAAAATCACATACTGGTACATTTCTGTAGCAGAAATAATGATTAAAATGCAAAAATAATTATGTAAATGGTGACAGTAATGTAACAATTACACACAAAAACATCGTTATCATTCTAATTATTTACATTTAGCTTGTTTTCAAATATTACATTAGCCCAAAATTGTAAATTATATATTTTTTTTCTTTTATATTTAACAATTCCTTGCAGAAAGGGGATGTCATGGTTCGATTAAACAATTTTAAACAAAAGTGTTTGAGATGTCAGATGTCTAACATGATGTATTATACTTCACTATTCATAAACGAAGTAAGAAAAAATATTTATAATGATTACTCCAGTGTTGGAAGAAGAAAAGAGTTTTTATTGATTATCTCAAAAGTAAGATTTTATGACTTATCCCCTTTCTGCAATGACCGATTCAATTATTGTAGATGTAGGGCTGTAGACAATCAGTGTTTATTTCAATAATGGTAATATTATTATTGTTGTCAAAAATAAAGTAATAATTGATATTACTACTGAATTAATTTACAATAAACTACACAAATTTTAACATCCTATTAGCCCCTAGCCTTTTTTCAAAGTAACCGCGTCTGCAATGTAACTGCGGTCATATGTATTAACACGCTGTTCGTCCTTAACCTCTAAATATAGATTTTTCTTCACGTAATGACAGTTTTGTTAACACAGAGATATTGTTTTTATTTATTTACAGATCCCAAGTCTTGCTTGGTTTACTCGACGTTTGAAAATCAATAAGGAAGCGTTTTGACAGATTAAACATTAGCAAGCAGACGACATAACCAAAACAGTTTCTCGCAAAAGGCGAGAAGATCGTCTCGCCGTGAACGAGATCTCCCTCCACCGCCGGTCTGGTGGCTAGCGACTACGCTCAATTCTCGCACCATTCACAGACAGGCAAGCGCAGTAGCGCAAGCCGCACACAGCCGTTCTAGACGATGAGGGACATGGCTAGCAAGATGGCCGAGCTAAAGTTCGAGGCTCCATTGGCACAATTCGAAGAAACCGAAGATTGGGGAGTAATGCCAGGAGAATTCCAGCAACACCAGATGACAACTACATCTTTAACGGGAGATGAAGATAATTTCATTCATCAAGACGCACGTAATTCAAATAATTTCAACAAGGAAACTGCTTTAGGAGGCCTACTGTCAACATCAACAAACAACGGTATGGTAGTGCTACCACCACAACAATTAAGTCAGCAGTTGAATGACAATGACGCAGTGTTGCAACAGACTGCACAGCAGTTATCCTCACCAGAGCAACAATCGACTCAAGTTCAGAATCAACAGCAGCAGAATATAGTGGGACACCCACCACATATCGGGGGTGTTGTGACCGGGGGTGGTAGTGGTGGAGGCGGCTCGGAAGTTTCGTCTGTAGCTGATAATTTTACCGAGACCTTCTCTGGATCTTTGGAGGACCTCGTCAACACGTTCGATGACAAGATCACACGCTGTTTCTGCAATTATGACGAATCTGTGGAAAAATTGGCACCTGTCCAGGTTCGAACCCAGGAGGAGATCATGAACGAATGCCAGTGAGTATTATCAATTCATACTTTACTTCTTAGATAATAAGTTTTTGGTGATCGTCTGTAGTGATTTAACCCTGGAAGTAGCTGTCACCATATTGATTATTACCCGCAGGAAACAAAATGCACCAAGGCAAGACAGCGAATGAAGTTATGTTAGGATATTTATTATTGATATGCAGATGTGATATGATGATATCGTATTTTATAATATTAAGCCGAACACTTATAATAATATACCGGTACCGGTAGAACGTTTTAATTTTGACACTTCTTCCTTATCGGAATTTGTATAGTTGTTTTCGTCTTAATAGATAACTAATATTCGTGTATATATTAAATTCGCACATTTTATTTATTGTGTAGGTACATTTTAAATTAATTGCCTACACTCTATAAATCTAATAAAGCATGGTTGACGATACGCGTTTCATATTAAGATACTCTTCATAAACATTTGAATAGATCAGAAGTAGTATTTTGTTTAAAAATGAATTCATTGGACCCTATGTTACGAAATATGTAATACCGGAATTAAAATGTCAATGTTTTGTTTATTATGTATGCGTACCGCTTAGTTTGAAGTACTGACACTAGAGCTCTTTATGTGCTGTCTTGTTATCAGTAACGATTTAGGTACTGCACTCACAAATATTGTTTAAAACAAGTAGACAACTCAGTTTAAATACAGTTGGGTACGATGTAATTATAATATTTTATAGATGTTCAGCGCTTAATACTGGTAGTATACTGCAATATGTATCGAAATTTGTGCAGGATTGTTTTTTTTTTAATGTGAATTTAATTTTTATTTGCATTTAAATTTATCGTAATTATGTTTCTACAAAAAATATAATATGTATATGACTGGTTGATCACTCTGGCATGTAATGTCATTGTCAAATTTTAAGCCTCATCAGTATCAGTGTTTATGTCAAGCTGTCAGCTAGACTGTTAAGCATGGATTTATGTTTCAAACAAATAATCCTATGTTGCAGAGAGCTTAAATAGATTTTAGGCAGCTGACAAATTAATACTTTCATTGAAATATTTCAAGTTAGTGCCAGTTAACAAGTGTTCAGTTTGTAATCCTGAAAACAAGAGCGCAAGTTTATTTTCAATTTTTAGGATGTTGCCCCTGAACACGCCAAGTTCATATATATTATGAATGCCTACATAAATTTATTATAATTTGCTTCCAAATAAGGCAGCTTCACAACTTATTAAGCTTTATGACAGGAAAAAAAATTGTTGCGAGGGTCCTAAGCTTGTAGCCTTAATTGCGCTGTTGTCACGGATCATAAATCTTCACATGTATAGACTGCCGAATGATGCATTATTTAAAGTATTAGATTATAATTGAATTTTCTAGCACTTCGAAGTAGTTTTATTTCAGTTATACTTCTTAAAACAAAGATAATTCATTTCGTACAGTTTGTGACGTGAAGTAACGTAGTGGCATTATCAGTAGTTCAACTTAATGATAGCAGTTATCTTGGAAACGATTATCACTGTTAAAACGTGACGTACAGTAAGTTACAAGTGTATGCTAGTGGTGGGGTATTTCCTCTTGGCTAAAAGAATGCAGAGCTCGGACTAAGCTACTGATCAATATTAGACACCATCGTGTACGACATGCTTTGGCGAAATCATTAAACATTTTAAATTGGAAGATTCATGAGGAAGTGCATTGTGTATTATCAGATGGTTCTTTTAGACGGGCAGACATTATTGCTATTAAAGGACGATTAAAACGGGCTCTTGTTCTTGAACCTACTATCCCTTTCGAAAGAAACCTAAATCAGGCCACCGAGGTTTGATATTGAGAAGAAGTGTATATAATTATGAACTTTGTTTGCCTTATCCTTCTGAAAAGTACAACATCCCTCTTAAACAATGGTCTGTCATTGGCTTGCTATTTGGCAGTAGAGGTTCTATTACAAAATCCACATGGAATTATCTTAAGGAACTTCACATTCCTTTTGATTATGTAATGTTTGTTCTTATAAATATTATCAAGGATTCTCTTCAAATATTACATCATCATCTCTATTTCAATTACCTTAGTTCACTTATATTTGCCTTCAATAATTTACTTTCTTTTTTTAATGTTTCTAATATCACATTATATTGTACATGTTTATTGTATTCAGGACCCTTGTGGCCACTCAAATTCTTTGAACTGATATCTTTAATGAATAAATATAAAAAAAAACTATTCCATAAAGGAGGGATTGCACACTATACAAATTCGAAAGATTGCAATTTTACACAAATTTAATTTACAACAAACTTTTTCCTGATTGCAGGATAAAATTTGTCGGATGAAGTTGACACAATTGTTATTTTTTTAATGTTTCGAGTGTTTTTACATTTATCATTTAAACAATTGTATTAATATAATAAATTCTGTTCATTTCAAACTTTGCTTTTGTGTTTGTAGAAGTATGTTTTCAGCAATAAGCAAATAGTAAAGCAATCCCATAGTTAAGCAATCCCGAAGTAATATATTTTTTTCATTTCTTTTTAAGAGCTCGTTGCCCAGTTTTATAATAGTAGTCACTAGGAGGGATTTTCTGTACCTGATCAACGTATTGATTTGTTGTTAATCTCCAGATAAATTTCATTAATATTTATAATTTAGTTACATTTTTAACATTTAGTTGACTTACGATAGTTCATGAAAAATAAGTTACATTTGGAAAAATAATGAATACATGTACAGTGCGTTCGTAGCTCGGCCGGACCGTTATAACATAACCTAAATAATATAAACAAGTGTTAGAAAAGTTTTAATTAGGGATGATGAAATAAACAAGAAAACTTTTAATTAAGGATAATGAAATAAAAAATAAACATGAATCATTTTAAAAGGAACAATTATTGAAAGTACAATTTTCAAATTTGAATGTTTTAGTGGTCCGGCCGACCTACGAACGAACTGTAGCTATTCTTTTGAAAGATCCAATTGGTAGACCCGAATGCAAGTCTTCCTTTAACTGGGGACTTTCAGTAGCTCTATGACTTCGTATTATCTTTGTAGGTGTAAGACACGTCACTCAGTAACTTTTTTTAAAATTCACTAATGCAACAGAATTTTTATTTCTGCATTCTTAATAACTCCTTTTTAAAACAGAAAATGCAGATTTCTCAGCTTTCCTGTCTTGAAGTTAATAGGGAAATAGCCATCAAGATAAAACGTAAGACTTGAGACTATTCGAAACTAAGTAAATAACGAGCTTTCCTGCATTTATTCAACACTTATTTCATAATGAGTTCCAAATTTTTTTCCTTCCGTAAGATAAAATAATTATATTCATTATATAGTTATTATCTTACGTATAACATTGCAGTTGATTACTTAATAACTGCTGATATTTGATATGAATGTTCTCGTCCCGTATTCAAAATTTTCTTTAATAAATAGGAAGAATCTTGGAATAATATATGCCATTAATAATTGACCGTTGAGTCCTGAGTTTGCAGTTTATTCCATCTGTCATCACATAACTTTATTTTACCTCTAAATTATTATTATTATTCACGCCATAACAAACACTCCTCAAAACCATACATTTTCAAGGATTGAATTCTGTGGCCCGATCCATCCTCTCGTTTTCGCTTTGGGAAGGAAATCGAATCGGGTGGGCTAGATTGGAGCCTTAAAACCTTACCTCTTGAGCTATAATGGAACATAAAATTACAATTAATGTATTTTCTTTGTTTGTATGCATTTGAAGTCTGATTAATATAGCTAATCAGCGATGTATGCAATGGAGGGGGGAAAGGAACTGGCCATCCATCCCATTACCTCCTGGTCTAGTTGCCTCATTAGTGGTGCAGTTTTGGTATCACTTGTAAGGTTCAGACCTGTCTTCGAACAGTTGACCAAACAACAACATTAATATTTAACTTTTTAAAACAAATATCAATATTATTGATGTAGCAATGTAAATCAGCAGAGTTTCGACCCCAGTGTGTATGTCAAAGGCTTTAATACTGTAGAAGAATCTGAACAAACTCAGATCGAAGGTTGTTTACTAACATGAATCCATAACTGATTCTTGCGCAATCTTTGCCTTGACCGAAGGAATGGACTTCAATCAGTAACGAGTGGATGCAGTAGATGTTGCTGTTTCGTAAGTCTTGCACATGCAGCAGTAGCATTTTCATCGCAGCAAATTACAACAGGGTGTTCATTGTCCAGGTTCAGTGAAAAATGAGACTGGAAAAAGAGAAACTATGTAACCGCTGGTTCTCACGGCACATTGCAACGTTATTCTTTAAATTAATTTTTTGCAAGCTCTGAGATACAAGTCAAAACTATCCAGAACTTATTGCGATACGATTCACAACATTGACAAATTCATGGTGTTCTCAGTACATGTGAACTACATTTTTAACCGAAAATGTCTGTATGTATATGTAATAGGCTATAATAATAATAATAATAATAATAATAATAATAATAATAATAATAATATGGCGGAATTATGGAAAGGAAAATTGGAGCATATTTCTTTCATTATAAGTTTGTTTCTGCAGCAGTTTCCGACAGTTTGCAACCGTCATGAGCAATGTGCACATCGAATTTACTATGTGTAAAATTGAAGTGCGCATGCTCATGATGGTTTCAAACCGTTGGAAACTGCTGTAGAAACAAACCTTGTATCTCTCCGTCTCTGTAAAAAGTCACAGTTTGTGGTAAGGGGGAAGAACTATAGCAAAAGTTTGCTTTGTTTTTTAATGCACTGATGTCCACGATCAAGAAAAGTCACTGGAAATTTACTGGCCACTCACTTTACTCGGACACAATTTCCGAACATTGCTTTCATCCGTCACATGCTGTAGAGATTTGAATTGGGGTTTTCGACTGCAAAGCCGATCTAACGCGGTGTTTGCATACTGTTTGTATATGCTTGCAATGTATGTGTGTACACCCATTGACTATTACGAAGATCCATTCTTAGAGCACTGTGTCACGAATATCATATCTTCGTTATTAATGCACTTCCTCTTGATAAACGAAACTCGGTTTAGGGTTGTAGGTCGTACACTACAGAGATATGTGGGCAGCTTCACATTTCCGTTGCCTTTACCACAGGATTTAGGAGTCATCCGGCACAAATTGTGTAGGAGGCCTCGTGATGAAGAAGAGCTGCTGTGGGAATTGTAGCGAGGGGTGAGCTGTAACATCTGCCTGTAATCTAACCACTCATTTTATTAATATAATTGTAACTTAATGTATTTCAGTAATAAATATCTGACTGGCTGGCGAGTGCTATACTTGATGACTCGGGCATCACCGCCACCTGCGGTTACATGTCTCTTGGGAGTTTCTAGGAATTCCATGTTTGATCTTTCGGGAATATGGTTGTTGATTTTGTTTGCGATTATGTGAAAGTGATAGAGCTGTGTCGGCAACTACAATAATATAATTAGCGTCTGTATGCATATATAATTGGTTGTAACTTATAAACATGAAATTACATACAGGTCCATAAATTATTGCATTATATTTCATGTGCAGCATTCCAGGTTTGACTCATATTCGTAGATACTGAATATGAACATAATTCATTCAGTAGTTTATGAGAAATCTAGCTCATACACAGACGGAATGCCGTACACGACATTTCAGATATCATCAATGCTGAAAATGTGTACTTTCGTGAAAATCTTGAATTAGAATATTGTTCATAGACCTAATACTTAAAAGTTTATCGTTATACTTATTACAATGAGAAAGTAAACATATATCAACAAGGTTTTTTGAAAGTAATGTACGATTGTAATTAAGATTGAATGACAGGATTTTGGACAAAATGCTCAGACACGTAAAACCGTGTATTTAGAAGGGAATAATAATATGTTTATGGAAATAAAATATTCTTGCGACATCAATTATTGTTCGAGTTATGACGTTATCGAGAACATTAACAAATTCTTGTTTATTTATATCATCTGAAAGAGCATATTTTCATCCAATACTTGTTTATACAAAAGTACTATGTTTATGATTACTATGATAAAAATTTAATTGTTGATACATTTTGTTAGTCCTTGCGTAATAAAGGCAGTTTTATTGATGAAATTAACATGAAAACAAGAGCTCTTAACAGAAAATCAGAGAATTAAGATCTTAATAATAGCCTATAGCATTTGATATCACCTCATTTTGCTGCTCCTGTTCGGGAATGTCTGAATGATGGATCGGAAAAGGAAGACACGTAGAGTGAGTGGCCTACAAGATCACCTGACCTTTCTTCACTTGATTACTTTTTATGGCGATACCTGAGAAGTAGGGTTCTTGCGATATTGACGAGTTGAAAATGAGAATAACGAATGCGTGTAGGGAAAAGCAATCATCAGCAATTGATAATGTTCAAAAGGGGTTTGAACTGCCCCTTAGCCACTGTCATATTGTAAAAGGGGAACATTTCGAACATCTAATTAAATTCAGTTAAATGTTTCAACTAAGAGAAAGAAAGAAATAAATAAAATAAATTCAAGAAATTTAGAGAAACTCTAAATTCAATTAAAAGAGCGAGATCTTCCAGGAATCTAAATTTTAAAGTATTTTATTTCAGATGACGTTAAAAAGTAACCAAGTAATGTAATTTTAAAATGCTCTAAATGACATCATAACTATCAATAGTCGCAAAAATATTTTCTTTTCATAAAAATATTATTTTGTAAATAGATTTGTCTTGTCTGAGCTTCTTGTCGAAAATTCTCGCATACATTTCCTATTGCAATTATGTATCATTTTTTTTTAAAGCTGATATATACGTTCTCAACTGTAGTTCAAATAATAGCGTTTTTAGTCTATAGTCAACGAATTCGGGTTCGAGTCCTGCAGAAAAATGCAGCTCTAGCTCCTTTCCTTAGGGAATGGTTCTATGTCTTCTGTTGTTTGACCTATATTGTCTCAACCGTTGACATTGTGCCATGCTAACCTCACTACTAGATCTATTGTGAAAACCTAATGTTGATTAGAAAAATATGTGCACAATATATTCATAAATAAAATGCGTTATTACTTTGTAAAATTTATTAATATAATAGCAACAATAATAAATTAATCCCCTTAATACTGTCGTCTTTGTCCACTACAAATTTCGCTTCTTAGTTCCTTATTAGGGATTGGAACCTGTAGCTATGTCGCGCGGCATGAGAAACTAATGCTCTAGTAGTGATGTCATATTTATTTTTCTTTAGTCTAAATATTGTGCGAAAGGAGGGAATTTTGCGAGCATGTATACCCTTGAATTTCCACCAAGGGTCCATTACAGTTTGCAACATATATGTAATATAACAACGTCATTGCTTCCGACACATTATCTCTTACGTTCTTGATTTTATGTGATGTCCCCCTCTCGCCCCTCATGGACACTAGATGTCATCCATCCCCTGTTGCAATAATGTACTTCAGGAAATAGATACGCATTGTCACATGAAGAGGGATTGTTACTGATATCTAAACGATGCGTAATTTTTTATTCCGGTATACAATCTCCCCTTCATCTCCCATTTTTCATTATATCTGGAACTTTATACTGTTACATAGAGAGCTTTTTGGGTGACATCGTCTGTGTATATTTATCATCTTACTTGCATACAGAATATGCATGGTTTGAGAATTCTACACATTGCTAAGAAATGGTCTTTCAGTCATTGAATTGGAATTGGATTCTGATGAGCTTCTTTACATGTTCAGGAGACGATGCATATACTTCTAGTTTTGCTGAGCAATCGGTTGATGAATGATAAATTACACACTGTTTAATTAAGCGTAGAAGTTTTACGGTCGTCCAACGCAGTACGTGACAAATATTGAAGTTTCAATGCACTTCACTCGAACTCTAAGTTTGAACCGTTCAGAGACTGCGAATTCTCTGGAAAGGAACCTCAATTTAACAAGAGTAGTTTAAAACTTAATTTTGTCTTGCTTGATGTACAATATATTCCATAAATGCCGTCACGTTTTGAAGTTGTGTTTACATTCAGTACTTCATCCACTTCCCCACTGCTATGCCAGTAAGTATGAATAGAAGACACAGAGATAGCTATTCCTATAAACAGTGGCGTGCCGCTGCACCTTTGAATGTTGGCACATATGGCAAACGAGTTCTAATTTGTAATGTCGGTGCAGTTGCTACTCTAGCATTCAAAACCGGAGTACACAATACAGGCCAGTCAAGCCGGCACGTGCATGGTAGGGGTGGGGGTAGAAGACGTAGTTTCGTTGTGCGTACGACTAATGCCGTCTCGGCATTAATGGAATTCAATTTATATACCACGTAACTGTTTCAATATGTTCCAAATGTTTTCGAATATGTATTTTTTGTGACTACGCAGACTAGGTGAGAGAGTACTGAATCCTAAAGGCTGTTTTATGTCGTGTGAGAACTACTTCGGAATCTAATTTTTAAATTTTTATGTTCCTGAGGTAATTGCTAGGGCACACGAAAAGTAATAGTAAACTCTATAATTTTGACAAGCTACATTTTTAACATTACAGATTTTAAATATCCTCCCTTGGAATATCAAGAATATGATACAAAACCCATGGAAGACTGTGTACTCCATCTGCCCCAACTGTTGTGCGATAATTCATCACAAACCGTTCCGAATTCGTTTGAATTCCATCTTTTATTTAACAATTCCACTTTCCTCATTAGATTGACCACTGTAACAGCGAATATTGATAATGGATATACCTGTATAAGCGCTCTGTTTATGTCCATTGGTTTTCCTTTCCTTTTGTAAGACTCCCATCCACCTTACAACAGTTCGTTATGGCAAGGGTTCCTTCCCACTATTTTCCTGCAATGTTCTAAACATTTGAGTTGTGTTTTTGCCACGGGCTGCTAGAATTTTTATAAAGCACTGTTGTACTTACAAAATATTCAAACATTCTTCTAGAGCAGTATTACTTACTGTGTTTGAAAAAAAGAAAAATCACGAACAACAAATGTATAATGTTTTGATTAGGCAGGACTTCTGTGCATACAATAACTGATTTATCGGGTAGATACTACACCATCATACTCGCTGATACTCAGCATTATTGTCATTTAATTTTCGAATGCTCTGATATAGGGTGATTCAAAACCCCTGCGACAAACTCTGTCGCAGAGGTTTTGAATCACTCTGTATAGGTATTTAGTTTACGGATTTAATCTCATATTGGAAATACTGTACTGATACCATAGTGTCAAAATTTTTCCTGTTTGATCTTGTAATGATAGTCGGTTACAGATCAGATCTGTCAATGTGTATAATAAAGCAATTGTTTACGAATGCGTGACACATCGCCTATTGTCTGATAACGCGAATTGCCTATGTCGTTGATATCTCGTTGGCAACAAATCACAGTTTTAGACAAATGAGTGGAAATCCTACACTTGATTTTTTTTTTTCCTCCAATCCTTAAATTCTAGAACAATGAAGAAATCTCCAAAAATTGCGGGTAGAATTTTGAATGCATTATCTCCCAGAAAGCCTGCATCTTTTGTGCTTACCTGGTTAATGACATAGTCTGATGTGTCGTTATGGACATTGAGGCTTGAAAGATAATTACACGTTGTCATTTCTGTGGTGAAATTAACAGTTCGCGTCGTCTCGGTTTGTAAAGTTTTATAGCAAGGGAGCGGAAAATTGCGTGCTTTATTTTTTTAATGTTTGTTTTATCTTTCTGTCTACGTGTCCTTTTTGCTTTGTACAAAATCCATTCCCTACATCCTTTGAGAGGCCGCATTAACTAGCAAGACATTATCTGCACTATTCTCATAAATTTGAGTACTGGTACCTACTATTTTCGTTTTTCAATTCTGTGACGATGTTGGTAGAGTAGGAACAGATTGAAATCATTGACTCCGTAGCATTTAATTGATAATGATTGTGATAATGATAATAATAATAATAATTTATTTTAGCTGACAGTTAAGGCCGTAAGGCCTTCTCTTCCACTCAACCAGCAAAAAGTATACATACATATGTATGAACTTACAAGCTACAAAGAGTACAATAATTCGATTTATATAAAAGTTAAATGTATATAAGAGTTACTTATGAATTAAACAGTAAAATACTGTGAACTATTAATTAAACGATGAAATACAAACTGTATAGCAGAATTAAACTAAAATACATAGAATGTTAATATATTTCAAATAATATTAGATAACAGGAAGAGATTATTATGAGACCATTGTGAAAATACAGCTCTATCAGGATGCATGTCTAAAGAAAGAAGTTACCATATAGTCAGTGACCGTTAAGTCAGTATAGGCCTAATTAGAGTGAATTGCTAAGAAGGTTATCCTTTAAGCTATTTTTTTTAAATGTTATTGTCTTGCAGCCCCTAATACTTTGTGACAAGAAATTCCATTGTCGCAACGTTAATACTGTAAAAGATGATGAATAACAAGACGTTCTAAGAAGAGGTACACTTAGCGTGTCACAGATAATTGATCTGGTATAAAACATATTAAGAGAGTAAGTCTTGAGTGGGACTTGCAATTAGTAGTATGATAAATATGATATGGGTCGAAATTTGAGCAAATTGTTGTTAAAGACCGTTGAGTACAGCGAGATTTAATCTTATATGGAATGGAAAATTTTTCCATCGCCATCCTCGGAACATTTCTCAGTTCACCAATCTTGCTGCCAGACACGATTGCAGAACTTTGGCTTTTAAAGCTGGCATTACGAAGGCCAAGTGAAACGAACCTGATTTCTCCCCACACTCTAGGGGTCAGAGTTTAATTACACTCGTGTAAGCGGATCCAATCGTTTCTTACAGGTGTTTTACCAAGGAAACTGAGTTTTGATTTATTTCCTTAATCCCTTAGTTCTCCAGCTTATTCTTCATTGTGAAAATAAAATAATAAAAAAACAATATGGAAATTATGTAGCATTTTTTGTTACATATACAGTGCATACATTTTATCTTTCCATACTCAAAAGTGTACAGCTGCGCTGTGTACTACTGCATCCGCTCTACATTCGCGGCTGGATGCTCTTTGCATGCTGAATGTACACAGATATCTATAAGAGAGAGAGAGAGAGAGAGAGAGAGGAGATGTCATAAATTCTGTGAAAAAATTATAGGTAGATTTGGATTGAAGAAGAGACGATCGCAGGTTTTTTTTAGTAATGAAGTAGTTCAGTGAATTAAAAATAACGTTTGTTTCATATGAAGTTCACAGTTCTATCAAGATCTAGATTTCATCAATCAAGGATCTAAACAGGGGAGCCAATTTTTCTCTGCACAAATTGCACGCCGGCAAATTTAATAATAAAATTACACTTAAGAATTAAAGTTATTTTTATTCTAAAAATTTTTTATTAATCTAGAAATATTGTCTAATCACTATACCAAATTCCAGCACAAAATTAATTCAGGATACCTATGTAAAAATTAAATGCTTAATTTTACTAAATTTATACCAGCGAATGGTAGTCTATGTATTCAACTTAAACTGTTAATGTCTATCATTTAATATAAAAACTATACCCACAAGTTTTCCAGTCAATGGACAGTGTTTAAAAATTCACTGTTATTGTCACAAACTGTAATTTTGCAGGAACTGTCACTCTCTGTTGCAAAGTAATGTGACGTCCATAAAATATTAGAGAGGCCTCGAGTGTTCAATTCATCTACTGAAAAAGTTTGGATTGAACTCCCTGGAGAAAGTCCTGCGGGCGTCTTTGCATGTATGTGTATGTTATCTCCATTTTTAGGACGTACCGAATGCACTGCATCCTATTTGCTTATGTGCTCGCCTTAATATTATGATCATACATTTCAGACTTGGAATTTGAGTTTCTTTGCTGTTTCACAAGATGTTGGCCTATAAGATGCATGTAACAAAGCAGGAAATTTCACAAGGAATAAAGTATTTTATCATTCTTCACTTCCCTTCCTATAGAAATAGTGCTAAAAGTATTTAATGGTCTTGAAATTATGTTAAAGTTCACTGGATTTAAATTCGCAGACATTGGTGGGCATGGTAACCATTCGATCGATAAGAACGACTAGAACAAAATTGTCTGCATATGTACGTATCATAATGTCATAATTATTTGCTTAAATACATTATATTACTCTCTTACGTATGTAGATGTGTGTGAATATATCGGTACCATCGCTTGCTCGAACGCATCCATGCATCCGATGGCTGCTTATACTGCCTGCCCATTCAGTGGTCAAACATGTAACATGATCTGTAGGCCTATAATTATTATTCCTATACAGTATACACTTGGAGAGCTACGATAGGTAGCGAAATCCGGTTGCGAATACCAGCTATAACGGCTTGGGGGATCATCGTGCTAATCACACGATACCTCCATTCTGGTTGGATGATCGTCCACCTCTGCTTCGGCATGTGGGCGTGAGGCCAGCAGCCGGCTAGTCGGTCTAGGCCCTTCACGGACTGTAGCGCCACGGATTATTATTATACAGTATACAGAAACGACTTCACTGACCGTTAAGAGCTGCCATCTAGCGACAGTTTTTTTCTATTCAGTGAGTTGCTCAGTTACAAAAGCTCTATGTGACAGAATTAAAAACAGTTTTTAAGTTTAAATTTCAAATTAACTACTAGTAGGACATTTTATGGAAACTTGTATGGTTAAGTTATTATTTTTGTTCTTAAAAAAACTGATGAAGACCATAGTATGTTTGGTGCTGCCACTTATCTTTTCAGCGAAAGCATTGTTAGAATGGTCTTTTGAACAGGCAATTTAAGCAGCCAACGAATGTGTTCAAGCAGGCGGTGGAATATACATCAAGCGTACATAAGCTAAACGATTGTAACGTCCCGAACGCACCGAGATGACATTCCGAAACCTTTTTTCCAAAATTAGTTTGCCCGAAATAGCTTTCTAAACCTGATAGTAGTTCTAATCAACCTATGTTAACCAAGTTTGAATTTTGTTGACATAAGTTCTTACTGTGCAAAACTGCAATATGAAATGTGACTGAAACACTCTGAATTGTTTATGAATTATTGTTTACGATGTTCTTCATGGCAGAGAGGAGACCAAGTCAAATGTATTAAACTATCATTTTTTGCAGCACACTGTTGCGAACGTGCCAAAAAGTGTCGAGAAGAGCTCCTTCCGAAAATTATTAAACAATCTTGATACGTGTATACATACAATGTCAATATGACAGCTTATGACACCTGACAGCAACTCGCGAGAGTTAAATTAAATACATAAATGTAGTCTACATATTATGTTCTGTCTTAGTAAGTAGTATAATGAATTTACATATATTTTATTATTCTTAAATGTAAGGCATAAGAAATCATTTCACTGTTAACTTAATAGCTTGCTTACCTTCGTTTACTTGACTCAGATGAGTACAAAATGAGACTCGAGCTATGCAAGTAGACCATGCAAAATTATGCTTCTCACCGTCATACATCAACATCAAACAAGCAGTTACGCATAAGGAAAGGGATAGACTCGTGTAGTAGAACGTCACAGTTAAATCCCGTTTTAATTAACAGACCGCTTTACAGGATCTTGATTCCAGCTGATTTCCCTGTCTTCTTCCTTACAAGGCGTTTACGTTCTCACAGAAATGAATCATTCATCACCCAGATCCGTTATGCGCTGTTATTATAAAATAAATTATGAATTCTTGGAAAGGTAACATGTGTCTTCGAATTGTAGGGGAGACCACTTATAGTACAGCTGATATTAGATATGACAGTGGAGATACGGTTGCCTGAATTGAGGGTTAGTGAAGAATTATGAATAGTATGTACAATTTTCGTGATGAGCAACTTACTTGACAGATAAAATCTTTTTAAGCAGCAGTTCTTTAGAGTCTACTCGAGAAGAAGTGCAAATGAATAATGTCTACGAAAATGCGCAGAAAAATATTTTTCTTATTTTAGGACTTAGAACTTAACCTGTCCTCATATTGGCCGAACGTTTAGAGCTCGAGCATCGGCTTTCCATGCTGGTAACTCTGATTCGAATACCGAAAGGTTCGGGTGGAATTTGTCGTTGACAAAAGGCTGTACTTGGTGGTAGGTTTTGGCTGGGTTAGTAGGTTATTTTACGACGCTTTATCAACGTCTTAGGTCATTTAGCGTCTGAATGAGATGAAGGTGATAATGCTAGTGAAAGAGTCCGGGGTTCAGCACCGATAGTTATCCAGCATTTGCTCATAATGGGTTGAGGGAAACTCCCGGAAAAACCTCAACCAGGTAAATTGCCCCGACCGGGAATCGAATCCGGGCCACCTGATTTCGCGGCCAGACGCGCTAACCGTTACTCCACAGATGTGGACTTTTGGCTGGGTACTCCCGTTTTCATACTGGTTTTCCACCATTGCTCCATTAATCATCATACGGTGCTATACGACAAAATTAAATCCCTTGAATAAAATCCAGCCAAAAATGGTATTCCACATAATGCAAAATTAGAAATACATAAACATGTTGAAGTTAAAGGTATTTGAAAGGACAAATTACTCATAAAGCGAATATCCTGAGAATCCTTTATAACTAAGACCTCGGTGCGTCACTCCTAAATGAGGACACTTGGATGCATGACGCGAAGTCAAGTACCCGCCATTGTATAAAAAAAAAACTTCATACTTTTAATGCTATATCCGCTGTGTTGTAATTGAAAAGTAGTAAAGTCTATCTGCAAATTAAAGGGCGCCATGAAATATAAATAATGCGGGTAAAAAAGGAGCTCAAATTAAACAAATAGAAGAAAAATGTCAGCTAATTGAGACGTATTAAATTACTTATATAAAAATATGTACAAGCTCTCGAATATAAGGAAAGAAGTTACAAGTGAATTTCCAAAAATGATAAATATAAAAATTTGAGCTTAGGGAAGAAGATGAGCTATAACGAAGATCTTCCTTTATCGTCGGCCTCGGTAGCGTAGTCGGTATAGCGCTAGCCTTCTGTGCTCGAGGTTACGGGTTCGATTCCGGCCCAGGTCGATGGTATTTAAGTGTGCTTAAATGCGACAAGCTCATGTCAATAGATTTACTAGCATGTAAAAGAACTCCTGTGGGACAAAATTCCGGCACACCGGCGACGTTGATATAACCTCTGCAGTTGCGAGCGTCGTTATATAAACCATAATTTAGAGGGGAAGAGAAGGCCTAATGGCCTTATCTCTACCAGGTTAAGTAAATAGATAAATTAAATAAGTAAAATTTAATTTTTTCTTCCTTTATCTACTAAGAGTTACTTTGTATGACTAATATGTTATGTTGTAGCTATACCGTAAAGACAATCGACAGACTGCAAGTACGGTAATGAATTGTTTCTCAAACTCTATCGTGAAAACATTCTGAAGTGTTTGTGTTGTAGTATTTTGTAAAGATAATATTTAGTCATACTTGTACCTTCATCCTTTCATCTTATTCTTGCAGGCTAGCGTCATGAACTCCAAAGTCTGACTTGAATAACTGGAATGTCGTAACAAGTTCATGATGCTTATGTAATAGGTAAACATACTCAATGAATGGAAGTGAGCTAATACTATTTTCACCTTGTGCAGAAATAAACATGTGACTAGCATAGCAAATTGCATACTGTATCCTTTCAAAGATAAAGACGTTACTGTTGGGTTACTGAATTCCCCTTCACTCCGCTAATTCTACGATGCTTATTACCAGGGAAAGGATTTATATGTAAATACATATTTACTTATAAAGCTAATATAATTTATATTTTGCATTATCTTTATGTTTCACAATGTGTAGGGTTGAAAAATCCTACTTTTATTTTCCATATTTTTCCATATTTTAGAGTTTAGTACATATTTTCGTTAATTTCCATATATTTTCCATATTTCATATAAAACAGTCCATATTATATTAGGTTTAACAATAAAACAAAACAAAATTCCATTAACTTTTAAAAATACATTTCAACAATAGAGATTTAAACACATGTTCAGTAATCCCTTTAACATCAGAGTTATTTGAAAATTAGCAGTCCTATCAACAATGGGAAAGTAAGTTACAAAACTGTATTAATTTAATTTAAAATTTTTAACAGACTTCAGTTGTGCAGCTCAACAGTTAAATGCCAGTCAGAGTACACATAGGTTCAGTTTTGTAAATCATACTATAAAGACGGTAAATATGCCAAAAGTACGTCATTCAGTCAATTTAAAATCAAAACTAACAAGTTACATTTCAGAATTTAAAGAAGATGGTTTATCAACTGACAATAAAATATTATTTTGTAATTTGTGTCAGTGTGCAGTATCATCTACACAAAAGTTCCTGGTGCAACAACACATTACAACTAGTAAACATCAGGCCAACAAACAACTAAATTCCAAGCAGAGACAATTGTTTTTAACACAACCAACAACATCGAATGTAAGATCTGAGTTTAACATCGACCTGTGCCGTTCTCTCATCTCTGCTGATATTCCTCTCTACAAACTAAAGAATAAGGTCTTCAGGGAATTCCTTGAAAAATATACTCAACATACAATCCCGGATGAGTCAACACTTAGGAAGACGTATGCTCCATCCATCTACGATGAGACAATACAGAAGATAAGAGATGAAATTAAAGATAGTTCAATTTGGGTTTCCATTGATGAGACTCCCGACAAAGAAGGTAGACTTGTTGGTAATGTAGTTATCGGTTTGTTAAGTGAAAAAATATTCTGAACGAATTCTTTTACATTGTGATGTTCTAGAAAAGTGCAATAACAAAACTATAGTTAAACTGTTCAACGAAGCTATGGGTATCCTGTGGCCAAAGGGTATTATGTACGATAATGTGTTATTCTTTATTAGCGATGCTGCCCCTTATATGGTCAAAGCTGGACAAGCATTATCTGTTGTATATCCTAAATTGACTCATTTTACTTGTGTGGCGCATGCATTTCATCGTGTGGCAGAAGTGGTTAGAGACAATTTCCCTAAAGTAGATTTGTTGATTTCATCAGTGAAAAAAGTATTTCTCAAAGCTCCCAGTAGAGTTAACGTGTTGAAAGAAATGTACCCTGAAATTCCATTGCCACCAAAGCCAATTTTAACTAGATGGGGTACATGGCTAGAAGCAGTTGAATATTATGCCGAACATATAGACTCTATTAACAATGTTCTCCTTGCATTGGACTCTGAAGATGCAGTCTCAATTGATACTGCGAAAACAGTTACCTGTGACATAAGTGTGAAGAATGACTTAGCTCACATTCAGCATACATTTTCATGCATCATAAAAACGCTCAAAAGTCTCCAAAATAGGCACCTTTCACTATCTGAAAGTTTTGAAATTATAAATAGTACTGTGGAACAACTGAATCGTGGTAGAGGTAAAGTTGCAGATGCAGTAAGAGCTAAGGTGGACACTGTACTTTCAAAAAACCCTGGATATGAAGAACTACAAAAGGTTGTTGCTGTGATGAGTGGTGAATCAACAGTGAAGATTAACTTGGACTTATCCCCAGCAGACATTGTGAAATTGAATTATGTACCAGTTACTTCTTGTGACGTCGAACGCTCTTTTAGTCAGTATAAATCTATCCTCAGAGACAATAGAAGAAGATTCACTTTTCAGCACTTGAAAGAAATGTTTGTAACCTATTGTTATGGTAACAGACAATAAAAATTGTGTTTTGTTGAAACTACATTGGAAGATAAGGTACGTCCATTATATTTTTTTGTTTAGTTTGATTAAAATGTACCAATATTTAACGTACATAGTCATTTTTTTATAATTTTAAGTCCATATTTAATTCCATATTTTGGTAAAAATCCATATTTAATTCCATATTTTGGTAAAAATAACTACATATATATTTACATATTTCATATATTTTTAGTCCATATAAATCCGTTCCCTGCTTATTACTGTTGTTGTTCATTCCTTCGCCTTCCACTTCTACTATTTCTCATTCTCCTACTTGTTCATTTTCTTCTTCGTCTCATCCTCTTCTTCCCGCGTAATCGATTTCTTTGTTCATTTCATGACTAGGAAATATACATATTCCGTCTTCTCTTAAAGTAGTGGTATTCAGTCTTTTTTGCTAGCGTACCCACAAAATACTTTTTTTTTTCACGTTCGTACCCACAAACTGCATCGCAGTTGTATAAGAAATAACAGAAAACCTATGTCTGGTGATGTATGCAAATTAAATTATTATTATTATTATTATTATTATTATTATTATTATTATTATTGATCCACACCTGTGGAGTAACGGTTAGCGCGTCTGGCCGCGAAACCAGGTGGCCCGAGTTCGAGTCCAGGTCGAGACAAGTTACCTGGTTGAGGTTTTTTCGGGGTTTTCCCTCAACCCAATATGAGCAAATGCTGGGTAACTATCGGTGCTGGACCCCGAACTCATTTCATCGGCATTATCACCATCTCATTCAGACACTAAATAACCTTAGATGTTGATACAGCGTCGTAAAATAACCTACTAAAAATAGTACAGTTATTATTACATAGGCTTATACAGTAGTTATTGATGCAGTAATAATAGTAACGAATTATGTTAAATGTTTCTGAAGCAATGAAAAACTAAAGTTTATATTGTAAAAGAAAATATGTAAACTGCAATAATTATCAACAAGTGTAATAAAGTAAATATGTCAGCATTTTTACATACCTAGTCAGTGGAATGAGACATTCTCGCGTACTCCAAGGGTACACGTACCACAGATTGAACACCGCTGTCTTAAAGAATACAGTATATACTTAGTTTCCCAACCCCCCCCCCCCAATGTCGAATGGTTTATAAGTCATTTCGTGACGCAAAATTTTCCTTATCTCCATGCTGCATACGTTGTATTGATATAGTTTCTGTTTTAATATAAAAAAGTTCCTTGCTAACAATTTCATTTCCAGTTGTATCCGTTTCTTTATAGCCGTTCTCTGTAAATGTTTTAGGTATTATAATTTTTCCTGTAAAGTATAAGTATATGAGAACCATTTTTCAAAATTGTTGCCTGCTTAAGGTTTGTTTGGCCATATTTAAACATTTTTATATGCTTAACTGGATTTTTTTTATTTCTTTCACATTTTATTTGGTATTAGCATGCAACAGAAAGATAAAATCCTCGATTTCTGAATGAGATAGTCATGAGCGTAAAGCAGTTGCCTGGCATTAAATAAGTTTTTTATATATCACATTCCAGGAACGCCTAACGTAACGAAAGATATTCGTCAGTTTCACAGTCTGGTGATATGAGACTCGTGTCAGGTTATCTCCATATTTAATTGCCGTTCATAATAATTGCGTACCGATGTTACAGAAAATAACTATTCTTGTTAATTTCATTGATGTTTTTTGTTTGATTTTTTATTTTTATTGTCATAGGCATCATTGTAAAATTCTTAATATTATTATTTGCCTTATAAGGAAGGTAATTATGTAAATCTTGCATAAAAACAGTTAATCGGTTCGATTTCGTCAAAATGAGTTTTTATCCATTGAAATCATCTACGCTGATAGAAGTAATGGGTTGGTGTAGGCTATACAACATGTAAGCTGCAGTTTTTATACTGCAGGAAACCAATAGTTGAGAGTTCGAATCCTACACAGGACATGACCGTTTCTCGTATCGATCCCACGTCATTGATGTTCCACCTTGTGAGCGTCTAGAACCAGGCAAGTATAAGAGCTCATATACGAGTTCAGTGCCAAAACGTTTCATATGTAGGCCTACAGTAGAGGAATAAATCATTACTATCAGCAATTCCTTTTCGTGACAAATGCACGTAACTTAATCACAGAATAAGTGATTACTTTTAGAAATAGCTCTTAAAACCATTTACTGGTGAATCGGGTCCATTATAACTGATGAAGCCGCTTCGTGTGCCACTAGTAAGTGGTAAATTTGCTTCTCTCTCGAAAATCGAACCAGATCAAAGCAGTATAATTTTATTTGTTTTGAAATTAATTGAACACTTGTTAGATTTTCCTCCATTATGATGACATTTAAGGTGCAGGATTTCTCTCTCTCTCTCTCTCTCTCTCTCTCTCTCTCTCTCTCTCTCTCTCTCTCTCCAGATATAGTAAATTAGAATGTCCCTGCCTTCGCCAATTTTGCCATGTATAAGTTAACTTCATTCTTAATATAGCATATTTTTGTAAGGCGGAATTTCTTAACCGTATGTTAGGATAATTTTCGAGGATTGACTGTAAATGTTGAATTTCTGACGTGTACGAGAAACGATCGTTAAATTTTGTGTGTCGCCTTCTTACTTAATAGCAGGTTTGTTCTACAGCATGATTGTCCAAACGCCTATATAACCAGGAGATAATTTCACGTCAAGCATGCTCTGCTAAGGTCAATAACTTTTCATATAAAATAGGAAAAACGACCTTAAAGAATATGAGCTACGGATTGCTTACGCCAGGGGTTACTCGGACGAGTTACAATTGGACATCTATGTTCTACAGTATTTGTGTACATGTATTCATATCTGCAAAATGGATTGTCTGTCTTAATTTTCTTTCCTAAAGAAACATTTCTAAAGTTTCTGTCGACCTCTGCCGTGTTTATCTGTAATCCTCGGATAATCTACTTTATAATTGAGCATATTTTATTACTTACGTGTAAATTATTATATAACTTCAGAAAATAAATAGGTTATGCATATAAATGCATATTTCGGTAACAAGTGCGTAATTTTGTTATTTCTCACTTCGCTTTAAAATCTCCGTAAATCGTGCAGTAAGCATTCAAGCAATAACAAATTAGGTCTACAAACGAACAAACACTTCATACATACATGCATGCATGCATACATACATACATACATACATACATACATACATACATACATACATAAACAATTATGTTTTGTGATGGAGGATACACATGCAAAGCTAATGTGAGTTTAAAGTTCCGATGATGAAAAGTAAGTGCTGATTTTCTGATTTAGTTTATCACCCACCAGTGATGCTCTGTCGCTCTGCGACTCTGTGAATAGCGGAGAAACACGCATTTTCAGATTTCTTTGAACTTTGGATACTAATTTAACACTAGATGATCGTATTATCAGTTATCACAGTCTAGTATATACAGTCACGAAGCTTGAGTTCTGAGGTTACTAGGAACAATAGACTGTGCAGGTGCTATTTCACATTTTCTGTGATGAGGCGATAGTAGCGATCCTAGTGGTTAGCAACTATCTATGAATGCATATTTATTATGTATTGAGCTTCGTGACTGTATATACTACACTGTGGTATTATGTTGGTAGTTACAGACCATAGAGGCATACAAGAGTGGCGAGAAATTAAGGATTATTACCCATGAAATTGTTTCTATTGGCAAAAGGCTTTACACTCTAGGAAAATTTTATTTATCATACTAATTTCTATTAGAGGCTGGTTTACCCTAGCACCTTCCGGTTGTGTAGGGTTGCATCTTCCTTGCTACTCTACCGCTTATTTAATTTCACGTATATGTATTGAAACATTCAAATTGCTCGAAGAAATTCCCTCTGTTGACTGAAAAAAGCTATGTTAGTAATTAATGTGTTACATGAAAATACACAGTGATTCAACGTAAAACTTGAACTGTGGCATTTTCAATGAAAACTACTATAAAATAATAAACATTACATAAAAAACAAATATATTTTCAGTTACAATATAAATAATCATGCTTCAACAAAAATGTGATTCCTCTTAAACGTAACATAATAGAATCAACTATTCTGTTATCCTTTTAAAGAAAGTCTCGATATGCAATTCATACAATTTTATCTTAAAAAAATAGACTGCACATAAAAAGAATAAAGTAAGAAAGTTAAAATTTCTTGAGTGTTCTCGTGACTTTAGAACATTTCTCAGTTGGTTTTGCATAGATTTTATCAATTCTTCACATTAAGACTGAACGAAATATTTGACCACACTTTCTGCAATGCTTTCTTCAAGCCTGTGATATCGTGCTCACTAAGTCTCTCTTTAAGTCCTACTCAGAACTTTTCCATAACATTAAAACCTGGTAGTTGGGGGTGATATTTCGAGTGCTTTGAGACAGTTACATAGAAAACAATTGACACAGAACCGTTTTACGATATTGAAAATCCTTAATGTTATTTTGCTCAGAAAAGGTTTCTGCCTAGCTGCATTGTATGGTAAGCATGTTTCTTAAATACATTCCTCACAGTTCTGGAATTGCATGTTTTTCCAATATATATATAGGTATTTTTATAAGGGCGTAAGTCAAGGAAAGGTAATTTGTGGGAAACTGAAAAGAAACTACTTTAAAGAAAAACCATCTAGGTAGGCCTAAATATAATTCTGGTAGTGTGCGCTGATAGTCTAGGTTAAGTTTAATGGTATTTTAAGAAACTGTACGATTTACATGGATACTTAATTAATTATCGGGATTTGAAATATGAGAAATACGCCCTTTCAAAACAAATCTCTTTTAGACATAAACAAAATGTAACATGGATATTAAATGGCATTAGTGAACGAAATGTTAATGGAAATCGTGCACAAAGCTCATACAACACAAAAATCTTTCTTCATTGAAACAAAAATAGAAGACATATTGGAAATGGAAAGAGAAAACAGTTTTTCCAATCACTGTTGTTACATTTCTGTTTGTAGGCGAGCTGAAACGTTCTTCACGAAATGACTCACTTGGGATATACCGCCTCATCTTAACCAAGTCTTGCATCTTTTTCTATATTATTGGCACATTTCTTGCTGGGTAGACTAGCCTTGTTGGGATATTTTCGCTGAATCGCTGTGAAGGATGTGTGGCATTGTAACCCGTTGATGTATTGAATTCTTTGATGTAGCCAACTCTGTCATGGGAGTACACTAAGTAGAAAAGACTACTAATTTCAAATTTGATTCTTTCATTACTTGGTTTGTTTCTAGTTTCTTCATAAACTGTCATCTTTTTTAAATACTGATTCCATCAGTTTCTAAAGTTCAGGATATCAGATGCTACAACTTCTTCAACCAAGAATTTTCTGTCTTTAATAGTACTTCCTATTATGTGACAGAGTCTAACTCAAACAGCATTGCCCACTGAATTTTTTAAAACGACGCATGTCACTGACTTCCGCCTGTTTAAAACAAATTGAGAACTTCGGTTTTCTGATACAAGTAAAGGAATAAATTCATTACATTACGCCCTTTTACAACCAAACGATGTGTCTACCCACATAGGTTCTAAAAAGCGCGAAACATAAAATAGTAAAAATAGTGACTTACGCCCTTTTAAAAAGTACTGATTCACATATTAGGTTAGTCTTGAGTTATTTAATTATTGCAGGTGATAAATGAAATCAGGGGAGGTTGGAGTGCGTTGGTGAAATGAAAGAGGACGGGATTGCCACGAGAAGAAACTTTTGTAACATTTGCATTGTCCAGTAAAAATTATACCACGACAGGCCGGCGATCGAACCCGAGCTGCCTGAATGGAAGTCCAATTGAACCACAGAGGCGTTACGACAAAAGCTCACATCGCCACGAAAACTTGGGAGTGTAACCATACCGATAATATGCAATTATATATTATATGTAGATTGCATGTAAAGAGCGTTCAGTCTCTGTATCAATTAGAGAAAAAGAGAGAGAACGAGAGAGCGCAAGTCGATGATGGAAGTCACTCCACAAATTACATTCTGACCAACAAGCTCTCCTTGTATGGGACTGGAACGCAGAAGCCTGAAGCTAATAGTGAAAGTGTTGTTTTATCTTAGACGTGCAAATCCAAAGGCAGCTGTAAAATTCCGAAATACATGTGATCACGTTCTTCATGTATTTGTTTACATAGTACAAACAATGTCACCATTATAAAATGCCAGAGTTCTGAACTACGGTTGCTTGGCCTCTGTTCTAAATAGAGGACCGTGTGCTGTAGTGGCCTTACGCAATGGCTCAACGTTCTGATTTATATACAGTGAAAAGTTTTGACAGGGGGGCGAAAGCGTGTCTTACGGCGCCTGTCAAATAAAGAGAAGTAACATTTACATTTTACACATCTGTAAATGAAACGCTTCATTCTCAGTTCTCTTAAATTGGTGGAAGCATTAACTGTTTCGCTAAGTGATTTGTTGTCAGAATGGCGAAATATTTTTACTACGCACGTTTTGTGTGCGTGCATGTTACATTTTCACAGACTCAGGAGTCGTTGCTAAAATCGCGTATCGTATGCTGCAGATTTTCTGTCCATTTTTGGGCTCATAAACAATTACCCTTCTCCCTTCCTCACCTTCATCATCATCCTTACCCATTCCCTACACTAAAATACTTACACATACACTCACCCTAGTACACAATATAATTCTTCGCAGATACTACACATGTACAGCGTAGCCCGCCGAAGTGGTGTACAAATTGAAAATGAGTTACAGTCCTGCCATCTATCCGCAATATGTGGAAACCGAATCACGCAAGTGAAGTGGGTAGACATTAGACACACACACAATTATATCTTCGGAATTTGTTTCTTACATTCAGAGATTTTGCTACAAAGGCTTGATATTCCAATTCCAAAACGTCCTTCCATATCTTAATATACATCTTCATCATGCGTTTATAATCTTATTTAGTATGTAATTTTAATCCAATATTCTTCATCGACCTTTGAATATAAAACAATTCGCTTCCCAATAAATAAGATTGAAGATATGGAATTAAAAACAACATAAAGTACACAAAAATCAGTAATTGGACAAATTTAGCTTTGTTGAGCTATGGCATTAACTGGAAATGATGTAGTATACATACTACAACATTTTCAGAAAACGGTTGTTCTACACGTGCCACAAAGCCAGAAGTGTGTTATCTAAAGTAATCAGAAAAACAATGTCTTCACACGTCAGGTGTTAATCACTTTTGTAATTGTGTACTATGAACTTACTAGTATAATAATAATAATAATAATAATAATAATAATAATAATAATAATAATAATAATGATACGAAGAGGAAATTGATAACGGTGATGGTATTAATGAAGGTCGTTGTAACGATGAAGACGACAAGGGTGGTGGTGGTGGTGTCCTCTATTTCACCTGTCCCATTTAAAATGGTGAAACTACATTTCGTTCAGCATATAAATTTAAGCGTTCCGCTACAACAGAAGTTGTAGATTATTAAGATTTTAAATTATACATAGCCTATACATTATCATGTAGATCACAAATAGAAATTCACAATTTTCTTCCAGAAAGTTACTCATTACTGATGTAGTACTTAACCACAAAATAGTTATTTGGCTCATAGTCTTTCGCGTAAAATTTTGGACTTTCGTGATTCTATAATTTTGTTAGTACTGAATAGAATAATATATTTTTTTAATATCTGCTATATGTCTCTTACACCCTGTTCAGCAATAGCAACACATTCTGTAACGATGTATACATTGTGAGAACGCATATAACAAATCCATTTTGGATATAATCATATGAAGGATGCATAATGTATAAGGCACCAGTGTTCAAGTGCCTTCATGCACGGCGATTATGAAAATGTAGGTAACAGCTAGTTACAGTATGTCTGCTGTCTAATGATTATGTCATAGCCAACGTGCGTGGTTAGTTTACAAACAAGGCGACCAATTCACTTGCTTTGTTTTGTTGTAGCCGCTCTTCTGTACTCGAGTAGTAGCATGGAGGGTAACCACCGTCAAGATCCACTTCATTGTGCATTTAAGAGGATGATTACTTCACAGTTATATTTGCTTCGAAATGTATTCCTATACTGTACCTTATATGTCACAAAACCTCTGATTGAGGTTCTGGCCGACATGTACATCTATTCTCAGGCAGTACTCCTCACTTGCCGATATGTGTCGAGGAAGAACAATTGTTTGTGTACGTCTGAAGTCTGATCAGTGTAATATGTAACTAGCCAGCGATGTATGGAATGGAGGGGGGGAGAAAGGAACTGCTCATTCTATCCCATTATCTCCTAGCCTAGTTGCCTCATGAGTGGTGCCTTGTTGGTATCACTTGTGAGGTTCAGACTTGTCTTCGAACAGTTAACTAAACAATATGTCACAAATCTGTAAGTAATCAAGCCTCAGAACTTACGGTTTGGTGATGATATGGTATTAATTAACTTCCTGTTCTACGTTTGGGTCTTTCGAAAAACAAAACAATAAATAAATAAAATAAATAAAAGAAAATATTTACGAAATTTGAATGATTTTGAGTTCCTTTTATAGAAAAAAGTGTCTCCTTTAACAGCATTTCCCATCTCTTTATAATCCTTATTCTTTAAATTAATATATGTACTTATTTACACGACACCGTGCAATTTTCAATTGAAATATATAGAAAAGTTTTACGGAAAAATAATTTGTTTGGTTACAAATTATGGAAGCGAATATAGTTAAAAATATAGGCCTAAAAGTTAAAGCAATAATAATACTACAGCATGTGTGCGCATTTATAAGCCTTTCTTTTTTTAGAAACATACTTATTTTATAGCATTAATTTAAATACTGAATTGTTCATGACATGTTTCAACCCATCGAAATAAAGTAAAAGAAAATAAATTTTGGTAGGAGTCCATAAATAAAACGATGTAAGTAAATATCTAACATTCTACAACAAGACATTATTATTATTATTATTATTATTATTATTATTATTATTATTGTTATTATTATTGTTGTTATTGTTGTTGTTGTTATTATTATTATTATTATTATTATTATTATTATTATAAAAATCATTACGATCTGAAGAAAATGTCCAAATGCCAGGGGACAGACATTTTCATTCGTATTTAATTGTGTTATTACTATTTTTTTTTTTTCATTTTTTAAATCATGAACCCACACTGGACTCAAATGTTAAACTCTAATCATGTGGTAAGCATTTCGTAAATCAGTCACAAAAAATAGCTCAGTACAAACAAACAAATTACACACGTTTAATGCTAGAAGTAGGAACATTGGTCTACTGAATTTGTAGAAACAAACGTTGGTATTACATTGCAACAAAACAAATAACATGTCATTATTCATTGAAAACATATAATTCATAGATTAAAATTTGCGTATTCATTTATATATAAAGAATACAAGTTAATATGAACATCTGCTTTGCAGTAATTAGCAATAATTCACATTTAATTAGGTAAGTATAATTAAAAATATGAGAGCAGTACAATATAGTGAATTTTTACCAACTTCCAATTGCATATAGGCCTGCGTCTCGTGAGCCTTAGAACGTATTGTAGTCTTCTCTTATATAGAAAACCATATAGCTGTCAGCAACAACGATGATGATGGAAGACCCAACATATTACACACTCGCCGCACCAGACAATCTGGAACATGTTTCCGCAATAAAATAAACTGTGAGAATTATGACTTCCTCTCGGTATGACTAGGGCGGAAAAACAATTTCGTTTTATATGTGAACTATTATACAGATATGTAAGGTTTACACATTTTAACGGATGACTGAGTGTTGAAGTAGAAATACTTGTGTTCTGCGGCAGGAGATTAAAATGACTAATCATGAAATAACGTGAAGGATTATAATTTTATTCGTGTTTCTTGTAGATCTTGCAGTAGGTGCAGTTATTTTTTTCATTAATGTTTGATTTCTTCTAATTAGCATGTTCGTTTCCATGTCCTTCGAATAGGGCCTAGGTAATGTTAGATTTCTTGCAGTAGGTGATGTTCTTTTCTTTCGAAGAGGTAATGTTCTCTTTCTTCGAGCAGTCGAATGTTCTCTTCCTTCGAGTAGTTAATGTTCGTTTCTATCGTGGTTAATGTTCGTTTCCTTCGTGTAGGTAATGTTCGTATCCTTGGAAGAGGTAGGCCTAATGTTCTTATCCTTTGAGTAGTTGAATGTTCTTTTCCTTCGAGTAGTTGAATGTTCTTTTCCTTCGAGTAGTTGAATGTTCTTTTCCTTCGAGTAGTTGAATATTCGCTTCATTCGGTAGGTAATGCTCGCTTCCTTGAGTAGTTAAAAAGGTAAATACTCGTACACCACTGAAAAGGCGACACACCAAAACCATTTTTGCCAATAACTTTACAATCTTTTTAAAGTAACTGTTGTAGTGGTGTTTTTTTTTTTGAATGCATTAATTCGATCCATCGAATTAAAGATGTTTTTGAAGGTCCGTGAAGTGCAAGTTTGAGCTCGTTAACCAAGTTAAATATATCACTCAGGTATGCCATTCATACATTCGATGAGCTAAAGGAGACTTTTTATCAACAGTAATCTCACTAGAGGTTTTGATTTATCTAGAGAAAATCAAAACTCGAGTGGGATTTAATTGACTAGGCCTATTACACGATTAGAAGAAAGTAGGCTATATAAAGATTAGAAGTAACAAAGTGTACAATAAAATATTAATTGGCTTACGAAAATACAACTGTCTTCAAATGTATTATTGTACCATCTCAACATTACGCTAGATGGCAGTAGTGTTTTATGATGATCAGGGAACGGATTTATATGGACTAAAAATATATGAAATATGTAAATATATATGTAGTTATTTTTACCAAAATATGGAATTAAATATGGATTTTTACCAAAATATGGAATTAAATATGGACTTAAAATTATAAAAAAATGACTATGTACGTTAAATATTGGTACATTTTAATCAAACTAAACAAAAAATATAATGGACGTACCTTATCTTCCAATGTAGTTTCAACAAAACACAATTTTTATTGTCTGTTACCATAACAATAGGTTACAAACATTTCTTTCAAGTGCTGAAAAGTGAATCTTCTTCTATTGTCTCTGAGGATAGATTTATACTGACTAAAAGAGCGTTCGACGTCACAAGAAGTAACTGGTACATAATTCAATTTCACAATGTCTGCTGGGGATAAGTCCAAGTTAATCTTCACTGTTGATTCACCACTCATCACAGCAACAACCTTTTGTAGTTCTTCATATCCAGGGTTTTTTGAAAGTACAGTGTCCACCTTAGCTCTTACTGCATCTGCAACTTTACCTCTACCACGATTCAGTTGTTCCACAGTACTATTTATAATTTCAAAACTTTCAGATAGTGAAAGGTGCCTATTTTGGAGACTTTTGAGCGTTTTTATGATGCATGAAAATGTATGCTGAATGTGAGCTAAGTCATTCTTCACACTTATGTCACAGGTAACTGTTTTCGCAGTATCAATTGAGACTGCATCTTCAGAGTCCAATGCAAGGAGAACATTGTTAATAGAGTCTATATGTTCGGCATAATATTCAACTGCTTCTAGCCATGTACCCCATCTAGTTAAAATTGGCTTTGGTGGCAATGGAATTTCAGGGTACATTTCTTTCAACACGTTAACTCTACTGGGAGCTTTGAGAAATACTTTTTTCACTGATGAAATCAACAAATCTACTTTAGGGAAATTGTCTCTGACCACTTCTGCCACACGATGAAATGCATGCGCCACACAAGTAAAATGAGTCAATTTAGGATATACAACAGATAATGCTTGTCCAGCTTTGACCATATAAGGGGCAGCATCGCTAATAAAGAATAACACATTATCGTACATAATACCCTTTGGCCACAGGATACCCATAGCTTCGTTGAACAGTTTAACTATAGTTTTGTTATTGCACTTTTCTAGAACATCACAATGTACAAGAATTCGTTCAGAATATTGTTCACTTAACAAACCGGTAACTACATTACCAACAAGTCTACCTTCTTTGTCGGGAGTCTCATCAATGGAAACCCAAATTGAACTATCTTTAATTTCATCTCTTATCTTCTGTATTGTCTCATCGTAGATGGATGGAGCATACGTCTTCCTAAGTGTTGACTCATCCGGGATTGTATGTTGAGTATATTTTTCAAGGAATTCCCTGAAGACCTTATTCTTTAGTTTGTAGAGAGGAATATCAGCAGAGATGAGAGAACGGCACAGGTCGATGTTAAACTCAGATCTTACATTCGATGTTGTTGGTTGTGTTAAAAACAATTGTCTCTGCTTGGAATTTAGTTGTTTGTTGGCCTGATGTTTACTAGTTGTAATGTGTTGTTGCACCAGGAACTTTTGTGTAGATGATACTGCACACTGACACAAATTACAAAATAATATTTTATTGTCAGTTGATAAACCATCTTCTTTAAATTCTGAAATGTAACTTGTTAGTTTTGATTTTAAATTGACTGAATGACGTACTTTTGGCATATTTACCGTCTTTATAGTATGATTTACAAAACTGAACCTATGTGTACTCTGACTGGCATTTAACTGTTGAGCTGCACAACTGAAGTCTGTTAAAAATTTTAAATTAAATTAATACAGTTTTGTAACTTACTTTCCCATTGTTGATAGGACTGCTAATTTTCAAATAACTCTGATGTTAAAGGGATTACTGAACATGTGTTTAAATCTCTATTGTTGAAATGTATTTTTAAAAGTTAATGGAATTTTGTTTTGTTTTATTGTTAAACCTAATATAATATGGAGTGTTTTATATGAAATATGGAAAATATATGGAAATTAACGAAAATATGTACTAAACTCTAAAATATGGAAAAATATGGAAAATAAAAGTAGGATTTTTCAACCCTACACATTGTGAAACATAAAGATAATGCAAAATATAAATTATATTAGCTTTATAAGTAAATATGTATTTACATATAAATCCTTTCCCTGATGATGATGTTTTCTTGTTACCGGTATCAGTTGTGCCAACTATGGAATCATCATTGAACTCTGTGGCCTGTTACTAGTCAAGAAGGCTTTGTTGATTCAGTTTCATTTTTATTAAGACAGTTGCATTCCACTTCAATTATCCGAATCCCAGTAATCAACGTCACTTGATAGATGATTTTCAATAAATCTTAATATTAAACAATCTCTGATACGTGACTATCCATAATATCATATAGCAGAAGCTATAACATAACGTAACTAATATACACAAGTGCTAGAAAAGTTTTATTTAACGACGATGACATAAAAAATAAACATGAATAATTTTAAAAGGAATAATTATTGAATGTACAATTTTCAAATTTGAATGTGGTTGGTGGTTCAATTGATGTTATATTGGACGTGTGCATAATAGAAGTGGTACTCGTTGATTTAGGCCTACATGGTCTATTCAACTTATTCAGGATTTCCGAATGAATAATTTTAAAAGGAATAATTATTGAATGTACAATTTTAAAATTTGAATGTGGTTGGTGGTTCAATTGATGTTATATTGGACGTGTGCGTAATAGAAGTGGAACTCGTTGATTTAGGCCTACATGGTGCATTCAACTTGTTCAGGATTTCCGAATGGTGCTCTTCATTTATTTGTAAATCGGATTTCAGAAGATGCATAGGTATGATCAGTGATTTTTATTAATTCTTGTTCTTGAATGCCAATGCGAGTCATATTTGAAACTGCTGTGCATCGACTGGAGTGGTTTGTAATTATTGTAAATTTAATTCAACTCAACAATAATAGGATTTTATTCTTCCAACAATAATTCCTTTCTACAATTCACCTTAAACGCTCTCGTCAACAATTGGATCTTCACTCAACACAGTATTCGTTATAGCACTCCACCGACGACAATGACAATTTACTTGGACTATTACGCACAACAATGAACTGTTAATCTTAACTAATATTTACAAAGCACTATTTACAAATCAGAACTACCAGTTCTCAGTTCACAGTTCTTCTATCTCAGTCACTCGAGTTCACAGTATCTCGAACCACAGACCTTCAGAGACAATTCACTGTACTCGAACTCGGGTCCCTCCAACTGCGGTCCACTGCACTCGAACTCAGGTCCCTCCAACTGCGGTCCACTGCACTCGAACTCAGGCCTTCGGCTGCTGACGCAGTTGCGGACGCACACTCGAGTCGAACTCCGGTACACAAGACTGGCTTCCTTGCTCTGGCTTTCTCACTGACTGAATAACTGAAAACTCTCGAGTTCGCTGGCGCTTCTTCTTTTATAGCAAAATCATAGCTGCGAGAAATTTCTACAGGTGTGTAGAGAATTATCTGGATATCTTCACTTCGACGGACTTCTCGAAGAGTCGGGAAGGTCCGTTCCCCATTCACTGCGTACGCAGCAGTTGCGCGCGCACACTCGCTCCACTCTCTCGCCGCGTTGGCCCTTTCCCCTCTCCGCCGCGCGCCATTCCTCCGTGCTCCGCGCGATCTGCTTTCTTGCGGGACGCTGGTCGTGAGTTCGAATCTCACGTCGCTGTCACATTATATATATTTTTGACGTCCAGATCAGCGCAGTTTCAAATGTTGGCAAACAAAGAAACAAATGCTAGGGACGCGATAAAATTAAACAAATGCTAGGGACGCGATAAAATTAAACAAATGCTAGGGACGCGATAAAATTGTGCGATAAGCAGCCATGATTGGTTGAAATACGTCCTTTCGTACCGTTTTATTGGTCAAAAGTAGTATGACGTAGTAAGAATGTAATAGTCATTAAAAACTATTTCAATTTCAGTTCTTAGCTCCAGTAACCTTGATAATACTTTTCCGATGCAAAGCCAACGTACTTCAGAATGTAGTAACAAAGCGGAATGTTGGACTCCAACTTCAGAACAGAAAGCTGCTAATAGTCTGAAGGTTTTTGGGGACGATTTAATCGTATTTACTATTTCAACTGCATCTTTTAAGACGACATGTAACTCTGGTGACATATCTTTACTGGGAAGATGTTCTCGGTGAATAATGCAAGGAGTTGTGTTCATATAAGAAAAATGAGGTTTAATTCGTGCGCCAAAACCAGAATACTGGTCAACCATTGCTGCTGCCCCGTCTGTGGACAAACCAACACAATACTTCCATTCTAACCCTTCAGTACTAAAGTAGGTATTATAGACATTGAAAATGCCCTCTGCAGTAGTATCGGTACGTTCAAGACAACACAGCATTTCTTTCACAATAGATGCAGTTTTGTGGCTTATAAATCTAACATAGATCACAAAAATAGCACAACTAACGATATCGGTGGATTCATCTACCTGTATGGCAAACCACGGTGATAGTACAGTACAGTACAGTCAATTAGCTGAAACTTTGTATCGTCCGGCATCATATTAACACGTCTAGTGATGGTGTCATTAGAGATATTTAACTTTCTTTGCCTGTGACTCTCCAAACAACTCATTTACAACTTGCAGTGAACATGGCTTAACAAGTGATTCACCTATTGTAAACGCCTCCTTATTTTTAGCAATTTCGTGAGCTACTAAAAATGAAGACGTTATAAAAGCAGCATTAGTTGATAGAGATTTTTTCATGAGCATTTTTTTTATCATTGAAGGCCTTTCGTTTTCTTTCAGAATAATCAGGTCGCTTATTAATAAGATTAAGATGAACACTTTCTAGATGTCGTTTTAGTTTCGTTGGTTTCAGAGCTTCATTAGATAATTTTAAATCACATATGACACATAGGCCTACTGGGAAATATTTGCAATCAGTACTTTCATAATTGAAACCAAAATTAATATATGAATCCATGTACTTGCGTGTTTTGCTCTTCCAACTTCTTCTCTTAATGAATCTTCTGTTCGCGCAGTAGTCATGTCAGCAGCGGAAGATGTACCATCATCTGTTGCTACAGCATCCATATTATCTTCAAGATACTGGTTTTCTTCAGAATCGTCTCGATCAACTTCACTGATTGATTTATTATTTCCACATATCTCTGTCTTCTTATTACTACTTTCACATTTGAAATATTTGTACAGATTATTTTTTGAATCCATATCAAATTGGGTTACACAACAACGCAATGAATCTAGCAGATTGAAATACATGTGCGGTTTACACGGGAAAATAATTATTATTTGTCTCAATAATAAACAATAAATAAATAGTTTCTCATTCAAACTCCTGTACCCACTTATACAATACTACACTTGAAACTTTAACATATACTCACTTTAGTACACGACATAACTCTTCACAGATACACATCATGCATAACGTGGCTCGCCGAAGTGGTGTGCGAAAAATGGGTCACAGTCCTACCATCTATCCGCAATATGCGGAAACCGAATCATGCAAAGTGAAGTGGGTAGGCATTAGACACACACACACACACACACACACACACACGTTTTTCACTGCAAATTCCCATTGTTGCAGTTGTTTTTCTAGATTTCATTTTTATATTGTTGCTCTAAGTACCGGTAATAGAAATTAAAGTTACGCAATAAACAGAAATAAAATTATGATCCTTTTTATTTTATGTTGTTAATATAAGTAATTTATAATATAAGTATATTTGGAGTGTAAAATTCACACCTTGAAATTTTATAAAAGCTTCTTAAAATTGTTCACGGCCTCTCTTTTACTGTACTGAGGACCTCCAGGGGGCCGCTGCCGCCGGTTGTGAATCGCTGCTGTAGTTCATCACGAAGTCCCATGCGTAGTCATTAGTAACATTATAGAAAGATAAATATTACATAACAATTTCGCTTTTTTCTGTGCAACACGATCTCATGAATCACAAAAGCAGGCCTTTGTAACACCAGAAGCAGCGTAGCTCTGTAATTTGCGGTTGATGTCTCCTGGATTTTGGTAAGTTGTATCAAATTCCTGACGACTGGTTTTTTTTATAAGGCTTGCGAATGAAAATAAACCCACTTGCTTCCGAAGAAGTCGACTCAGACTTGTGAACAAGCCTAGAAAAGGGCGTTACGATTAATTTCATTGTCGTGTTTTTTTCAGTCCTCACTAGTTCATATTCGTTGAAGAGAATTACTATCCACGTCCTTCGCTAGGTATTGATCCCGTGTGTCTTTTACAGACAAAAGTGTAACTGTATCACAAGAGAGGCGTATTATATTCTGAATTATGCAAATCGTGTATATTGCATGAATGTTAACGTCCTCGACTTTGACTCTAGTCGTCTAGTGATAACGTTTGCTCCTACAAATTCAGTGGACCTGTGTTCTATTCCCGTAAGAAAGTAGAGATTTTTCTATAGCGAATTATTAATTTCGAAGTATGATGGCTCATGGAATAGCATTTTTTGGGTGTAAATCTAGCACATCAGGATTTGATTTCCAGCAGGAAAGTGAAAGGTTTTTCTCCCATCAGTAGAAACTGGAGTGGGTCCCTTTGTCTTACGTTGTCCTATGTTATCTTAACGTCTATTAGACGTGCAAAAAATCCAATCATAGATGGATAAATTCAGTAGGCCAGTAGCCTACTGAAAATAATGTTACTTTATGTAAAATGAATTTATTTCTCGGTACATATAGCGAAATTTTCAAAGATTCTCATTGTTTCTAAAAACATTATAGCAGTTTATTAAAGCAATATCTACCACTTTTGGAAGAGAAGTAGTGTAATGCAATCAAACGGCAAAAATGTACTGAATATTAATGGTACAATAATACCAGACGCCATGATCAGAGGTGTGATCCACTGTTGTGAACATAATTATTATTAGTTGGAATAATTATTCCGTTGCTACAGTGGCTGCTATTGACCCACTGATACTCCCTTTATAGACTGCATGGCACGACCAACCAAAACGTCGCAGCGGCAGACGTTGAAACTCTTGTTTACTCCGATAGTAAATGTCTGCCACCGGAACATGCGTTTTCAAAGCGGTGTGTTTTGTGTAGGCTGTCTACCATTGACGAATGCAATAAATAATCACGGTTGTATCTCTGCCAGTCCCTGCAACTGGCGTGAACAGCGCGAGTCCCGGCCCGAGGTTGTGTAACTTCATTTAAAAACATCCAAAATTAGCATCGTCCAATACTAAATTACTGTATTCAAAAAGCAAGCACTTCAACAGATTTTAAATACTGATTAGTGTTCTAATTAATTTAATTTATTTTGTTAATTTTTTTTTTAATTTTTCCATTTTTTTTATATTTCTCTCTTACATTAAAATTTGAAAAAAAAAAAAAAATATATATATATATATATATATATATATATTATATATATATTTGAGGCTATCAAATGCAAAACTCGCCTTATCCAGGTAAAGTGATTTGTCAGAAAACAGGAAAAACTGTTATGGATATGGACAGTTTTGCATTTGATAGTAGTTTTCTGAGCTCTATGGAAGAGGAATTAGACAAGATTTGCACAAACCGACTATATCAGTAGATAGAGAGCTGCAAGAAGTACAACATTCCATACGTAACTCATTTTTTTTTAATTTTAGATAAGGCGAGTTTTGCATATATATAGTCGACCTGGTTGGCGAGTTGGTATAGCGCTGGCCTTCTACGCCCAAGGTTGCGGGTTCGATCCCGGGCTAGGCCGATGGCATTTAAGTGTGCTTAAATGCGACAGGCTCATGTCAGTAGATTTACTGGCATGTAAAAGAACTCCTGCGGGACAAAATTCCGGCACATCCGGCGACGCTGATATAACCTCTGCAGTTGCGAGCGTCGTTAAATAAAACATAACATTTTTTTAACATTTATTTATAGGCTATATAATTTATGTTATGAATCTTTCAAAATTCAATAAATAAAATAGAACGAAAATATCATATATGTATATAATAATATTACTCCATTATATTATTGCATAATATTTTATATTTATTTTACAATTGTATTATTTAATACTTTTTTCATTTTACTTTATGCTTAAAGGAGCCATCGCCTTTTGTACTTTTTAGTTAAACTACTCTTCTGTGTATTACTTGATATAATTTCATTGTATTTGTTGTATTATTATTTTGGTATTTTTAACTTTACTTTTGCTTATATTTCATTAATTAAACTAAACAATTAAATAATTATTTTAGTGTAGGCTTAAGCGTGTAATATTACTTTTTAATTATTTAATGTAAACTTCACTCCCGCCCACAAGGTTTTGCTTCATCGGGAGTGCCAACCAAAATTGTACTACTATATCTTTTAAATAAAAACTGTTATTATTATTATTATTATTACTATTATTATTATTATTATTATTATTATTATTATTAAAATTAAAAAGTAATAAAACAAACTTTGTGCAGTAATAAAAAAATATAACAATTCGTTAAACCAATAGCTTGATATTCTTGAAAATTTACATTGTATAAGTTGATACCAGGGTGCGAATTAACGGAGGAATGAGGGGGATTTCCTCCCTCTGTTGGAAAGTTATCCCCCTCTCATAAATTCATATTAACATCCCTGCCAGGGATAACTTCTATCCTCCTCACAAAATATATTTGTTTTAATACGAGTATACTTCATAAAGTACAGGATAAAGTAAGCAAAGAAAATAATATTGATATATTATCATCACTGGAAAGCTGACAACAATCAATAACCTAGGAATTATACATCTTATCTTAGGCCTGTTCATGGATTATTATTGTTGTTATTATTATTATTATTATTATTATTATTATAATCAAGATGCAAGACAAGCAACTCAGTGCGACCAAGTGTTGAGCCATTTCGAATGAGGATAATAATTTTATGTGTGATATTCTCTCCCTAGGATTTTATCCCCCCTCATCAGAAATCTTAATTCACTTTCTGCTTGATACAATTACAAAATAAAAGTAATATAAACATTTACAGCAGAACTGTGTAGACCTAGAAGTAATGTGAAAAATTATCTTTAAGAATCATCACAAGTTCTTATTCTTTGCTGTCGTGGTGTTATCCTCATGGGAACTGATTTCTTGACATTTCTCGACACGGCTCAATATGCCAGTGAAGTACTTAATCAGAATCACTCGACTTCAAAAATTAAACTCTCTATACAGGTAATACTAACTCACTACGATGGCAAACCTGTCCATTGTCAATGCGCTCGCTAGTCCCTTAGGGTGCTATTCATAGACATTTCGCTAGCCCGCGCTACGAGCGAGCTAAACAGGATTCATATCATACCATATAGCTAACACTGGTTTATGAATACGAAAAACGTTAGTTCGCTGATCATCCACCGAAAGCCCGCGCTAAGAATGTCTATGAATACGGCCCTAAATTTTTAAATAACAGTAATACGCAGTTAAAATCTAAAATTGTTGCTGTTATAATTATTTCTTGGAGTCTGGCGTTTCGTCTAATATTTAAAATAATAATAATAATAATAATAATAATAATAATAATAATAATAATAATAATAATATTCCAGTAATTTCTGTGCCTTTTTTTTTCAGTAATGAAAATTTCTTTAATAACCTCTGATATTTCATCTGGGGCATGTCCCACACAGTTCAATTCATGTGGGACACATACTCTTTGCTCCACTGTAGTCAGCGTAGTCGTAGTTACCGTCACAGAGAAACTAGGCGATTGGCCATTTTCTTCTTTAGCAAGGTGGGATATTATAAGCACCAACAATCCAACATCTTCCTTGTCGAACAAAGAATTCAGATTCCCATGTACAAGCCCACAAAAACAGCTTACATCAAAGTAATTATCTTGCTCACAGTAATTACTATATTTAAGATAGTATTAATATTTTTATTTTCAATGCAATTACTACTTGACGCTCCCACGTGTCGGAGAGGTCGTTGCCTTTCTCTCTACCAGGATCGTGCAACAGGATCTGTCGGTCTGCGGTGAGAGATCTCTCAAGAGCTTCGTTTCTCTCCAAGGACCCTGGCCGGGGGTTCTCTATCTCAGAGTAGTCAGATGAATTTATTGCCGCACTCTTGAACAGACGTCAATATTACTGTTTTCGTTTTTGAATCGTTTTCCTTTAGTATGCAGGGAAGTTTTCTAATTAAAATTAAAGCTTTTAAAATAAACGCCCTGCAAATACAAATTTATTCATAATTATAAAATATCGACAGTCTTATCTGTTATTGGATTGTATATTACTTACTCTTTAAATTGTTTCTTACTTAACGGGAAGAAGCTTTTATTTCAGTCAGCCGCGGTATACGCGAAAGGTGCCCAGTTTTAATGTTAATTGAAGCTTGTGATCGTGGATTCGAATTTCGCCTAGGTTACGTATATTTTTTCCATTATCGTTATGATCACTTGTGTTATTGGAGTTTCCATGTCTTACTGATTCATTTTTGTGTTCAGATAAGTCTAGTAATATAATGAAAAATAATGAAAAATATGTAAGTTCAATCGTAAGACTTTTCTCTTTGCAAAGAGATAAGTCTTATGATTGAACTTATATATTTTTCATTATTTTTCATTATCATTACGCTAATCTCACCTTATGTTCGTTTAGTATCATATCGAAACAAAGAGCATAATTCTTATCTTCTGCATAAAAAATTACGTATTTTTAACCCTTTCATTATTTGAAGCAATTTAGACCCTATTAAACTTAGCGAACCGATGACTTCTCTTCAGTGTAAGGGTCTGTAAAATCGTCTGCATTTTTTAATGAATGTACTGTCACTAATATAATGTAAGTCTAGTTTTCAGGTAAAGCTCCCTGTGAAGCAGAAATTATTCAATCTGCTTCACAGGGAGCTTTACCTGAAAACTAGACTTGCATAATATGTACGTTACTGTAGATACGTTAACAGAAAACCACAATTCCAAGTCACACAGAGTTTGTGTGCAATCGATGTCGGTCTGTGGCGTCTCGTCAGCCCACTCGAGTTGTGTGGATATAAAGGGAAAAATTGAGACGGTGTTGGATGAAGTTCCTGGGTAGCTCAGTCGGTAGAGCGCTGGTACTTTCAACCAGAAGTCCCGGGATCGATACCCGGTCCCGGAACAATTTTTTCCCTTCAAATTGTCACTAATATAATTAGGATTATGGAACAGAACCTGTGAAGTATGGGTGAAACGTGACGTTGTTTAGCAATTTCATTGAGATTGATAGTGAACAAGAGGCAAATTTTGTTCTAGTATTTCGGTTTCCTTTATCATCATCATTCCACCATTGCTCCATTATCGTAGATTGTCTTCATCGTCTGTAAGCAGCGTCTATACTCTATAGGTAAATTAGGAAGGCCTATTAAATTTTCGGTTACGTAAGAAGCAATTTTAACGTACAGTCACACAGTGGATGGATGGATGGCTGGCTGTCAAGTCTTAAGCCTCTCAGTATGGCATCCCATGATCGATCGCTGGCGAATCTGAGATATTTGTTGTCAAGGCTGGTGTGGAGGCAGTTGTTTCGGAAGTATTCTCAACATCGAGTTGCTCGTCCCGTTTATCGTTAACTTCAAGATTCATTTTATTGCTTATGTATGTATATGTATATTTGTCACCAAAATCATGTACAATTTGTGTATCATTTGTTAATGGTGATCCTGTTACATTTCTGTTTTCTAGGAAACCACCCTTAACTACATTTTACTATTCATAACTATTACTAGTATGTATATTCCATACTACATGTAATCATTATAGTTATTTATTAACAAAAACTGTTTCCGTTTGGTTAATATTTCTTATATACATATGTTTATAGGCCTATTTTAGTTTTCCCTTCCCATTTTTTCTTTGCTATATGCAACAATTTTCCGAGTTCCCTGAATTTTCTTCCGTTTACTGTTCTTTACAATTTTCTATGTGCTATTTCTACATTTAGTTTTAGTAATGCTTCCTGAATAAAATGTTTTCTTGTTCTTTCATTTTCTGGACAAGATAGCAGAATGTGTAATGCGTCTTCTTTTCTATTACATAAAGGACATTGTCTTTTCGTAGGTCTCCTCTTCTATTTTTATCTTCCAAATTCCCATCCTTGCTTCCTTGTTGTTAATTTTTGTATCGTAGTAGCTGTAACTACGTTTACTCGACACTTTTTCTACTATTGTCAGCATTTCTCTTCCTGCTCTTTCATCACATTGATACAATAATTCTATTGCTTTGTCAGTGTCCTCAGCTGCTATCTTCTCTACACCAAGTTGCATTAATTCGCTAATCTTATCTACTAATTTCTCCCTCAATTCTAACTTCTTTCTCTTTTTCCATGCCATTTTCTCAATACCACTGTTTTTTTTTTACTTGTCTTATTCTCTCTCTCATCCACTTCTAGTTTAACTCCTATGAATCTTAAATTCAAAACCATTGTTAAAACCATATGATTAATTAGCGATTTATCTTCTATTGTAAAGTTGACAACATGATGTCTCAGGTCACCTACAGTTAATATATAATCAACCACACTTTGTCCATTTAAATTAACGAATTTAAACTCTCCTTCTGCATCCTCTCCGCATTTTTCATTCGCAATGTCAAAATTCTCTTCGTTACAAAATTTTAATAATTTATTCCCCTCTTCATTTAAGAGTTTGTCTTTGCTGGATCTTTCTCTCCCTTTTTCCCCTTTCAAAATTCTCATATTTTCTACATCCTCTTCTGTTATTCTCCCATTAAATCCCCCCCATTATTAGTATTTCTTCTATTTTGAATTTGTTCCTTAATTCCCTTACTTCGGTCCTCAATTCCCTTTTAATACCACTCATAATGATAACGAAATTCTTTATTTAACGTCTATTTTCAAGTAAGGAGGTTATTGAACTCGACGAGGTGATAAAACGTAATGGCGCAATATTGGAATAATAATTGCGAGGGGAACCAATTTACCCGGAGGAAACCTGCTCTGCAGACGTTTTGTCCATCACAATTTGCCGAAGATCGTATCCCCGTTACCTTTGGAAGTTGATATTAAAATGGTGCACTTATTGCTGTATTTTTATTAAAATATGTAAATTTCTTATTACATCTTAAAATCATAGCTACGACTGTACTACTGTACGCTTGTGTGTTTGAAATTTTGTACTGGGTTCCAGCAGGAGAAAGGAATTTAAAATATTTCGATGCTTGCAAACTTGACACAACCAGAATATTCCCCCCAGCTGGTATTCCAGAAATACCGAACTCTGAACATTCCTTGGGGACGGGAATGGCGCGACGCGCAACATCTCTCGGTTTGACAGTTGGTGCGAATTTAGCTTCAGTCGGAAACCTTCATTTCTGTCGGTGTGGTGTATACAGTACAGTTTGGCATATTATTAAGCATCAGTACTAAACCAGATAACGCGTAAAACTTCTTTCATGATTCGACATGTTATTTTGCGCTTCAGAACAAGGAAATTGTCCGAGTGTCTTTCTGGGGAGAACAAAACTGGAAAAATATAGTTAGAATGAATTTAATTTATCTTCTAAATCCATTTTGAAATGCAAACCTTAAATGAAGAGGGACTAACAGGGTACCAAGAAATGTGTAAAATTGCTGATGTGGGGACAGGATTTTTTTATTCAATTCTGCTTCACAGGGAGCTATAGCTGAAAGCCAGATTTGCATAATACAGGGTTTTTTTGTTATCGTACTTAAACCATAAACGCTGGTTATGTTGATTTAGCAGTCTTTTTAAGAAACTGTATGTTTTTCACATCACGCAACTGTAGACTACCGGCATAGTGTAGTAAGACAGTGATCTCATCTTCCTCTTTTCCTACTCTGCACACAAATGAGGCTATTAAAGACTCCTACATGAGGTCGCACTGCGGAAGAACATTGCTTCACGCCTAACAAAAAGACGTTTGGCTGGTTAATTAATGCTGATACAATCGGGAACGGAATTGGATTTTTGGAAGCTGTATTCACAGGTTTTCTTTTATGGAGTAGGCCTACACTCTTGGTTGTGGTGGGGAATAGTATGTGCATAACCGTAAAACTCTATAATCAGAAATTAAGCACATGGCGTATCTCAGCTTGCAGTCCTGGTGGAATTAGTAAAAGCTAAACTGTCCAATATCTCGAATAACTGGAAGTAATCGAGTCTAGTTGGTGGTTATTTAATCCCTAAAGTAATTCCTTCGAACTGAATTTTCATCTTTGGTAAAACCATAGGCCTAGTAAATGGACTAACTTTTAAGTTATACTATCACACTTCTTGTATTAAAGAACGTTGAATATGGTGCACTCAGCCATGTTTCAGTGAGCCGACGTTTTCTTACTAAAGAGACTTGCACTTCAATTTCTGGGTGATGATTTGGATTTAATTATGAATAAAACGTCCATAGATTAAGTTACCTTTGTTATTTTCATTCCATCATTGTTGATTTTGAACTTAAAGATTTGTAATATTTAGCATTAAGTTATATATTAATAATTTTTCAGAAACCATTAACAGTTTCTGTTCATAACTCTCATTCTGTTTAATGTTTCTAGTTGATATGTCCACTGAAAGATAGACATAATAATAATAATAATGATAATAATAATAATAATAATAGGCTAATAATAGACTACAGTAGTTGTAAATTAGGAAGTTATTTGGATTAAAAATTAACTTCGTCAAATTTGGAAAAAAGTTCCCATTTTCTGACATTAATTGGTATTACGATGTATAAATTTCCAACTTCATTCACGTTACTCGTATTATTTCAAAATTTTAAGATGTACATAGAACAGAATGTGTGGAAATCAGGTAACGTAAGTTGCGTAGTCATTTTTAAGCAGTAAAGAAGTAGGCCTATTTACTGTGGAATAATACTCCCTCTTCTGCTTATATTCTTGAAGTGTTGCACTTTTGATTTTTTAGGTACCGGTAATTGTGACCTGAAGTTTCTACTTTTTACAAGTCTTTCTGTCATTACAGTCTGCCATGAGAGAAAGAATACCAAACTATTTAAATTGGAAAACATTCTTGCAAATTATACGCACATATTACAATAAACTTTGTTTGAAATATGAAAAATAAATGCGGTACTTTAAATGGAACGTACATATTACAATAAATCTTTCTTTGAAATCGGGAAAATAAATACATTAAATAGAACTTAAAATGGTTATTCATGAGAAAAGCTAAGATATGATTTTCCCCTATTACATATACCGTATAAATAATGGCTTCGAAAAATTGAAGTGTCTCTCAAAACAAGACCACTTCGTGACAAGTTGTTGGCTAGTGGCAAATGATTTACAGAAATTTATAAAAGCTCATTACCGCTCATTAATCCAATGACTTTTCCTTACAAAAGGAATTACTTTTTATTACAAATTTTACTACAAATTTTGGCATGGTATTAAACTAGTTGGCAACTGCGGTCGAGAAACAACCCGCTATTCAAATGTCGTTTCTAGAGGGGGGAAAAAAGTGAAACATTCGTCCGCATTGCAGTATCGGCTGCAATGTTCACTATTCTTCAGCATTGTGTTGTTAGAATTTTATAGCAGGAGGTGTTTCATATTCCATAGGTTCTCGGTTCGATATTCAGATAAGTTATTTTCCTGAACTAGGCTGTATGTACTGCCGTCTTACAGACGCTAAAAATATCTGAAATCCTAATCTAGACAATGAATGTTATGAAGATGCCCCCGTAATCTGTCATTGTTTTTTACGTGTTTTGCAATAATTCAGTTTATCATGCTGCGTATACTATTGCTATTACCATTGCAGTTTATTTCCTTCACCTTTTATTTAGGACCAACATACATGAAATTATGTAGTATATACAAAATAATAATTCACACTTAAATTTTTATAGTACATAGAAGATATGTTTTATAAATTCAAAAAGTAAGATACATCATTCGACTTTATTTATCCCACTCGTAATTTTTTTCTTTAGCTATTTAACGATGCTGTATCAATTACAAAGTTATTTAGCGTCGACGGGATTGGTGATAACAAGATATTTGGCGAGATGAGGCCGAGGATTCGCCATAGGTCACCTGACATTTGCCTTACGGTTGGGGAAAACCTCGGAAAAAACCCAACCAAGTAAACAGCCCAAGCCGGAATCGAACCAGCGCCCGAGCGCAACTCCGGATCGGCAGACAAGGCCTCAGCTGACTGAGCTACGCCGGTGGCTCCCACTCGTAATAAGTGTGATTTGCAACAAGTGACAGTTTATCCTTTAAGAACTAGGGTGCCACCGGCGTAGCTCAGGCAGTAGCTATACCAAATTTGCTCTCGGGTGTGAGTTCGATTTCCGTTTGGGCTAGTTAATTGGTTGGCGTTTTCTCAGAGGTTTTCCCAACTATAAGGCGAATGTCAGGTAATTCATGGCAAATATTCGGCCTCATCTCGGCAAATATCATCTCGCTATTACCAATTTCATCGACACTAAGTAACCTATTAGTAGATACAATGTCATTAAATAACGAACTAAAATAAGCGAGACCTTTTTGTACCTATTTATGTAGTCATTTCACCGGACGAGGGAAAGTAGAAACCAAGTAGATTCCATTGCAATGGAAAGTACAAAAAAATTCTATGTGTAATATATCTTCGAAATAGTTTTCTTACATAGGAATTATAGGCCTGCTATTTTAGCTATTTGTCAGTTTATTCTACGTTAATACAAAACATCACGATGAAAATCGCCTTGGTTCGTTTTGGAGAGGATCTCTGTTCTATGTGTTTGATGTCAAATAAAATAGTATTTTACTAGAAATTATATTTGATATGCATTATTCCAAAATGAATTGACTCGTAGATTTTGAATATAAACAAAATCCACCGAATAGTTCAGAATAAACCACCATCCAGAGAGAGAGACAGATGACTGGACCAAAATCACATTCTTCAGGGACGCTGAAATACTTTTCCTTGGAATACTTGAAATCGATTTACACCATCTTTATCTTTATACTTCAAATACTGAGAAAATAAAAGACAAAAAGGATTTGCACACAATTTTAAGGACAAGACACTGTATATCCATCCTTCAGAGCCGCTTTTCTTACATCGAAACTATTGGGGATTCTTTTATTATAGGATAACCCTTAATTTTCGTAAAGTTTAATAAACAATGACGTCACAAAATGGCGGCAGTAACGTCACAACATGGCCGACGTAAACGACAATCCTAATAAAATGATCTAAAAACCAATAATTATAATTTCACGATATCCCATTCTGGACTGCTTTTATTGAAAATAGGATATCACCAAAACAATTTCACAATATCCCATTCTGGAATGGAACCCATCCGCTCTTATTTAAAATAGGATATCAATACAATCCAATAGGTGACATTTCGGCATCCCCACACTATACACGGGAGAGAAAACGCACTTAAATCATTGAATTTACAGTATTCGGTTTCACGTCACTCAGATATCCCCTCAACTAACCCACTAACCTTGTCATATACCTCGGCTTCATGCCTAGATCATATATACCCCAGATAGGTCGACCTTATAGGCTTTGACGTTAAAAACTTTTGTCAGGTTTACTATGCTGCCATCTAGTTGTTACATAAGGAGTCACGTCATAATTCCTATTTGAATTGCATTAGCGACTGTACTGCCATCTCGTGTTCGTTTACGGCGGACGGGTGGCGGTCCTAGCGGTTGTTCTCTTCAAAGTGCTGCCGATCTTAACATAGCGATGACCATCTGTTACATAATATATGATCTAGGCTACTTAGCTATCCCCTCATTTAACCCATCTAATTCATAAGTTCTTATAACCGTAGTCCTCGTACAAATTTAAAACCCAAATTAAATATAAATAAAAAGAAACAACGAATAGATTGACATACACACTCAACATACACAAATACCAAGAAAAAATACCAGACACGTCCATGTTCATCATAAGACGATTCATAATTGGAATCAGAAATCCAATGTTCACTCCTTCGCTTATCTCCACTCGGACGAGCAATGGAATCCATAACCAATTAAGTAAACAATAAATAAATAAATACAGTAATTTCAAATGCTATAAATAGTAGGATTTGCCATCGATACACTTGATATAGCGGTACGTTATTTGTTTGTTGTTTATTTATTAATATCAACTGATAATAAAAATTACACACGTACCAACCTAACCACCAGAATCCACAGCTATATAAAATATGAACTAATACACCAACCATCGTTATAAAACGCTCAATACATCCCTGCAAACACAAAAACTAATCAACTGATGACGTCAATCTTATGACATCATCCCTTTTCCAATCTAGTGAACGTAAATTCTCATACACTCACTACCGATATCCTATAGTCATATAGGCATATAAGTAATGCTTTTGGTTAAACATTCAGTGGATTCGAGATACATTCCCAAGAGAGAAGTGGAGATTTATCTTCCTTGAATGAGGACCGGGATGTATTCGTCTCTTCTCTCTCTCTTCCCTGTGTTTTCCTAAGCATTGGTCTTGCACATCGTTCTCCGCTAGCCGTACTATAAGCGTATAGCTTCGGAACAAACACGTGCAGAGGTAAAATATCTCGAAGCCTACAAGTTCAATATTACTCTCCATCCTAGAAAGTGAACATCGTAGCATGAAAACGTTGTTTGTGTAATCTGTGAACAGATTCGATGTGAATCGGGCTGGCAGTGTATTACCAACATCATTAACTTGTCGGAGAATTTAATATTCATCACGTTGGCACTAAAGGAGAGCAAATTAAACCCACAGCAAAGACAGGCTGTAGCATAATAGTAGCGTTGCCTTCGGACGTAATCATACCTGCAGGTTATGTCACCGTCTCTGACTACACCGGCTTTACATGTAATTCGTAATGTAAACAACACAACTAATGTGCACGCAAACAGAAGATGAATTGCAGATGTCTCACACAAATAATGATAGAAGATCCCACGGAACTGAACTGAACTTGGTTCCATTTTTTTAAATGAGCATTGCGACTCGTAACCGGTAGATTTTGGTAAATTGCCTGAATAAAACTATAAGCCTCGTATGGACATTTAAATTCTGTTGACAACTCCTCATTGAGAGGCTGCCAATGGTTCACATTGTAGCTAATGTGTTAAAATAGGATTTTATTGAAAGATTTTTCTGACTCATGCACCACACAAACTTGCTTCAGACTTATTACATTGGTTTTATCAACATGAAATGCTAGTTTATTTGCAACCCGCATTCCTGCTACGGTTTCAGAGCTGGGATGCGGACAGTAGCCTGTCTATTGGATGATTGAAAAAACGAATAGACGAGCAATGTGGATATGTAATTCAAGCTTGTTTGTAAATTGACCGTCATCTAACACAATAGAATTCTTCAGACATGTACGTGATTTTATATTGTAACAATTCTGATAATGACTGCGTCAAAATAGAGAAAAGAGAATTTCAATAGATTTAAAATATTTTATTTTTATATCATATTTTGCTTAATATTTTTGAAAAAGTGTTGAGTTATTGAACATGTTGATAGAAAAAAAAAAAGGTAGAATTGTTTTGTAGAAATATTCTAAAATATGCATTTAAATGAAAAAAAGGAAAACGTGTATTTTATTTGAAATAAAAATATACTTTTAGTCCGCGCTGGACCCTGTAGTCATTTTGTTGGCATTTATCACATTTATTCCATTTGGACACTAGATATCCACCGCAGTTGGTAAGGCGTCAAAATAATCAATTTAAAAGACATAAGTAAATGGTCTCTCCAGGTACTTTGTATGTCTTCATTCCTCTTCTTGTTGAAGAGTCTCTTTATCTCTCCTTTGGCTTCTAATCTTGTCAGTTCGTTTTTTTTTAATTTTTTAATCTATATTTCACATCTAAATAATAAAGATGAAATAATGTTTACTTTATTTATATTTAAGTACTTACTACCTTATCTTCTTAAAAATCTTCTAAATGGACTACCCAAATTAATTTAGTTCACCTTTTAGCTACATACAGTACAGCGTATATGCTTATCGTTCTTCCATCCTTAGAGCAGATAATAATTAAACGAAGATTTCACTATCTGTGACAATATTTACTCGAATTGGGTGGACTCTGAAAGCGATCACATTTGTTTTATCTGAGGATACCTAAAAATTATATGACTTAGCAGTGATGACCTGATTATTTGGAAATGAAAATGTTTTAAAATCCATTCTTACATTTTGGAGTTAGTCTTCATGTTTCAGCCATATCGGTCTGACTTCCTCAATATAAATATCAAGTTAAAAGTATAGGAGAGAGATCGCATCTTTGCCTCACTCTGGGATTGATTTTAATTATGGGCCATGTAATGTTATGTTATGTATGTTGATGTTTTCCATTTTGTGTTGTTAAATTAAGAACTCTGGAAATTTACATTAAGTTGCCGTGGCAATTTCTGTATCTTTTTCACATTGTGCCACAAACTATTACGAATATTGTGAAATTCTTAATTTGCTGTGGAGCATTATGGCAGATAAATGCAAATAGTTTCCCCTTCTTCGTAAGATAATGTTACACTTCCCATTTGGTCTCTTCATACGGCCATGAAGTCGGCCCCCTCGTCTTAACAGAATGGAATACCACGGCGGAGCAGTGGGGAGGAGTTCGATTACCTGCAAGATCTAATGATCGAGGCATAGGCGACTTCTACGAGAAACTGCAGAATGAACTGATCAACTCACGATGTTTATACGTCAGTATGACCATGTCCTTGAATTGAATGAGGAAAATATGTGCAGTAGGCAGAAAAGGTAAGATGTATTAATACAGTATTTACAAACCATTGAGGGTGTTTTATGTTGTATAAACTACAGTTTTTTTAACGTTCATGCACTTAATCAGCATGAAGCAATCACGTGTATGTTGGCTTCTGGGTTATATGGCTAGCAAACCGCAAGTCGACTCCTTTTGGAGTACAGGACTATTACAAGAGTTCCCGCGGAAGACATGTAAATTCCTATTTCCTCGCTGAATATCGAATCGATTGTACTCGTTTGTAATCACAAACAGCTACTTGAATCAGAGGCAGAGGACATAATATATTAATGAACTTATTCATTCATTGTTTTCTGTCCAAGGGCAGGTCTTTCACTGCAAACCCAACATTCTCCAAACTTTCCTATTTTTCGCCTTCCTCTTAGTCTCCGCATACGACCCATATATCTAATGTTGTCTATCATCTGACATCTTCTGCCCCCGAACTTTTCTCCAGTTCACCATTCCTTCCAGTGCATCCTTCAGTAAGCAGTTTCTCCTTAGCTAGTGACCCAGTCAGTTTCTTTTTCTTTTCCTGATCAGTTTGAGTTCTATGCTTTCTTCACTCACTGTTTCTAGCTTATTCTGCCTGTCCACTTCACTTGCTCCATTATTCTCCATATCCACATTTCAAATGCTTCTAGTCGTTTCCCTTCATTTCGTCGTAATGCCCATGTTTCTGCTCCATAGTGCCATACTCCACACGAAGTACTTGAATTTCTTCCTTAATTCTTTTACCAGAGGTCCGGAGAAAATGCTTATTTTTCTATTAAATACTTCCTTCGGCATGTGGGCGTGAGGCCAGCAGCCGGCTGGTCGGTCTAGGCCAGGTATGCTCATTCTCTGACTCCCGATTACGTTCTGTAATCACAACCTTCCAATGTAGAGCGTGCTGTTCCTCGTTCGAAGCTCGACGGATGGCTGCGGAAGGCAGTTCAAGTACTTAGTAAACGCACGAACAGTGCGGGACAATGATACAGTCAAAACCTTCTGTAAAAAACGATCATTCCTCACAGTGTGGGAGGAAGACTATTTTTGTTGTACGTTCGGTGAAAACGTAAAGTGTTTACTATATTGTCAGGTACTGTCAGGAATACTGCTGAGCAACATAAAACTACATTATAGGCTCTGCCATCCAGAACATGCCGAAGTGACAGGGAAGCTGTTTTCTGTAATATAGCCTATTTTCATATACCAACGTTATTATTATTATTAGACCTATTATTATTATTATTATTATTATTATTATTATTACTACTACTCTTATTATTGTTATTGTGGTGATTTTATTCCAGCAAAAATAGATATTTTGATAAAATAATTTTTCAGGGATGCAACGTGCACTACAGATTCAAGAATTGAAAGCACTTCATGAAAGGTCAAACATTGAAGAGAGTCGAACAATTCAGAGTCTATGTTTTGGAGCAAGTTAACCTATGTAGTATGTTGGGAATTAGCTAAGACACTAAAACCCTTCACGGATGGTGAACTTGTAAAGAGATGTATGGTGCCTGAACAAAATATAGTTAATTATGTCTCTGTACTGCAACAGCTCAAATGTGAATTCACAGAACATAGATTTAGTGATTTTAGACGTATTGAGAGTGATATTGGTCTTTTTGTTAATCCTTTCATAGTAAATTTAGTACAATCTGTGAGAGCGCAGTTCCAGGACGAGTTAATTGATTTACTAAGTAACGTAGAATTCAGAACTAAATGCAGAGAATATGACTTGATAAGCATAGAATTATTTAAAAAATGAACAAAACGAAATATCCCAAGATGAGCTTACTCGCTGCCACTATGTTAGCTACCTTCGCCTCGACATATGTGTGCGAACAATTATTTTCGAGAATGAAGGTTGCTCAATCCAAACATAAGTACCGATTAACAGATGAGCATCTTCAGCGCATTGCAGTAAATTCGTTGGAAATAGATTCCCGAATACTTGCAGAAAAGAATGCAGATGTTGAATAGACCGCAATGTAAACTATATGGTGAAATATGAAAATGATATTATTATATCATAACTATATTAAATATAATAAATAGTGTAATAACTGAATATTGCAGTGTATACTCTTTCCTTTTTCATATTCAGTTTATTATCCGTATTTGTAAGAGTGCAAGAACTAATACGGGCGGTGCTACAATGTAGTTGCAGAGCCCAGTTCGTACACTGTGTGTTATGCAGTGCAGCATCATCCGTGTAATCGGAGCTTTTACAATTTTGAGCATACCTGGTCTAGGCCCTTCACGGCCTGTAGCGCCACAGATTATTATTATTATTATTATTATTATTATCATTATTAATATTTGCCATTGCCATCCTCCTCTTGACTTCGACACTATATAGTTGATCATAATTTCATTAAGGAAATATGGAAGACCAATTTTTCCTCGATTAATTAATTAATTAATTAATTCATTCATTCATTCATTCATTCATTCATAGTGTTCTGCCTAAGGGAAGGTCTTTTACTGAAAAACCAAGCATTTTCCAGTCTTTTCTATTTTCTGCTTTCCTCTTAGTCTCCGCATGTGATATATTAATGTTGTCTACCATCTGATATCTTCTTCTGCTCCGAACTCTTCTCCTGTTCACCATTCCTTCCAGAGCATCCTTCAGAAGGCAGTTTCTTCTCAACCAGTGACCCAGCCAATTCCTTTTCCTCTTCCTGATTAGTTTCAGCATCATTCTTTCTTTACCAGCTCTTTCCAATACAACTTCATTTCTTATTCTGTCTGTCCATTTCACACGCTCCATTCTTCTCCATATCCTCATTTCAAATGCTGCTATTCGCTTCTCTTCACTTTGTCTTAATGTCCATGTTTCTGCCCCCATACAATGGTACACTCCACACAAAGCACTTCACTAGTCTCTTCGTCAGTTCTTTCTCTAAAGGTCCGCAAGAGGTGCTCCTTTTAATTATATTAATTAAATTCTAAGAAATTGAGTTTTTATTAATGTTTGCCGGTACATATTGTGTTAAATATAATGCAGAAAATTAACGAACAGTTAAAACTATTTACATAATACAGGTTTGAATATGTAATTTTCAATCAAATTTATGATTATTTTGAAAATTCAAGTCTCTTTAGTACTAACCAATTTGGCTTTAGGAAAAGTAAATCAACTAATGATGCAATTGACCTTTTAATAACGGAAATTTTAAGAAATTTTGAAAATAGGTCACCAGTTAATGCTACATTCTGTGATCTCTCTAAAGCGTTCGATTGTGTTCATCATAATTTAATTTTATCAAAATTATAATTTTATGGTATTCGAAGGAATACACTAAATATTTTTAGAACCTATCTTCATGGCAGAAAGCAATTAGTTGCTATAGGTGAAACTTGGTCAAGTTGGGGTTCCACAAGCCTAAATAATTGGTCCTCTATTATTCTTAATAGCAATAGATGACCTTCCAGAATTCATTAAAGCAATAACAATTATGTATGCAGATGACACTACTTTCCTATGTTCTTCCTCTGCTCTAAATCAATTACATGCTCTCAACAACGATATTCTGTCACAGATAGCTCTATGGTTTGAATCTAATGGTTTCTTGTTTAATCAAGAAAAAAACTATCAAAATAACTTTTAGCCTAAATTATCTAATAAATAAGGACAACACACTCAACTATACTAAATTTCTAGGACTTTTAATAGACTCCAATTGAACATGGGATAAACACATCGAATACATATGCACAAAGCTATCGAGAGTTTTATATTTATTAAAGAAATTAACGACTTGCGTTTCTCAAAATTATTTAAGATGTGTCTACTTTTCTTCCTTTCAGTCGATAATCCTTTATGCCCTGATTTCCTAGAGAAATGGAACCAAAATTGGAAAGGTCTTGATTTTGCAAAAGAAAGCCATTAGAATATTATGTAAATCAAACTATCTGGAACATTGTCGGCCACTTTTCAGACAATCACGGATTTTAACAATCATAAATTTGTATATATACGATGTAGTACGGTACTTTACACTCGACAAAATATCGACAATTACTCATTAGTGGCCAATATACATGATCATGTAATTAGAAACAGTGAACAAATTAATATTCCATATTGTAGATTACATAAGAGCAACATAAACTGTTCAATTATGGAAATGAAATTATATAATAAGCTCCCCAGTCAATGTTATAAATTACCAATCAATAGCTTCAAAACTAGATTTTACAATTGGTTATTAAATAATCCTTTTTATTTTGTTTTTGAGTATTTCAACACAAACTTGTATGAAATTGCTTTTTAATAAATACGTTTAATTGCAGTTAGTTACAATGAATAAATTAAGGGTGAACTGTTTTCTTTAATTTAAAAGTTTCAAATTATTTCATGTTTTCATTGTATTACTTAAATTTTACTGTTTCTTTTATTAGTGTTTTTAAAAATGTATTATATGTTTTTCAATGTATTCTGACGAAGCCTAAAACTGTATGTCTAATGGCCAAATAAATTGAATTGAATTGAATATGAAATAAGGTTTGTGATTGAAATCAATAAATATTATGTCCCAACATGGAAAATAAGGCTCTTAAAATTATCCTACACTATTTGTGTGTCCTCCGACCTAACGGAAGATGTCAATGGCATTAAAAATATACATATTTACTTACTAACATAATTATGTGCTGCGTAAGACTCTAAGAAATTGTGAGTAGGATAGGATAAATAATATAACAGTTACACGATAAGGAATGGGAACTACTGGAGATATTTAAGGAAATAAGCGAAATGAAATGAAGATGTTATGGTCATGTCATTCGTATAAAGAACAGTAAGATTGTTAGTATGTTAGATTGCAATGCTTAGGAAAAATGCTTTTTGTCATCATCACATGATTAAATGCAATCAAAGAAGATATGAGGAAGAAATGTGAAAAATGGTATTACAGACATGGACAAATTATTATTTATTAGACTAAAACGTTTTTCTTGGAAACATAATATAATTCGTCACATCAACTATCAATATATTTAATAGAGTCTCATATTGTTGTAAATATGATTCTTTACATCTTCTGGTATATTTTGCTAATGGTTAAGTATATTTTGTCTGTCTGTGTTGGTACTACTGGTGTTTTAATTATATACTGCAGAAGATATTCAACAATCTGTTCTCCCATGGCCTGCAAGAGGACCGGACGTGAATGAAATTGAAAGTCTTTGATCTATACTGAATAAAGTGAACAAAAAGAGGCTTACAATAAAACATAGACTCATTTAAGCACTGTCATCATCACATGATTAAATGCAATCAAAGAAGATATGAGGAAGAAATGTGAAAAATGGTATTACAGACATGGACAAATTATTATTTATTAGACTAAAACGTTTTTCTTGGAAACATAATATAATTCGTCACATCAACTATCAATATATTTAATAGAGTCTCATATTGTTGTAAATATGATTCTTTACATCTTCTGGTATATTTTGCTAATGGTTAAGTATATTTTGTCTGTCTGTGTTGGTACTACTGGTGTTTTAATTATATACTGCAGAAGATATTCAACAATCTGTTCTCCCATGGCCTGCAAGAGGACCGGACATGAATGAAATTGAAAGTCTTTGATCTATACTGAATAAAGTGAACAAAAAGAGGCTTACAATAAAACATAGACTCGTTTAAGCACTGTCTAATATCTGGCTAAATGATGCTGATATTCAAAGAAAGTGTCAAACTTTGGTTTCCAGCATCCCTGACAAAATCGACGTGTTAATAAAGAATAAGGGAACGTTCACAAAATATTAGTAACCTCCAGACTCAATTTTTTGTTCATTATTTCTGTGCAAAATACATTTTTGTTCATTATTTCTACCCTTAAATACAGCTTTGTTGCACATATAATTAATTTAGTCTAATAATTTGTCCACGTCTGTATTATATACTGAGATCTATGATGATACTTTTACATACTGAGATCAGTGAAGAAAAAGAGAGGATATAGGGTTGCAGATATATTAACCAATTCCTAGTAGTTGACTAATAATTGATGATGATGATGATGATTATTATTATTATTATTATTATTATTATTATTATTATTATAAGAAGAAGAAGAAGAAGAAGAAGAAGAAGGAGAAGAATAGTAAACGCATATTCGTTACTTGTGGAACGCCACACCCGTAATTAATTGAAGATGCTTCAGATTTTGTAAGCACCCGTTGGTTTCGAATAATTTCTTGCATGTAGGCAGGAAATAAGGTTGTGTTCGAGAGCGATTCTGACTTTACATTAAATCGAGTATAAGCCTAACGAAGGAGAAGCAAATGAAGCAGAAACTTTAAAAGTAAGCGACGCGTAATGGGTGCTTTACTGCAGAAATGTTCCATGAGGCGTGACGTTAATTGGACAACACGTGCTCCAGAATGTGTTCACTTTGGAACACCACCTCTGGAAGTGTTGGTATCGATCGTAGGTCGATGAACGTGACCAATACGTAGTAATGAGTCCCTCAAAGGGGAAGAGCGAACACGTGGACGCGCTGGAGCTACGGAGCATTTTGCTGTTGGTTCGTACGGTGGACGAATTGAAAGAACTGCGAAATTTTATCCATTCGACTTTAAGTAGGTCTAAGCATCAGTCTGTGTGTATCGGCCAAATTATTAGCCTAAAATGTATTTAGTGTTTCCAAAGCAGGCCTGTAAAGTTCAGGCTATCAATCGCTGTGGAGTAATGGTTAGCATGTCTGACTGTGTAACGAGCGGGCCCGGGTTTAAATTTTGGTTGGGATAAGTTACCTGGTGGGCGTTTTTTTTTTTTTTTTTGGGAGATTTTTCCTCAACCAATTGAAGCAGAATTTCTGGGTAACCTTCGGCGTTGGACCTCGAACTCATTTCACCATCATTAATGCAAATGTAATATTGTTATCATTACCATAACTTGGATTAAGTTCACGACGCAGCGTGTTGTATTCGTACAAAAGCTCGCCCGTTCGACGGCAAACTCATTCATAGAGGAGAAGTAGTAAGCACAAAGCCTCAGGCTGCAATGCAAAGTAAAAAGTTCAGGTTGATGTACAGTCGTTACTACAATATTTGTTTGCATGCTGTTCGCAATTACTTTGCGATGTCGAGTATTTCATATTTCGCTTGGCCTACACACCTAGAAAGAAAAGGACTCAAGGACGCCTACCTGAAAGGTAAAGATAAAGAAAGTATCCATATATAATGCATGTCGAGTACAGCAAGCAGAAAGGTAGGGCTCCTATGCTTTCTGGACCTCGGCACTAGAAGGAGATGAGATAGCTGGCATCATGTTCCGATCGCCTTTCGCTCTCTGAACCTGTACTTACTTTTATTGGTGCTGGGTTAGCCCCCGGAGCAGTTCTGAAAGTTACGGATAAATGAAAAGTTCCTCCTTTACCGGAGACTGAATCCGAGCTCTACTCTGGCCCCTGCTACAGAACTAATTCGTCTCTACTTGAAAGGAAGTAAACAATTTTAAGAAACATGAACATTTTATTACTAACTTTTTATTTCATTTTCATAAAATCGAAAGTTTTGTGTACCTACTGCACAAAGGCAGGAATTTATTTTTCTCACAGAATCTGATTCTGCAAAGCTCGGATTTAGTTGCAGACATGGTCACTTGTTTACCTCTAAGAACAATTCTCACATCGTTATCCCTCTTATCAACGGCCAACTTCTTCCCAGGCTAAAGTTCCAACCTCGGAAGGGACGTCTGCCAGGGAAAATAATAATAATTTGTTGGTACATTAAGTAAAAGTGAAGTTTAATTTTTGCTAAATTACCAAAAATAGTGCCCGACTCTGTTGACTGGCTAGGAGCCCCGGGTCTCTCTGTCCGGGCCTGCTGCTTATAGACTAAGGATTAGGATAGTGTAATTTAAATACCAAAATAGTGGAAATAACAGTGGTTTCTGTGGTAAGCTGTCGATTATAGACTCTGTATTTTTATTTTAATACTTTTATAATAGCTCACCAGGCAAGTAATAACGAGCCACCTCTTTTATAGGAAGCCTTTGCCCTTCACGGGACATAATGGCTAAATTAATTAATTAATTCATTCATTCATTCATTCATAATGCTATTTTAATCACAAGGAATATAAACTAATTTAACCGAAACACATCAACAGGTCTTGCCTGTAATGTAGTTGATAACATTATCGAAACACTGTGCCGACATATAGTAGACCTATTATGGAACTCCACCGACCTGGAAATAATCGAAATTTCACCTAAAAAGCACAGATCATATTGACAACGAGCAAATATCCAAGAAATTGACCTTTTTGTGGTCGGAATCGGTAGAAATGTTTGGTAGGATCGGAGTTGATAGCAATTTTTGATTGGGTCGGAGTCGCTAGCAGTTCTTGGGTGGGGTCGGAGGATCGGAGTCTATAACAATTCGTGGATGGGATCGGAGTTTTTAGCAGTTTATGGTATGTTCGGAGTCTGTAGGAATTTTTGAGTGGGGTCGGAACCGGTCGGTATGAATTTTTGGGTGAGGTCGAAACCTGTAGCAACGTCTGGGTGGGATCGGTGTCGGTAACACTTTTGGATGGCGTCGGTAGCAATTTTTAGATGAAGTCGAAGCTGGTAGGAATTTTGGATTGAGTTAGGAGGCTGTAGCCATTTTCGATGAGAGCCTTTTTTTTATGCTTACTGAAAATAGGTTTTCGTGTCATTTCGAAGACATTGCTGTTTATGAAATTTACAAGTGGGATCTTCAAGACATAATAGAAATTAAGTACCGTTTAGAATGTAGCAGATGTGATTTTTAGTTCCTTATCTATTTCTAAGTTTTGTCTTTTTTCTAATCTTTTATTTGTAACTAGCCCTAGAATACTTAGGTGAAATAGGACTATTTTCACTTGTCTCAGTGATTTATAACGTCATGTGGCTTATGCAATAGTGTCGACTTATAAGAAGCATTAAAAGAGAGTTACTACGAATTAGACTCTCGCTAAATAGTCAACAACTGAGGAAAGTTGATATTTTTACAAAACATTGGTAATGTGTTAGTTTTGGGGAGGAAAATGCTCGTATCTGACTAATACGGAGTAAAGAGAGATTATCGATTCATAGAATAGAAACTGATAGCTTTGAAATAGAAGAACCTTCAGTGAAAGACAAACGTTTCACGTGAAAACACCTTTTACATTTGTAAATGTAACGCACAAAATCTTCGTTCAAGTACTTACGAGCTGACATTATCACACTAAAGTTAGTGATATATCAGTACTCCTGTGATTGAGGTTCTGGCTGATATGTACATCTATTATCAGGCGGTACATCTCACTTTACGATTGTCAGAGGAAGAACAATTGTTTGTATGCATCTGAAGTCTGATTAGTGTAATATGTAGCTAGTGGACGATGTATGCAGTGGATGGGGAAAGGAACTGGCCACCCTATCCATTCTCTCCTGGCCTAGTTGCTTCATAAGTGGTGCCTTGTTGGTATCACTTGTGAGGTTCAGACCTGTCTTCGGACAGTTGACTAAACAAAAAACATGTATCAGTATAGAAATGGGAGTATATAATTTATATATTACGTTTACAGTATACGATTTTAATGTGCGTGTCGTCATTGACGACGTTCTTTGTTTTATATAGATGAGTATCTCTTATTTTTAATCTTCAGAATGTTTGTGCGGCTCCCGATATAGAAGTGCAAAATGTTGGCTTTGGAACTGATATAATAAATTGATACCACTGATGATAATCGAAGAAAATTTCCCCTTTTCAGGAAAGTTTTGTCTTCAATTTTACAGAAAAGGGGAAAGGGAAGTGTTTAATAACATTTAGATGACAAACTAAAACAATTAACTCAGGTTGCAAATATTTAACCTTCAACAATGGACGACATTCAGCTTATGTGCAGGCGTCAAATAGCCTATAACGTTTATTTCATCGTTAGTAAGTCCGTCAGTTAAGGTTTTTAATACTTATACATGATTGTATTTATTGAATCAAGCATACCCTTTGTTTCAAAATTCGCATTCAAATAGTTTCGGAAGCGCAGTAGTGTCGCAATTGAGGCGTTACGCTGCAAGCAGGAAGGTCGCGGGTTCGATTCATGGAGTTTCTCCATGGATCTAATCCTTACGTCCGTACTACGATCCCGGGAGTTATTTCCTTGGCAAAGAAAGCACCAAGAACATAGTACTGACATCTCTACTAATGCCAATTGTCTAGTTCACCGCTGTGGAGTATGTCTGACCGTGAAACGAGTTGGCCCGTGTTCAAATTCTGGTTGACACAGATTACCTGGTTGAGGTTTTTCCAGGATTTCCCCTCAACCCATTAAGAGCAAATGCTGGGTGACTTTCTGCGCTGGACCCTGAATTCATTTCGCTGGCATCTCAGACCCTAGATATCTGTAGCAGTTATAAAGCATCGTAAAATAACCATTTAACCGATTATCTAGAAAAGGTGGGAGCTTTAACCTCCTGCTACCGGGTAGGCGGAAACTGCACACTTTGATCCGGAAACTGCACATCGCTTTTCGAGGGCTCCACTAATCCTATCCGGATACTGCACAATTTACAAAATATATTTCTTTTGCATTTGGCTGACTTTACATTGAAACTTCGCTTTCTTTCTTCCTTCATTGCTTTGCAGTTTAATATAAAGCCTAGTTCAGACGGTGCTTCTTTTCTTGCGTGTTTTCTTGCTGGCTAGCAAGCTGGGTGCCGTGGTGGGTACGATGCTAGCTTCCGTGTTAACTACGGTGGTAGCTGTTGTTCTCACGGAGCTGGCTCTTTTCACAGTTCGAATTGGAAAATCATCTGCTGTTTCATCTGTTGTCAATATTCATGGTCAAAAAGAAACTAAACCGTGAGTGGGAAACAACTAAAGTCCTACATTAACAATAGTAAATGTCGTACTAAGGTACTTAAGCCAAGAGTGAAAAACAGCCGAAGTCCGATATTTAATATTGTTGTTTCTTAGAAACTAAAGAATATAGAAAAAACAGGTTTAGTTGGAAACCAACGAACATGTCGATATGGTTTCAGTGGTGATACTATATCATCTTTGGTTCCAGCCTGCAAACGAAAAATAGCAAGGAACCTACCCTCGAAATCCAGCAAGCTAGCCATCAAAGGAGCTACCAGAGCGCATTACTTCCAGCAAGTGAGCACGCAGGCTAGCCATCAGCGCAGCCACCTTGGAGTCCATCACAGAAACACGCACCGTCTGAACCGGGCTTAAGTCTCAATTTGTATGTCCAAAAGTTGATTCACGAATTTATACAATGAAGGATGACAGCTATAAAAACTGACAATAAAAAGCTTGTGAAATGATTCACATCTGTTTGTTGTGCGAGAAGTCGATGCAGTCATGGCTGCTCATACAGTAGGAGGGAAAATTGAATCTTCGGAGATGTACGTTTCTAGTAAATAATGTGCAAATTTCTCGAGTATAGTATCTATCGGTTTTATCTCAGCCAGATCCTTAGCGCAGAAATCCCCGACTTCCTCTGGATTCAAATACGTTATGCCAAAAACCATCCTGAGCCACTGTCCTATCTCACTGTCTTCTTTGTACTTCTTCGCCAGTCCTACACACTGTATTTTACGCCATCATGCTTTCGCAAGATGGAAGCGGCGATCTATGAGTTTTCACCACTACAGCATGTATAGCTAGCTCAAAGTCTGTTACTACATTAGATGGAGTGAAGTTTTTCAGTTCCTTGGCTTTATAAAATTTACAATCCTCATATACCAGCACTAAATTTCCTCATTCACTTTCAGATGTAAACAGACGCTTCATTTCGAACAAAATTAAAAGGCAGTGATAAATTAAAACTGTGTGTAGTATCGGCAAAGCAGGTAGAAAATATTTTGGTGTGTAGTTTTCATATGATCGTAATCCAGGTAGAAAATGTTGGTGTGCAGTTTCTATACGACCGAAATCCAGGTAGCAAATTTTGATGTGCAGTTTCCGACGCCCACTGCTACCCTGTGGGCTCCCGAAGCCGGTAATTGAAATACCTTTACATATTTTACTCATCTAATTCAATGCAGTTCTATTTCAAGAAATTAATTTTCTTGTAGGAAATGTTCAGCTCCTTACGTTGTTTTATTTCAGCAGTTGTCGAAATTTTATTCAACCAGCTGTATTAGAAACTGTGACTTACCTTATACTAGACTAGCCCGGACGTGTAGACACTTAAATTGTAACAGGAACAGAGCTGGCCCTCTTGGAACATGTTAACCGTGAGTCATGCAGCTAACCTAAGTTTTCATTGAAATTGGGCTTACGAATTTTCGACGAGATTTAGCACACAATAATCTCGCGCATGTTCTCATATTTGCTGGTTATTGTTGATATAGTGAACAAAAATAGTAAAATTTTCGTTGGATTGTGTAAACTTCCAAAGCATTGCGACATAGATGTGTATTACATAGTAAGATGATTTAGAAATAAGGTCTGTAATACTAATGATATTTGTCTTCATTAGCATAAGCTCGAATCGCCATGAAATGAGACGTAAAACGGTTATCTTCCTCAGCATGGAGGTGTTAGATAACGGCTTCTCTCCCAAGGTCCAGAAAATGAATTCAATATTCAAGCAAACCTTGAGCGCCTCCACAGTTATTAATGATATGCACAATCAGTCACACCCAGCAGGTAAGAAAGGTCGGTCAGGGATTTGGAAGTGCTTAAAAGCTACTGTAGAAACTCCTCGTTTCATTATAGTGCACTATCAGAAAGCAAGTTTTGAGCAAGAGATGTGAAGTTCTCAGAATTTATCAGTCCGGAGAAGGCGAAGAATGATTACAGAAGTTGGAACTAGCCGAAAGTCTAGTTTCTTCTTTCGCAACTTTTGCTCAACTCCGGCACGCCCTTATTTGTGAGAGAGTCGGGACCCATGAAAACGACTTCGAAGGAATAGATATATAATAGTAATGCAAATATATGTAGTGTATACTTAATTTCCAATCGAGAGTTAGAAATAAGTTTCACTTATCGCTGAGGAACATTATTTCTCTGTATATCCAAGAATGTAGGCCTACTTTTATTTAATATGTACCCATATTTCGTAAAACAAAGTATAATACCATCTGCAGATGCTGCGTAACACTTTGTGCCTGAGAGTAGGACATAAGTCTACAGTATATTATGTTGAAAATGGCTTTTGCTAAATGTTTTGAACTGCATGAAAAATAAATTATAAATCCTAGCATTATTAATAGGTTGCTGTAAGATCAAAAAATAGCTAATGGATTATTTATAGCATGCGTGCTGTAATAGTTACTTATGCAAGTAATGGGATATGATCATCATTACCGCTCGAATGTGTTTTGCAAGAACGAGGCGTAAGCCGAGTTCTATAATTATATGAGAGCGGTAATTATGCTCATCCCACTAGTTGCATACAGTATTTCATCCGCGTTTATTTAATAATGCGTTTAATGCGTTTATGATATGATCGTTGACTGAGTGCGATATGTAAATGATTATCGCACTCAGTGCGGTAATGAATGTCATTACCGCACTCGATGCGGTAATCATTTACGTATCGCACTCAGTACGATAATGAATGCCATTACCATGGTGATGTGACGATGGATAAGTATCCATTATCAAACCAACGCGAATAAAGGTTATTTCGTAACGTGGAAACGATGATGTAATAGGCCTACAGAACTTTTTTGAAACACAAAAAATGCATTAATGGTTACATTTATAAGTAGACTACGGAACTTCATACACTAAAAAATCTGAAAATATGCATGCAACTATGCACTAAAAACTGTTGAAAAATGCGCTAAAAATTGAAATATAGGCCTCTGCAGCAAAGAATACACTCTAGAGTTTTATTTAGCTTAATAATATGTTATAAATGAAAATAATTTGAAATAATAATTGTCATCAAGCTATCATCATTTTTATTAAATAATTTTTTCTATAAATGTATTAAAGACTAATTTTACATACATAGGCCCTATTTGAATTGGTACATTTTTAACTTTCTTGCTTTTTTCTTTTTGTCTCTTACTGTGAAATCCATCTCTTATCTGTCAGCATTACTTCCAATGCCGAGAACAATCTCTCGACATCACATGATGTGACTGGTGCATACTTGTAAGCAGAAATGTTTCGAATTTCATTGGCTGTTTCATATTTTCTACCGAGAATGTCGTTGGTTAAACTTGTAAGCAGATCGATCATGCACTGGTTCTTCGCTTGGTTGTACAGTAAAGCTTGTTGAAATGAAAATTTACATCCCACGTGACTTCATTGTCCAAGTGTTTAAGTACATTCAGTTTTGTTTTTATGAAATCAGAGCGCACTAGCAGCACTGTTGTCGCAACAATCAGGGATTTCACCCAATTTATTCCTGAACATTATGTTTTTGTAAAGATTGCCTTTTAAAAACACATTTTATTTGGAATTTTAAGAAACGCTAGCGTTCGTAAATAAAATTATTCGAAATCTGAATGGGCAGCATGTAAGTATTATCATATACATTTTATCTTGCCTTACAATAGCAACGAAGTCCACACCTGTGAAGTAACGGTTAGCGCGTCTGGCCGCGAAACCAGGTGGCTTGGGTTCGAATCCCGGTCTGGGCAAGTTCCCTGGTTGAGGTTTTTTCCGGGGTTTTCCCTCACACCAATATGAGCAAATGTTGGGTAACTTTCGGTGCTGGACCCTGAGCTCATTTCGCTGGCGTTATCACTTATCACCTTTATTTCACTCAGACGCTAGATAACCATCGCAGTTGATAAAACGTCATAAAATAAGCTAATAAAAAAGAACAGAAGTCTCGAGCACATTTAGATATGTTGTCTTAAATTAGTGTTGAATGTGCCGAGAAACACTTTCTTTAATTCCTGTCCATTAAATCCGAAACAGTGTAATACGATATGACATGTAGGATGGAAGAAGTCCAGATTTGAACTAATTGTGTGCCTGTTCTCGGTTACAAGATTGATACTAACTTTGTGAGGCTAAATCATGTGTTGGGATTATGGCCACAAAACCCGACCCAATTACACCGCAAGCGGCCATGTCTCCGAATTCGTGTGGGCATCCTGACAGTGCAGTTGCGTCATTCTAAATTAGTGCTCTAACACGAGTTGACACAGCGATCAATTCAGACTGTTTGTGTGAAGCGACCAGTAGTACACTCTGACTTCTTGACTTCAAGGCTATGTTAATACGTACATTCTTCCTATACTGTTACTTACTGTATACGAATCTTGGCGAATCTTCTTAAATTTGTAGCCAGCAAACGGACTGAGACCACATTGTAACCCTCATTCATTCAGTGTTCTGCCCAAGGGCAGGTATTTAACTGCAAACCCAGCTTTCTCCAATCTTTCCTATTTTCTGCCTTCCTCTTTGTCCCCTCATATGATCCATATATCTTAATGTCGTCTATCATCTGATATCTTCTTCTGCCTCTAGCTCTTCTCCCGTTCACCATTCTTTCCAGTACATCCTTCAGAAGGCAGTTTCTTCTCAGCCAGTGACCCAGCCCATTCCTTTTCCTCCTTCTCATCAGTTTCAGCATTATTCTTTCTTCACCCACTCTTTCCAACACAGCTTCGTTTTTTATTCTGTCTGTCCATTTCACACGTTCCATCCTTCTCCATAACCACATTTCAAATGCTTCTATTCACTTCTCTTCACTTTGTCGTAATGCCAATGTTTCTGCCTCATACAATTCCACACTCAATACAAAGCATTTCAGTAGTCTCTTTCTTAGTTCTTTTTTCAGAGGTCCGCAAAAGATGCTCTTTTATATAGCAATTTCGTTTCACTTTATTCGATCATCTCCTTTCCATATCCTCTCCTCTCCTATTTTCCTACTCCCCCTATACTTTTCTTTATCTTCTTTTTGTCCCTCTTTTTTTCTTCTCTCTCAATATCCACTTTCTTCTTCTTTCGCCAATCTTTTTAAAGTCTTTCATTTTTATCCTCTTACTCATCGTCTTCCCCATTTTTTTCTTCTATCGTATTTTCTCCCTTTTTATAGTTCCCTTTTTCCCTTCATCTTTCTTATCCTTTCCCCTTATTCTTTTCTTGCTCCGCTCCTTCTTTCTTTTCCTTCATCAAGGTTTTGGCATGCCTATTCCGACTTTAAGTAAAACATCTCGCCGTCTTCTAATTAAATGGGTCACGTATCTGTAGTCAATAAAGTTTCTAGATTGTTTTAGTCATTTTGATATGCTGTTATGTGTGTTAAATTAAACAGACTCCTTTTTCTCTTTTTTCTTATTTTGTCGTTAATTTTGTTCACACAATCTTATTCAATGAAGAACTTAAAGACATAGCTCTGAGTTTTATATTTTACTTTTAGCTTCTAGTTACGACCTATCTTTCACAGTCAAATGTTAAAACTTCAACCATAATAAAATTATCTTGTTGTTTAATCAACTGTCCGAAGACAGATCTGAACCTCAAAAGTGCTACCAATATGACACCATTTATGAGGCAACTAGTCCAATAGATAATGGAATAGGGTGGCCAATTCCTTTCCCCCCTCCATTGCATACATCGCCGATTGGCTACTTATTATACTAATCAGACTTCATATATACAAACAATTGTTCTTCCTCTTCCTCGTAAAGTGTGATGCACTGCCTGATAATAGAACCTCATCAGATGTACAAATCAGCCAGAACCTCAGTCAGAGGTAATAATTATCTGGTTCTAACTTAATATAAGATAAACTAAAGCTTTGATAGTAAGCAACTTTGCTCTTATTTCAAATGAGGGTTACACTTTAAATATAGGTACATCCAATTTCAATTTGTGACTTTGTCGCGTCGTGTAATAGCAATCTTGGAAGCTCTTGCACTAGACTCATCGAAATTCGAAAGACTTTTAGGGTGCTATTCACAGACATTTCGCTAGCCCGCGCTACGAGCGTGCTAAACAGGATTCATATATCATATATAATATCATATCATATCATATATCATATATCATATCGCTAACACTGCTTTATGAATACGAAAAACGTTAGTTCGCTGATCATCCACGGAAAGCCCGCGCTAAGAATGTCATGAATAGGGCCCTAAGAGTCACTCAACGGCTTATCAGCATGGAACGCCCGGGGTCTATTCATAGCTCCTAGCTCAGTGTTCTAAATCTGATATTTAAATCAATCTGAGTGCTTTGTCACGATGTTTGTGTGTCGGGTAGTAGCACGTGCAATGCGCAGAGTAGCTGCAAAGCTGCATGGATCAATAGACCCTGCCAGCAACCCTCGCGATGTCTCCTGACGCGCCACCAAATTCACAACCCTCTGAGCTTTCTTTTTATGATTTTTAAAATCGCGCGAAAGTGTACTTTGACCTTGGATATAGTGCAGGGTTAAGTGAGACCACCTGTGCCAGCAATGCGTTCTGTGATCATCAGGCAGTCGGCTAGGTCCCTGCTGTGACTATAATGGTATCCAGAGAACCTGAGTTACATATCTGGCATGAAATGGCAATGTCTTTCTTCAAGAATTATTATATGGCCATTGTCTTTTGTTCTTTAAAATCTAAGCTGCCTTGCGTCATAGTAACCACATCCCTGCCACTTGTAATTATATATTATTATTTCAAAATTTCACAAGAATGAGGATGGAATGATCCAGAAAGTTCAATCCATGAATGAGATTAAGAAAAAGATATACCGGTACATGATATGTTAGAATATGACATGGCGTGTATGATGTGATACAATATATGAAATGAATAATTTATTGTGATGATTAATAAATTAGACTTTTAACAATATAATGAAGGCATAGAATTTATTTTAGCTTGAACTAATTTTATTTTTAGAAGTACTTGTAGTGCATTATAATTACATATTATACAAGGTGTTCGAGTAGAATATGACAGTTTTCATAGTCTTCTTGTGGGACAATGAAATTGAATTGACAGGCAACACTTTTACTGGAAACATTGTTGTAGAATGCAATTTATTAACATGTACTTAATTTTTTTTAATTATATTTTGTAAGTGACCTCAACGACAACGAACACATTCTTGCAATCTCCTCTGAAAGCTCATCATTACTCTTTGCAATACACCACGATCAATAGTACAGTGCAATAAGATCTGTATATTAAAGTGGCATCTTGCTTTTTCTTTAGATACTCGTATTACAACAGTTTCTCGTGGGAAGGTCATATGAGTCTGATTTCCTGTACCGTAAACTTTTCTTGTTACAGCACTGACATAATGAATTAGAAATATTTTAAAAGGACGATTTCTAAAGGCATTCTAGCAGGTTCTGCATGCTCTTGTATTTGAATATATTTAGATACTACGTGTACTTCAGTCTCAGTGTCGCCCCAGGTGTGTAAAAATCGTAATATTCGTTGTATGAAGTAGGCCTACCAATAATCCTGTTTAATTTTATTTTCACATGAAACTTCTATATTCGACCTACAAACTGGGAAAGTGTGTAACACATTTTGTAAGATGAAATTCCTAATGTTGATTATAGGAGCAGCACCATCGCTTTCGTTATTGCATTTGCCGATAAATGGCAAGTTCTAAATGTGTATAATATGACATTATGAAGGCTGATAAGATAACAGTCTGTCGTGCAAGTGCAAGTTAGACGAGTCTACTTATGCAAGGAAGATTGGACACTCAAAATTAAATAAATAATTAAATAATCGCAGGGGATTCGTAGAACCTTAAATTGCGTGGAACGTTTAAGTGGTTGGTGGTTGTGTGACTTTATGGGATTGAATATTTGTAGTTACTGTGTGTATAGGTCTACATGAAATAAATTAAAGATCATTATGCATGTTGCATTATTAAAATGTATATTATTTATATACTTTATGCTATATTGTGTGTTGGTTACATCGGCTCGCGGTGCTAAGAAGCAGAGATATGTTGCTGGTTGCGTCGACTCTCTCCCGTTAAGGAGTAGAGTATTACAGAAATGAAGAATCCACTGCAAGAATGATGGATGTCACTTTCTTGTCGAAAATGAACCAAGACTGTCAATGCATAGCTTAAGACATATAGAATGTACATAGAGAGTTATATGGCATTAACACTGATAGTCATTGTCCAGTAATGATCGGAAAATCACAGTTAAGCTTTGAGCGCTAAGCATTTCAAACTTTCAATTGCTTCTCCTGCAAAATATATTCCAAATGACATCCATCATTCTTGCAGTGGACCCCTTCAAATGGTAGCGGATATTTTTCCCGAATAGATGCCCTTTTAAACAGAGTGACCCATAGGTAATATCATTCATTTTAGGGGGCTATTCTTTGAGATATTTAAAAAAAGCTTAATACAATTTTGCTCGTTTTTGCATCTTTTTCGAGATAACAATTGTTTTATATGAAACATTTCATAGCGTGTTTTGTGAAAGCCATTGATTTTATTCCATGCTTAGTCAGTTTAAGAGAGCAGTGTATTATGATAATAAATTATTGAAATAATTTTAAATGTGCAGAAATTTGATCCAAACATCATTGTAACATTGTAAAATTCCTTTGCAGAACGAAAAGTGACCTAAACATCTTTGTTGTTGTATGTAGAGATTGATTTTTTTTTTGGTCCTACAGAATTATCTGTGATGGTTACCATTTGTTATTAACGGATGCAAATTCACTCCGGCGCCAAGGCGTAGCTCAGTGGTTAGAGCGCCCAGTGCATAGAACTGGGAGACCCGGGTTCGACCCTCCGTTAATAACAAAAGGTAATCACTAATCATTGTTGTTGGCAAGCAATCCGAGTTTAGATACAGTTCCTGTTTATGTTAACTCGCACGCAGTGATTTTTAGAGAGCTCTTTGTTCACACAGCTGTAGGAACTAGGAACAAAATTAACAATGACGCGAGCTGCCGTCTTACACAAAGTGGCGACTATGAATGTCCAGTCATTTCTGGTAAGAGTCTCCGAATAAATAGAGCCATTCACTTCGGGCCTTGTAAGCTAAGCTAAAACAATATTTAGCCAACTTTACGAACCATAGAACCGAATTTGTGTCTTTGAGATATTCTGTTAAATTCTGGTTATAGCATTCGATGGTGTTCGGATGAAGAGGGATAGTCATAAAATAAGTTTTGACTAAAATGAAAATTAAATATGAGACTCTTATTGTAAATAATTTTCTACACAAATAAAATACATCAAATGCTATTATATTATGTTTCCTGCACACCCACTTGTAGAATTTAACTTGTGTATACCTCTGGTGAACAAAACTCCATTTGCACAAAAAATAACTTAATCCCTTTTACCCGAACACCATCGAATTATTCTGCAACGCTTGTCACAACCCGCTCCCGAAGTCCCTGATATAACCGAGAAGTGATGTACAGTAGTTTCAGTTTACAAAGCATTCGTCTGTTGCGTTCATGAAAATGATAACGCTACGACTTTTTTCCCCTAGTTTTACATTACTGTTTTGTCTAAAAATAAATTATATTCAAAACATCTCAACGCTTTCATAAGCACTTCTGCTTCATTATTATTCTAAAATGTGCAGTATTACTCTGGTCATTTTTCATTTCGTCAGAAGTGTCATGTTGCACATTGTAACATTGTTTCCTCATGATCAGCATTGTATCAGAATTTAAAGAGGGGAGGGTGAACCGGTTTTGTTTGCTACACGCATCAAACTTCTTTTTATCCCAGGAACATATTACGATGCTAGGATTTATTTAAATATAATTTGAACTAGGGAGGAAATGTGTAACAATGCATTGCATAGCTCACCAATTAATTACGTTTAAAAAATTAACAGGGGAATTAACCCTTAAATTCACAAAGTATTCTATAGGATACAACAGGTTACTAGGCTATATGCAATAATTTTAACAGAACAATAGAAAAAAAATTGATACGAAAATTAAAATTTCACAATACTATAATATTGTACAACATATAAAATATGGACATTGCGATAGTTGTTTTCTTTACAGCCCGACAAGGTTTAACAGAGTAGTGTGAGAAATGAAAATTTGCCAATTTAAGGGTTAAGGAAATCCCAATGATTGCGTGAAACTTCTATAGTCTAATCAAAGTAATAAAATTCAATATGTACGTTTTAACAATGTGTTGTATTTTATTTGATATCCATGTATATACACTACCCATTTGTCCAGTACTTCCATAACGATTGTGTAAAATTAATGAATGAATGAGTAAATGAATAGATGAATTGGAGAGGACCCATTTAAAGGGTACGCGAAACTCGTCTTTGAAAGGGAATTTGGGTATGTGAGCTCCAAGCCTGTTGGTCACTTGTCTCACTCCGAGTTTCACCGTTCCACTGAAAGAACTTCAGAGAATTTTGAAAGAGAAGCCGAAAATTGGTGTAACCTAATAGCTACCACGTAGCACATGAATAGAGAATGAAGCGAGACGGACCGCGTGGAAAACCACAAGATTCATCTTACAAATCTGTTTCCATGATACGAGTGACGTCAGAGTAAACCTTTCATGTCAGAACGTTACAATTTTTCTCCCTTGTATCTCTAACATACACGTTTCACATCAAATATAGATTTTGTGCCAGTCTCAGACAAGGTTCAGCCCAAGAACTATTTATGTATTAAATAAGTAGTGTACTTATCGTGGCTAACGAGAAAGACAGGCTACGGCACGACGTCACATTCTTAGTCATAACATGGCCAACATTGAACAATTGTGCCCTCACCTGTGGAGTAACGGTCAGCGCGTCTGGCCGCGAAACCAAGTGGCCCGGGTTCGAATCCCGGTCGGGGCAAGTTACCTGGTTGAGGTTTTTTCCGGGGTTTTCCATCAACCCAATACGAGCAAATGCTGGGTAACTTTCGGTGCTTGACTCATTTCACCGGCATTATCACCTTCATTTCATTCAGACGCTAAATAACCTAGATGTTGATACAGCGTCGTAAAATAACCCAATAAAAATTGAACAATTGTATATATAAACGCACGTTTAACATAAGTTTTATATGACAATTCCTTTGTGTCTTAGAAGAAAAACATTGTCAAAATGGCCATGACTAGACCATGATAATCACGTGACTCCGATTCGTGCCAAAGCCTATCTTTCTCGTTAGCCACGTATACTTATTGACTCATAAATACGCAGTCTTATAGCTAAAACACAGTACGACTAGGCATGTTTTCCATGCGTTGTGTTTGTCCTGTGTTGTGTTGAAGACTGGCCTTGCGCCATACTTAGCATATGACTAGAGAATGCCACTACTTGTGAATAATATTTGTTCATGGTCTTTAAAGAACGATGATGGAAGAGGCAGAAATATGTGGCTATATATATATATATATATATATATATATATATATATATATATATAATAGTGATAAAGCAGTAGACATCTCAATTATGATTTAAAATTTTCCCGGTGTTCGGCTTGGTGAATGTTTTTGGGGCTTTTCCACAGAGGCAACAGGAACATCCAATTGACGTATCGATTTATCATGAAGGAACTTCAGGAAAGAGAAAATTGTCGGAGCCGGCACGTAACTCTGTAACATTGTACATTTCTGCCAAATACCAAAAATTCTCGCACCGCAATAAGCATGTCGTTAACTGAACATCTTCAAATTCCGTCGAGGCCAAAACGAAATTGGGGCAGTGTCTCGCGGATATTTTTTATCATCATGTAACTGATGTTCAAAACTAATCTTATTATTGGCCAGAAAGGAACAAGAAACTACTGCATTATAGAATTCATACAACGAAACTTTCTATGTGATGCGTAATCTCTGCAGGTTTTGGCCGATATGAGTCATTGTGTCATAGTCTTTCGTTTTCTGTAGTCCCCACGAAAAAGATAATTCATAATCCCTTAAAAATGCACGGTTTATGTGGTTATTCATATATCATTAATGTTATACATATTCACATAATATTGTTATTCATATATTGTAACCAATTTTATATTAATTTACAATTATAAAAATCGTTATTTAAAACTGATAAACGAATCCGTTGCCAAGCCAATAGTTGCTGTATTATTTCTTAGGATTTTTTGCGGTTTTATTTGTTAGCTCATTCCATTTCATAAAAAATGGCGAATAAAAGTTTTATATTTCTGTGGCCGGGAGGAAAAAGGTCTTAAGTAAAAATTTTATACTTTTCAGGAGAGCAGTAGAAAGATTGAAATTGGTGTCACTTATAGAGTTCTTTTAATTAAGAGGTTTTTCCTAGATATTATTTGTTTATATTTCTTCTAAAATAGGTAATGTTGCTCATTTAACAATTTTCTTGATTATTTCCAAAAATAGTCTCACTTAAGCCCTTTTAAGACAACCCAAACTGAGAAGAAGGGGCTACTTAAACATAAGACCTTTTTCATATCAAAATAAATGGGAATGTAAATTATTAGGGGTGCAAAATAGGTCTTAAATAATATAGGACTGTTTACCTGCTGCTTAAAGTTTTAAAAGGAAAGGGCATCAGTATGTGATAAATAGCTAAAATATAAGTTAGACTTGTTTAATAGGGAAGCATGGAGAGTAAACATGTGATGTTTGTAAGGAATAAAGTATTAAATATTCTTAAGTCCTTTATTCTGTGTATACTCGATTCAAAAAGTACTTAGGACATTTGGTAACGCTCTATAAATCCAGTCAGGAGTCTTATTTGACTTTAACAGTTTTACCAGATTGTAAAGAATTGTTTCCGCTTTCAGAATATATAAAATCTCATTTTCACAAAAAATTGACTTAAGACCTTTTTCTAGATTTTATTTCTAGCCCTAAATATCCATTATATATTTTTTTTATTTCAAATGAAGACCAAATTTTAATCTAGTCGATATTTTAAGATAAATCGCTATAAACAGACGGCATGCTGAAAAGCTCTTTTTCGGTATCAGGAATGCATTCCCATTAAAATCTAGAAATAGATAATAGATTATTCGCAGCATCAAAATGCCTTCTCGTATAACGCGCATTTAGAGTCCTGGATGAAAATTGTTTTTAATCTTAATAAATTCTACTTGCACGTATTTTCTAGGTTCATAAAAGATTTGCCATATAATTATGCAGTGCTAGTATACGACTATGTATTTCTTCTCGTGGAACGTCTTCGGAACTATGTACAATAGATATGATACTTACTATAATTAATAAAATGGGAAATATTTTTCCCAACTTACAAAATAAAATTTTCATCCGTATTCTAATTTGAAACCAATAGGCTACGTACTTATTGAATGGCCTAATCCCTAGTATATACGGTGTCGGCTTTGTTATTTTATTGTTTATTATACATTAATATAGAAATTATTATCCGTTGCTGTGAAGTCACTGACATTCTTGGCAGCGAGTTTCTTTCTTCCTTCGCATTTTCTATGCACGACCCCCACGCCTGTTTCAGGTGCCCGATGGGTCAAAGCCCACTACAATAAACCCACTTGATTACTGGATCGATCTGTCTAGGTGCCTTGCTTCCTATTTTAACGTGCATGTTGTTCGTAAAACTTTGTAGTCTGTATGGCTGCTGTAGCAAGTATTGGGATCTCGTGCCTGCAGTGGAGATCGGAGCAAATTTTAACTAAATCTGCTTATAAATTGTTATTCCGTCTAGCTTTTCAACCAGTCAGTGAGTTTTATGACATTTTTGTCTTGGGAACGTACATGCTATAGACCAGTGATCGTCAGCACTCGCTGAAATGGCGTAACGGGTAAGGAGTGTATCGGAATATGCACCGTCGTCGCTTCCCTTCGTACTTGGCATGATGTGGCCCGAGGCGTTTTGAAGCTTCGGATATTCGCAACGAAAAGTAAAAATATTTCTGTATATAATTAATTTCTCCGAAACTTAGAAATTGATGGATATACTGCATGCCTGATTTAATTTCTCTTCACTTTATGCAAGAAACAAAATTGAAAAGAAAATTTCGATAGAGCCGATTTATAATAAGACTGATGTCATATAAAGAAGATCCATTAACTTTTCATTTTTGCTAGAATAGTACATTATGCAACGAGCCTATAATGGTAGTAATTAAGATGCGAGTATGTTTATGAAACGAGCGCAAGTGAGTTTCTTAATTTTCATACGAGCGTCTTAATTACCATTATAGGCAAGTTTCATACAATTTTTTATGCTCGACCATATTTCTAACTTGAAATTATTCATAAGTATTCATATTATTCTTATCTGACTGGGGAGCGGAAGTGACCTTGTGCAATATCTCGTAAATTGTGAGATGTGCGCAGACGCGAAAGTATTGATTTTTTTCCGAGGAACAAATGTCATTGACCTTGATATAACCTAGAGAGTAAAATGAACATTAATCTTGATATAACCTGGAAATTGATTTAGACATTGAAAAACGAGATGACAAATTGAATTTATTTGAATATTATTTACAATTAACGCTAATTATTATAGTAACAGAACATAACCTTCTGCGACAGTATTGGATTTCCAGCCTCCGTGACGTTTCGCTAGTTGTCTTTCTATTGCATATCCGAGAATAATCAATACTTGCGCTTTCATATTGCTTTCTGATTGGTGGAAAACCTGAACTTTAATGAATAGGTGTACTTTAATGAGGTCCATTAAAGGGCTGCTACCAGGTGTATAATTACTACATTTCGGCATGGTCGAGCATAAATTATATTTCATGTGCATCATTTTCTGATGAGGATAAATTGACTCGTGTATACTGAACATGAACAAGATCTGCCTAAAAGTTCAGTCGTTGTACACAGACTTGAAATAATATATATATATATTTTTTCAAAATGACGAACGTTCTCTGATGAGAGAGTAAAAATAGTCTTGCCGTTTGTACTTGGTGATTTTCAGTCTGTATGGAAACCACTCATACATGTAACTCAAGTTTGTCCATCGTCAGTGTGATAAATTATTCTGTGGTGTCTCAGGTGGAGAACCGTAGTCGTAGCGAACCCACGTCACGGCAGTCTCACTATGTCAAGTGTGTGGTCAATATATTATACGGTCTACAAAGATACAGTCTATAGATACCAAGGCTAGTCAAAGACTGTGACGTAAAATGGATAACACAACACGGAACACTTTGGTTCCGAGTTCTCAGTTCCTGGGTCATTTATGATGACATTTAGTACTCGGAATAGGCTAAAGAATGAAATTGACAGGCAAATAGTGCTTCAGACATAAAGGGCCTGCTGTTAATTAAAGAAATGTTCGTCTCCCTACTTAATTCGGATTCTTTGGATGAAGTTTTAGAACTGCAGCTCTCGTTACTATCATTGTCGAAGACTGTGTTGCTGAAGCGATAATTATTCCGTATACTACAATATGATATTGCATTGAATTCAAGGACACTACGAACAAGCACTGCGGCCATATTAGGTCTATTGCGTTGACTCTCAGCTAGGAGCATTCCCAACCCACACCTGCTGACCACACTAAGGTTCCTAGCATGCAACCCCACACGTCTCTAGGAAGGCCCCCTTGTACTCAGGTTTCAAGCAGACAACCCCACACGTCCTTAGACCAGTCTCTTCTATGAGTCGACAACCGTCGTTTGGGGGATGCTATGGAATGAGGATGAAATGGAGAGATTTGACGGAATGATGTAAATGCCTAACATGGGGAAACAGAAGAACCCCGAGAGAAAACCCAACTGCCACTTGTCACTATGGATTTTTAATGAAAAAACCTAAGAGGCTAAAGGTCTGACCGCAGAGTTCTGCCGTATAATAAATCTGAAACAACTTTGTCTCATTCGGAGGACATAATTCTTTAATATCATCTTCACGTGCTTCATTCAAGTATTGCGAAATGTCTTGATCCAGAGTTCATTTTATGATGTTAAGCAACGTATCACGCAACAGACATGTACACTAACACTTTACATTGGCCTACACTAAACAACGGGAATGTTTTTTTTCACTAGCACTTAAACGATCCCCTAGCACATGTTTTCTTTCAAGGAGTAGAAGGAAGTATAATTGAATTTGTTTTATTTGATATTGCACGATGTGATTAGTAGGCTATTAGTAGACGAGAAGGTGGTAATATGGGACAGTCTTTTTTCCACAGTCTCTAATTTGAAAACAACGAAGTTAAAGTGGAATTTGAAGTGATCCCTTATAGGTATATCATTTCTCCTTATGCGTGCAAAGTACGAGTATCAAGAAATGAGGTGTTACGTTTTACAAAGTTCTCATGTTGCATAATTGGACTTCAGAAAATGAGGTTGTATTATGGGACACACAAAATTGCATTCGTATATTCTAGAAATTAAGCCTGGAATCACATACAGTGCTTAAAACATTAACACTGGTAACATATTAGGCACAAAATTAATATAAAAGTCAATGTCTTGATAATTATGTCAAAAGTATGAAGATCTTCGTTTTCCATCGGTGTAGGCCTAGTTTTGTTCTCGGCATCTTTCATGCACGTTTAACAGTACCTACACACAAATTATAAGGTTCTAAGACCGTAGTTTTGTCCTCAACATTTATTTTTCTCACACGAATAGTAGGATTGTAATATTGGACACCCATGTCCCACAATACCACCACTCATACCGTATCATTATAATCTTGAATAAATTCTTTCTACTTATTTTATGCATAAAGAGAATTTATCTACATTAATTTATTACACAACAGCCGAGAGAAGCACTCTATGTTACAACTTTTAACATTGTTTTAATGAACGTACTCCTCATGCAAACATTCACTCAACTGACACATTACATCCCTCTACAAAGACTACCCCGAAGAATCGTATGCCACTTTATTTAACAGATAGCGCCACTAATTTGAGAGAAACAGCCGTGCCCTATTTCACAACCCCGTCCCATATAACCTTCTCCTCTATTGGAAGTAGGAGTAATAATTGATTTAACGTCTCCCATTGTAGAGGTTATTCAGTGTGAAAATTCAACGTGGACGTGAAATACGCGACGAACAAGGCAGAGTTGTTTTACGTGCTGTAAATCTACTACACGGGACTCACTTCACTCCCTTAGGAAGTCATGCCAAGGAACATGTCGTGCTTTAAAATCCATTGCCTTCGACCGCGTTTGAAGCTCCTAACCTGGGATCCAAAAACTAGCATGGTAACTAGTACACCACAGAGAACGACAGTTAATATGTAATTTCTAAAAGTAATGGAATGAAAATAACATAACAGAATTATTCCAAGGAAGCCTGTCCCTTAGTCGCTTTACCCGCCCAATATCTCGTAGGATATTCCGCAAATTGCTTTGCCCCCTCTTTGCTTAGGAAGCATCAGATGAAGGAGACGGCTGGCCCTGAGGGAGATAAAATAAATTGAAACTGATTGAGAACAGGTGGCAGGATATAGCAAACAAAGAACAGCGTCGATAATTTTCTTAATGGAATACAGAAAACGCAGTTGCGTAAACAATCCTTTAAGTCAATTAATGCCCAGTTAACATATTTATCACGGCACGCGTAGTATCCTCGACAATGAAACAACAGGATGGTGGTGGGGGGACTTCCTCCAGTGCACCCGTCGGTTTCTTCTTCTTCCTGTGCACACGGATGAGCCAGACTCGCGAACTTCGCCTCGCTCTTGCAACCTCGCTTCAATATTCCAACACGTTTGGGAGCCAAGCCAGGATTGCATTGATCCAGCATTTTGTTCCCTACCTTTTCTTTCATGTCAGTATAAAGCTGACCTCCGTTTTGGTTCAAATAGCGTTTCCGGCTACCAGTTTTGTGGACCCGGGTTTGATTTCCCGAAAGTGCAGATTTATTTTCTCTTTCTTCTATACCAAATAGGCATGTATCCCTTGTCTTGTGTTTGATCTATGATGTCTTGGTGAGCACGTAACTAGGGATTTCCACTAAAATGTCGTTCCAAAATCGTAAGAGTAAAGATAATCCATGAAGACGAGACAAATTGCAGGAATTAAATAATGAACAAATATTGTCGTCGCTTGGAAGAATTTGTTACTTGCAAAAGTTAAAATTTGCTACACTATTTTAAATAATCTCTTTACACATGAATAAAATCGTAAAATTGAGGATTTACTACTACTACTGCTGCTGCTGCTGCTGCTGCTGCTGCTGACTGTTATAACATTTTTGTCACAGTGCAGCAGGTATCAAGTAGTACGGATAGCCTGTTTAAAGAATAGGTGGAATATTATTAATCATTAATGTTATAAAATTGTAGGGTGCTATGCATAGACATTTCGCTAGCCCGCGCTACGAGCGTGCTAAACTAGCCCCGGCTATCGACTGATTATTTGTACAGGATTCATATCATATCACATCGCTAACACTGGTTTATGAATACCGAAAAACGTTAGTTCGATGATCATCCACCGGAAGCCTGCGCTAAGAATGTCTATGAATATGATCCTAGAATTTAAAATAATTCCTATGACTTAAATTATTATGTGACGTATGCCGGTATGTATACTCTATAGACTTCTCAGTTGTATGTCATTTCTTCATTTAGTAACCTGTATTAGCTTGTTTTTATAGTCTGTATTGACTAGATGTTATGACAACGGCACAGACACTTCAACGTCTGGCCTATTGGTGGCTTTAATAGTGATGTCGGTACGCGATCCTACAGTGCCATATCGTCGTTGTTCCTGCAATAACTCCTATGTGCAAAATATAAAATGTTTCAGTAGGAAGAAAAAAACACATTCATCCTATGGCAGCCGTACAGTACATAGAGACTGTGAATTCTTACATTTTCGAAACGAAGAAATACAATTACATATAGGAGAGTTTATTATTTGCTGTATCACTATTTAAGTTATTTAATAGAGCAAAAATCAGAAAATCGATAAATATGTCACATAGGAGTTATTGCAGGAACAACGACGATATATTATCATTATAAATAGGCACGCATGCATCTTCATCAAGTCTAGAGTTCATAACCATTATGTTGTCTTATTATGTCAGATATCACAAATGAGATATTTTCGAATTTGTAGCGGCACTGTTTTAGCTTTGAGATTTATAATAAAATTCTTTAGTAAGGTTTCGTAGAGCTATCCCATTGATTTAAATATCACTGTGTGGGTAAGGTACTGTTTCTATTCTCTATAAATCTACTTGATTTTCTCAGTTAAATCCAAAAATTGATTAATGTTGTAGTTCGCTGTGAGTTTTTCAGAAAAGTTGACTTGGACTTTTTCCCCTGCTGGTGATGCGTTAAGACTTCACAACTTTAATTCTTGTTAACTGGCACTGGTACATTAATCATGGTAATCTGTTTCTCTCTTTGCATTTAAAAGGCTTGCTTGAATATGTTGTTATTATTATTATTATTATTATTATTATTATTATTATTATTATTATTATTATCATCATCATCGCATTTTTACCGAGTACGTTTCACAAGACTTGCGGTTCCGAGCAGGAAGGTCTGACTGTCAGATCTACGTTACGTGTACCACAGTACTAAGTGTACGTACGTCAACAAAGTCTATTACGCAATTGCTAGTACTTCCTTACACGCTCTTCCACCTGTCACAACCTTGATTATACTCGTATGGTTACAATTCTGTTCTCAGTTCTCAATCCCTGACATCATTTAGTGCCGTGAAGAGGGCAAAGAATGTAGACGATTGGCTGAAGGGCGCTTCTTACTGATGCTACTAGTGTAATAAGCATATCAACCACTTATTCGAATTTCTTCAGATGAAGTTTCAAGTCGGCCTGGGTGGCACAATCGGTATAGTGTCTGTGCCCCAGGTTGCGGGTTCGATCCTGGCCCAGATCGATGACATAAGTGTGCTTAAATGCGACAGGCTTATGTCAGTAGATTCACTGGCATGTAAAAGAACTACAGGACTAAATTCCGGCACACCGGTGACGCTGATACAACCTCGGCAGTTGCGAGCGTCAATAAATAAAAAACATAATAAATAATAAAGTTTCAGAGCTGAGAAAAAAACATAGGCTACAGTAATAATAAATAATGAAATTTCAGAGCTGCAGATCTTCTCGCGATCACTTTCAGAAAACATGTTACTGTTGAGTATATTGTGTTGGGAGATTTTTTTTTAGTATTTGCACTGTGTTATTGTAGAGACATCGGAACTACATTTTGACACCATCATCAGGGAAGGTAGGAAAAGGAAGTAACGGTTTCAACATAGAGATTGCTCATTTTCCAGCCTTCCCTGATGATTGAGCCGATATCCAGCTCCGAAAAGTTGGATGTTTCTATTATAGCAATGCAACTACTCAAAAATCTCGCACCACACTGATTACCGTGAACGTATCAACTTTTATTGACTAAATTCTCTATTACATCTGTAACAACTCAGTTCTCAGTTCTATCCTATACTATAGAGCGATCCAAAAGTCGCGCACATTAAAATTATAGTGTCTGTATTGAGTAGTACAGTTTTAAAGTGCTATCGGCTACCGCTAGATAGCATCATGGGTATTAACAGCAACAAACCTAGACGTCATTGTGATGTGTATGTATACACTGACGCTTGCAGTAGTCCTTTGTTTATTGCTCGGCAATCATGTCGTTTTCCCAAGAGCAGCAAGTTTTCACTGTTGAACATTATTTTTCCATGTTCTTTTGCACGTGTTGTAGACGAATTTCGTAGGAATTATCCGGATGTGCAGTGCCTAACAATTCAACCATAACGAGATTAATCGCCCCTTTTAGGAAATATGGATTAGCGCTTCTTGACAATGATGAACGTGATTGTTGGTTCCAGCAATATAGTGCTACATGTCACACATCTAATGAAACTATGCAGTTTTTGCGCGATTTTTTTGGTGAGCGTATAATTTCTCAAGGATTATGGCCCCCATGTTCCCCCGATTTGACGTCTCCAGATTTCTTCCTGTGGAATTATTTTAAAGGAAGGGTATACAAAAACAGGCCGCACATTCTGGAAGAACTAAAGAGGAACATAACAACGGAGATTAACAACATCAATGTACGCGTGCTCAAAAAAGTGGCCGCAAACATGGTAAAAAGAGGTCGTACATGCATTACTGAACGGAGCTGCCATTTTCAGCATATGTTGTGAAAAATGATGTAACTCATATGAAAACTGATGTAAGTAAACGTAATAAATTCATCTTTATAAATGTATGTGAACATATTATTAAGATGTGCGCGACTTTTGGATCGCTCTGTATAACGGTAGTACTTTTTTTACTCTGTACTCGGTACCTGACATTAGCCTGACAATAATTGAAGAAATCCTAGTAAAAAAAAAACCGATCATATAATCAGACCAAACGGGAAACGAACCCATACATGACCACAGCCCCTGATAAGCATTCTATGTAGCTTCAGCATTCACGCCAAACTTGCGGAATAACTCGATCCATAATCCAGCTTGTAACCTGTAGCAACTTATCGATAAATCTAAGTTAACATTGCTCACGCTCAGCAGACACTTTGCTTTGGCCTACTCCAAACTCAGTTCCAATAGTGTTACAGTTTTTAGCTTGCGCATCGAGAGGTACTGCTAGCAAGCATTTATTACATGGCGTAGAAAGAAGTGTGCAGAAATTTATTGGAGCCAATTCAAAGATGTGTCCCGTAGCCCATATCTTGACCTGACCGTCCTCAACCCTCAGAAGACAGACACGTCAATCTGGAACGTACAACTGCACTGTAACTCACTCGAACTGTCATCGAACGTCGCACAGATTTCTAATAAAAGCAGTGCAGTTTCTTATATGAATGTCAAGGTGTATGCATGGAATAGATCTGACGAGTGAAATTTGTGGTCGTTGATTCAAGCCTTATCAAGTGTATGGCGGTGTGTTCCATTATAAAAATGTAGTCTTGTATTGTGCCGACAACACGCCAAAAGAGCTTCCGCCGTTTTGACTGGTTTTACAATTTTGTTATTCTTCATTGAGCATCGATTTGAACTATGAACGTTATTAGGAAACGATGAGTTGTTGATAGTGAATAATGTAGAAACGCTAAAATGAATGACGTGGGGAACTCAAATACTTGGAGGAAACATACTTCGCAGCCTTTTTTTTTATTAAAATGGGATCTTCTTTAGAAGGCATCAAGTACTTAGACTATAGCTCATATTCTGTATAGTCGGTATTCATTCCTTGTTTTTCTCCGCCAAATATCTCTGTAGTTACACTTGACACTGGCTCGAAGATGCATTTGTTCACGGAAGATAATAGTTGATAGTAAATTTTGCCTGTTGCCCTCTAAAACACAGACCAGATTCCTCTGCGCATCATAAATTTACAACACAAAGCTCCAGGCTTCACTTCCCTTCTGATGGAAACCTGGATAAGGATTTTATTGTCCCATAAATATTCATCAGTTCGTTACCGTTGGCTGTATTTGAATCTAACTACGAACATACCCACTAGGCTACCAAAGACGAGCTAGTTTCCTCTGGTGCACAATGTTATTTTAGTATAAGGGGATACAGTACTTAATGTAGGTACCGGTAATGTAATTTTAATATTTTTAATATAACCGGAATTAAACTTAAAATATTTATTTTATATTATGAGAGATTTTCGTAATTTCTGGTGGGCTTTGTAAATTACTAGGAAGTGGTTCATAGGTAAGAAAATACTCACACATACATTACGTACATACGCATATGAATTATCCCCTTGCACGCCGTGTTTCCTTTTCCGGAAAGCAGCCAACAACATTTTCATCACATTGTTATGAGCATTATAAATTGTGGCAATTCGGCGAACTTCCAACAACAATACACTAAAAACAAGATAATGTAAATAACTGGGAACGAGACGAAAATCGAGTCACGTTTCAACTGTTCACAAGTTTTGTACAACAAAAATAAGGGAGAGAGGGGACTAATTGGACGTGAATGTTGAATTTCTTGGCACAGGTTAGTACTGAGATTACAAACAACCCAAACGTTCTCGACGTAATGATGACGTGAAAAAGTTTCCGTGTCATTAAGTTTCTGAATTATAGGTTTGTTATGAGCGAGAGTCGGTCTCTGTGAAACACGAATTGTAACAAGAGTTCCTTTGTACTGTCTATGCAGTTGCCCATATTTTTTGGCAGACTGGGTTACCATATATGAATCATAAATGTATACACGTGTGTTTAGTTTAAAACATTTGATTAATGCCTGACCGTGAAACGAGTGGGCTCGGGTTCAAATCCTGGTTGGGACAAGTTACCTGGTTGAGGTTTTTACGGGGTTTTCCCTCAACCCATTAAGAGCAAATGCTGAATAACTTTCGGCGCTAGACCCTGGACTCATTTCGCCGGCATAATCACCTTCATATCATTCAGACACTAGGTAACCACAGAAGTTGATAGAGCATCGTAAAATAACGCACTAAAACATGTGATTAGCCATTATACATTTTACACTTAATCACACTTCCACTTTAAATACAAAAGAAAACACCGTACCGTATGTACCGTGTCACTCGCCAGTCACTTGGAGGCTGATTCACTAACTTTGACACGAGCCAGAACGAACACGTGAATCGTTACAGAAACTTGTATGGTTGTATCACCGCTACTCTACACTGTCCGTTCCCCGCCGCGTGTGCGTCAGCAGCACTTGGTGAAAACCCTTTCGCTCCTGTTCAGACCTCATCTGATCTCTCTCTACTTTCGTTGCGATTTCAGACTGAAGTTTTTTTTATCACTTACAACTGAGTTCCTAGAAATGCCTTATTGGTGTTAGTTATGAGGTTCAAACCAGTCTTCGAACTGTTGACTGAACACGTAATCTACTTAATCTATATGATTGTCAGATCTCCACTTTATGGGGTTGTAAAAAGTGACTTTGTATACACTCGAGAATAAGACAGTTTATCCTCATATTTGGGCATATAGTAACTAACTTTATATATGGTTTTAGAGTTGGAGTTCAAGGCGGAGAGACTTTAAACGGGACTATTACTCTTAAACTAGAAGCATTGAATTGTTGCGAAAAGCGAAAAATCTGTATAATAAGAAACTATTATACACACACACACACACACACACACATATATATATATATATATATATATATATATATATATATATTGTCTTGTTGAGACTACACTACATCGTGTCACCTCAAAAGTCTCTGATGGACAAAGTACCAATATATGCAAAGAATACCATGGTAAGAATAAGCGATATGAAGACTGGATATTAGGAGAGCTCTAAAATTCTAATTAATTCAATGTAACTTGTGAAAATATATAATTTATCTGTATTTATATATGTTTAAGTAGCAATCAGCTTCTCTATTAATGTACCTGTATTTTACGTCTGTAAATCTGTGCCCATAATTTCATAGCTCTACTTTGTAAACATCTTACAGTTAACGTCATATTGTGCGTCTTTTTAGCCTTAGGGAAATCCTGTGCATTATCCTTGTTCTCGTCTTGCGTGCTGTATACACTTAAGTAGAATTTGTGTTCGATATTAGACGCTTCTGGCGCCAGCGTACTCGTACTCGATCTGGCAGCTGCATTTTGCACAGTTTTATGCTGCGGAGTAATGGAATAATTTTCCCGTGCAGAGTCTGATACAAACTATTGTCTGCCTGCTGTATTTTTTGTCCGTTTCACTTGAGGTTATTGATCGGGGCTGTAAGCTTGTAGCACCAAGGTGTTCAGCCATTACGCCTCGTTGTGTTCATTAGAGTTCCATCACGAGCCACCAACATTCTCATCAGTGCAACCATCACACGTGAAGAAAACTGTATAAAGCTTTAGGGTATGCAAAATATTAACCCTTTGTAGTTTCACCTAAGTAGATTATTGTCTGATAATGTTTCCCGACCTCTTCTCCCCCCTTCTCAGTAAATTGCTTTCATCCCCTATGTTGGACCGCGAATCATGGTTGCAGAAGAACATGAACGAGGTAAAGGATTCGATATATGATCGCCCTCATTGAAGGGGATATGGACCCATAGGGATATTACGGTTACATAACCTTCACTTCAGTATAATGAAGTATTCTTTGCACTACGTTGTTTCAAAATAGTAAATAGGTAATCGTTAGAACCTATATCAGAGCATTATTCAACTTTCAATGGTATATTATAACCACAGCTGTATTTCTTTTTTATTTTAATTATAATCGTGAAAATGTATTTACGGATGAGGTGTGAAAAATATGCGTATTTTATGTAAATTATGTACTGTAAGTTCTATTATAATCTTGGCATGTCGGCTTTCATGGTCGGTGTGTATATGATACAAGACTTCCGGGCTAAGATGCCGTTGTCTGCTGGTCTTGTTTCTACCAGCCGTTTCGTCTGCTACTGCGGCAGACGTCATCAGTGATGAGGTATTCTTGATCGAAGTGCTCTTCTAAGTGTAGGCCTACCTGTGGCAACTGTTACCGCAATTGAATTAAAAGAGAGGGGAAATGAGAGGAGAAAATTTAAAAGGTACGCGAAAACACATCCACGCAAAGGGAGTTCGGGGCTGAAAGAAACTGAATATGTGAGCTCCAAGCCTGTTGGCCACTTGTCTCACTTTGGATTACGCTGCTCCACTGTTGAAGCTCTAGAAAATTTTGAAAGGGAAAAGCCGAACTATTCGTCTGTCCATATTAGTAGGGTTGGACTGGGCGTGGTGTCCCGTTGTCGCTGCATTCCGCATCTGCTGGACCTCGGTTTTCATTGGTCGTACCGTAGTTGTGTTGTCGACGATTGTTTTTTATGCGTGCTGTTTCAGGACTGCATGCCATTATTATCTGTTATAATGTTATAAATTATGTAAGTTGTTTAAAGTCATATGTTTAACGGGAATTTTTGCGAATCTGAGCTAATTTTGTAGATTATTTCAGATTACACTATAAAAACGAATAGTTGTATATTTATGTAATATTTAATTTTTGTAAATTATGTAATTTTCGTTATTACTGCATTGAAGGCGGTTTCCCCATTACACTTGTGAGATTTTGGCCCGATTTTTAAACTTTCGTTGAAGACTTAGATTTCTTCTTAAATAGAGAATTATAGTAACATTATTTGCTGCTGTAATGTGATATTGAAAGATAATACAAATATGTGAACTTTACGAAATAAGCTGTCCTGATGAGACAGAATATCGCAGTCATGGATTTAATTTAAGTAAAGATGTATAAATTTATAATAAGAGAGTTGTATGGAAACCATTATATTCGTTCGAAAATGAAGAGGAATTTTATCGCGAAGTTACGAAATGTAAACACATTACTTTTAATTTTACATTAAATAAAAATAATCCAGAAGTGTTATTACGGGCACGAGGAACACAAGAGTTGTTCTTTTAGTAATTTTTTCATTTGTCTTGGGAAGTAGCGTATTTTAAGTCTGCATAGCTCATATTCAGGAAATCAAGATGATTCGATATCGAATTATATTGTAGTTGAGAAGAAAAGTGTCATTATTTTTTACGGTTCTTATACTTGATGTCGATCGATTTTTACTGAATATTTGTATTCATTTTTTTTTTTTTTCCACTCTTAAACGAAAACAGGTTGTAGGCCCAATTACCATTATTTAGTAATGATGCGGTGCCAATTCCTTCACTTAAACATGTGATGACATTTTCACAACGAACAGACATCCACATCTTATACTTACTTACTTACTTTTAAGGAACCCGGAGGTTCATTGCCGCCCTCACATAAGCTCGCCATTGGGCCCTATCCTGAGCAAGATTAATCCATTCTCTATCATCATATCCCACCTCCCTCAAATCCATTTTAATATTATCTTCCCATCTACGTCTCGGCCTCCCTAAAGGTCTATTTCCCTCGGGCCTCCCAACCAACACTCTATATGCATTTCTGGATTCGCCCATACGTGCTACATGCCCTGCCCATCTCAAACGTCTGGATTTAATGTTCCTAATTACGTCAGGTGAAGAATACAATGCGTGCAGTTCTGTGTTGTGTAACTTTCTCCATTCTCCTGTAACGTCATCCCTCTTAGCCCCAAATATTTTCCTAATCACCTTATTCTCAAACACTCTTAACCTGTGTTCCTCTCTCAAAGCGAGAGTCCAAGTTTCACAACCATAAAGAACAACCGGTAATATAACGGTTTTATAAATTCTAACTTTCAGATTTTTTGACAGCAGACTTGATGATAAAAGCTTTTCAACCGAATAATAACAGGCATTCCCCATATTTATTCTGTGTTTAATTTCCTCCCGAATATCATTTATATTTGTTACTGTTGCTCCAAGATATTTGAACTTCTCCACCTCTTCAAAAGATAAATTTCCAATTCTTATATTTCCATTTCCTACAATGTTCTGGTCACGAGAAATGATGATATACTTTGTCTTTTCGGGATTTACTTCCAAACCTATCTCTTTACTTGCTTCCAATAAAATTCCTGTATTTTTCCCTAATCGTTTGTGGATTTTCTCCTAACATATTCACGTCATCCGCATAGACAAGCAGCTGATGTAACCCATTCAATTCCAAACCCTCTTATACAGGACACGAATTAAAGATATTTTTCAAGCAACGCCAAAATCGCGCCTTTATTATTTCATACACAATGATCGGTTTTGTATTTACTCAACTTTGTAAGGTAAATATTTTGTCCTAAATAATCTAAGTAGGTAGTTATGGTGCATTGAAGAATATCTCTCTCAACTGACATGCAACTTCCTTCTCGAAATGATTTTGATTATGTTCCATCGACACACGTGTGTCCTCGATACAAATACGCTGCGGATATACCTACAAAGTTTGATAACTGGGCCACATTAAAAAAATTCTTGGAACTTTCGCGAGTACTGCCAGAGAAAGTGTATGCCTAAAGATCTTCATCAGTTCACGTATGTGACGTTGCATCTTGTTGGTGTTCGTGGCACGACATTACTTTCCAGATCTCTCGTATTGGCCTCGAGTAGGTACATTATGCAGATCATGAACCGTGGCTTGCCCTTTCTCCGACCTAATCCCATGACTGCTGTATACATGGACACTAATTACGGTACGAATGTCATGGAAGCGCGTTTGGTAAATTCACCTCCATTTCTAATTAAAGAGAATGTGGAGAAATCATTACAATGCGGCAAGGAGTCTGTATTGAGGACGGAAGTATAAAAAATGGTTTTTAGTTTTCAGTAAACCTGTTTCATATGACATAATTAGTATGTATATTTGCTTTTAATAAGTGAAAGTCTGTACAAATTAAATTAGTAATTTTAATTTATCTATCGCCGGATTCTCAAATGTATTTCGTCTATCGACTCGAAGCAAGATTTGTCGGCATTTCCCGCCCACGTGAATTTCTACGTTCAAGGGCCTCTCCAGTTGAAAGCGTCATTAAAATACTACTACTACTACTACTACTACTACTACTACTACTACTACTACTACTACTACTACTACTACTACTACTACTACTACTACCACCACCACCATCACTACTTGCTACTGCTACTACTACTACTGACACGGTGGCCATGACGCCGGACCTTCATCAAAGACAATACAGAACATCACACTGAGTCGCCAAGCTCCGGTGTAGCTCTGACGGTAGCGCGTTCGCATGCTGACCCGGAGCTGAGTTCGGACGTGGGTTCGATTCCCGCTTAGGCTGGTTACCTGGTGTCTTTCCCGAGATTTTCCCCAACCGTAAGACGAATGTCAGGTAATCATGTGGCAAATCCTCTGCGTCATCTCGCCAAATACCATCTCGCTATCATTTCCATCAACGCTAAATACTAGTAGTTGTACAGCATCATTAAACAACACACTAAAAATTAGGCCTACCGATAACAAAGAAATATCCGTGCTCATAAGGAATTCAAACCCACAACATAGCATCCACATAATGTGGAAACTATGCAGTTTACACACTGCGTAAACCACGACCTGCTAATTAGGCCTACAATAGGCTGGTCTATATAGGTCTACAATTTATTATTATTATTATTATTATTATTATTATTATTATTATTATTATTATTATTATTATTATTACAGCTTTAAATCTTATTACGACATTACATGCATTATAAAATTATCATTAAGAGACACTAGGACTAAGTTTTTACAAAAAAATGGTCAAAAAAATCAATTTTTGTTTTTTATGCAAAAATGTTTCTTGGGCGCTTAGGAAGTTGATATATAGTAAGAAGTTTTTTTACCTCTACGTCTTCTTTAGGTCGCAGAAACGAATTTACATAGGCCTGCTCCATACATCGATATTGCATTCCTTCTCACAAATTTGCCTTTTTCTCGAAACCGCGTATGTTCAAAATGCTCCTTATGCATGCAGTTTTCACCAAATTCAATGACAATTTTCATACATGTTCATGAATACATTATCTGAGATGTAAGGTTGAGAAATCTTAAATATTGAAAATTAAGAGCTAAAATGTATATACTGTAAATAAAAATATGAAAAAAAAAATGAATATCTGATTTCCAAAATATTACTACGCCTAAACTAAGTAAGATAGATATCAAGAACTTCTCAAAGTTAAAATATTGTCCAAGAATCAGGGTTCATATAAAAATTATGAACTTGCTGTATTTAAATGTAACTCGCCTGGAACATTTTGATTGTATCACTAATTTGCATAATTAAAAATAAAAATTTGCACTCACCTTATTCTTAAAGCGTTTAACGAATTGTTAAAAAAAATGGAAGAAATCGGATTAAAATTATAGAAATTTTAAATGTTTAACCCTTAAGTAAACAATTCATTCTCTGCACATACTTGGCAGTCCAATAAAATTAATTATTTTATGGATTTTGTTTTACTCACGAGTCAGTTTGTCTGGGATATATAGGCATATCGTATGTGACATGACAAGACAATAGGTTTCTCTCCGTTCCGATTTCAACAAAATTCGTCAGTCCGTCATCTTCTACGTTCTACATTTCGTCGTACCTTCGGTGTAGGATACGCTACTAGTCCAGTTGTAGTAGGCCTATACCTGCTGGGTTTGTTTTGGCTTGGATTTTCGAGGACCGAATCCGGAATAGTTCCTTGTACGTAGGTTTGCTTTGACCCATTGTTTGCCCTATGTATATGATGATCGCCCAACTGCAACAAGTGGCATTCGTGAATCCGATGCTAACAGATGGGCCACTCTGCGTCAGCATTATTACTGATAGATGAAATAAAGGAAAGGTGGCGCGGTGGTGGAATGATACAAAGAAACGGGAGTACCCCGAGAAAACCCCCTGCAACATCTTTGTCCATCATGAAATTCATTATCATTGATGTCACTTTGTACAGTTTTTGTCGTGTGGAGATTCGCGAGCTTTTGTTTAAAATTCTTCTTAGTTCTTACATTTACGTATCCATGTAAATAAGCTACCGGCGTGGCTCAGTCGGTTAAGGCGCTTGCCTGCCGGTCTGAAGTTGGGTTCGGGCGCGGGTTCGAAACCCTCTTGGGCTGATTACCTGGTTGGGTTTTTTCTGAGGTTTTCCCCAACCTTAAGGTGAATATCAGGTAATCTATAGCGAATCCTCGGCCTCATCTCGCCAAATACCATCTCGCTATCACCAATCTCATCGACGCTAAATAACCTAGTAGTCTAGTTTATACAGCGTCGTTAAATAACCCACTAAAAATCCATGTAAATATGTAACATCTAGCCTATATAAATACAGAAATTAGGATAGTTTTTTTAATATGCCTTGATACATTCACTAATTTAGCTAGTCTGTAATTAGCGGAGAAACAAATTTGATAAAATTATGTTATATCTACTCCCAGCTTGTCGACTGTTGGTGCGGATTGCATGTTCAGTTTTTTATTTCTTCTGTAACGAGAGATGTATGTAATCATTAGTGCAAGGGATACTATAAAGCCGAACATAATTTCATAATGTAGACTGCAGCAATAAATTGGTTTATTTTAAATAAAAAATAAAGTGCTGTGCTTGTAAAACGAACAGTCTGTCTGTAATGTACCAGTGGTGGGGGTTGCAGAGGCTAATTACCCACGATGCGGCAAAAAGCTTGGGCCATTTTTGTCATATTATCAGTACTGTATTCAATTTAAACTAATGGGAACTAGATTTATGCATATAGCTCTACGAATTTTGTCAGTTTGATTGACTGTTATTAGTAATTACTAATTTTAATATTTTCTGTTTTTCTCGGTGCTCTTCTGTGAATTGTATATTCAATTTCTGCAAGGCAACGAATTATAATATATTTATTGGTTCTGATTTCATAATTTTGCCCAGAAACATGGAACAATCGTTATTTACTTTATTGTTGAGTTCAGTTGTAATCGCAACGAAAAGAAATGAGTCAGTTATAATAAAATAAATCCTTGATGATGGTAGGCCGGTAATAATAAAGGCAATAATGAGGAATTTCGTGAAGGACAAAGTGGCTTTTGTATTTTGATTTTCCGTGCAATACTTATTTCTGCATTGATCCATTACTTCCATATCATCATCTCGTCTTCATTATATTCCAGCATCTGTACCTTAAAATGTAGGGGAAACTCGGATAATTTCGCAGTACGGGTAATTCCGCAGTAGTGCATATATGATTTTACTGCGGCTTTACAATAGCGTGAACGTAAGTTTTGAGAGGCTGTCAACAGGAGGCATGTCCTCTGCAGTGCTATAGAAAAAATCAAGGATATTGGTCGACACCTCTGTCGGCAATACAGTGAAACATCGAAAGTTGGCTGTTTTTCGTGTTTTGCTACACAGCTGTGAAGAAAGTATTGTTACATATAAATTGTTCCTTTTATGTTACTTTCATAATGTAGTTCATAATTATTTACGACTGCGGATTTAGCCAAGTTCTATTGCGGATTTATCCGCACTGTTGCGGAATTACCGGAGTTCTTTTTCAACTGTAATGTATGTACAACTAAATATATTTGCATTTTAATAAGTATCTTTATCTCATTTGGTAATGAAAGGTTTCCTCCATGTCTTTATACCTTGATAAAATTTTTCAATAAACATTTTGATAAAAATATGATAGATTTACTTCGTAATATTGCGGAATTACCCGAGTCTCCCCTACATTAAATAACGAATTGCTATAACAATTAAAATTTATATATATGTAATTGAACCATTTCGCTTACATACTTCTCTTATCCGCTTACCCACCCGCTGTAATTGAAATAGCGGGCGACCAAATAGAAATTGAGGACGCTATTGTGTCCAGCCATTTGTCTTGTCGAGAAGCACTAAAGAGCTGGAGAAAATTGTTTTCCTTGTAAACAAACAAAAGCAGTGAGTCAGCCTGTTGCACAAGGGTGGCACCCCTGATCTCGTGTTCGGCGTCAGTCTGCGTCTCATGGCGTCCATGTGGATCGATGTCCATGGCGTCTGCTCTCCCATCGCGTGATGACACGCCACTGTGAAAAATCGATAATTATTGTTTTAATTTAAAAGTTAAAACGCGTTTCTTATCTATATGATAAAACATTTTCAGGGTTATATGTGATACAGTAATATGAATAATATTTTGTCAGAATGTACTCTTAGCTATTTACGCGTAATTTTCGATAATCGTCCTAACAACAATATTACTCGAGAATTGCTCATTAGTGTCTCGTAATCATACGAATATCAGCTCAAGATGCAAACCATTTTCACAACTCACTTTACGTTTAAAATATATTTACATAACCTAAATTAGTTACTTTTATAAGAATTTTCCTACATTTAAAATGAAATAAATTAATAACTCAGTCATACACTACACTTTTATATCAATTAGGCTAAGTAATATTACACCATGTTGATAGTCCAATTATAGCATTATAATAACGATAGCAGATTTGCCTTTTTCTCGAGAAATTTGTGTGTTAGCTTATGTAAAAAATTATGAATTAAGAAAAAATATGTAACTCGTAAAATACGTTACTCGTACTTCAGCTGACAGAAACGGGCCACCGGTGTGGCTCGGTGGCTTAAGGCGCTTGCCTGCCGTTCTGAAGTTGCGCTCGGGCGCGGGTTCGATCCTCGCTTGGGCTGATTACTTGGTTGGTTTTTTTCCGATGTTTTTCCCAACCGTAAGGTGAATGCCAGGTAACCTATGGCGAATCCTCGGCCTCATCTCGCCAAATACTATCTCGCTATTACCAATCTTATCGACATTAGATACCCTAGTAGTTGATATAGCGTCGTTAAATAACCAACTAAAAAAAGAAAAGAAAAAAAATGGGGGAAAAAAAACGAGCATGGGAGTATAGTAGTTCGAACATGGTGATCGTCATATCCGAATTCCCTTTCATTAGCCTACATTTGATACACATTCTACTCTTTAAAAAAATTGTCACTTGTATGCCCTTAGTCCTGGTTTCAAATTGCGTTTTAGATATAATACGAATATTCTCTACTCCTCGCGACGCACCTGCTGGTCTAGTCACGTCAATGTCCTGTTCAGTGTGGGGTAGGGGAGTACAAGTAATCAAATAGAGAATTCGTGGATCTTGATATGCGGTAATTTCGTATCTGTTTGTGGCCCATAGCCAGTATAGTAAATTAATTGTGGCAACCTTTTTACTTGTGATTTTTTTGCCTATTCCCTGCCCATAACTTAACACAATGGCAAGGCGCGCCTATAACGCTACGTGTAAGACTGTTGCAAGTGAAGACTCAGGGATTTGTATTCCTATTCACTATTGGAGGTTTAACAGGTGTCGTGTTAGCAGACTCATCAATTGATATTGTATTACATGATACTTTTTATGTAGTAGCTCACTTTCATTATGTTCTATCAATAGGAGCAGTTTTTGCTATTATAGCAGGATTTATTCAATCATATCGTGGTTCGTCTTGAGTCTAGTCTAGGAGAATGTTTAGGTGTGGACTTATTGTCTGAATAAATATTAATACAACACTATATATTGCTTACATAGATAATAGTAAAGTAAGGCCTATACAAACATATTTTCAAATACATTGTGTAAATTTTTAACAAAGCAATTGAAAATAGCATATACAAAACAAGACAAGCTAATAGCCATTTTGTATTCTGTTTCTTAAACTGAACTGATAACAAAATTGGATTGTAGGGATGTAAACAAATGTTAAAATAGTTCTTAAAATTTCTTGTTTACTGATATTTTACTTTTATCTGTGTAGGAAATGTTGTTTCAATTTCTGCGTTTGTTAAGATATTCGTATTTACAGGATAAATGTACGGACTTAGTAGGCTTATTATAACTTTTTTCCTAATGGCGGGTACTTAACTGTTCATCGTTCGCCCATATGAAGCCAGGTATGTAGACCAATTTTATTTACCGGCAGAGTCGTTGCCCAGGATACGCCATAGGAAACTGGTTTACGCTACACCCTTAATGAGATGAGATGGTGGTGGAGATTTGTTGTGATGCCATAGGTGAACCGGAGCTCCCGGAGAAGACTCCTATGTTACCTGGACCACGGGCTTGCCCAACACAAGTTATAAATCAGAGTTACGAAGGAGATCGAACTCGGGTCCACAGGATTATAATTCCAGCACTCTAGTCACTAGACCACAGTGAAAAATTGTAAAATTCTTTCATAGCGCTACCCAAGAACTTACAATTATGTGATAGACTATATAGGCCTAGTGCGTGTTCCTCAGTGCAATTAAACGTATGCTCTACTTAGAGCTTTTAACACATCAAGACGACATTCTACTTATTTAATGTATTTACTAGCAAATCAGTGCTCACTGTTTCAATCGCTGCAGTTACCCTAGTGAGAAGAGTTGCAGTGCTATCACAAAATTACTGACGGTATTCGCAGACGAAGACGTCTGTTGTATGATGTCTGGTGAGCGTGGAGGCTAGATGATCGGTCCATCGCGTCTCGCCCATCTGTCAGGAAATCATTTAAGAGATTCTCTAATGTATTTTCAGAGAAATATAAGGAATATCCGGAGTCAATTTCGTCGTTCAAAATTGCCGTGCATCAATTACACATTTAATTATTCTTATTAATGTATTTATGTGTATTAGTTAAATATCCTAATATCCTCATAGTTACAACATCTTCTGTAAAAGATTTCTCCTTCTTACTTGCGCGCTTAAATTTTAATTGACTACACCATTAGTTATAAGCACAAACATCTAGTCCTGTTGAGGACATAATGTGTTCAGTAGCGTATGTTGTAATTCAGTACAAGTTTCAACTTTGAAAAGTAGGCATAATATGCGGGCTGTAACATTTTTCGGGAAGAGATGTTAAAGTGACAAACAACCCACATGAAGCAAAAGGAGTCTCAGAATTAATATATGTGTGAGTGGCATTTAAATTTTCTTCGGACATATACGTATTTACTTTTCTGTACAGCCACTTACGAAAGTTTGAGGATCGGATTATGCTCTAATAAGAAGCCTGGTACACATCGCTGGTTATATAAACGTTATTGTTTTAATTAAAATATTGGAAGGTTTCCCTTCCGTGAAGGGTTGATACGGTAAGTTTTAACGCACATGCCATGTGCCAGTGAAACTGATACATTGATCGTAAGGTTGTAGGGAGAGGGTTATAAGAGAGCACAGCTCCTCTTGCTTTGAAAAGGAATTTGTATATTACATATTATATCTATACTGGAATATAGACTTTCATCGTCTATCTTACACTTTTCGCTTTGTATTTCTGTTCGGTCCTAACCATGTAAGTCCTCGGTAGTTAAATTGCACTTCAGTGCTAACTTTTGTAGTATTTCTGCTTAAAATTACCGATTTCTTCTTATACTATTACACTTACCTATCTAATTAAACGAAGACTGTAAAAGTTTACGAGTAATTAAACATTTATTCAAGTACAACGTTTATGATATTCTTATAAATTTTTCATTATATTCTCTCGGTCTGTGCTTCTCTTTTTCCTCGTTTTTTTTTTCTTTTCCTTCTCTTCAACTCTGTAAATATTGTTTCATGTTTTGTTGTAGTTTATTCGAAGCACATTTATCGAGATTTTCGAACCATATTCAAAGGAGCACATTATATTACATTTGTGACGTGGTGTCAAAATTGAAACAATTTTGAATGCCGCTTGATACAGAACTGTCGGCTCTAGTGATTTACATTCACACGACCATAATTCATGTGAATAAAGTAAACTAATCTACTTTATTGTTCAATATTTCTATCATAATTATTATAATGGCAAATTATATATTGTTATTCGTTTCAAGTGAAAATCATGTTTTTGACCGACTTTGCTTCTGTGTGTGCCTGAGTGTCAGTCGAAATCTGTATTCGACCTCTTCACGAAATGGCTTGGCTTTCCACACATTGGCCGATTTTACAGGTCACATCACGAGGTTTGAATGAGGCAGTGATCATCAAAAGCGCAAATCTTGCTCTTTTTATCATTCAGGAGCGTACATTCAAAAGCAGACTCGTAAACAAAACAAAAGCGCACAGCGAACTCAATCAGAAGCGCTGTCCCTTCCCGCTTCACCAGACTCGGAACTGGTTAAGAAATGTATCACAGATACGGTTAAAAATGTTCTGCGAATATTATTAGTCAAAATATTCTACTAAATATATGAGTTAAAAAGCTGCAGGTAATGATTTAAATACATTTTCTTAAGTGTGTGATTTTATTTTCTCTGTTAGTTAAACATTCTGTTATATAGTAATTTTTTTTCCACCGATAGGCATTTCTTCTTCGACTTAGTTTGAAGTACGTTTCAAGCTGTGAGCCCGAGCCCTAGTCCTAGCGTCATCATGCTTAGGACTCGCTTTACGGAATGCGCGATTAGTCCTCATGGGGAAGGAATTTTCTCATGAAATTTTCGGCCTGCGTATGGAACTGGTGTCCACCTAGCATCGTGTTGAATTTGGGGAGCTAAGATATGTTGCGATATACAGTTTCGAAAACTATCTACAATACCAACTGCTGGGGATCATCATGCTAATCATACGATCTCCGTGCTAGTGGGATGATCGTTAATCTCTGCTGATGTATGTGGCGATGAGGACAGCAGCCGGTTGGTCGTCCTTGACGGTTCATTGTCTGTCGCTCCACATTATTATTATCATGATTATTATTATTGTTATTATTATTATTATTATTATTATTATTATTATTTCTACTCCTACTATTGCATTACGTTACATTTCAAGCTGTACTTTGTATAGTGCGTTTATTACCAAATGAATTGATGGTTTTGATGTGTAGAGTTTGTTTTAAAGTGACGATGGAAACTTTCGGCGCCGTTAATGATTCCAAGTATAGGTCTAACAGATGGTGTGTCTGCCCATGATATCGGTAGAAATGCAGCGTCATTTCTTAATTATTAGTTATTTGGAATACTATCAGCAAATTTCATTATTAATTGGTTATCTGGGGCGTTTGACATTAGTTCTGTAAATACTTGCGTCTTGAACTGCATGCTGTTTCAGAAAGTGAAGTCCAAAACATTCTTTCATCAACTTTCTGTTGGGGGTCATTTCTTTGTATAAACGAGATAACTGCAGTTGAGAAATTTTCTATACCTAAGTTGAAATCAGTAACATTTTAAAATTGTGTTAGGAAAGTGTCTTGCCATGGCAATATGTGGAATTAAATCTTTCGTTAAAAGTGCGCTTTTAATTAATTTAAAATGTGCTCTTTCGAAACATTGCAAAATGGTCAGATGTGCGCTTCTGATGTCTGAATGTAACCGGTCACTTCGAATTCTGGCTAGTTTCAAGGCGAAATGGCCTGCAAGTTTGTAGACCACCTCAAAGTTTTATACTCTCTCTCTCTCTCTCTCTCCCTCTGCTTATTACAAATTCTGCACAAATATGCGCACCGTACCACAAGAAACAACGCGAACTGACTGCAAACGGGTGGCCAGAATGGCCACACTTCGAAGTCATAGTCATCGCTCTCTGTCTCACTCTTTTTCTCTTTCTGTCTCTCGCTGCATATTACATATTAGTACTCCGCACAGTATGTACCCACCACAACAAACAACGAGAATATTGACTGCAAGAGCGTTGTCACGCCTCGGAAGTCATTGTGATCTCTGAATGCGCTTCACTCTCTCTCTCACTCTCTCTCTCTTTCTGCATATTAGCTTACATACTCTGCAAAAATGTTACTGTGATCTCTCTCTTTTACTATAGTAAGCCTGTATTACATACTCTACAAACAATGTAAACTCAGCACTCCGCTAAACTCTTAACCTATCTACTCTATCCAGCTTAAACTAAATCCTTGTGGAGGTATTGCATATATTCATTATTAAACTATCTTCTTGCACTTCAGTTATATATAATACATTATACTCGTGCATGCTATGAAATACTTATTTATATGTACTTATCTACTAGTAGGGTAAAGATTGGTACTATTGTAATATGAGTAATATTGTGATAGTTCTTTTTGAGAATTTATTACAATTTTACTGAGCGAGAGGAAGATCTTTTTTTTTTTGCGTCAACGTATTAAGGGAATGTTCTTGGACAAGTTTCTGCACAAAACCGGTCCTTCTCTCGCTCAGTAAAATTGTAATAAATTCTCGAAAAGAACTATCACAATATTACTCGTATCACAGTTTACCAACCTTTACCCTATATGGAGTTATTAATTTATCTGAGTGAATAAAACTGAAAGTAGGAAATTAACACATGTACTTTGCAATGTGTTAACAAAGTTAGAGTCGGCAATAGGCTGGTTATAATAAATCATGAGCGCTTCTAACGTAGATTATATGTAGAATATGTAGTATAGTAAGATTATTAAAAATGTTAACTGGAATTGATTAGGCCTATTTGTGATTCTGAATAGAATTTTTTAGTCGAGAATTTAAAGTATTATGATTTAATTACATGTCGCAAAATATTCTTTAATACGTTAAGCATCTATAGATCATTAATAAAATCATTATAAAATTATTGAAGACAACATTTACTCTAAGTCCGGCCTGTTTGTGAATGTGGTTCTAATAATAGTCGGTAAGTTTGGTAAGGAAACGACCACGCGACAAAAGAACCTGGCAGTCTCGGCAGTACCGGGCGCGAAAATCATTGCATCAAAAATATTGAGAGTTATAGGTATTGTTCATCTTCCATTTTTAAGCGTGTTCGAATACGGTTTACTCTGTATTCAGGCTTGTTATGCAGCTGTTTCACACTAACAATCAGTTGTTCAAACTTTGTTACACTTCCTGTTTCTTTTATCTACAGATGAAAAGTAGTCTCATTTTGTATTTGCATATTTCACTTTTTTTCTTTGAATATCCTCCTATCTTCCATTAAAATTGCGTGCTCCTACTGTGCACATATTTGAATACCAAATTGTCAGATTCAAGATAATAGTATTTTACACTATTTCATACGTTTAAACTGATTCGGTCCATGATTGTCGAGTATTCCATTGGTACGTAGCTGAGACTTTATTGTTCGCGTTGTGTGTCTGTTTTATCACTTCTGAGTTGATCTGTAATGTAGTACGCAGGATTGATTGAATCTGTTGAAATTTAATGCCGAAATTGTACTAAAAAGTGACAGTCGATAAGAGGAGTTTTTTAAGATATCATTGTATTTCTCAAAGATTTTCGAAACTCTGTCGACTTTTATTCTTACAAACAAACATTCTCGTAGGAGCAGATAAAAAGTTTTTTCTTCTTTTATCATGTTAGTAATGTCAAAACAAGTGCTTATACAAGCACAATTACGAAGCTCTCCAATAAGTAAGTTTCTCTGGGTCCGTTTATAGAAAGGAAACACAATTTCATGGAAAGATTTATTGGAACAGGTACAGCAATTGTTGAGCTGTTTTTCAACATATTCCCCACCGGAATTGAGATATTTGTCATATCGAGGGATCAGTAGAGAGGTGCAGGCGACTGTCACACACTGGTTCCTATCCCAGGCGGCAGACTTCTACGACACGGGGATACTAAAGTTGATCTCACGGTATGACATGTCTTACTTTCTGGAGGGCCCTCTAATTGCGCTCAAGTGGCCAAAATTTGTATAAGCACTTGTTTTGACATTATTAACATTGTGAAAGAAAAAAATTATTATTTTTTTATCTGCCCCCATGAGCTTGTAAGCTCAGAACTCTCGAGACGTGAGTCCCGTTCCAGTGCATCCTTCAGTTTCTTCTTAGCCAGTGACCCAGTCAATTTCTTTTTCTCTTCCTGATCAGTCTCAGCATTATTCTTTCTTCACCAACTCTTTATAGCACTCTGTCTGTCCATTTCACACGCTGTATTCTTCTCAATATCCACATTTAAAATGCTTCTAGTCGTTTCTCTTCACTTCATTGTAATGTCCGTAGTTTTGTCCCATACAATGTCACACTCCACACAAAGCACTTCACTAGTATCTTCCTCAGTTCTTTTTCTAGAGGCCCCCAGAAGATGCTCCTTTTTCTATTAAAAAGCTTCCTTTGCCATTACTGTTCTCCTTTTGACTTCTGTCAGCAGCTCACGTTACTACTTTTAGTAGCCTACACTGTCCATTTGTTTTACTGCCTAATTCATTGTACCTTATTTATTTTTCTTCCGATAACCGTGGTCTCCGTCTTGTTTGCATTTATCTTCTTCCCATACTGCTCACAGTTGTCATTTGGCTCCAATAGCATATCTCTTATAACGACGTCATATCATCAGCAAATCTTATGCACTCTATTCTTCTTCTGTTATCACTCCTTCTGTGTTCTGAAAATAGTTCTTCACTAAATCCTCCAAGTAGATGGAGACTATTTACATTATTAATGCCTATGTTAATGCAGTAGGCCTACTTCGGAATGTGGCCAATAAAGAACAAGTATTAATGGGTCTTGAAAAGTTGCGAAGACAAGAGCCTTCTTACGTAAACCAAATAATGAAAGAACATATCTGGGGGAGGAGGGGCGAAAATAATCAGGTTAATTCTGCATTTCGAGTTTCGGAACGGAACACGATAACCAAAATCATACGCACATGAACATTATTTCAGTATTTTTTAAGGTTGACTATTGCTTACGTTATTGTACTATGCTGTCATAAGAATTTGGAAGCTCAAAGAAATGTAGTATTTTGTTTTGCCACGTTTTGGTTTCAGCTTTTAACTACATGACAATACGAATCCTGAATAAAGCATATGTGTTTATTACATTGTCAATATGTTGTATGTGGAGGTGACGGTGTTGTATTGACGTACGTTATGGCAGTTTTATCACATATCTGAAACCGTATAAAGTCCAGGAAAATTTCGGATGTGGGTTAGGTCAATATCCGATAGCCTATCGAATCGTTGTGCCTTCTACTTCTACTCCTACTGCTACTACTGCTAATAGTAATAATTATCAGGTTTATTATTAAAAAAAACATTGAAATATTAATTCTCTCGTAATGATAAATGAAGTACTGTATAGAATAACAGTAGGTACTTCTTTTTTTTTTACATCTATTATTTCATGTAAATTTCGAATATTTGTAAAAATTTTCTATTTCTTTACTTTAGACACATTGCTACTGCTTTTTATATTTTTGGAAATTTAAAAAGAGATTCTAAGGCGTCCTTGACATCGCAAATACTAGGGACATGTGATGTTTATCGAAGCGGGAAAATCAATCAGATTTGTAGTCTACAAAATCAATTCTCTCCTCTAGTACCCACTAACGAAATATCTCCAATGTGGCATGAATGGAATTCGATTTCAGATGTGTCGTGTACTGTCATAATGACGTTTACTCTTTTCTAAATCCAAAGGACGATGTTGGCTGTAAGAAGTTAATTGTAAAGTTGTCATAAATCGCGAGGAACTTAGCGTCGCGTGGCATTGAATAGAAGCTTGGATTAATTTGCAAAGTCAATTTAACTTCACAGTGTTTCTGCATCTTGGTGCTGCTGAATACAAACAAGGACATTCACTATGTAAATGCAAAATAAGTTTTACTATAAAATACATTCATTTTATAATTGTTCATTCTATTAGTGTACTTATTTAAAATAATTTGTAAATAACTTATTAATGTGTACAGAAAAATAAAAAATATGGTTACAGTCTACTTACTGTATCTCGGTTCGAAAACCTGGCATTTATGGAAATGTCTAAAATCTCACTCGTGGAAGGAAAACTATTCATAGCGAATTTAATTTCTAATGACATCTGCAATTCTATAAGGTATGAGTGTGTCTGATTTAAATATTTATTAGTACTGCAAATATCAAGACGCACAGTGCAAAATTTGAATACCACATGAAGATAAGAGCAAATATGAGAAACGATGCCATGTAGGGTAAAGTTGCCTAATTCCGTGATACTCCTAATTCCGTGATAGGTTTTTTCACTGAATGTCACGGGGTTGGGTATCTTGCTAGGAAGTTCACCGATGTCTCAAAAGTAGGGGAAAAATGTAATCTTTCGAGAAAGATGTCTGGCGCTATGGTCGAACGGCAAAGCTTTGACTGACTTTCAATTTAAAAAAGTATCACGGGATTAGGGGTATCACGGAAATAGGCAACTTTATCCTACAGTACATCTAAAATGTTTCATTAGACTCCCTTCGTCGGGTTCGTCTGGATGCGAATTTGGTCATAATACTAGAAACGAATTAAGTTGCAGTAGGCCTACCTCTCTTGTTTTCTTTTTTTCATTACCACATTGTAATTAATAGATGTTCTACACGTATCATTTTGTTTGAATTTGAGAACGTATTGCATGAATAAAATATGTATCTTACGATTAAACAATCACAATTTCTTTGCTGTGGTTCAAATTGCAGCTTTTCTAGCCGTACATTAAAGAAACGCGGATTCGATTTTCAGCTGGAAAATGATTTCTTTCTCCCATAAGAACAAAGTCTATGTATCTTACGTTTGTCTTATGTTTCTTGAGCTGCAACTTAACGCATCATGCTGACAACACGAACAAAAGCCTGTCGTGTACTTGAATTCCGCCTAGAACATAGCATTTTTGTAAGGTTTATTATCTTTCTAAAAACAAAATATGAATGATATTTCTGGTAGCTACCGGTATGTTTTTTTGTCAATTTTATTTTAAGGTCTGGTATGTAGGCCTACACTTTATAACTTTGTTTACCTTTTTCTTGTTGTAAAACACAACCAACAACTTTTCAAGGTTTTCTATTTCTGACACTGTGTTATCTACACGGATATTTTTGAATGCTGAAAATGATCGTTCTTTATCACATGACTGGACAAAATTGCAATGTACAGTAGTAGTGGCAAAAAAAAAAAAAAAAAAAAAACCGTCCCGACCCTTGTAGCTGATTTCAGAGCCTTATTCAGTCCAGAGCACGATAGACTGGTAACTAAGACTTTCATGGTTCGAATCCTGCCTGGGAAGGAAACTTTTTTTTGTTCCTTATTCAAATTTATTCTCAATACTTTTCGATTGCAGCGATATTTTACTACTTAATTAACTTATTATTCCCAGAACATGAATTTTACCAGCTTATTTTCTAATGGCTTTCGAAATGGGCTACGTCAGCAGTCGAAACTACAACAATTTCAATAGATTACTCGCTATCTTGTGAATGCGGGCGTGGCATGCGCAGTGGCTCATTTCGGGGACTTTGATTATTCCGTAGGTCCGGTTTTTTTTTTTTGCCACTACTGTACATATTGTGAGTTTGTAAGATCCACGTTCAAGTAAGCTATACTTCTTGGTACAAGTCCTTCTTTACTTTGAATACAGTGCTGTAACAGGGTTTTTTTATAGCGCAGTGTATAGTTTTATCTTGACTGACTCAGCAGAGGGGCCTTGTGCTTGGGAAATGTTTTCTGCTAGGGACTCTACTACGAACCCACTCACACAAACCGCACGCAAAATGTAACAGAATACAACAAAATCACGCACTTGACACTATTATTTATCCATCTGTATGTGAATAATATTAACCTTGTATTAACTTTCTAATTTAAATGCTCGTGTAATATTGTTCAAATCTGCCACGCCATTAGTTCCACGTGCCCTTTTTGACACATATTAGTAAACAAGGCCAACAATAAAGCTTTTGGGAGTAACTGCTGTCACACAACCTTTATGTTTCTTATACCGGCGAGATTTTTAATGTTCTAGTGAAAGTTTTAGAACTAGCACTTTAATTATTGCAAATTTACTCCAAACGATGCACAGGTGTTGGTCTTCCAATGTTTAACACATTACGTTTGTCGTGGTCTTTCCATAGAGGAAAAGGTGTCTGGAGTAAGGAACACACTAAATCATTCGTCCGATACTTTGATTTACGAAATAACTGTATTCTTACGAACAACCGCACACATTACATAATAATAATAATAATAATAATAATAATAATGTTAATGTTATGTTTTATTTAACGACGCTCGCAACTGCAGTGGTTATATCAGCGTCGCCGGATGTGCCGGAATTTTGTCCCGCAGGAGTTCTTTTACATGCCAGTAAATCTACTAACATGAGCCTGTCACATTTAAGCACACTTAAATGCCATCGACCTGGCCCGGGATCGAACCCGCGACCTTGGGCATAGAAGGCCAGCGCTATACCAACTTGCCAACCAGGTCGACAATAATAATAATAATAATATTATTATTATTATTATTATTATTATTATTATTATTATTATCATCATAGAAATAACCAAATGCTAGCATTCAAAACCACGCTACAACTGGTGGACTGGGGCCAAAAATTGAATTAGCATACGTCAACACATCTCACTTAAAAAAGTGAAGAAAACTGAGGAAATCCCAACATTATGTTCATAACACTGACGTGAAAAATATGGCCAGGACTTAAAGAATCAGTTATGATTGGGTTGCCATGGCAACCAACCAATTTACTTCATCAGTGCCCTTTTGGCTGGACATAGCGCTCTTGGATGCGCTAGATCTCACTCTCTGAAAATTCATCATAGCCTGCGGATGTCGGTAAATGTGTTTGCTTCTTAAGTGGTCGAGCGCGAGCGCAGGAGATAACTCTTAATGGATATAGAGAATACAAAATTACAAATTATAACTATAAACGATATAGGTCAGTGGTCATCACTCGCTGAAATGGGTAACGGGTAAGAAGTGTATCGCAATATGCACCGTCGTGCAGAAAGGAGAAAGGGGAAGTATACCCGCCAGCAGCCATGGATGCACGCCAGTGCAAATGTCTTATCCGCGGGTAAGAGACGCTAGTCCGAGGGTGTATTGTGCTGACCGCTGATGTAGGTAATGACTGCACTGATTTTGGAAAAAAAAAAATGTATATAGCCTATAGTTATGTATTTATTTAAAAAAAATAGTTGATTCGGCGATTCAAATGGAGAACCGCCACTGGTACTGACTTTATATTTACTTCTCTCCCAACGTGAGCCATGCTGATTAATTTATTATCCGTAAAAATGTATATCTCTCGACTGGCCTGAAGCCGCGAATCTCGATGTACAGTATGTAATGTTGCGCATGGTAATGGCACTGCCATCGTGGACGACTGAAACCAACTATTTTGTCACGTAAAAAAAAACCGCGGTGATTGTGTGAATAAAACGTAGGGTAGAAACACTTGACTCATCGGCTAGAGCAGACAAGGAAGAGACAGTCTGGAAACAAGCCAACCCCCCCTTGCTTCTCACCACCCCGCAAGAATGTCTGCTAGTGTGTCATACGCAAGGGATTAATGGCTGCAGAGGATACATAAAAAATATCCGCAAAGGAAGTAGCCACATCCAAACGTCTCTGTTTATTCTGATACGATTGTAACTTCACAGTTCAGCTGTTTGGCACAAGCCACCAGTAATTTAAATTCACTCCTCATCTCAAATCGAACATTTTTTCACGAGTGTCTGCATCCGAACATTATAGCTGTGTTGTGTCCTTGAACTTGTAAGAAAATAAATGTCTTATACTTGTCTGCAGTTCATGTGCTACAAAGTAATCCATTTTTCAATGCTGGTATTTGTAATATACAATATGTATTTGTCATTCTCATCACGAACTACTTCTTGGAGTGGACCTTTTGGATGATCCTTTTCATTATCATTCTCACTTTTGGCGAGGAACTGAAACAGCTCTAGACATTCACAAGTAGCAGGGCAATCATAGGGTAAATAAGAGACATTCACTCTCCAAGAAAAGGACATAAGCCTCCAATTTATTCCAGGAATGCATCCAGTTTAGCCACAGCGGAAGACACGATATATGGAACTGTTCCCGATAGACGCGGATCCAAGTCCATGAACGAGAGGTTAAGAAAAAAAAGAGGCTCTACTGTGAAGATTACGAATGTAGAGCGGAAGGTTGGGCGACGCGCTTCTTTTGTAAAATTTAGAAACGTTGTTTTCCTGCGAAAGTATCTAGATGTGGAACTTTTCTTCACACTTTCTCGAGAGTTAAGAAGAAGTGAAATGGAATAAAGATTTTGTTAAAAGTACAATTTCTGCTGTCTTATGTAATGTCATCTGCTGATTCCAAAAATGAAGTCAGAATTTTTCCACCACCCACTATTTTATTGTAATTTTAGAAAAATTGGTTTATCTTTATTGTTATATACAGTCCTTAACATACTAATAGAAAGAAGATATTTCAAATATTTTATTGTATTGCTTTTACAACTTATAACTTTAAACCACTGTTGCCTGTGAAGTCAGAATTCACAAAACTGACTTTTATACCTCATAAGACTGCGAGAGTTAGTATTAATTCTCAGTTCTCAGCTACCTTATAATCATGAAACAAGTTTCATAACCCGTATTTTCTTTATCCTAATTTTAAGTGTGGTAAAAGTATCTTATAAAGTGAAACATACGACATACCTCGAAATACTGTGTAAATCACAAACAATTTTGTTACATTTGTGGTTAATTAACTTTGAAAGCACACAGGTGAATTTTACTACATTAATTAAAAGAGTTTACGATTGTTCTTTTGACTGCAAAATAGGTGAGGACAGGAACTGGGTCCCTGAAATCTGTTGTGTTCCATGTAGTTCTATTAGCCTAACTGATTGGCTAAAAGGATCCCGTCATAAGCCTTTTCCGGTTTCAGTGATATGCCGGGAACCTAAGGATCATTCAACAGACTCTTACTTTCTAGGAACCACAGACCAGAAGATTACAGAGAACTTGTCAGCCAGCTTATTCAGAAATAACGTGATGAGGTGTCATGTATCTCTCAAAATAACTTCTTAGATCCTCATATATTTTTTTCTTTCCTCAAAACCTTCGGGTAGTGAGCGACGAACATGAGGAGCGTTTTCATCAGGAATTTTCTGAAATAGAAAGGTGCTATCAGGAAAAATGGAGCCCAAATATTCTGTCAGACTACTGATGGACACTCAAAAAGATGTTTCTCAAGCGAAGTATAGCCTAAAATCTATTTCACACACATTATAGGTAAACAAATATGATTTTAGGTGAAATGTTACAAGGTATCAATACTAGAAAAAGTCTGAAGTACATTTCATATAATTGCTCAAAAACCCTGAGTGATAGAAGAATTTTGAAAATATATCTGAATTCAGCACGATAAATGCCATAAGAATCGCCCTTTCTTTATCTTTTAATAAAAGATATGTTTAATTTTGTTGACAAGTGTAATTAGAGATATTGTTTTTTTTTAATATCTGTGATAATTCTAGTGCTTCTTGATCACATAATCACTATTATTTCCGTTTTCAAAACATGACAAAGAATTAAAAGAAATTATGCTTTTAATTTATAACTAACCTTAACAAGAGTAGGCCTACCTATACTCCTGTAAAAGTTGCAACTATTTGTGAACCACATACTTAGAAAAAAGGGTCTGAATTATATTCGTGGACTATAATATTAAAATCCTTCCTATTACAACATGTTTAACATTACTACTCAAAATTCCATTCTGATCAACGTACTGAGGTCTGAGGTAAGGTAACAAATTGTTTTCTCTTACATACTATCTTAACAAAATAATAATAATAATAATAATAATAATAATAATAATAATAATAATAATACCATATCTTCTAATCATGTATGGACGTGTCTATGTTCTGTCTCGGATATAAGCTGTTGAAAATACTACATGCAATCTCCACTATCATAGCGATGTTCCATGCAAAGTCACAGGAGCACTATACAGTCAGTGATCCTATATGAATAGTGTGTTTCAAATAACAGTTTGTTGACACGTCTTGTTTAGCAGTAAGGTATAATTACGTGTCGCATTTCTCATGAGTTCGTTCTTTTGTCGTTTGGACACTAGGGCTTACAGATAAATTACGTAAGTTTAGGTACGAAAGTTTAAAAATACAAATCAATTTCTTTTCGTAGCAAAAGTTAGTGTCCATAGATAGGTAATTATGGGCTTCTTAAAATGCAATGATTTTCCAAAGTTTTCCCAAAATGTAAGGCGAATGTCAGGTAATCCATGACGAATTCTCGGCCTCATTTCGCTGTTACAAATTCCATAAACTCAAAATAATGTAGTAGTCGATACAGCTTCGTTAAGTAACGGACTACAAAATACAGCGATAAATAAGTGTACCAGCATCTACGCGTAGAATCTTGCAAGCGTGCAAGCCAATATTATTGGAATTAATTATAGATTAGTGGCATCTGTTAACCTCAATTGAAAAAAAAGTTCTGATTTGTTCTTGTTTACTAAAATTCCATGAAAGTCTCAGGAAATACCTTGCTATAATAATACCGAACAGCTAGCAGTTCTGCGCGCGAACGGCGCAGGTGCTGCTGCCTAGGCGGCAGGGTGTGCTGAAACCCGCGAAGCAAGCTGTAACCTACTATAGGCTAATGTAGATTGTTGCTGGGCTAGTAAATAGTTACATTAATTAGTGCTAAAACGTCAGGGTGTATATTATGTGCTTTTATAACTGCTATAATTACAGCATTGCAAACTGCTCCAAATCGTACTTTTGATTTCTGAGGGACCATAAAACGTGAGTCAACAACATTCTTTAGTAGGCCTAATGCCTTCGTCTCTGTGTTGATAGAACAATAAAAATTAGCTTTTTTATTTAGGCCTAATAAATGAATAAAAGTTAAAATGTATTGGAAATTTTAAGGTTTTTATCAAATTAAGTTTTATTGTTGTCCATTCCTTTACTAATTATTACAAGCATCATATTGCTATCAAATTTATCTTTGCAGCTGTCAGCAATGGGTATATAAAGTGTTATTGTAAATTCATTCTTAATGTCGGAATTAATTTTGTCTCACTAAGCAAAGACAAAATATGTAACAATTAATTACGGAAAGTAATACGAAGTATGCAATATTTCTTACATTATCCAGCTTTGATACAAAATAATAATGTTACATTAAATACTATTCAACATTTCATAAGTGTTTCTTATATTATTTCACATTAGTACCTCACATTTTAAACAATAGTCCGATTTCCGCTATGTTAATATTTGTATTTGTGGACCTAATTCCACACCGCCCCGCTACATGTCAGGTCCGCGATATTTCGCACTCACGTCATTGCTGTTAGTATACAGCTGTCCGGTATTATTATAGTAAGGTATTTGGTCTCAGTCTTACGAAATAAATTGAATAAATAAACAGTAGAGCAAAATTAAGATCGCAGTACAGAAGAACTTGCATCTTCCGTCTCTGAACATAAAACACATGCACATATCATTCATTCCCTTTGTACACTTTCATGGTAGCTACAGTGCAAGAAGTAGTAGTAGCTGCAGCAGCATTTGGCTTCCGCCTTTGTTCTACCACCGCTGTGTAATCATCCCATTATCACAGAATATATGCTGCATTTGAAAAGAAAAAGTTAAATAATAAAGAATTTCAACATCAACTTTTGCACACACCATCAGCATGCTTTCTGTTCCACTGTTTATGCGCTAGTGTAAGTGTATCCAGCAAATCGGCGCTTTGTGGTAAGTCGCTTATCTACCATCTACTTGATTTTCGTAGTGGAGACTTCCAAGCTTCAGCTGTTTCATGGTAGAGATAGCTTCAACATTCCGTGACGCATTCGAAAGGTTAAAAGGCGTCCACATGGACTCGTCCTACGTTACAGCAAAATAAAATCGTTTGAAAGTCAGTAGGAGTTTAATCCTTGCAATCAGAACTCGTGCTGTGGCAGGCAGTCGGCAAGTGTGCGCCGTGCTGCATATCCTACAGACCTGCAGGGATGTGATTGTCAGACCAGTCAATCGAATTCAAGTTGGCAGTTTGAAGGCGTTCGATCGATCGTAATGCCATAATGCGTTACGCTTTCGAGGTAGAAAACGAGAATGAAATGATGCAGGAAAGTTCAGTCCTGGAGAAGACATCTCTTTATACGAATTCACTGAGGAAGTTTCTCGATGCCATTCCATTGCAGAATTTTACAAATGTGTTTAACTTACATAATCACCGTCCTTCCTGGTAATCTAGCGATTACCACTAGCTGTTAGATCAGAGGTTCGCGGGCTCAAACCAGGATAAGGGCGATGAAGTTTATTTTCTTTCTTTCACGATGGATATGAAGCTGTTGATTTAGTGTCTTAGATGTACACGGTATTTCAAAAGTCAGTTCAAACATTAAACCGCTATAAATACTATTATATTTGAGATAGGGAAAAAACAAAAACATCACAGTGTTCGGCAAACAACGGGGTTTACAAAGCATTGGGAAGATGTCCGCCGTTCTCTTGTTCAACATACAGCATTCTGTCTGCGACACCATGCACAATGGTGATAATGTCTTGGAATATTGGCAATTTCTTGCGAGATATCATCTTTCAGTTGCAGTAGGGTTGTTGGAAAACTCGTTCTTTAAGGTGACCCCACAACCAAAAGTCGGCCGGATTGAAATCTGGAGATCACGGAGACCACATTGTTGGAAAGTGCCTACTGATGACTTTGGTCGGAAAACGAACCTCAATTACGCGTGATAACTCCACCATTAATTTTTAGTAGGTTATTTTACGACGCTTTATTAACATCTTTGGTTATTTAGCGTCTGAATGAGATGAAGGTGATAATGCTGGTGAAATGAGTCCAAGGTCCAGCATCGAAAGTTACCCAACATTTGCTCATATTGGGTTAAGGGAAAACCCCGGAAAACCCTCAACCAGGTAACTTGCCCCAATCGGGAATCGAACCCGGGCCACTTTTTTTCTCGGCCAGACGCGCTAACCGTTACTCCACAGGTGTGGACAATAATGGAATAAGACAGACTGTTACAGTAAACGGGGAGCGCTACTACAGCATGTTACAGAACTTCGTCATCTCTAGACTGAGGAATCACGATATGGAAAACTTAATCTTCATGCAAGATGGCGCTCCACCCCACATCTTTATCCCTGCAAAACAATTAATTACGCAGATATTTGGCTATCGATCAATAATTAATTAATTAATTTGTCACGATTTCGGCTTACGAACTGTTGCTGACCTTGAGATCTAGGCTATAACTGACCTATCTTATATTAGGCGTATAGATAAAACATTTATTATTCGATTCGTTTTGTGTAACAATTATATATACTAATTATGAAAATAACATAAAGAAGCTATTGAATAAAACTGTAAGAAAATCATAAATAAAAAGCAAATTGCTCGTATTTAAAACCATTCATAAATAAGAACAAATAATTAAACTCTCACGGCTGTGCACTGTAATTATGTTTTCGAAATCTTATCCCGATCGGTGTGCCATGTCTGATTTGTAAGTCATTACAGTTTTATGCGTATGTGACTAATTCGATTGTTGGTCGGTTACTGCTGTTTGCATAGAGAGGAAAAAATTGCCGGTTAGGTGCGATAATTTATTATATACGATAATTTTGCGTTATCCTGTACGGCTCTGATTGGTTGAAATTCAACGGATTCATACACACCATTGGTGAATGACTAGATGCGTGAAATAGTCACGATGAAACTTTGAATAATAAGTACTCAAAACGTGAACATCAACAACTGCAGCTTTTTGGATACTATTTCTCTGTGCTTGTGTTCATAATAACTACAAACCTTGCCTATTCGGTTGTATACTGCCAGAAATTAATGACCCTCACATAAGGGTAGTCTCAGTGGTGGTTGTGTGTCATATTGACCACATGACCATAAATCCTTCCTACTTGCGTGCATCAAATGTCAGTTAATCCCTAAAGGGAGAGGACGCGGTTTAAAGGGTGAATATGTTCTCCATCTAAATATCCATCGACATGCAAGTCATTACTTCATCATCATCGTCATCATCATCATCATCATCGTCGTCAATACCACCACCACCACCACCACCACTACTGTAACTTAATATAACCCCCCACATCACCATTGCCACTACAAATAAAACTACCATTTCATGGAATAGGAAATTCTGTCTGCCTTATTAAACATTAATTTCCATTCTGTCCTCCAGTGGCTCTTTCAGTTGGCTACGGGTTATTTGTGCGTTCCAGTTTTATTTCCTTTATTTAAATTGGAACCCGAACGGTAGCTCTTGTGAAGCAATTCAATTCATGGCAGGGTGCTGTTACGATTTAAGGCTTGTCCACAATAAACCGGGAACGGAAACGAGAATGAGAACGGAAATAATGCTAAATGTGTTTCCGTTCTCGTTCTCGTTTCCGTTCCCGGTTTATTGTGGACCAGCTTTTACTTGCAATATAAGTCGTTATCGGTAGGTCAGATAGATTAGCCGAGAGCTGCATCTGTGGAAAATTGGAATATCTTTGTTTAGTTAATTTGTTTCCGCTTTTACGGATTGTAGTTGTCTTGGTTTATGTATCGTGCCACGGTTAAAAAAAAAACTGGACGAGACGGCTAGAATAGAACAAAAAGAGAAGTGACTGAGACATTCGAGGAGGAACAACTACAAAGGCGGTGCCAGAATGTGGGTAAGTGTAAGTTTACTAATAATTAATAAGAGTACACCTGCTTTCGAAAATCCATAATGGTCCTTCAGTTAGTTAATTAATGGAAAGTTTATCTTGTAGTAAAATGAAAACAGTATTTTTGCACTTCTAGGCTACAACGTGCTCCATGATCTAGATAATAGATAATCTCATGATAAAGTTTTTCAAATGCAGTATTTTAAAACTTAAACTTTCAAAAGTGATATATTTAAAAAATGTTATGCACATTTTTAAAACAAATATTTTAACATTTTTTTTTTTTAAGATTAAGTTTTAAAGCTTTATATTTTAATAATGAGTGTTACAAAGTGGACATCAAGAAGAAGGAAAAAAAAAAGTATTTCGTTAAGAAACTAATAGTAAATCTTTGCCTCATGTCTTCGTTTTTAACGTAAAACTTTCATGCACTTGACATTAGAGAAATCTGATCACATGTTCTGTTAATACGGTGGCGTCATTAATTACAGTAAGTCTTGGATGACTGAAATGATGTGTTTAAAGCAAAGTAGTTTAGGATCCGATAGTCGTGATAAAACATAAACGAATGTAGCACCATAATGAATTAAAAACTTAACGAAACATTCGACTTAATATTAATTTAATGCAGATATTATTATTCGTACACAAATGGGGGTGATTAAAAATGCGGGGAGTATAAAGGGAGAAGTATTGAATTTAACATAATTTAATTTTGAAGTACGTAACAGTGGTATTAAAATTTCTAAATGAATTAAATTCTGTGTAATGACTTTTTATTATAATTAATTTCAAAAACTTATTAGCGTCATATTTATGTGTGAATCGTTCCGTCTATAAATTCCGTTGTTGAATCGTGAATAGGCCTCATGTAATGAGGAAGCAATTATGAGTAATTAACGAGAAGGCTCCACCTTTCTAAATTTAAATGCGGAGAGTCTAAAGAAATATCCAACTTTGATTTCCAATTCCAAACATCCTTACAATCCCAGCCATGCTTGCAGTAACAATCATGAACAGCATGTTCCACGCAATAATAGGGATTCGAAGAATCTTTTGTCACTTTTTCATTTCTGCGGCTTGTCAACAATAAAATGTTATAATACAACTTCTGACATCCATATATGAACACCCATTGCCTTGTAAAGTAATATATTCTCTTATTTATATCATAATTTATTATTCGTGAGTAATTTATTGTGATAAATATAATCTTAATTAGGTAGGCAATATATTTTGTGAATTATGACTGTATTTCTCATAACAACGTAGTCATGCTTGAAACTCGTTTAGTAATAATACGTAGTCCACGGGCGTGACCAAGAGTTTAACTAGATGGACTCTTGCTCCGAGGCTGCTTTAAGGCGTAAGCTCGAATCTTGCTTAGGGCAATCAGGCTGTGTGTATTTTTTAAGCTCTTCCCTAACTGTAAAGCAAATATCAGGTAATTGCATGTCGGATCAACGGACTCATCTTGCTGTCGTCACTTTCGTCATTGCCAGATAACCTTGCATTTGATATAGCGTTGTTAAACAACCGATAGATAATCTTGGAAAATTTAGAGGTAATGCTTTGAACTTAAGCATTCACTTAATTGAGTTAATAATTAGTTTACGAAATATATTTCTTTAGCCATAATATTGCTAGTTCATTTTTGTGAGTCCGTGGTAATTTGTAGAAGCAAGCTATGACATCTTGTATTACGCTGAGATATCTTCTGTTTGTGGCTGGAAATACGTTGTACGATTCTATGTCTTGCTCTTCTCCCGAGGTCTGTGATGGCAATGACAAACAGTGGACGTAGGGTTCTAGATAGTGGTAGTAAAATAAGACTTCAACTTACATAAATTTATTAGGTTTATTTATTCATATTCCGTTTTTAATCTTCCCCATAGCATTTTCTGACGTGATCTGATATGAATTATATCGGTACTTCATAACGTATGTCATTTCAGCTCTTCTTAAAGTGTTCGTGATGATGATTAATATTTTCTAAACTATCATAAATGTCGTGTAGTAAATCTATAGCAATTTTCTTTCCTGTCCTCTATATCTATTGTAAAGCACTGCTGCCAGCTTATGAAATAAAGTAGCAAGCACCTTTCTTGTCGACAACATTTCTATGCTTCATGTTGCTTCAAGCCTTGTTTTGTTTCGCTTCATTTCTCTTTTCCTTACAGTAATACGTCATACGAAACATATGCTTCGAGAAATAATAACTAAAATAATTTTTCTCGTATAAAACACGAGTTTTATTATTATTGTTGGTTACAAAACGAAATAATGAGAAATTTCCTTCTGTTATAAAAAATGAAAAATTTAACTGTGATACTGTATTTTGTATGTTTCTGCTGATTATAGTTAGGGTTACCATCCGTCCGGCAAAAGGACGACATGTTCTCTTTTTTAATCATTTTATCCTGTCCGGCCGGCATTTAAAAAAATTGAAATGTCCGGCATTTCGCATTTCAACTAGAATTAATATGAATATTGAATAATGTGCGATATTATACATAGAATATCTAAACAAATGGTGAAAACCTATGAAAGAATTTAACTGCTTTCAATGGTTGAAGCTGGAGCACATAAAAAAACATAAACTATGATGACCTATAGACATGCATTGAATTCTTACACTCTAAAAATGTCACAATTCATGATTCTAAGCTATTTTATCAATTTTATTCTGCAATGCACAAATATATGTCAATCAAGTTAATTTTGACAAAGATTTAAGTTTAGATAAACAATGGTATAAATTCTTCAATTCCAATAGTTCTGCGAGCAATGAAACTTTCTCAGACCTATTAAAAATATGTCAATTCTATTTATTTATTCCAAGTCACAATGGAAGTGCTGAGAGAATATTTTCCCTAATATCTGTTCAATGGACAAAAGAACGAAATCGCATGCTAACGGAGACAGTCAGAGGTATCATCATGGTGAAATATAATTTCAAGGACCATGTCCTGTGAACAGTTCCATAGTTATTTGTTACAAGATATAAGTTTGTCTCTTCAGGCTCTAGTGCACAAAGTGGGTTTCACCGATAAGTAGGATACAGATGTAATACTGATCCAGCAACTAGTGAGAAAACTAAGGTGAGCCATTGTTTTTAATCTTTAATTTTGTTCATACCAATTTTTAAAAAAGTCTTCCTTTTACAGCAATGTCCTCTCATTTTAGATTTCATGTCCTCCTATAGAATTTCTTTTCATGGTAACCCTAATAAAATTATAGTAGGCTATATGAATTGTAAATAAATTAAAGTTAATCTTAAATTGAAACAGTGCATTAAATTGACAACAGAACACTACATTCGATATGAACAATAATAGCCCTGTGTGAATTATCTATATTTACATGTTTCTTTTTCCCCTGCGCTGTGAACTTTTTAACGTAGGCAAGCCGCACATAATAAATTTTAGTTTACTGTTGGCCTCAACGCAAATCACCTAGACTACAAAGTAAAGTATTACATAACAGCAAGCCATCTAACTCACACCTACGTGCAGAGCAGTTTCAGACCTTTCTATAGATTAGAAGGAATGGTCTCGCATCCTGCTGACCACGTGGGAGGTCTGCTGTAGCGTCGGCGCAGTCCTTTTCTTCATGTCCTTGTACGTCTGAAGATTTACAGACTGCGTTATATTATGTGAACGTTAATTATGAACACACGTTTATTGTTAGACAGATAATTTAAATAACACATTACAGCTTTGAGTGCATTGTGGTACATTGCGTGGAAGGTCTTAAATTAAATTCTTTATTGTTATCGTGGTACCTTCATCGCGGTCACCACTATTACATCTTCTGAAATCTGTGCTGGTCAAGCGGGGCTTTGTAACATATTTTCTGAGTACATTCTTTTTCCTGATATTCCCACTTTACTATTTCCTGTATGATCCAAACGGATGTTGATTAAATTAATTGATGTTATTTTGGCTTTGAAAACTCCATGAAGACTTCTTGCGGGCGAGTCTTAACATTGCATGCATATCAAAAAATGGGCCTGTTAAATCTTGATATGATGGTGTTTATTATTATTATTATTATTATTGATGATGATGATGATGATGACGAAATGAACCACAAAGAACAACCTGTAGAACTACAGAAGTCTAGAATTGGTTGAGAAAACATCTCAATCAATGTATGATTTGAACCTGACCCGCTGTACTTGTATTCAGACGCTGACTACTACTCGAAATCTGCGGGGTAATTGGAGAATTATTACTTAATGATGGGGGAATATTGTATCATGGATCTGAATTATGCATTTTATATTTACTTCTTAAGAGAACCTTTCACTACATCATGTCGAAACTTTCTTTGAAAGTTTGTAAATGATGAAGACAAATACTGTAATAACGTCTTTTTAACGATAATTGTATATACTAATTTAGTTTAAAAAATCTTCTGCCAGCATTCAGGATTGCCAAAAACATATAATAATATATAGACCTATACAAGAATTGTAACTGATTTACAGTAACTGAGACAAGTTTACGTGAACAGAAATCGTGAACTTTAGAATTCTGACATTATACATTGGCTTATATAATTTAGAAATACGAACTAAAAATAAGGGGTACCATAATATTTGATGTACTTGATTTTTTTATATTACCACATACCCTTTAATCCTCGCAACTTAGCTGGTTAGAATTTCATACTACTTACCTGGGGTCTTTTTTGATCCGAAGAATATTTTGTTGTTAATAATTAGGATATTTTATACCTTAATGTATTTTATATATACTGTAGTATAAGCATATTGAAAGTTTTTATTGCACCTAGATTGTTATTCACTATGTTTAAACATTGAATTAATTTAATAAGTTTAATGGCAGACTGTGTTTTTATTTTTTCAATTACCAGAGAACACATTCACGTTGCTTGAAATAAAACATAAAAAGGAAATTGTTATTGCATCAAGTATTAATTATTATGTTTAGACAAATTAATTAATTAATTAATTAATTAATTTCATCACCTGCTGCAGTAGAAAGAACAAGAATCTAATTTTACAATTACTCTTGAACCTATAACATTTTACGCATAGCCTACATGGCAATTTATGCTGTATTAGTTTCATTTGTTCACATTTCAAAATACATGTTCACTTTGTTTATACAGTGCGATCAAAGTGTCCCTCCGCAGCTCCATTAGTTCTAGTAATCCTGTAGAAAGTTAGCACTTCTCCATTAATTCCTGTTTGAGAACCTCACATCCCCAGTCCATCATAAGCTTAGCGTCCAATGCTGCCACTTGAATTCTCTCCGCAGTAGATTCTCGGCTGCACCTTGGCTACACAAGCACTGCGGAGAGACTTCTCGATCGCACTGTACTTTGTTTATTATCACTGAAAAATAATTCTTACTAGAAAATAAAAACATGTTCTATAGCTCTATAGCTGGGGCCATTCACGAACCCAAGCAATAAACACGGAAAAAATAATCAATATAGCCTATAATTGTGAAATAATTTTAATTGTAAAAGAAATTAAAATAAACAAGGATAGCATAGCTACGTTACGGGAACGTTTCGGAGTACATGGTTATCGATATTAATAATAAAATATGGTGTGGGGTCAGAAGAGATCTCCGGTAAATGTCGAGAGTTAATGGTTTAAGTGAATATTTTTGCAATGATGTCATGGATTACAAAGCTTTTTAAAATACTGACAGTTAATTGTGGGATGGTACTCCTCGCTCCGAAAACTGTAAGACACATAAATTAAGTTCGAAATATAGCGTAAAATATACCACTACCCAAGTACATGAATCACCGTTCTCCTTTTAATGAAAATAAGTCAGATGTATAACACCTTACAGTACAGAGTAAACTTGTAACATTTAAGTAATAATTTTACTAGATTAGTATCTATTACGAACTATGTGTTGTACTGTCGTTTCAGCATTTGTAAGTGCGATAAAGAAGTCACATAGAAAACTTATTATTTGTCCACAGACCAAGCCAAAAATGAGACTGAAAAATGATGAAAAAGAGTCTCAAGCACGTGTGTTCCAATAGGTTTTTGAAACTGTTTTTATGTCTTGCAGTTGATATTGGCAGCTAGGGCCTAATTCTGCGGTAAATTCTCTTATAATGATTATATTGTCCTCGGTGGTGTGCCAAAGTCCTCGAAGACGCTGCATTGATTACCCTAAGCTGCCCTATACGGAATATGCAAATTCATTGGTTTCGCTTAATAACTAGAATTTATCAATTATGGCCGACCTGTGGTTAATGTCCATTGTGTTGGAAGCCATCATGTTAAATTAACGTAAAACAAAGAGTTTTTGAATTCATGGAGGACAATGGCGCAGTGGGCGTGTTTCTGTGGTGATGTTTAATTACTGTCTTTTGTTCCCGTTGTAAACGCTAGGGGGATGATTGTGGCACCCTTCTGTGTTTTCCAATTAGCCTGCTAGAGAAGTTGTGTGATAATGCTTGACCATATGGGCGATTGACCCGGCACCGGGCCCACCGGATGTAATCAGAATTCATCCTCCTAATGTTCGGGATTGGAGGGGCAGGTCCGACCAGAATATCGAGTGTAGGCCCCTAATGAGTACAATTATTGAGACAAAAATGGAGACTTCTTGTTGAACAATGTTTAGGGAAAAGAATATCATGCATAGTTCCTTTTCTTATTTTTATGTTTTTCTGTTCTTGGACTTGCTGCACAGTCTTTTGCCGAAGTCAGTGTCTGGCTTACGTTCTAGCTCATTGGCTTTCAAATTGTGCTGCGCAATGCTCTGTGTGTGGCATCGCTGCCTTCGGTCAGGGGCAGAGTCGATTTTTTTAAGGCTTACCTACAATCGCACACCGTGAGAACGAACTGGACGCTAGCGACTTATTAAAGTCTTCGTAATTTCAGTAATTTTTCCCCAGACTTCAAGCCACTATAAAATGATATATGAAAATTTCCATTTTGGGCCATTAACATACACACGCGTAAATGTTTAAAATTATGTTTCATTGTAGGCTAGGGGAACTTCAGTTAACCAAAACCATTCTCCTTTCTCTTAAATTTTCTAATGACTAGGGCTAGGATTTTGATTACCTATAAATCATTAAAAAATGTCCTAAAACAATGCATTTATGACCTAAAAATCTTTAAAAATGCCCTTCAAAATGCTCTAAAAATTGATCTTACATAATTGGCTTAGTATGAAAAGAAGTTTTGTACTACTTAATATTTAGACTAGTAATTAAATTAAAATCTAGTACCAACATTTAAGTTTATTTAATTTTACATAATTTTTTTCTAAGTAGTACAGTTTAATTAATTATTTTACCTGATGTAGTTTCTATGTAGTCCATCACGAGGCCACTCTTATCCGGAATTAGCAGGCATATAGGAGTCTATATTGAAGGGGTGGTTGGACTGATTCATTCATTACGTCGGGTGTACTACGTTAAAATGGCAATATTTGTGTAGAAAAACGATTAAAATATTATACAAAATAAATGGGTATTAATGGACAAAATATGAAGAGAAAATATCAAAGGAAATAAACATTATTTTATGTTAATAAAGGGAATTTATGGCCAAAATTAAATGAAAATGCCTAAAAAATGACCGAATAAAACAAAAAAGTTGAAACGGCAAGAAATGCAAAAGATGCCCTAACAAATATGTCTTAACACAGTTTATCACATAACATATAATTACTAAAGCAGCTATGTTTCTGGCTTACTAGAAAAAAGATGCAATTTCGTCAAAATCCTAGCCCTACTAATGGCATTAACAAAATTTGTCTAATGATATTGAGAGATTCATTATCCATTTTACACAATCACTTGTATAACACTACGTATTTTTTTACTTCATTTCATTATTCTTCATTGCACTTTCAACTCATGTTTCTCCGAAATCAAATTGTACTTTATTTTTAAATTTATCATTGTTCTGTATTCTCTTCGCAAATCATTGTATTTTACTTTTTTAAGTAAACCTCTGCTTTGTATTCTGGATCCTAGTGGTCAGCCGTAGATGTCGGCCAGATGACCCAAATTGTGGAATTAGTAGTTACTGTATTATAGATTACCTCTTACACGCTGACGTAAGCATCCACGGAGATGGAAATTTTGTTTTCCAATGCTATCCGATTATATTACCCAATTATAATTCAATCTCTCTTTTAAAGGGACTAAGCTCGATTTCCGGCAGGTTTTCTCCTAATAAGACCCAGTTCATCAATAGTACCATAGCATCTCTGGATAGTCTCTAGATATAGTATAAAAGGTTTAATTGAAAAGTGGAGGTACAAGTGCAATCATAATTTGTTCAAAATATCTTTGCATTCCTTCTAAATGCAGTTTCTTCTTTTACTTTCGTTTACTTATATAACTATGGTCGTCAAAGTAGATAATAAGAGAATTATTCTTAGCTTGCGTCATAGAGTAGAAATTTTGAATTGCTCTTGTTTCTTTATAGTTAATTCCCTTGTTGAAGATTTCAACATGGAAGCAGCTGTATTCTTACTAAATGAGAGTTAAGTGTTTTGGGTCATCTGCTTATTAGAGTAACATATGCACGAGGGAGTAAAATACTTAGAAATTGGACAGCACTGAAATAAACAAGTGGTTGAATTCAGGTACTTACAAGGCAGGTTTCGGCGTAACTTTTGTCCCTGAGACAAGCTATGGATTGCAGATGGCGTTGCTAGTATTTTTGGAAGTTATCGCGGAGATAAAAATTTGTCTACATTCGTTCGATAGGTGAGTTATACCTGGTAAATGTATTTCCACTTGCACGATGTTCTGTGTTCTATGAGATTCGTATATTTTTAGATTTCTGCACTGTTTGCTATCCTTGGTAACGGACACAACAGATGTCAGGTTCCCTTTCTTGCCTTCCTTGATAATGAAGTCGATACGCAACTTCGAAAAGTTTGATCTGTGACATGATGACCACCAGTGTAATTTTACTTACATTTTATCTAAAGATTGGCTTTCATTTATTTATAAGATTCTATGAAACAATTTGAGCTTATTCAATAAAACGATTATTCTGTTTTAATCTTAAACAGAAATAAGAATATACTTTGCATTAATCTGGTTTCTCAAGTGAATATTAGTTATAATCTTCCATACATTGACGGAACAATAAATATGATTTTACTGTTCAAGAAATACGCACAAGTACCTCCATATCGACAATGAGCATTAATAGCACAACATAGAAAGACTTATAATAAAGAGGGAGCTTAACAAGATCTTTATTTATCGGTATTAAAAATGTAGAAGTAAAATATTATTTTAATTAAAATGATGAAATATTTATGTCGAGACTAATAATCATACAAAGAACTGAATTAAAATAATATGTTGGCGTAACAAATCTCGTGTCAATATAAACATCCAAGTTATCGTTATATACCTATGTTTCAATACGGACTCTGTGTAAATAGGTTATAAAAGAGACATACTGACGTCAAAGGAAATGCCAAACGAATCATAAAACCTATATGGCTTTTTAATGTCCGCGAATGTAGGTGACGTTTTTGAGAGGACGAGGGTGCGATATTCTTTACCACCAATAAGAAACCCTGAGTCTCCTTAGGAAAGAAGAAAGGGTAAAAGAATGAAGGTGCCGGGATTAAGAATGCATTTCCTCTTTCTCTACCATACCACACTATAGCAAGTTAAGTGATCGACGATATTAATTTCTTGTGTAGGTCTGTAGCATAATCCTTACAAAAATTCCTTTCTTTCTGTAATATCGTTTTATTCTTAGTCTCTTCAAGTATTGGAAGGGTTGACCCTTTTAGCCTTTTCCATGCTCAATCATATGAGGATTTTATATCGACATTAGACATTTACAAGCACAAACTGCCTCGGCATATGGTCATAATTGCGCAAGGACGATGTTTGAAACAGAAAAACTACAAACAATGGATACTCTCTAAGACTTCATAACGCGTATACTTTATTGCAGGTAGATCTCTCTTGCGTGTGCTACAAAGGTAACAGAAGGGAACCTGTATTCAGGATCGTTTTAAGATATCGTATACATTCCATTCTTAATGTACTTGTGCATATGGTTTATTGGTTAATGCTATAACTGTGTAGTACTTTAAATATTATGCTTTGCTTCTTTCTACTTGTGTTCACTGTAAGTGGAAAGTTAAGAAAAAAGCGATAAAAACAAACTACTTTAATCTAAAACGTAAAGAAAAACGCATGTGATCACACATGCACTTATGCAGTCTTGTTCTACGAATTGGTTTATTTTTATCTTGCCCAACAGAACTTTCTGACAGCACTCCTTACTGCAGCGTGTGCCCATTGGCTGATAACTGAATTTCGAAATTAATAATCAATTGCAGACATGCTAGAAATAGAAATATTGGAAGGTGAACAGAAGGGTGGTTTGAATAACTCCAGCATTCAGAATTTCATTAGGCCAAAACGGGTCTAATTTTATGAATAATGGTATGATCCTTTGCCGGTTAATTGATACGATGGCCATCTGGCCATGGTCTGTATGAAAATAAATTATAGTATTTACCGGATAAGATTACGGAAGACAAAAATATATCTTCGATAGTAAATCTCTTTCATTAAGACCTAGATTTTCCCCCCATCCAAAATCCAGTATTCTATTATTATACCATATTCGGAGAACAATAAAGTTTACCTGAAATGTTAGACAGAATCCCTTATAAAAACATTTTGACCTAGTCATTCAGAATTGCTGAATATAAACTCAGAAGTAGAGTGATAGTGTGAGACTTGTCAGTTGCAGAGATCTAGATCAGTAGTGAGGATACCATCTGAAATGTTACAAGACAGTGGCTGGTAAAAATCTGAGCAGAGCGATTGGTGAGTGGGGAACATCGATATCCTCGCTAGACTATGGTTCGTCCCAGGTATCTGCAGAGTAGAAAGACGAAACAAGACCTCTGCGCAAGTGGTATGTGGGAGGGCTAGGACTATTGAACGCTCTGGAGGGGAGGTGTTGGTTGAACGAAGTTAGCAATCGCTTGCAGGGATTAGATCATTTCTATCTGAACTCTACTCTACCTTCTGCTACAAGCATCTTACCCCTTAGCGGTCTCGAGCTGATGCTGCCCGCAATACACTCCGGCACAGATAGACTCTGTCCACATATGCGTGAAGTTGCTCTACAAAATCTTGGGACGGACCATAGGGATTTCATTCCTAGCTATCACACTGTATGCAATAATATAATTGGATAGTGAAACGAGACGGATTGTTTTGGAAAACAATGATGCACGTTAAACAGACAATGAAACGAGACATAACGCTTCTAAATTCAGACAACTTATCCTGTCATGCGTGTGGTTTCCTGTGATTTTTCTAAGGCGCTAAGACAAGCGTCGGGATGAGCCGTAAATAATGGGCTACGGATCTACATCACATCCCTGTTCAAATTTCGGCATTTTCCAAATTGAAGTCGTCTGAAATCGGAGCTTGACTTCAGCATGTTGCCTTTGTACTCTAGGGCGAGTTTACGCTAGTGTCACTCTCACAGCGCAAGGGCTTGCATCCCTTCTCTTGAGAGCAATGCGACACTCCTCCTCCCCACTCGCTGTGCAGGCTTTTAACATCTCCGGTGATCCTGCCCTCTGGCTGTTCTGTTGTGCTTCGTGGCCCCCCTTATGTGGTAACTGCTAGGTTACGTCCATTTTCGGCTTTCCTTTCCCCTTCAAAATCCTGTAATGTTCCTTCATACGGAACGGCGAAAATCGGAGTGCGAAAAGTGGCGAAAGTCCACACCTGTGAAGTAACTGTTAGCGCGTCTGACCGCGAAACCAGGTGGCCGGGTTCGATTCCCGGTCGGGGCAAGTTACCTGGTTGAGGTTTTTCCGGGGTTTTCCCTTAACCCAATACGAGCAAATGCTGGGTAACTTTCGGTGCTGGACCTTGGACTCATTTCACCAGCATTATCACCTTCATCTCATTCAGACGCTTAATAACCTAAGATGTTGATAAAGCGTCGTAAAATAACCTACTAAAAAAAAAGTGGCGAAATAGTCTCGGAGCTCGGCTCCAATTACTCTTACAAGAACGTGTTTCCACGTAACTTTTTAATGTTCTCTTCATTCATTCATTCATTCATTCATTCATTCAGACGGAACGCGTGGAAAACCATGAGTACGAAGTTCATCTTATACTTCGGTTTCATGATACTACGTGACGTCAGAGTTTACAGAAAAACCTTATATGACAAAACCTTGTAATATTTTTCTCTTTGTAGATCTACTACAGAGATTTCATGTCAAAAAGAAAGAAAGAAAAAAATGGAAAAAATCCACGTCTCAGGAATTAAATATTTCAGAACAGTGAAGATATGAACATAGACTGGCGTAACAAGGAACAAATGAAGGCTTCAGAGCCATAGTGGGCCAAGCGCCATTTATTAAAAGCGGAGAAAGCAAGGGTTAGGCCTAAAGTTAAGTGAATACCATAGTTTAATGAAGATTGACATATCACTTAGTTTTAATGTGTATACTTTATATTACTTGCTATATATTTCCATTGAATTATGGTAATAACTTCATTTTAACCCTTATTTTATTATAATAATAATAATAATAATAATAATAATAATAATGATTTATTTAGCCTGGCAGAGTTAAGGCCATACGGCCTTCTCTAACACTCAACCAGGAGACGGTTTTAGTAAATGGCGCTTGGTCCACTATGGTTCTGAACTCTTCCAATGGCTAACAAAATCGCTAAAACTGTATGTCGTAAATGAAAAAAGACTTGCAGTGAATATAAATTAATTAAAGGACCATATAAAGTAATGCGAAAACACCCGCGTTTCGTTCTAGTTTAGAGACTTATAAATATACGTAAATTATCTGAAAGAAAACTTAGGGCAAGTGAGAACAAAATGAAGTAAACCTTTAATTTTTTTTTTAATTTTATAGGTCTTAGACGATTACTAGGATTATTATTATTATTATTATTATTATTATTATTATTATTATTTACTATTTATTGACTTTTCTCATTAATAATAATTAACGTTTGTTCTATGTAAATATTGGTTCCTTTGAAAATACTTCGTTAGCTTCAGTATATTTGTTTAATGCATACTGCTGGCATATACATTGCTGTTTTTTACTTTCGGAACATATTTCATTAGTCTATACTTAACGCTGTTGTTTAACAAGCAGAATGTGCAGTATACTCTTATCTTTTCTAGGTCACCGATAAGCTACCAGCTTTACGTAAATATTTCTTTCATAATTATGCTCATTTCTGTTAAATGCATCTTAGTTTTTATTCCAAGTTAACTATTTATTCTTCTGCCCATTGATGGAAGTGTGTTGCTGGGGATGTTACTTTATAAATGTGCACGGTATATATATTAGATTCGAGTTCACAAACTACCGTGAACCTACGTATGTAAAATCCCATCTGCTTTGCCGTTGTTGATAATGGAGCACTGTAAAAAATAGGTCCATCACATAGAGTAGGGCACAGAGTATATTTATGGTTTTATAAACTACAGTTCTCAACTTCACTCTCTGTATGGTAATTCCAGTATCGGTAATATATAGGGAGTTGTAAGACAACACAAACGTTGTTTTATTTTCAAGGGATTGTCTCATCTCCGTCAGTGGACAACTTCCCCATTAGTGTTGCAGCATTATTTGAGTGTCCATTGCTAGCCCTGATACTTAAAAAAAATCGGTCTTAGGAAGAAGACACAATCTGTAGAATTACACTTCTTGACTTTCATAACAGTTCAGTTGTTTTGAACCGCGAAATGATATTCCGATTTATAGTTTTTCTTGTACTGTCATTCAAAATGCATATAGGCCTAGATATGAAATCATTTAATTGCGTTTTCTGAATTGGACATAAACGATACTTTTTATAATCCAAAAAGTAAGATAGCTTAGCTTTATTTTCAATTATGCTGTTTTAAGTACAATTTATATAATTAATTTTACGCAAATTAGCACAAAATATACATATTTATATATGAAGAGTTCGCGGGAAAAACGATGAATGTCACAGTTTTGTTAAGGTTGATGTCATTATCTAATTCAATGGATCACTACGAAATTTAATGTTGTTCTTATGAAAAATGGTAAAAAGGAGAATTAACACCACGAATACAGTAATCCTTTCCTTTATTTTCTATAGAAACAGCACTACATCTTGTAGTTATAGACTCAATTAGATCATTATCTAATCCTTAACAGAAATGTGACATTCATCGTTTTTCCCGCGAACTCTTCATATCGTAATCGTTCATAATGTTTCTTCGCTAGATATGAAAATCTATTTCAACAATAATATTAAAAGATATTAATGGTTTATAATGAGATTCTAAACATATTCTGTACTTTTAAAATAACAAGCAGTATTGTTAAATAATGTTCAAGAGGAAGTTGTAAAACTAGTTGCTTCTTTGGACATTCACCCACGCAAAACAAGGAGGGCTTAGAACTAGTGACGTATAGTCATTCACGAAAAAGCGACCCGGAATTATAGTAGGCACCTACATGTCTTGTGGTATTATACGATCATTCTGTGATGTCGATGATAGAACTTAGCTGCAAAATCACAACCGAGATGGAAGTAATATGCACATAATAAATCATTTCTTTGGAGAAACCATTTTTATACGAACTACTTCATTTACTTTTATATTTTTTTCTATTTAATAGAAAACAACTCATAAAGAAAATAGCCTATTTTTGATTCAGAATAAATCATCATTGTGTATATTACTGAAATTAATATTTTATATTTGCCTGCTGATTCGGACTATAGCATTCCGGCATGGTTTAAGTCCCACTTGGGCTAATTACCTAGTTGGATTTTTTTCAAGGTTTTCCCCGATTGTAGACCGAATTTCAGGTAATCACATGCTGTCCTCGACCTCATTTCGCTAATTACGATGTCGCTATCACTAGGACCATCGACGCTAAATAACGTAGTAGTTGATACAGTTGAAAACAACTGAAAATTAACAGCCCATCCCTGCAGCTTGTCTAAAATTTCGAAAATAAAATTCATTTCCTAAAGATATAAAGCATTTTTTTCTTATAACTTTCATTTTCAGTTTGTATTAATACTCGAGGCTTATGTTGCAGCTTTTAATTCTTTATGCAAGCTACAGTCGTGGGTTTAAATACGCCTTTGGCAGGAATGTTGTTTGATGGGTAAGAATGTTACGTTATTAGGCCTATGTGCAGACCCGACATCGACCTGGGATTCCCGCCGTATTACAAGGTTCGAAATCATCTAAAAGAACAAATGGGCAAATTCTGACTGAGGATTCTCAAGCATCTTTCTTAAGAAAATGTTAAAATTTGATGCCTTAATATGATATTGTGTCTTATTCTATATATAAATTCTCATATAGTAAATATTTTAGAGACTGGTAGCATAGACTATTAAAAAAAAAAGGGTACATAAATATGTATTCAAATTTCAATGAGTGTAGGTGTGAAGTTGTTTAAATATTACGCTTAACAACCAGTACAAATGATAAACAGAGAAGTCAAATGACTTAATTATTACATTCATTGCTTCTTTAACCTAAATGATATTAATACATTTCAACAGTTGAAAGCAATGGTTCAAAAATTCCACCACCGGCCTAATTGCACTTTTCAGTATTATTTCATTACGGCATAAAGTTCTTGAAAGTTCGTTGTTGAAATTATTTAATTTAGGCTACAATTTGTATGAGTATGGAGTAAGCGTGCTGAACTTTTATACAATATTTTAAAGGTTATGAATATTTTCGATTGAATGCTTTCTTTTATATCTTAGGATAATGTCTCACGTCTCTAACATATCGTTTAATTAAAAACTACACAATGTCTTGAAAATTCGGTCTTTTGCTTTTTTCATGCTCACTTCTGTGAACAGTAGGCCTATGAATCAATTCTAGACTTTCAGTGGGATTCCCTGATTGTCATCGTAGCGCAAGAATACTTGATAAGAGAGCTGTCGATAGCACAAGTGAAAGTTTACTGGACAGTCAGTGCTGAAGGAAGATAAATTGCCACTTCTTTGGCATAAATTGAACCTGGGTCCCCTGGTTTCGTATCTAGAAACGCTGTCTTTTCAATCACAGCGGAGGGATAATTTAATTAAAACACTCGTACTACATAAAATATGGAAATTCACATACTGTGTACCATTTTGTTTCTATTCACTTCGAAATTACAGAGGGAGATTTTGAGAATTTGACGCTTGTAAATTCCCTTTCATTATGGAAGATATGTTAGCGCCTCAATACACATTAAACTGAAATGTATGTCCTATTTGCATACGCAATTTTACAATTAATTTCAAATAAACGTGAAGTAATAATTATTGTGTGTATATGCTCATATAATAGCTTTCACCATTCTGGGATTGCAGGCTTATTAGCTCGAACTCTAAATACAACAAATACCGGTATTATGTTTCTATCTAAATCGAAATGGTATATGATATGGAGAAGTTCATTTGTAAACAGTGCTATTACTAACAAAGCACAACGTCGAGTATAAAGAATCCCATTTGTAGTCTTTGAGAAACGAATTTTGTTTCTAAAGAAAGAGATGCTATTCTTTACAAATGATACACAAGAAGTAGAAAGGGTCCAGTCTTTCCTTACGCATAGCGAAGATTAAAAGAATATGTATTTTTCTCTCTTTCGCTGGATTCTGATCGGAAAATGAGCCTTTCATCTGTTTTCCTCAAAAGACAGCAGCTTCTTCAATAGCTAAATAAGGCTTTGACGTTCCTTTGAAAATTGAGGTTCTCAGTGTAAAAAAAATGCCTTATCTCCTTTCAGCGCGTTGTACCCAAACGAATGAATATTTAGTCTTACAGAAGACGTAAATGCGTAATTCATACAATAAGCAGGTTTCGTCAGATCAAAAGCGATTTCAGCCGTCTGGTCCAGGCGTTGACGTGACTTAAGAACTCCATCACCTGATGCCAATAAATCTGTTTCTTTGTGGCTCTTCCTCAGTTTCGTACCGAGAAACTCATTCACTTCCATACAACCATTGCGCAATCATCTATCGTTTTTAAGGCCTCTGCTATGCTGTAAGAACAAAGGAAATAATTGAATTGTGTCTTCTGGACATGGGTGAGGATGCGCAATGCTAACAAGAGGCGTAGTTCTTGTGAAACCTCGGTTATCTTTCTTGCAGTAACTTATTAACAGAAAGGATAGAAAATTAAATTATTTGTTGACAATTTTTTTTCCTCGCCTGCTTCAAGATTTAGTAGTATGATACAAACAGACAAAGAAATTGTCATAAACATTCATTTTTAGATTATAGGGTAGCATGTCAGATTTGTTATCCAAAGAGACAAGAACCTTTGATAATGCTTATAGCTTTCTGCAGCCTTTTCAAGACAATATATACAGTGTTGTTTCCGATCTCTGATATCGAATTTGAATGATGTTATGTACGTCACACCGACAGCTGAATTGCGACGAGAGGTGAAATCAATAGTGAGTGATTTCATAATCAGAGTGCACGGTGTATCACAGTAGCAATGCCCAAGAAAATCGAGCCTTTTCGGGAGGGGTACATAACTCTTTCCGATGCCAAGTACAGTTACGTGAAAATCATAGGAGCCTGCAAAAAGCTGGTTTCGTTATTTCCAAGAAAGGCATCTTGTGCGTACCTAATAAGACTGTGCAAAGCTCGGATGGGATTAATTCCAGAGTGGAAAAGCAAGCAAATCCACTCCCCCGTCACAAGTCGCCGCACCCCATGAGATGATACAAATTAATTCCATTCCAGCTTTACCAATCTTATTAAGTACACAGAAGATGCCTTTCTTGGAAATAACGAAACCTCGTTTATTACAGGTTTCTTTTATTTTCATCTACGTATACTTGGAATCGGAAAGGGTTGTTATGTGCTCCTTCCAAAAAGGCTTGATTTTATTGGGAATTTCTGCTGTGGTCGCCGTGCACTCTGACTATGAGATCACTCACTACTGGTTTGTCACCTCGCGCCACAGTTCAGCTGTCGTGTGACTCCTGACGCACATGATGTCATTCAAATTCGTTATCAGAGATCGGAAACAACCCTGTATTAGCGTCGTACATTACTGGTGCTATTTTCGATTCAAGTTTATAGAGTATGGCGAAGTTCTATATTCGCCGGTGTTCGGTCTGTAGAAGGCGGCCTGTCGTGTTTGTTTCACTTTGTTATAAAAATATTCGCTGTCCTCCACTCCCACTCCTTCATGTTTAACGGCTTAAGGATTTTAGCACAGATCTTGCGATTAGTTTTTCGTGTGAAATAAACGAAGTTTGTAATGTCTTGGTTGCCGCTCTCATGTCCGAACATTGCAGGACACTAATAGATATGTAAAAAAAAAAAAGTAACAACAGCAGCTTATTATAAGTTTGTTTTTGACAATAGTTTGGCTCCACTTTCAAATCACACGAGTATACAAATATGCCAGAGGAATATGCAAAGAAAAATACTGGGCATCACGCTACGAGACAGAATGACAAACGAAACACTACAAAGACTGACGAACACTACTAACGCAGCAGAACGAGCCACGGCAACGAAGTGGACCTGAGGGGGGGACATGTGACGAGACTACACCAGACAAGATGGACACATGCAGTCACGATGTGGGACCCCTACGTCGGAAAGAGAGGACAGAGAAGACCATGATTCAGATGGTCTGACGTTTGCCAAAGAGGCGGGGGAAACAATGGTCGAGGACAGCAAAGAACAGAGTTTTGTGGAAAGAACTATGGAAGGTCATTTTAAATAGATAACATAATCAGTGTTAAGATATTGTAAATAGTAAAGTCAGTATTAGTGAAAGTGTGAGATAAATTGTGTAAATAGTAAGTCAGTGTTGAGAAAGTGCCAGTTAAATAGTGTAAATAGCAATCAGTGTTTGTCAAAGTGCTATGTGGACAGTGCATAAAATGAACAAAGAACAAAGTGCTCGTATGCGGAGACTAAGAGGAAGGCGGAAGATTGGAGAATGTTGGCTTTGTAGTGAAATACTGTCCTTGGACAGAAAACTATGAATAAATGAATGAATGAATCATGTAACCTGCTATGGGAATTAAGCTGTACGACGAGATAATGGTTTATCCTGACCAGATTTAGTAATTTGCTTCAAATTTTATTCATATTCTGAAATTACCACTAACATAATGTGGGAATGATTTGTAGAAACCAGGTATGCAGAGATGGACGATGACAGCTTTTTTATAATCGTATTCTCGAATAACGGATCGCAACTAATTTCCCATAGTCGAGACAGTCTCTATTCATTCTCAATAATAATCTCTACTGAACAGGACGTTGCGTTAATCACATACATTTTTTTGTTATTGTGCATGAGGAATATGAAAGGCTGTCAAGAACAATACCCCATCATCCTTTTGTTCGGGAACATAATATGACCACTTTGCAGCGGAAATGATTGAAGGGACGATCAAATAAATACATGATAATATGGACATTGGACATCGTAATCCATAAATTACAGTAGTAAATTCACACTCTTAAATATTTTTTCTATATGTCATTAATATATTCGTCTTGGATTTGAATTTAACTATTCTTAAGAAGTCTATACACATAGGTTTTCAATCTGTCGCTATTACATAATTACGGCTACGAACCGAGCTGGTTTAAGTTAATTTTCCCGACGATAAACGTAGAGATTCCTTTAATGCTCAGCAAGCATATTTCTATTCATTCTGTGTTATCTCAGTTCAAGATCTTGTACTTTGCCGCCAATTGTCGAATTTTATATTGTAAAAGTCAAAATCTCGTCCGATTTCGGAACTGAACTAGAAATGTATTATAGGCTACTCTCTCTTAAAACAGGCGACTGTGATGATGATGATGATGATGATGATGATGATGATGATGATGATGATGACAAATGGCATAGGCTATTCTATATTTTCTCTAGTCAAAAAGTCAGCATTGGATATGCAGTATTGCATTGTATAAAAGTTCAGTCCTTATCAGCAGAAAATATAACAAGATAATTATGAGGATGATGAGGATGATGGTAACGATAAATCTTCAGTGATTTATATATTTGTTGATTTATTTATCTCTCTGTTTTTATTTATTTATCTATGTTTTATTTATTTATTTGTTTATTTATTTATTTTCATTTATTTAATCTCTCTCTCTGTCTATAACTAGGCATAGCCTTCATGGTTCAGAACCATAGTGGGCCAAGCGCCATTTACTAAAACCGTAGAAAACAAGGGTTAAAATGAAGTTATTACCATAATTCAATGGAAACATATAGCAAGTAATATAAAGTATACACATTAAAACTAAATGATATGTCAATTTTCATTAAACTATTGTATTCACTTAACTTTAACCCTTGCTTTCTCCGTTTTTAATAAATGGCGCTTGGCCCACTATGGCTCTGAACCCTTCAATTACAATACTCTGTACAAAATTATATTACTTATGACAACCTATTTTTTCTACAGGCGTATTTTAATGACTTCCATTTATAAATGCAAGAAAATTCCATTATTCCGATATTCAGGAAATGAATTTTAGTAGTTTTAGTATTTCATTTAACGACACTTTCGGCTGCAGAGGTTGTTCAGCGCAAAAATTCAACGTGGCCGAGAAAAAGAAATTGTAAATAATTGTAAACAATTTTGTTGTTATTAATATAAAAATATTCTAGCGCTCCCCCGAAAAAGAGTGATCTTATTCTCAGAGGACGATTCCATATATAACAAATTACAATAAGTAACATTTAAAAAAATTAATATTCACTAATTAAAAAATGCTTATATATACAGAGTGGACCGCTCGAATGTACCTAATTTCAATTGTATATAACTGATGAACGGTTGAAGATAGAACCTTACGGTAACGTTTATATGAAAGGAAAACTCAACAAGTTTCGAATCCTGTCGGTAGATGGTGCACAGACACGGTTTATTTTCGTAGATTGATCCAGTCACATACAATTGAAATTAGGTACATTCGAGCGGTCCACCCTGTATTTAAATTTAAAACTGTTTGTGTTAAATAGATCAGGGGAATAGACGACAAATTTTGCGTGGAGAGCTCTATCAGATAACGGGTTATTTCACATGCCGTCAATGTACGACACGAGTCTCACAGCTTTACTATCCTCGCGAAGGAAGCCATGCTAAGGATTATATCGTCCTCAAAATTCTTCCCCTTCGGTTGGATTTGAACCCGGGAACCTCGGATGAAATGGTAATGATAGCATCACGACCACGAAATGGATTTATATTCCGAGAGATTTTATTTCAATTTATCAAACATTGAAGTATTGTATTGTAGGACTATTTATTTACATTGCATGATATTCGTACATCGCTCCACAGCTAGAATATGGAACATGTCAAACAAAAAATCTTAATAGTACTATAAACTCTTAATTATAATCACAATTTAGTTGAAATATATACAGAAGAGCTTTACAATATAGTCTACTAGTACAATACAAAGGTTCAGTATCAATACTTAATACTACACAGAAATATTCATGAAGCGCTGTTGAATGTCATAAATTTATCTACAGAATAGAAGGCGTGAGAAATTAGGTACTTCTTTAATTTGGCCCTAAATAATCTTACGTTTTGAGTTTGATTGTTTATATCCAAAGGGAGGCTATTAAAATGTTCACTGCCATATAATGCATTCCGTTTTGATAGCACGATAGACTTGCCGATGGAGTATGAAAGTCATTTTTTGACGCGTATTTATGCTATGAACTGTTGAATTAGTTACAAAGTTTTCACGATTACATGCGAGGAAGTTTATTAATGAAAAAATATATACTGACAAGCCATGGGAATTATTTGTAGTTTCTTAGAAATGGTCCTACATGATTCCCTACATTTGGCACCTACTGTTATTCTAATTACATTCATCTTATGGCAACCGTACGTAGGGGACTGTGAATTCTTACATTTTCGAAACAAAGAAATATAATTACATATAGGAGATTTTATTATTTGCTGTATCACTATCTAAGATATTTAATAGAGCAAAAATCTGAAAATCGGTAAATATGTCACATAGGAATTATGCAGGAACAACGACGATATATTGTTACTATCTATAGAATTTTCCCAGAATATTATTCCAAAACTCATTACCGAGTGGAAATATGCAAAGTATATTGTTGTTAAGGTATTGATATTTACTATCTCTTGCATATACCTAATAGCAAAACATGATGAATTTATTTTGGGGGTAATTTCTTTAATATGATTTTTCCAATTTAACACATTATCAGTACATGGACGGAGAACTCCTATTAATAGAACTTTGGTTTAGAATCTTGTATTTCCAGAATACTAAACTGAAAATTTATTCTCTGCTCTGGATACCAATATCCCTATTTCATGTCCATATCATGTCTTAACTTTTTTTAAGATAATAGATAACAATTAACTATTGGGCTCGTTGGCCTCGAAACTACCTATATACGAATTAATTTGCGAATATCGAGAATGTTTCAGAGTCGAAATTAGAAGGAAAATTACAAATATAGCACAAAAAATATTATGCATCAACTGAAGAGCAGAATAAGACATTTTATTTCTGAAACTTGTAAAAATATTTGTCACATTTTCGGTAGACCTTAAGATATCCTATCGCCTTCATATATTTCAGTATGTTCTCGTAATATACGTGAACGATGGCATAAAGTTCTGTTAATGTTTGAGTCTGGATGAGAACTTTATGTGAGACATGAAAAATGATATATCATTTAATGGAATATGGTTTCTTATAGCAGCCTGGATGTTTGCTGATAAATGTAATATGTAGGAATAAAATGACCATAAAAACGTTACGATCAAACACATTTCGTTAGCACAGTGCGTATACCATGAAGGATATTAAATCCATAGGCTATTCCATATGTAGTTCGTGGATGAAGCTATAGCTAACGTAAAAAGAACCGCCTTCATGAACTTCTGTTCCAATTATTTCACAAATAACATGAAAGTAAATTTAATACGACTAGTTAATAGTAGTCAAAATATGAGAATAATAGTGAAGGAAAAGGCCACCATAACCAAAATTCTGCGCCAAATTCCAGTTGCATCGGCGCCGTACCGAAGTCAATTTGTTGTCAGATTAATCCAATCACTCGTGCTTGCCAAAATATAAGTAATTGTTAGATATTTAAAGATGTTTAACAATCTGGTTACATAACTATTTCTATTGATGGTTAAGCACTTTAAAGATGTGAGTCCTGACTAGTGCCGCACTTTTTATCTAAATTGATTTTGGATACAATATTCGATAAATAGTGTACATTTCAAGCCAAAAAAAGGGAATGAAAAGGCATTTAAGAATGGACAATAAAAATATGCATGCCAAAACAAAATTACATAAATAAAACTTATTTAGAATGCTTTATTATATAACTAACTAGCATTTCCCGTGGCTGCTCTCGCGTTACTTTAACTGTATATACATTTATTGACAGACCTACATATCTCAGTTAAAAAAAGTTACAATAGGCTTAGTTGACGAATTTGAGGTCACTACTTTTAAATCCACGTTCGACATTTAAGAGAAGATGAAGATGCTAGAGAATTCAACGGACATTAGCGAAGAAAGGATAAGGAGAAAAATATTTCAACGCAAACATACGTGAATTACATTTGCCTGAATGTATGTATTTTAGTTAAAAATTAAGTTGATATACGTAGCATAAATACAGAATCATCATATTGCTTCTTTATGCACTGGTTTATATTATTTTGTGCGAGATCGTGCGTATTTGCTTGTTTTCCGCACAGAACCAATACGCGGTAAGTGTGAAATACCACATTCAGTATTCCCAACGTAACACACATAACAATTTCCCTCTTCTTACCGCTTAAGCGCGACATTCATTTTACTGCTTTAGGCTTTTAACATATTATTTTTAGAGACGTTTAACATAGTAATAATTATAAATTGGAAACTTACCACTGCAATTTCACCTAAATTGCAATGTTAATTATTGTTTTTAAATATTTGCAAAAATTAAGTAAAATCTACTACTCCACGAAACTTATTGCATTCCTGATACAAGTAACATTAAGGAAGCCGTGAAAAAATCAACGAGATTCCAGATGCCGATGTTATTACTGCAATATGTTAAATAATTAATATTGTTAAAATATTAAAATGAAAAATAAATCATTACATAACCTTACTGTTTGTTTTAAGTTCGCATTTATAGACTGGGGGAAAAAATACAGACGTATATCACGGCCTGCTGGAGTATAGTAAACACAGAAAACATTTTACAGCAACAATGTTGAAGAAAGATATTTTGGTTTTCCGAAGTTGGCGTCATTAAACAGGAACCAACATGGAGATTTCATTGCAACAAATTAGAAATTCGTCTTTCAGGTATGTAATAAACGATCTTCGCACAAAATAATGTACGATACACGAGCGGTATGTTTGTTTTCATGTTCTCGGAAATTAAAAAAGCTCAACTACGTTTCGCTTTTTCAATCTTTTGAAAACGTCAACATACCGCTCTTGTAACGTATATTACTATTCTTCCTGGAAATCAAATGAAAGGGTCCTCACTGCCGCTCGCTCTGGAGCAAGTCGCATACAGCTGGCCATGTGAGAAACAGCTTGTCCTCAAGACACGGCTGCAGTCCGATGGTGATTGTGGTGGTGATGGCGATGCGTATTGTTACTTATTTCTCATTGATTTACCCATCGTCATTCATTCATAGTGTTCTGCCCAAGGTCAGGTCTTTCACTGCAAACCCAGCATTCTCCAGTCTTTCCTATTTTATGCCTTCCTCTTTGTCTCCGCGTACGATCCATATATCTTAATGTCTCTATCATCTGATACCTTCTTCTGCCCCTAACTCTTCTCCCGTTCACCGTTCCTTCCAGTGCATCCTCCAGTAGACAGTTTCTTCTCTGCCACTGACCCAGCCAATTCCTTTTCCTCTTTCTGATCAGTTTCAGCATCATTCTTTCTTCATGCACTCTTTCCAACACAGCTTCGTTTTTTACTTTGTCTGTCCATTTCACATGTTCCATCCTTCTCCATATCCACATTTCAAATGCTTCTATTCGCTTCTCTTCACTTCGTCGTAATGTCCATGTTTCTGCCCCATACAATGCTACACTCCAAACAAAGCACTTCTCTGGTCTCTTCCTTAGTTCTTTCTCCAGAGGTCCGCAGAAGATGTTCCTTTTTCTATTAAAAGCTTCCTTTGCCATTGCTATTCTCCTTTTTACTTCCTGGTAGCTGCTCATGTTACTGCTTATAGTACACCCCAAGTATTTGAAGCTGTCCACTTGCTCTACTGCTTCATTTAGAATTCGCAAGTTTACCTTCTTTACTTTTCTTCCTATGACCATGGTATTCGTTTTGTTGGCATTTATCTTCATTCCATACTGCTCACAGCTGTCATTTAGCTCCAGTAGCATGTCCCTTAGTATCATCTCTTCTTCTGCTAACAACGCCATATCGGCAAATCTTACACACTTTATTCTTCTTTCTCCTACTGTCACTCCTCCCATGTTCTGAAAACAGTTCTTCACTAAATCCTCCAAGTAGATGTTGAATAGGGTAGGTGATAAAGGGCATCCTTGTCGTACTCCTCTCCTTATTTCACTTCCTTCTGACATTTCTTCTCCTATCCTGACTTTGACTCGTTGTTTCATGTAAAGGTTACTGAACCTCTTTCCAATCCACGTCAATTTTCTTTGGATATGTTGAAATTAATAAATAATAATGTAGTGCTTTCTTTTTAACTGTGACCCGTATACCAGTATAGGCCTACATAATAATTATATGATTAAAATTGTGACATTATTAGTTTTTGTAAGAATCTTCTTTCAGTATGATATGCGACTAATAATACACTTTTCGCGTTCCGGCTCTCTGTCTCTGGAAGGAATACAGACCAGGTTCATAAAAAGTGGGGATGAATGAACTAAGTACGTACCGTACTATTTTATTTCAGAACATTCAAAAGTCTCGGCCAGTGTTCTTGGGTAAAGTTTTAAATTTACAAAAGTAGTTGAATCCGTACTCGTACTCATTTTCCTATTTCACTTCCTTCTGACATTTCTTCTCCTATCCTGACTTTGACTCGTTGTTTCATATGAAGGTTACTTAACAGCCTCTTTCCAATCCACGTCAATTTTCTTTAGATGTGTTGAAATTAATAAATAATAATAATGCAGTGCGTTAACTTTTCTTTTTAACTGTAACCTGTATACCAGTTTAGGCCTACATAATAATTATATGATTAAAATTGTGACATTATTAGCTTTGAAAGAATCTTCTTTCAGTATGACATTACACTGTTCGCGTTCCAGCTCTCTGTCTCTGGAAGGCATGCAGGCCAGGTTTAGAAAGTGGGGATGAATGGACTAACTACGTACCGTATTATTTTATTTCAGAACATTCAAAAGTCTTGGCCAGTGTTCTTGGGTAAAGTTTTACATTTACAAAAGTAGTTGAATCCGTAAGTTGTTTACCTCTCCCTTTCTTTCCTACTCAACTCGCATGAACCAAGAGCTGAGACGTGAGCAGTAACATACATGACCACATAATGTAATTTATATTTGTTGTTATTACCATATACTCAATTCCCAAACTCTAAACGGAACATTGTTTCTCGGAACTACAATGCTTCTGAGTTACTTGTTACAACAGATACAATAGAGCAACTGGTCAGACTCACTGGTCCTGATGTTAGGAATTATTATTATTATTGTTATGGGGCTCTACCTCTATGCCCCCCAAGTGCCTTCATGGCATGTTACGGGGATACCTTTACCTTTTTTTATTATTATTATTATTATTATTATTATTATTATTATTATTATTATTATTATTATTTATCCTCCATCCTCCTCCTTTAGCGAGAAGGTCACTGGGAATACATACCTAGGCGTAGATATTTGGACAATCTCAAGGAAGACCTAAATATTTCAGAAATGTATGATAACTGAAAAATTGTTTGTTGGACAGGGTGAAGTGGTATTATATTGTAAATTCAGCAACCAAACGTTTTCGTAGCTTATACGGCTTAATAATAAATAATAATAATAATAATAATAATAATAGTAGTAGTAGTAGTAGTAGTAGTAGTAGTAGTAGTAGTAGTAGTGATAATGATGATAATAATAATATAATAATTTACTACTAATTTATTTACTAGTAAATAATGTCATTATTTGTAATGATGTCATTATTTATAATTACTTTGTAGTCAGAACTTTTCAAGACTGTTTTTGTGGTAAATATATTGGCTTAACCTATTTTAATATTGCCATTTTACTTGAGGCGTAAAGGTTATCAGAGTGCAAGTGCTAATGTACGCTGTCCTTTGTAGATGATTCAGTCACGTTTCTAAGCAAACTTGAAACCGTGAAAGTTATTTTTATGAACCTTGTTTGATACCTATTGTCTGTTCTGGAAATTAAATTATCTTTTTTTTATCACTTTTGTGGATTTACTGAAACGCTATTTTTACATGAAAGTTGAATTAAATGAAATGAGGTCATCTCCATAAAAATGTGTGTAGGCCTAGTAAATGTGAGCTCTAGTGAATTTCAGGATTCTTCGCTCATTGTGAAATTTTGAAAAATTTAGATTAGAATTAGAGTTGCGTCTTTAATACATTCGATACTTCGATTCCATCGATCATTGGGAGTATCGAGACTAATCGATTCTTTTGAGAAAAAAACTTATAGCCTACTTTTTCGATACCTTTCGGTTTTATTCGCTTCTTTCCTTCTTTTTCTATTTATTTACCTCTTTCCTTCTCTCTCTCTTTCTCTATTTATTTCTTCCAGTTTCAGCTCTGGATTGGACTTCCACTATATCAAAGTTTCTGAGTTCATGTGGTATATCCTTCTATGTTCCGTATTCTACGGAAATGTATGGTCTTTTTCACCATTAAAAATGTAACGGAGGGTTGTAAAATAATCCTCACTTTTGGTAAGCCGAAAAGCGGTGCGTAAAAGGATTAGACATATTATTGTAAAACGTAGTATTGCTATCGTCCCTTCAGAATGGTTCACGTCATATAAGTAGGCTATAAGACGTGCGTGAACTCCAGATGCTTAATTAAAATTGAAAAGGTCCGATTTTCGCCAGAAAAATAATTTATTTATCTCTAGGAATTCGTTACCAGCTTACATTAAATGAGTGAAATAGTCACCGAAAATATTAAAATTTATTTCGAAGAATAGTTTGTATTTCTTATTTAAATTCGCTATTAAATTCAGTGTTTACGTCTTAAACTTTCTGAATTCACGTAGACCAGTACAATACGCAGTATGTTACCATTAGCATTCCTATGAAGAGCTCTAATAAGCCGTCATTACGTTGAGGTTGATAATTGTGCAATTGCCGCCCATTAGGATGTTTCTTACTAGGAAGCTAACAGGAGACATGACGTAACCAACACAACAAACATGGTGCGGTCTTCATTTGTAATTGTCAGTCTGTACACATGGCCCGAATGGTAGTTCATGCCCAAAGTAGACAGTGGAACAGTCATGCAAGTTTGTGATTACTAGGCGATTTAATATCACCATTATTTACATAGCGAGGGCGTGATTCGGGGACGAAGACAAACATTCATGAAGGCGGTGGAGATAGACTATTGTCTATTTTCTAACGAAAAAAAGGAGTATCAGTGGCAAGTTATAGAACCTATTATTATTATTATTATTATTATTATTATTATTATTATTATTATTATTACTACTACTACTATTACTCATGGTTTTTAGAGAACCCGAGGTTCATTGCCGCCCTCATATAAGCCCGCCAAGAGCAAGATTAATCCAGGTCCTACCATCATATCCCACCTCCCTCAAATTAATTTTAATATTATTCTCCCATCTACGTCTCGGCCTCCCCAAAGGTATTTTTCTCTCTAGGCCTCCCAATTAAATTATTATTATTATTATTATTATTATTATTATTATTATTATTATTATTATTATTATTAGGCCTACATAGGCCTACTTACAAATGGCTTTTAAGGAACCCGCAGGTTCATTGCTGCCCTCACATAAGCCCGCCATCGGCCCCTACCCTGTGCAAGATTAATCCAGTCTCTATCATCATATCCCACCTCCCTCAAATCCATTTTACTATTATTCTTCCACCTACGTTTCGTCTTCCCCAAAAGGTCTTTTTCCCTCTGACCTACCAACTAACACTCTATATGCATATCTCGATTCGCCCATACGCGCTACATGCCCTGCCCATATCAAACGTCTGAATTTAATATTCCTAATTATGTCAGGTGAAAAATACAATGCGTGCAGTTCTGTATTTTGAAACTTTCTCCATTCTCCTGTAACTTCATTCCTCTTAGCCCCAAATATTCTCCTAAGAACCTTATTCTCAAACACCCTTAATTTCTGTTCTTCTCTCAAAGTGAGAGTCCAAGTTTCACAACCATACAGAACAACCGGTACTATAACTGTTTTATAAATTCTAACTTTCAGATTTTTGACAGCAGACTAGATGACAAAAGCTTCTCAACCGAATAATAACAGGCATTTCCCATATTTATTCTGCGTTCAATTTCCTAATAATAATAATAATAATAATAATAATAATAATAATATAATAATAATGTGTTGTTATTATCATAAGTGTCATTACTATTATACTTTTTTATCATCTGGTCGTAAATGTACGCAACTGCTAAGGTATATTTTCAACACTGCTTGAAAACGGCATTACCTGTCATCGGTTTCAATCCCACCTGGTACGAATATATTTTGTCCGTTGTCATTGTGTTATCTTGTGTTGTGCTAGACGGAGATCTTTTGTCGAGCCCACGGTGCACGAATTCCCATCGTGTGTCCAACTAGTGTTAGCTGAAGGAACATCTTCAAAAGGGTCATGTGCTGTAGAGTCGAGATAAAAGAAGAAAATATTAGTATACTTATTGTCTTCAATCCTACTATAAGTCATGGTGGCCCTTGACATTCCTGATAGGAATAAATATATTCAACATGGCTGTCTTGTGATTTCAAAGCTGCATTAAGAACCGCAAAAAGACGCAACTTTGATAACCTGCAAATGTTATGCTTCATATTTCATGAAAGATTCATATTACAAAGGTCAGAGAATTTTCTTAAACTCTTCTTACCTGGGAGAAATTTCTCATTCACCCTCGAGTTATTTCTTGAGAATGGATGGAATAGTAGAAGTTATTTTAATTGGTGTTTCATGGGCTTGGGAACGTAGTGGTCTTATAAGTTCACATCTCACTATGCAGAAAGTATAAGAAGATTTAGCGTAATGTGATAAAGATATCGTTAATTTCAGGAGATGTTAATTATATTGAGACAGAGGCATGAGAGAGAGAGAGCGAAAGGCATCAGAATCCAGTCTGCATTACAATACCTGTAAGCTAATAGGACTATAATATTTAATTATAATTATGACTTATTTTCTTAATGACCATAAACATTTTACAAATATAGCTATTTTACATAGGCATAATTTTCTTCTATCTGAAGGTATCGCGTATTTTCATTTAAACTTTATAATAACTCTTAACCAAGTGGTCCGAGGTTTTGTTCCTCGCGTTGAGCAATGGAAGAAAAATTTATTCTCCGTCTACGGAACTGGGTGTTTGCCCGAAGTCTCGTGATTGTGCCAAGGTGACTCTGAGTCATGCTGAACCCATGACTAAAGAGGCCCACATTTGTGAGATATATAATGTACGGTCAGTTGAATCTTCCTCCCATATCGTTAGTAATGTGTAAGTTGGATAAAATGTCGGTGAAAGAAACAAACAAACAAACAAACCAACAAACAAAGAAACCAACAAAGAAATAAAGAAACAAACAAACAAAAACTCACATCAAATTCAATCTCTTAAGTAATAAATCCACTTACATAGTCTATTGTTTCATAGATGAAGGTTCTTGGTGAAATATACAGTGTGAAAAGGAATTAAACCGACAAACTCCGAGAGGTTGCATGGGATACCAAAACAAACAGTTTTCTCTAATATCATATTGTGCTGTGAGGCACTATTTCCAGAAGGCACCAGATCTTAATGTAACACAAACCATTGCCATGCTTTATTGCTTGAGTCTCTTGTAAAACATTTACACATCAAAATCGCTGCAAAAAATGTTCAAAAATACCTCCATACAAAGGCTACGTCGGCAGAACATGGATTTTATAACGCGGTGAAAGACGTCAGGATTATCGTTTATTTCTCCTGCTGCAGCAAATACCCGAGACACCAGACCGGTTTAATAAGGCACTGCACTGGGTCGAGGCATACAACAAAATGTGAACTTGTAGTCTCATGAGCTGAAGAACGCATACGCCTTCTGCCGGTTTAATAAAATCTCTGAGGAAAATGTGACATTAGAAAAAAACAGTTTGTTTTGGTACCCCATACAACCTCCTGGAGTCTGTCGGTTTAATTACTTTTCACCCTGTATAATTTCATCTGTCAGTCCATCCAGGGAGGCTGTATTTGGATTTAATTTACCTCCGAACATAGCACGATGTATTGAAGGTTGAGTCCATCTTGGTCCTCAGGTGAAGCAGCTTATGAATGGAAATTATCGAAACACAACTCATCTCGTTCTATCCCTTGAAAATGTTTCTACTCCTCGGGTATTATCAGTGACATTGGTTTAAAAGGGCTATGGTGACATTATTACGATTCATTAATGAATTTGTAACACTAATGAACTATGTAGGCCTATACAGATTTGTGTTTTGTCATTGAATAAAATATTGACGCACCCAATATCTTGGACCGCGCTGCTTGTTTTTAGCTATTATCGTTTACGTCGTAGTGATAACAACTAAATCACTTAATAAAGCATCTTGTTGTAAAATGTCAACTTTCACGGTGTCACTGACATTGTTATACAGTAACAACAGTTGCTCTGCTGTGCGGTTTTTGTTAGTTTTGTATAAGTGTAACACAACTGATACCAACATTTTAAAAATCATTATCCAATGTAATAAGCATTTTACGCCAAACCGTAGCTCAATCAGCTGACAACTTCTTATTAACATTTCGAATTCTGACAGCTCCTAAAAGATTTGAAGCGGACTAAAAGGTTTTCTTCGAATACTTCGGTTCTCCTAGGAGTGAAAGTGTTAATATTTTTGTCATAGACAGGCGTCTTCTCAAATAAGCAATCGTAGAATGTTCCACTATCTGTAGTTCCACTGTCTGTGTTAAAGAACTTTCACTGTACATTGTAATGTGACTTGGTCGATTTTTGCACACAATTCTAGCAATTGTTTGAATGAGAGTGACCTTGCCACTAAATTCCTGTGATGTTTTTATAAGTGTGAGCTATGAGACGTTTGTAATGTCTAGAAAAGTGGACCAAGTACTCATTAACCGCCTTAATTCGCAAGTAATTACAGTTTTCACTGCGATATAAATTTGGAATTTTAGCGAGGAAGGCGCGAACAGAGAGATTATGGAATGCATTCGGACAGCAAAAACCTCCATTTCTGAACTGAAGCATTAGCATTCATAGCCGCTGAGAAAATTCCATTCAACCCGCGAAGCAAATTCCTTCAGTTAATTCCTGTGTCCGTGAGTTTATTTGATTATTTTATTTATAGTTTAATTTACATACATTTCAACGACTTTCATCACGAAAAATGCGCATGTCCACGATTTACGTCCTTGTCAATGTATGAAGAATCATAGAGGAGTTATCTATCGCCCAGCACGAATGAAATTAATTCATATTTAAGTACGTTTGTTTCCTAATTTTATTACTAGATTTCAGATATGAGCGACAAAGGAACTGGATGTCCTATTAACATTATCTCCTGGTTTAGTTGCCTCATGAGTAATGCCGTATTTGTTTCAACCAGATTTCGGATTGTTGACTAAACATACATAAAACGTCGGACTTGACACGACTTCCGGTGATCCTTCACTTCTCATCAGTCAGAACTATGTACTAAATATGAACATTGTCTTAGATCTTCTTTGTTTACTAGATTATTTTTGGTAGACAGTACAACATGTGTAATATCGACCTTACATATTATTATTGACATATACCGATATGCATAGTCATTCCTGGTTTATTGTGAACAAAAAATCTTCACGTTCACATGCTTCGTTTTCCGTACTCTATTCGTTCTCGTTCTAGTTGTCGTTTCCGGCTTATTGTGGAGCAGCCTTAAGTCATCAGTATTGTTCAACTGTAGTGTAAGATGTGACGCATCACTCTTGCTTTCGTTAATGATTAGAGGAATTGTTCAGGTGCTGATAAAACGTAGCGTTTTATGCTGTTTCAAACATGTTTTAACGTAAAACGTTTTTCTGCATACTCTCGAGAAAAATTGAAGAGCCATAGTGGGCCAAGCGCCATTTATTAAAACCGGAGAAAGCAAGGGTTAAAGTTAAGTGAATACCATAGTTTAATGAAGATCGACATATCATTTAGTTTGAATGTATATACTTTATATTATTCGTACTTACTATATGTTTCCATTGAATTATGGTAATAACTTCATTTTAACCCTTGTTTTCTACGGTTTTAGTAAATGGCGTTTGGCACACTAGACTATGGTTCTGAACCATTCGATTGTAACAAAAGTTACAACATTGCTCCTTACGGTAGTTACTTCGATACCACCCATAATGTATTCGTTAGTTTTGGAACTTAATTTGTCCATTCATATCCCAGGTTATGTTTCTGCTACAACATTGATCAAATGGAATGCGAAGCCTATGCTTGTTATGTTGGCATAAACATCCTCATTTGTTTTCATATTTTAAGAGGTTATGTGCATCACAGCATTTCCTAAAAGAATGTACCCAGCCATCCAGATATCGTCTCTTTCTGACTGGTAATTTCATCATAACGGTGACGTATTAATGAATTAATGTATTTTGAAGCTTCTTTATTTCAATCGCATATCTATGCAAGCAGGACCATGTTAAAAATAGTTCTGTAAATCCGAGATTTCGGTATGAGATGAACTTGGCAAAAGATTCACGTTAACTTTTTGTTTAATTTGCAAAAGCTTAACAAAGTATTGAACTTAATTTAAATGTAAACATAAAATTATTCGTACACAAATAGGTGTGATTAATAAATGCGGGAAGTATAAAGACAGAATTAGTTAATTCAACATAGTCTAATTTAAAGTAGGCTACTTAACTGTGGTAATAATTTCCACATGAATCCAGTTCTCTGTAATGACATTATTCATTCAAATTTCAAACAACTCATTGGCGTCATATTGATGTGTGAATCGTTTCGACTATCAAATTGTATTGTATAAGAGTAGGTACTATGGAAAGAGGAAGCGATTATGAAATAGTTAACGAGAAGGGTCCGCCTTTTTAAATTTAAATGCGAAGAGTGTAAAGACAAATGAAAAGAAGTATCAAACTTTCATTTAAAATTCCAGACATCTTTAATCCCAACCATGTTCAAAATAACAATCACGACCATCATAAATGTTTCACGCAATTATAGAGATTAGCTTAATCCCGTCACTTCGTTATCTTACATTTTGTATTGGTAGCTACGCCAGTTATTGTAGGACACTTAGGGTGCTATTCCTAGACATTTCGCTAGCCCGCGCTACGAGCGTGCTAAACAGGATTCATATCATATATCATATCATATCATATATCATATCATATCATATCATATCATATATCATATCCTATCGCTAACACTGGTTTATGAATACGAAAAACGTTAGTGCGCTGATCATCCACCAGAAGCCCGCGCTAAGAATGTCTAAGAATACGGCCCTTATTCTTTACAGTATTTAAACTATACAAACTTTAAAAAGGGGGTTTCGATCTGATGAGGATAGTTTCTTTCGATATCCACCCTCGACTCTGGAGTCGAAAAAGAAGTAGCAGTAGCCACAACAGCAGCAGCGATTATGAACAAAAATATTTTTTGTGTAATATTGTATAGATTTCGCAAGTAGGGATTACCGACGACAGGAATGCGAACGAAACAATTCGATAAGGAAGAGCGGGCGACAGGAAAGGTCACGATATGATATTCACGAGTTCAGTTGGAAGAGAAACGACATAGAATAATAATTGTTATTATTTATTTATTTAATCTGGCAGAGCTAAGGTCAGTAGGCCTTCTCTTCCGCCTAACCAGACTCTAATTCTAATTGAATACAATTGGTTACATAGTTATTACGTTAATATATAGGCCATAAAACAACATGAAAGTAAATAATGAAAGGTGGATAAGTAATGTTAGTGTGACAATAATGAACTTTGGTAAGAAATAATAATAATAATAATACTAATAATAATAATAATACTAATAATAATAATAATAATAATAATAATAATAATAATAATGAGAATTTAAATATTTATTCTGTGATATATATAACCATTAAACATAAATAGTAACATTACGGTTTTAATTTCAGTTTCACTGCATGTGAATACGTGTCTTGTTCCAATTGTGCGTTTATTTTATGTGGTGATGGAGCGTTCCGCTTGCAGAGTATCATTATTTTATTCGTAAACATAATGTTGCGCGTTTAATTCCCTTCGAATTTTTCTGTTGCTACGTTCTTCATTTCTACAGGCGATTCCCCATCTGTTCATCTTCTTTGAAGAGGCAGTAGTTCTGTCGGCCCGCATCTCTCACTCCCTCGGCGTGTCTACATACACACGTGAAAATAGACAGTAATCGGTAATCGTTCCTTGCACGAGCTATACTCATAAATATTGATGATGATGATGATGATGATGATGATGATGATGATGATGATGTGGTGATAATTATCAAGTTTACGATATAGCCTTTGTTAACGCGAAAGGAAACTTGCTCTGACTGACTCAAAACCCTGGCGCCATTGAGTGTGACTTCATTGGAATTACGAGAAGTAGGCCTATATCATAGCATGTGTCCATGCACTTCGTTTTGTCTCATGCGATGGCGTGTCTAGACAGGAGGCCGGGACTTGATTCCCCGTCAAGGTTCCTGGAGCCGAAAGCTAGTGTACGTAGCGTTGACCTCTCCTCTCCACCCCTGCACCGTCGGAGGTCTTGTGGAATGGTCGGTCTATAAACAGATTACAGAAAAATGAGAACGAGCGCGTTGACATGAACGATCCCTCATGTAGTCCGATTATGAAGTCTCCCATGAATCACGATATAATCCCTATATATAGAACCTATTGAAAAGTCTACTGTTAAGAAGTAATCCTATTACAAAACCAGCACTTCAGGAAAGAAGATATTTTGTTTTAAAAGAACCTTATCCTACCACCGCTTGAAACCATACTATTTTTATAGTGTTTAAATCAACGTTTATCTCTTCCTCAGTAATTTTGTCTTCGTCACGGTTTGAACTTGTACAATTTCAGGAAATTTCAACCTTATTCTGGTGACAGAGAATCAGCACGTTGAACCTCTACTTAAGCCAGTAAAGGATATAACATGGACAACTGAGGAGAGGAATTAGAACGAACGACTTCTTCTTCCTCTATTTTTTCTCTTCTGCTACATGTTAAAAATGCGCGTTCTACCCGTTGCGTGTGCCTGGCCTAAAGTAACTCCCTCTTTAATGCAAAATATAATTTTTGTTTCCTTCAGCTTCATTGTCTTCCTGCCGTTCTCCTCCTGTTCGCTTGCGGCTGTCCTCTCTTTTCTTTATTTCTTTATTTCTTTCTTTCTTTCTTTCTTTCTTTCTTTCTTTCTTTCTTTCTTTCTTTCTTTCTTTCTTTCTTTCGTCTGGCCGTCTTCAAAATCCCCGTTTTAATAACTGTGGTTCCAAGGCACAAGGTGATAATTATGTCAATTTTTGGCAAAAATAAGATTTCGCGATATGTTGTGCATCCTAACGGTACCTCTATTGCGGTCAAAGATGACATGTATATTTCTGTTATTTTTCTCCCTAACTGATTGTTATGAAACGTGATTTTATACAGTCGTTCAGACTTTATATTCTCGTCCCTGAAAAAGTGTAAAAAAAAATCACATTTTTCCTTGCAGCCACAGATAGATGCAAGCTCATACGACACAAGGACACAAAAATTGATGCCATAGTATGACAAATGTTTCAATTCCAGTGGGGAACATGTTGAGAAATGGTGCAACAATTGCTGTATCTGTTTCAATAAATCTTTCCATGAAATTGTGCTTTCTTTCTGTAAACGACCCCAGAATCGTAATTGCGTTCGAGTGGCAAAAATTTGTATAAGCACTTGTGTTGACATTATTAACATGGTGGAACAAAAAAAAATCAACTTTTTTATCTGCCCCCACGAGAATGTTTGCTTGTGAGTCAGACTTCGCAAAACAAAACCAACCATCCCACTGCTAACCTTATGATAAATGTAAGAAACTGATTTATTTTTTTCACATCAAAAACATCAACTGCTAACCTTATGGCAAGTCCAAAAAACTGGTTTCATTTTTTATACCAAAAACATGATAAAACGTAAAATAACTTTTGTATTTTCAGATTTATATTTAAAATCTAAAATTGAAATTTAATATCGGTGTCATTGTATTAAGAATGTTTATTCACTACATGTTTAATGAGTAGAAATGACTAACAGTGTAAATTATATAACATATTTTAGTGGTTTTTACTGCGCTTTATTTAGAGATAATTTATTTTTTGTTTATTGATTTTAATATAATTAAATAGGTCTATATGTATTGAATTTGGAAGATACAATAATTTGCCATAGCAAAACAAAATAGTGAACCTATAACTCTCGAATGCTTTTATTAACATAATCACTCTTAAATTAGATCACCTCAATTTATGCTTGACACTCGAAATATCGAATAATTAATTTTAAACTAAATTTTCTTCGTGATTGCAACTTATTAACTGTTTAAAATGTATGTCAAAGAAGACCTCCAGAAGATTGAAGACGAAAAAAGAAACTCTAGCAATACTTAGTATAATAATGATGCCCATATAGAGGAATTCTACAAATGCGATGTAGATCCAATAAACAAAGAGATACCTATAATTATAATAGCAAGAAAAGGATTGATTTATTACTTCATTAAAATGGAAACTACTTTTGAATTCACTTTGAAGACGACTACCACGGTGTTTGAGGGGTGGTGATGTTAAAAAAAGTTCGTTGGGAATAGGGTTACCATCCGTCCGGCAAAAGGAGGACATGTCTTCTTTTTTAATAATTTTATCCTGTCCGGCAGGCATTAAAAAATTGAAATGTCCGGCATTTCGCATTTCAACTAGAATCAATATGAATACTGAATAATGTGCGATATTATGCATACAATATCTAAACAAGTGGTGAAAACCTATGAAAGAATTTAACTGCTTTCAATGATTGAAGCTGGAGCACTTAAAAAACATAAAATATGATGACATATTGACATGCATTGAATTCTTACACTCTAAAAATGTCACTATTCATGATTCTAAGCTAGTTTATCAATTTTTATTCTGCAATATACAAAGATATGCCAATAAAGTTAATTTGAACAAAGATTTAAGTTCAGGTAAACAATGGTGCATATTCTTCAATTCCAATACTTCTGCGAGCACTGAAACTTTCTTAGAACTCTTAAAAATATGTCAATTCTATTTATTTCAAGTCACAATGAAAGTGCTGAGAGAGTATTTTTTCTTAATGTCTACTCAATGGACAAAAGAACGAAATTGCATGCTAACGGAGACAGTCAGAAGTATTATCATGGTGAAATATAATTTCAAGGACATGTCCTGTGAACAGTTCCATAGTTACTTGTTACAAGATACGTTTGTCTGTTCAGGCTCTTGTGCACAAAGTGGGCTTCACCGTTAAGTAGGGTACAGATGTAATCCTGATCCAGCAACTAGTGAGAAAACAGACTAAGGTGAGCCATTATTTTTATCTTTAATTTTGTTCATACCAATTTTTAAAAAGTCCTCCTTTTTTCACCAATGCCCTCTTATTTTAGAATCCATGTCCCCCCATAGAATTTCTTCTCATGGTGACCCTAGTTACGAAGCGAGAACACGAATGTGAATGTCATTGATGACGGTTTGTCCATTTGGATCTGTCTGCGCGACCTTGGTACGCGTAGCAACTGGAGTGCGTCCAGAAAGATACTTATCCCGTTCGTCTACGAGACGTGATGCACGTCCGTCTTGTCCGGAATATCAATAAGGCAACTTCTCTTTCCACTCACGAAGCACGCTATAATTAGGACGACACCTATCATACCGTTCAACTACGCACTGCTGCTCCGAAATGTGTGCATCACGGAATCGTTTCATGCAACACGCACGACTGTCAATCTACTCTTCGTTGCCTTATTCGTCTCAACGTCACCACAATACAGAATATAATAAAACAGTGACATGTGAAATGAAGTTGGGAAATGTTGTAGCAATGGTTACAGAGAAGTTGAATGCTGACCTTTTTGAATTGCGAATTATGTTACCCTGTAGGTAAGAGGCAAACTTATTTATGACTTCCAAGTTTATGAAAGTAGAGTAGTGGCAAAAAAAAAAAAAAAAAAAAAAAAAACCGGCCCGACTCTTGTAGCTGATTTCAGAGCCTTGTTCACTCCAGAGCACGATAGATGGTAACTAAGACTTTCGTGGTTCGAATCCTGCCTAGGAAGGAAACGTTTTTTTTTTTCCTTATTCAAATTTATTCCCAATATTTTTAGATTGCAGAGATATTTTACTACTTAATTAACTAATTATTCCCAGAACATGAATTTTACCAGCTTATTTTCTAATGACTTTCGAAATGGGCTACGTCAGCGGTCGAAACTACAACAATTTCAATAGATTACTCGCTATCTTGTGAATGCGGGCGTGGCATGCGCAGTGGCTCATTTCGGGGACTTTGATTATTCCGTCGGTCCGGGTTTTTTTTTTTTTTTGCTACCACTGTACATAATATGGATGCCTACCAAAGCATCTTCTTCACATAAATATAAAATTAATAATTTAACTTAGGCTATAAATTATTGATAATTATTTACATCAGCAGTCATCACCACATGCACCCTCGGGCTAGCGTCTCTTAACCGCGGATAAGACATTGCACTATCGTGCATCCGTGGCTGTTGGCGAGTTTGTTTTCTCTCTCTCTCTCTCTCTCTCTCTCTCTCCTGCACGACGCTGCATATTCTGAGACATTTCTTACCATTTACCCATTTCAGAGCATGCTGACGACCACTGATTTACATGAACAGGAGTTATAAAACAAAAATATGCAACTCATTAACAATGGAAATAAAATAAAAAATCAAAACATGGAAGAGAGATGTGGCTTGTAATGAATCGGTATTGACAAAAAATCAGAGAAGTAATAAATTGATAATGAATTGTAGGATACCTACTAGCTTGGTCTTATATTACCTGCAATTCTAGATTTATCTTTACGAGTATTATTAAGATATGTAATCATGGAATACTACGAATGCTCCGCTTCTTCCTTAAGAAATAACTATTTGAATTGGTTGTAATTATGAATGTATGTGTTGAGTCCATCTGAATTAATTAGACTTCAGTAATTTACTGGGGGTTGAGGGAGAAAGAAACAGATCTCGTTCAAAATCACTTTACACTTGGATTAAATCACACCGGCAGCTACATTTAAACCATACAACTGAATGTTTCACGAACGATTTAGGGAATACTTCTATAAAACTGTTACAAATGTTACTTTTACAATATATCAGTTCTGTATAATTACAGACACGATTGAATATGATTACTGATGTAAAGCTGATGTCAAGTTCCATAATGCTGTAAGGCACAAAGCATTTCTTTATGATGATTCTTATCGCTTAACTCGGGTCGTGACTGGACACAAAAAGAAAAACTCTTAAATACGATGTGTATGTCGCATCATCTTCCCTGCGTGACATGAAGAGAGAGATGCCATGTCCCCCTCCTCTTTCTGTGAAAAGCACGAAGACAGGACTTCAACAGCAGCATTAACTTCTTTTACTGACATTTGTTAAGGTACTTTGAGGCATAAGTATTTAATGTTACGAGTTAAAATGAATCGCGATGAAGCTCCTAGATTTCTCGCCAGCGATTCGAGAGAGGAAACAAATCAGACTTCAGCACTCTGTAAGTTCTAACAATTCTGACTGGATAGAACTGAACTCCGATCTTCCGATTAATCGCGCAGGCGTCGAGCCAACACTTCTTGGTCGATCATTACTTCAGAAATGCAATGCGCAAACAATGGGTCGCGACCCCATTTGCGTTCATAAACCTCTAGATTTAGTTCACCCCTGTTGAATAGTAGACTACACTTCGAAGTCTTAAAATAGCACAAATTCAGGAAATGATAAGTTAAGTAAATAAAACACTAAACACAAGACAACAGAAGGACAAAATTGATACTTTTTTTGTTTAGAAAATACATAGACCCCTGTGGTTAAGTCTATAAAGTTTTTTTAATTTTTTTTTTTTTTTTTGGAGATAAAATAAAATTTACACTTTTTACTTTTCGCAGATTAATTTCTGCGTTATTTTTAATTTGAGTTATTTTATTGAAGTAACAATTCTGTGTTGTTTGGGTAAAGAGAGATAAGTCATAAAAATGAGTTTGTAGATGAATGAAAATTAAACTTCGGACTCTTATTACAAATAATTTTCTACACAAATAAAACACATCAAATGCTAGTATTCTTTTGATTTTTGCACACCCACTTGTATAATTTAACGTGTGTTCATCTGGGGAACAAAATTCCAGCTGCACAAAAAATGACTTGCACCCCTTTACTCGAACACCACAGAATTTATAGTTTTAATTTTGTTTTCAGTGTTTCATATTTAAGTAGGCTAATAGCTTTAAATTCGCAATGATACAGTAATTCTTAAACAATCGAGAAAGTATTGAATACTTGTATTGTCGGGAATAATAATGTAGTGAGATTATAAATTTCTTTTTTAAGTAATAATAATAATAATAATAATAATAATAATAATGCTATAATAGTAGTAATAATAAATTTCAAAATAATGAGTTACACAAAATGGCGAGACAGTCTATTATGATAATACCATGTTATTTGCAAGAATTTAGAGATCACATCAATTGATCAAATTAATCCTTTGAAGTGTCAGGAATGTCTCATTGTTGGTATCACTCTTAATCATTTTAATGATTGAGTTACAAAACTGTCATGTGATAACTTAAGGGCAGCGGGATATGAACACATACAACAATTATGGCAAAACATGCACTGACACTTTTGCCAAGATCTGATAAAAATTTAGGTTCAATGCAATCGTTAGTTTACCAGGAATTTGTACCTATTTGATCTTATGTTTCAGTGTATTTTCGATTTGTTGCAACAATTAAATTATTTAGAACAGATGAATGATCTAAATTAAGTGAACTGTATGGCATTCAATTCAGCTTTCTTTCGAGATTCAGTGATAAAAATTATGTAGCCTATGACTATCATAAATATTATGGTACACCGCTATAAGAAACTCACTTTTTACTTAATTTGAGAAAGACCTGTCGGTTTTTGTGATATTTTAAAACATTAGAGTTTGGAAAAAAATAATTGTCACAGCGTGTATAAAATTACGAAACTAACTTAAATAAGATCTGGTAAAAATTTGGAACCGCAATGGCATCATTAGTTTACCAAAAAAATGTAACTTCCGTATGTGATCTTGTGTTTAAGTATATGTATCCTGTTCTTTTTAACTTCTGGTTAAATTTTCACTCCTTGTATACTCTGTCACCTGATAGAGTGTAAGAGAAGGCCCTATGACCTTAACTCTGCCAGTATAAATAAATCTATTATTATTATTATTATTATTATTATTATTATTATTATTATTTAGCGTCGATGAAATTGGTGATAGCGAGATGGTATTTGGCGAGATGAGGCCGAGGATTCGCCATAGATTACCTGACATTTGCCTTACGGTTGGGGAAAACCTCGGAAAAAATCCAACCAGGTAATCAGCCCAAGCGGGAAACGAACCCGCGCCCGATCGAAACTCTGGATCGGCAGGCAAGCTCCTTAGCCGACTGAGCTACACCGGTGGCCTTGTTGTTATTATTATTATTATTATTATTATTATTATTATTATTATTATATTATTATTATTTTCATTTTGTTGCGACAATTAAACAAATTGTAAAGGACAAATTAACTAATTTAAATTAAGTGAAATATAGGCCATTCAATTCAACATTCTTTCAAGATTCAGTGGTAAAATTTGTATGGCTATCATAAATCTTCTGGTAACTTAGATATTGTTCAAAGTGTCGGTGCATGTTTTGCCATAATTTGTATATGTATTCATAACCCTCTGCCCTTAAGTTCACTGTGCAAAAAGCAGTAATTGAAAAAAATAAAAAATAAAATAAAATAAAACTTCATGAAACGTTCATATCATCAGAATCCTTGTTACTGTTTAGGTCAAAAAGCTGGACTTCGACAAAACAATGAGGAAGAATTTTATTGACGCTGCTGTTGTAAAATGTGTGTGAGGAACGTGTTGGAATGCAAGTACTGATAAATATATAAAGTAATTATTTATTTGAGATAAATTAAATATTTTGATATTTTAAACAAAATACGTATACTAGTCCTGGTGTGGGACGACGGTGAAAAAATTAAATCCGTAATATACTGAAATATTTTTATCGATGTAAACCTAGTAGAATAAAAGTTAGAAAAAGACCCAATATACAATGTGGCCCGGAATAAAGTATACTGAAGTTTGATTATGTTGCACTCGCAGCTCGGTGAGAAAAAATTGTCGGCATTGTTAATTATTGTTACTTCAGTTTTGCTAAAGAAGACTGTGAAAGAAACATGATCAAATTAGTACCACAGTCTAGTATATACAGTCACGAAGCTCAATACGTAGGGAATATGCATCCATAGATAGTTGCTAACCACTAGGATCGCTACTATCGCCTCATTACAGACAATGCGAAATAGTACCGGCACAGCCTATTGTTTCTAGTACCCTCAACAACTCAAGCTTCGTGACTGTCTATACTAGACTATGATAGTACTCAGTATCCAAGAAAAGCAATTCCTCATAGAGCGTTATTTTCGTTCATAAGCAGTTGGTCGAGATAGTGGAGCTAGTGTGAAAGCGGTATGTGAACTTTATGAAGAGAAGTTTCGTAAAGATTCGCCATCAAGAACATTTCTTTCCTGTAAATTCCCCCGACTTCACCCCCCCCCGATGCATATACAGTATATCTTGAAAGAGCATGTATACAGAGATCCGATAACCACAGACATTATTGAGCTAAAACAAAAAAAAAAAAATAAAATAAAATAAATAAATAAATAAGATATGCCCTTCACTCTATAACAACAGTGACAATAAAAAAGTGTTCAGTAATTTACAGAAGCGTTACGAAATATGTCTGAGGAATATTGGAGAATATTTACAACATAATACATTGATAGTGTATGTTTCTCAATTAAATTTCATGTTCTTTAGTTTCGGTATGCTTTATTCTGGGCCATACTGGTTATGAATTTTATCCTTCAAGTTGGCCGCGTAGTGAGACCATTGCCTGCAGATGGCGACAGTAACAATGATGATGGTAAGTTATTGGTTGTGATCAGGGCTCAAAAAAAGCATTCGTCTGCTAGTGTGTGATGAGTGAAAATTTTTATTCGAGTGAAAAAAAAAAAATCTCGTTTTATAATTGCGCTTCTGTAGTTTCACAATGTTGACTGATGAAATTTTTGCCCGACTGATGAGCTGCCATAAAATTTGGAAAGCTCTGATTATGATATTAATGAAGTTGCAAGTAATATATTTCTTTTTCATCACAGATTAGACTCAGTACAAGTGTAAAATTGGCCACTCCATTTGAAGGGAATGCAATGATCCATGATCCTTCAAATCTGTGTAATCCATTGCTGTTTTTGATAGTCGAATCTCTTACATTCTTGTGGTGTTCGTGGTAATAGTCCTGGTGTTTTTCAATAACACTTTCACCATCGAAATTCGACGTGGGCGAGAAATGGCAGATAAATTTTGCTGGGGCCATGTATCAGGGAGAAGCTCTTTTACGTGCTGTAAATCTACGATATATGACCCACACTCTCTTGGTTTCCTGTCTTGCGAACGATTTTATCACCCTTTAAAATCTGTCGACCTGGCTGGATTTGAACCAAGGAACCTTGGGTTCAAATGTTAACAAGGTAACCCGAAACCACCAAGAATGACTGCATTCTTTTTATGCATTCTTTCCGTTTGATTTGCAACTTTTTATTACGTCCCATACAGTTTAGGTGGTTAGTTATTTGATTATTGCATTTCTTAACTAGCAAAGTATACAATATCGATAGACTTTTGCAGTATCAGACATCATATTTCCGCTAATTCAGATCTTTTTAAGATTCTCAGATTAATTCACTTCCCTTTTCGCTCCTAACATATTTCTAGAGCAGGGGATAAATTTTATTAAAGCATTAATAACATAATAAACCACATTGATATAATATACATCCATCAGCACGTAAAAATCCGTGTAGTATGGTCTTTTATGAATGTAAATGTGGAAAAGCGGTGAGAAATTGTAGAAGCCGCCTACCTACAGGAATGATTTAAGTTCTGAACTGTTTATGTGTTAAAATAACTGACAACACAAGGAGAAAGTAGACTGTATGAGTTCGTGATAACCTAGTTACCTGGCCTGAGAGATAAACTTGTGTTTTTTTGTAATACGTACTGTTCTGAGCGTATATTAGTATCTAAGACTTACTTCGAAAAACAGAACTCTCTCAAAAACTGTCTGGTATTTTGGTCTACATAATGAAAATCAATACCAGTACAAAACTCACGTGTTTTCTACAGAATTTCGTTTTACGTTAGCAACCTAAGCCATAGGATAGAGTTGCCTAATTTCGTGATACGTTTCTTTTTTTCACTGCATGTCACGGGGTTGGGTATCTTGCTAGGAAGTTCACCGATGTCTCAAAAGTAGGTGAAAGATGCAATCTTTCGAAAAAGATGTCTGACGCTATGGTCGAACGGCAGCTTTGACTAACATTCAATTTAAAAAAGTATCACGGGATTAGGGATATCACGGAAATAGGCAACTTTACCCTATACTATACAAATTGTTACACAATTCAATAACTATTATTTGCAGAACTTTAAATTTTCATAATCTTCTTACAATAGTACATTTATGAACCGTAATAAAACTAATCATGTCTTACTGTAGCGTGTCAACACATTCTCCTTCTTACCAAACTTTACCATTTCTTTCGAGTTTTCATGGGATTTTCCGAAAAATAAATGTATATCATGATCATCATTTTAAACAACTTTGTGTTGGTATTCCGATAAGTCAATTAATCTAATATAATCATTTACCTGTTGAGCGATGTGAATGTGATAATATATTTAGATATGTAGGCTATATTGGCATATTAAGGCAATCGCGTCCTCAGGTTGGGGACAGAGGAGACGGCCTGCAGTTGGAAGGTAGCTGCGAAGATATTGAATAAGCAGTCGCGGACAGCCGATAAGGGGTGGTCCTCCAGCTTAGGGGTTGGGCGAAGGGGTAACAACCCATCACCGTAAAAAACACCTTGTTACGAAACCTCAACATACGCCTCGAAAAGAGACTGATTCGATGGTTCTGTACGGTTATGAAACTTGGACTCTCACTTTGAGAGAGGAACAGAGGCTGAGAGTGTTTAAGAATAAGGTGCTTAGGAAAATATTTGGGGCTAAGTAGGCGAGTACAGAAATGCATATCGAGTGTTAGTTTGGAGGCTGGAGGGAAAAGTACCTGTAGGAAAGCCGAGACGTAGATGGGAGGATAATATTAAAATGAATTTGAGGGTAGTAGCGTATGATGGTAGGGACTGGGTTAATCTTGCTCAGGGTAGGGACTGATGGCGGGCTTATGTGAGGGCGGCAATGAAGCTCCGGATTCTCTAAAAGCCATTCGTAAGTAAGTAAGTAGGCCCTATTGAGGTAATTTTAATAACGTCTCGCGGATTCAGTTTCAAGATAATATAATTATCATATCACTGAAAAGAAGTTTAAAATAAGTGAGCAAATAATTCTGATGGAAATAATTAAATACAACTGTTATCTGTCAAGATAAAATGTTATCTTAAATAATTACCCGTAAAATGATTATTGCTATCTTTTCTCTACAGTTCCGTATTATTCAACTAGTATTCAAGAGACAGAAGCTACATAAATGAAATAATTTAATGTGCGTCCAAATATGAAGGTGTAGACCCTACTTTATTTTTCTGAATTTCACACTAAAGACATTTTTTACAGTCTCAAATATTAGGACATTAGATTTAATTTATAAATTGTACTATTTATCTGTATAAAGTATGTGATAAATATTGCACAAATTAACGTAAGATAGTTGTAGTATATCGTAATAACTTTGACATAATTTTGTAGACCTGCTTGTGAAAATCGATATTTAAAATTGATGTAGGCCTATATGAAAGCGTTTTTCCGTCGATACTTCATTGCCTCATTTGTCAGGTTATTATTCCACGTAATGAAAATAATCATGAAAAAAAAAAAACCTCTATCAGCTCCTGAAGGGAATCACTATTATGTGCTTTTGATTTCAAATACAGACCCATTAATTTTTATTAAACGATACTAACGGGAGGTTATTACGCCGTGGAACGGAGCGCGTATGAAATTCAAGGCAGACGCTGATAAGTTACCGGCGAATGCCGCGCGAGGTGCAGTCCCGCAGTACAATAATCTCCCTGTATATTTAATCGATTTATAACCACGTTATATGCACTGCGAGGTTATGTCATCGCTGGATCGACTATATTCTATAAAAGTACTTGATATTTGCCTTACAGTTGACAAAATATACTAAAAAAAAAAAGTACTTTGCTTTAGCCTGCAAGTCAATGCAAGAGGAGGAGATAAATACAGTATATATATATATATATATATATATATATATATATATATATATGATTACCAAAAATAATTATGAAATGGATCCCACCAGAAAGAAGAAAAAAAGAACGACCAAAGAAGACCTTGGATGGAGGGTGTCCTAGCAGCTATGGATGCTAGAGGATTAGAGCCAGACCAATGGACGAACAGAGAGAAGTGGCGTTTGGTTTCCGGAAGACGACGACAGCTGTTATGACACCGGAATGATTGGATTGGATATATATATATATATATATATATATATATATATATATATATATATATATATATATACATAGTATATTAGTAGTTTAATATCAAAGACGGACATCTGCTGTCTCCATAGTTTTTATCTAGAGGCACTTCTTGTTCCACAGTGTTCTTTGTAATATTTTAACACAAATTATTTTTATAAATTCAGGAATATTATGTTTACTAAAATAAATGGCACGAAATTGTGTTTTGCCTAAAAATACTCTACTAATTTTATTCTCGATCTTTTCTCTGTTAATATTTCCAAATGTTACAGATAGTATGTCCATGTCAAATAAATTGTCAGCAAAGTTATGCCTCTAGGTCTCTATAAAAGAGAATTTTAGTTTAAAGTGACATAAATTGTTTTGAAAAATTCATATCACTCCAGCCGTTCAGGTAACAGACACAAGTATTCGCACTACTAATTAGTATATTTCATACATTAAGTTACAAAGCAAATATCCAAAAATAAACTTACAGAAAATAAAAAAAGGGATCTATACGACACTGGAAAGGTAACTTGAGATGATAGAGAATTACTGGGCTTCATTTTTTCACGGCGGTGGTGGTAATGCGGATAAGAAAGAGGAGTACAGCATAGACAACGATGTGAGTGTGCTATGATGAAAATATAAAATATAGGAATACTTAATTTTTAATTACTCTTCAACTATTGTACAGATTCTTGCGTTCATCTGAACACAAGTAGTTTATGGGAGCCATTAATCACTTGAAGCGGAAATGAGTGAAGTAATAGTTTTGCTTAAAATGAGATTTCCTTCCCCCTCGCAGAGTAGCTCCATCGTCACCTAGATATATCTAGCCATTCTAACCCATGTTTGGTGACGTCATTGCCAGCTGTTAGAAATAATCTTAGGCGTCTGACCCAGCCAGGTTTCCAGTTACGCATTGTGGTTGTAGCAAGCGAGGGGTGAAATACCGCTATTAAAATCTGCTAATGGCTTCAAAGTACTGGGACACCATGAATTTGCATGGTTCATGCAACAAAAACATACTTTAGCTCTCTTCTAAATCTTTCTCGTTTATCGATTATTGTAGCCTGTGTGGTTGCCTAGCTACGTCGGTAGAAGTGCTTACATCCCTCGCTTTCGTGATTATTCGACTTTATTACAGCAATGACGCTTGAACGTACTTACATGCCTAAGAATAATGTTTACTCAATTTTTATTGCGGAGCTCTGGGTTCCTGCTGCAATGTGTCTGTCTGTACACCTCTGACAGCGGAAAATTGAGTTCTCATCATTTTGCTCAACCGTTACTTGTGGAGTTCTGAGTAGTTACAAACGTTGCCCATAGTGCACTGCGGGACATGGAACATCACCTCAGAATGATAATGACCACAATAAATGGACAAATAGTGGGATATGGGATATACTGACAAAGGACACTGAAGTACATTGCAAATAGGGTTACATGAGAAGAAATTCTATTGGAGGACATGGAATCTAAAATAAGAGGACATTGCTGAAAAAAGGAGAACTTTTTAAAAATTGGTGTGAACAAAATTAAAGATAAAAACAATGGTTCACCTTAGTCAGTTTTCTCACTAGTTGCTGGATCAGTATTACATCTGTACCCTACTTATCAGTGGAGCCCACTTTGTGCACAAGAGCCTAAAGAGACAAACTTATATCTTGTAACAAATAACTATGGAATTTTTAATTTACAATTCATGTTGTAGAACGGTCAGCTAAGCCCCTTATTAATAATATATATCAATAAATTTGAATGTTTATTCAATCTTATGGCTTCAACATTGATAATTATATAAAACAAACAATGTATGTTTCACATCTTATTAAGTCTTAGTACTAACCTTTTCACCTTCATGAGGCATCTTCGAGTACAAGGTATGAACAAATATCCATCTAAAATCAATTACAAAAACTTCAATTCAATTACAAAAACTTTACTTCTGTGTTAGTCTCAAATATGAAGTGAAGTTTTTGTAATTGATTTTAGATGGATATTTGTTCATACCTTGTACCTGAAGATGCCTCATGAAGGTAAAAACGTTAGTACTAAGACTTAATAAGATGTAAAACATAAATTGTTTGTTTTATATAATTATCAATGTTCAAGCCATAAGATTGAATAAACATTCAAATGTATTGATATATATATATATATATATATATATATATATATATATATATTATTAACTGTGGAATTGTTCACAGGATATGTCCTTGAAATTATATTTCATCATGATGATACCTCTGACCGTCTCCGTTAGCATGCGATTTCGTTGTTTTATCCATTAAGCAGATATTAGGGAAAATACTCTCTCAGCACTTCCATTGTGACTTGGGATAAATAAATAGAATTTACATATTTTTTTAAGAGTTCTGAGAAAGTTTCAGTGCTCGCAGAACTATTGGAATTGAAGAATTTGCACCATTGTTTATCTAAACTTAAATCTTTGTCAAAATTAACTTGATTGGCATATATTTGTACATTGCAGAATAAAATTGATAAAATAGCTTAGAATCATGAATAGTGACTCTTTTAGAGTGTAAGAATTCAATGCGTGTCAATCGGTCATCATATTTTATGTTTTTTATGTGCTCCAGCTTCAACTATTGAAAGCGGTTAAATTCTTTCATAGGTTTTCACCACTTGTTTAGATATTCTATATATAATATCGCACATTATTCAATATTCATATTCTAGTTGAAATGCGAAATGCCGGACATTTCAATTTATTTTTAATGTCTGCCGTACAAGATAAAATGATTAAAAAAGAGAACATGTCCTCCTTTTGCCGGACGGATGGTAACCCTAATTGCAAAGATCAAACCAATTCCACTTGAAATTCCCGAGATTTGAACCCAGGTGTCCGGCGCAAAGTCAGCATTCGGCTGGTCGATGAGCCTGCAGTTTGCTTTCCATTCCCATACATATAATGGATAAAAAGTGCAGTGCACCACGTAGAGCTGCTAAACAAAGAGAAATTGCAAGGCGAGACTCGTTCGCATCAGGTTACAATGTCATGTGCAGTTCATGGTTCAGTCATATTCATAGCGCCGTGTTACTCCCAGAGCAATTATAATAAAGATGTATAAGTCCATAGTTGCCAAGTCGCTCAAGTATTTTTCCTTTGCTTTTATCAGTGCGCATGATATGTTACGATCTCTTTCCGTCTTTACGTTAATTTAATGCTTCTTGTTTCTCTATAAAATTTCCATGCCATGATTTAGTTCTCTGCGTCTGTAAATTGTAAATTTCTTCCGCTGCTCCAATGTAGATGACAAACTGACCTAGTACAATATTTTGTAGTTAATAAAATGTGGTGCAAACATGTAGTTATAAATCCAGTTCCTAGGGGTTCTGTTTCATACGAAAGCAGCAGAAGCTAAACTTTGTCTCGAAGGATTGGGTATATGTACAGGTACTGTATTCCGATTTATTGCCTTACGTCGTCTTCAGCAGTGACTTAATGGTTCGATTCTTGACAAGGAAATGGAGGTATAAAAAACTGTATGTTATGTTCTTTGTCTTGTTCGTTCCATAGTGCTTAGCCTTAAGTTGTGATGATCTGTTGTATTGATCTTGTTGGTCAAAAGCCACGCTATTGCTGTGTGTCTAATGTTGATTCTTAATCTATATAAATTGAGAACAAGACATACCAAACATTTGAGACATTCGAAGCAAGTGTTGATATCCCAAGATTCCATCTTTTATTTCTGAGATATTTTCTGATGTTAACAAATTTAATAGTCATAAGTGGTGCCTTATTGGTGTTACTTGTCAATTCAGATGTCTTCGGACAGTTGACTAAATTGGCTAAACAATAACAAATTGGACAATCATAATCTTATCACTTTCAATGTAATGTATTTATATTAACTTCCTGTTAATTTTAAAGTGCAAAGAAATAAATACATTGCGCCGCGCCGTAGCTTCGTGGTCTAAGACGTCTTCTAAAGTTTGGTTTTTCTGAACCGACACATGCGACGTGAGAGGTGCGAGGCCCACCTTGCACAAATCCGGACTACACGAGAGATAGTGAGTGGTTTCTCACAGTTATAGAAACCACTCACTATCTCTCGTGTAGTCCGGATTTGTGCGAGGCGGGCCTCGCGCATGCGTCAGTTTATAAAAACCCAAGGCATGAGACATGGCCTTAGACCATCGTTACGGAATGAGCGCTGGTTCAAGTCTTGATGGGGAAAGAAATTTTCGCGTGAAATTGCGACCAGTGTATAGGACCGGTGACTACCAAGCGTCGTGATGAATTTGGGAAGCTACACTAAATAGCGAAATCCGGTTTCGCAAGCCAGCTATAACGCTGAGGAGATCATCGCAATAATCGCACGTTATCTCCGTATTGGTTAGATGACCTTTCAGCTCTGCCGAGGCATGTGGACGTGAAGTCAGCAATCGTTTGATAGGCCTTGCCTACACTCCATGGGCTGTCGCGCCACGGATATACATACATAAATTTAGACGAGTAAACTTAGGATAATTAATGTAGGATAGATAAAAATAGGCATTAGATATAGTGAAAGACTAAAATTTTCACAACAGAATAACAAACCTACATACGCCTAAAGAGTGACAGAAACGAAGCATAATGTGTATTTTGTAAACATAGTCTGCAGGTAGCAAGGCATGTAGTATTAGCTTTATTGTAATGGGACATGCTGTTGAACTAATACTAAAAAAAATACATACATACATACACACACGTACATACGTACATACATACATACATACATACATACATACATACATACATACATACATACATACATACATACATACATAATTCGACTCCTAATGTTAACTATCTGCTTTTAGAATTTGAGCTCTTTGGTCCGTTTAGGACTCACTTTCGTGATATTTGTGTACCACCACCACACATTTACAAGTACTGAAAATGGAATGGAATTTCGAGAGAGAGGCACTACGATCGCGCTGCGGCCTTTCAAGATCTGTTGCGCTAACCCATAAGCTAGGCGCATTCTCAAATCCACACCGGCTGACTAGACTAAGGTTCGCTGCGTACCCAGGTTTCGAGCAGGCAACACCACTCGTCCCTAGACCAACCCTCTCCGTACGTCGCCAGCCGGCGTTCGAGGAATGCTATGGAGTGATGACGGAATTATGTGCATGTCTAATATGGGAAAATGGGAGACCCTGAGAGAAACCCCAACTGGTACCTTGTCCGCCACAAGTGTCGCTATGGTGAGAAATCCGAGACCTGACCGAGACTCGAACCCGAACCGCCAGTGTGACAGGCTGGAGGTCTGAGCACTCAGCCACCGCAGATAAGTAGTGAGACTTCAATTCATATGGCCAACATGGCGCAAGGCCTCTACCTAACACGACATACAACAAAAATATACCCTGTCTCTACAGCGGGAGATACGTTTTTATTTATTTATTTTTTTTTTTTTGCCGGAAAAGCAAGCCTGTTTCTCTTGGTTTGTGGCTGTAATTTATTTTCGTTATTTGAGGTTGCTTGGAAAACTTTCATGAGGTCGTGTAATTTAACAAAATGGTTTTAAAAATTCATAACTTAAGCAAATATCTTTAGCATTGAAGTGTATTGGTAAATGGAATATAAAGAAATACATGTGTGTACACGTTCTTATCGTGAAAGAAATGGAAATGCAGCCCCGATTAGATACTACACGGTATTAGTATCTTTCAAAGCACGGCAAAATGTCAGAGGGAACGAACCGCGTATTTATTGCCCTGCAAACAAGAATTACAGTAGTTCATCGTTCTTTGTTTTAGCTGTTCTCGCACTGAATCGCGGTATTACGTGTCAACTTTTAATTCTGGGAATTAGTGACTCACAACATTACACAGCGAGTCCTTTGAAATGAATTTTCTCTGGGAGCACCAGCTTTGTAACTCGTGCATGTAGCACACTGTAATTCTACGTGGCCCTCGAAAGTTCAGTAACAATCTTGATAATAAAAGTACTCTCTGCCTACCCAACACGAGTGTCAACTAACAGAAATACTGGAAAGAGGCACTTCTTGCAAATAAAAACCAAATTTTGGGACAAGTTCATGGAGAGTAAGATTGACGTTTTCGAATATGGGTTCGAATTTCACTTCGGCTGATTACTTCGTTTGTTTTTTTCTGAGATTTTTCAAAATGTGAGGACGTCAGGTAATTCCATAGTGAATCATCTCGCAAAATACTATATCGCTATCACACATTCCTGCGACGGTAGATAACCTCGCATTGACAAATTTTCGGAGTGATACGAGGAATAAAAAGCATGTTTGTTGAGTAACTTCCTTATGATGTTAAGTGTCGTCAAGATGAATCTTTGTCCTGGTCGCCGAGGTCAACGGATCTGACAATGTTGGATTTATGTGCAATGGGATATATGAAAAACATAATTTATGATATAGGAGTGAAGGGCGAAGAATTTTGTTGCTCATATTGCAGAAGCAGCACAATCATAGGATGCTTTGGAATTTTCGAGTGCGTTAAGATCATCGCTGTCACATCGTTTATAGTTTTGCTCTATAGTTGGTGACAGGGTTTTTTGACATTGTTTCTAGCGTATAATCAAATATTAATCAAAGTAGTACTGTTTCAGCGGTTATTTGGTGTTACAAACTACAGCTTTACCTACAAACATGTTAATGGTCCGGAGTGTTTCAAGGAAGCACATCCGAACATGTTTGTTCAAAGATATATTTCTTTTGATCCCGCTTATCACATAAAAATTTATTCGCGCAGTTTGTATATGATTAATTTCATTATCAAAACTACAGATGTACATAGTTTTTAAATGTAACAAACATTTTAAAACTCAAAATATTCATAAGAATTTCGATGTGGAAAGATGCATCTGTAGATATATAGGTGGGCAAAATAAAACTGGCCCAGAAAATCTGTAATATTTACATTTATATATATTTACAGTTATAAGGCTGTTTAAGAATACCAGGGTTTACTGCACTCGAGCAATGTTTTCTGGTGTTCGAACTCTTTTCGGATAGTTAAGGTTTTTATTCGCTACAGATCCCTTTTCACGCCATTTTGCCACTAAGTTTTGCATTGCAACCCTTGCAGGAGGTTTTGCCAAAACACGTCCAGTCTGAAACTCTTGCGCAAACAGTTCCGCATACCTTTTCCATGAATTATGCTTCGCATAACACTCGACAATGAACACGCGTTGTTTTATCGTGAGCACCATTTTGTGTTGCATTCAACTGGCCACTAAACACGTCTGCTTCTCCCATTGTTGCATCGAAATCACGATTTCCTGCATTGTCAGGATCATTTCCGCGTCACTCTTATACATATAAATTCTTATATTTCATATATATATATATTCCACGGGCCAGTTTTATTTTGAACACCCCGTATAAAACAGTCCCAGAAACAAAAAAATGGCCCGACTCTTGAAGCTCCTTACAGAGCACGATTCACACCACAATGATTTAACAAACGGTTTTCAATCTAATATTATTTAAATAGTGTTATAGGAAAGTATTTCACAATTAATGCGAAAAGCACGAAATTAATCTGAAAATAAGATCAAATTAATGCCTGAGAGCCATTGTGTAACAATACGACAACTCCGATTATGACATTTCATCGCAAGCATTAGAATAGCTCTGTGCTAGCGTGCTTGATCGCAGACTACAAAGTTCAGGACTCGGATACTATAGAGAAAAGCTTTTTTTTTAATTAACTATGCAGGTTAATTTCGTTTACCATCATTCTGTTTTGCTGCACAATTTTTAATTTGTCCTCTGCTATTACGAACTGATCAATTTTCACCGCATCTTTTCAAATGCCTTTCGGGTTACAACCCGAAGTGAAATGAATTTCAATAGCAGCGAAAGCGATCTCGTGTGTACCGCTGCTTTGGAGCACTCAGTGTGCGCAATGTGTTGAATCTGGTACGTAGAAAATCAAGGCGAGTCAATTTATTTTCTGGGACTGTACTGCACCGGTACCACGTAAAATAAATGTCACCCAGTTTCGAGAATGAAACTACAGTTATGTTGGTTTGAATGTTTTATTTTGTTTCTGTTTCCAAATGGAGAGGATGGGTCTATGAGAAGAGAAGTAATTAATGAAGTGCATACAATATATTTTCTTTTTCATATGAAGTTACATTCCGAAATCAGTCCCAGATCACAACAAATTTTTCACTATGGTTCACTCAGTGTGTATCGTACATATCTAGTATCACTCCAATATTGCAGAACTAGCGATTACTAGTCTAACTAGTGGTCGCCAAGATCTATAGCTGCTCTCGATGCCGAAATATTAATGAGAGAGGCCGCTCGGCACGGATAATTTATACGCAAAATTCGGCTCCCTCAAGTCCGTACCAAGGTGAAGTGACGCCATTGGACGTTGTCACACAAGTTACATTGGTTTATGGCCTAACTACTAATAATATTAGCACTCGGCTGTAGTTCATGATCTTGTTGCAGTAATAATTTCAAATTTTGTCATTTTTTGTTTCATTATGGATTTCAGACAATTGGACCGGATACTTTTCTAGACTTGCACGCTTTAAGACTTCCATGAAGTACTGGGCACAGAACATAACATAGGGCATCACTTTCGTAACGAACAAACTTGCGTTGGATTAGACAGAAATAAACACGCAACCATGATCTTAACCCAGCGTTTAAACTGGGATTAAACCATTACCACTTCATAGAACATCTTGTTATTCATCATCTTTCACAGTATCCGCCTCGCGACAATGGAATTTCTTGCCACAAAGTATTAGGGGCTGCAAGACAATAAACATTTTTAAAAACAGCTTAACAGGATAATCTTCTTAGCAATCATACTGACTTAAACTATCACGGACTATACTGACTTCATAATAGCATTGTATTTTCAAAATTGTCTCATAATAATCTTTTTCTGTTATCTAACATTATTTGAAATATATTAAAATTCTATGTATTTTAGCTTAATTCTGCTACACAGTTTGTATTTCATTGTTTAATTAATAGTTCATAGTATTTTGCTGTTTAATTAATAAATAACTCTTGTATACATGTTGAATTCTTTGTAGCTTGTAAGTTCATACATATGTATGTATACTTTTTGCTGGTTGAGTGGAAGAGAAGGCCATACGGCCTTAACTCTGCCAGCTAAAATAAATTATTACAGTGTTATTATTATTATTATTATTATTATTATTATTATTATTATTACGTGGATCATGGTCGACAAATATTACTTTTATCGTCTAAAATTCTAAATAAATACACATTAGCCAGTATAGCCACACGAGTTAAATGGAATTGAGTTTGAACATGTGCTAAATGAATTTGGGACTAAATCTCATAGAACACCGGGAACTTAAAGTTATGACTAGTTATGACAATAAACATGAAGTGTGAATGTATTTGCATATTAATATCCTTTTGGGTGGGAGGGGAAGGTACTGCACTGCGGATCATATCGACCTCGGGATCCTAAACTCTCAGTGTAGTACGGGATTTGGTTTTATGTTCCAGCACTTCATCCTCTCCTATAAACACGATAGTGTGTGTACGTATCGAATACGTTTTGATGGGTGGAAGTTGAATTTCTGCCCGAGGCTCTTGATCGGTTGTAACGCCCACGAGTCGAATAATGTTCTACATGGGATTTTGATCTTCTCCGTAAAGCTGTTGACATTATAGTATCAGTAGTCTGCTAAGGTAATAGGTATTTGCTCTAAGCCAGAGTTGGTAGCGAATCTGCATTTTTATCAAATATTACGAGTCCTAGATAACGCTAGCATGTAACCGAAAATGTACCTTCCTTTCGGGTTTAGAGGTACGAAAAGAATTTATGCTGCAACAATATCGGATTATAGAAAGAGAGTCAGTCGAAACCCAGCTGACGTACAATTTAGTGGCGTAATCTACAAACATGCTTAGCACATCAGTGAATCAGAAATATTCAAAACAGTCATAAGTCGAGGGAAGTTGTTCTGATATTGAGGGAAATTTCATGCTTCGGGAACATCTAACAAAATTTACAAACTTAACAGAACGTAATTTTTGCCAAAATACAGTACTTAAGTTTCAAATATGTACCCTTCTTCTCTGTACATATACAGTTTAGTTATTTATTTTGTTAGACTTAACTGCAAAAAAAGAAAAAAATAAAAATAGTACGTCCTTCAACTATATTATAGGGCCTGCTACTATTATACTATACTATACTATACTATACTATACTATACTATACTATACTATACTATACTATACTATACTATACTATACTATTACTGTACTATACTGCTGCTGCTACTGCTTTGTTTTCCATTTTGATTGGACTACAAGTGAGCTGAAGTGAGAATTTCTTTTACCCATAAAGAGATTAATGCATTTACCAAATTGAATAAGTACCATATTAATTACATTTATTACAGTAACTAGCCGTACCCGTGCGCTCCGCTGCACCTGTTAGAAATAAATATAAAGTAATTACATAATTAAAATAGGATTTTTCATCCAGGGAACAACTTTTACAACAGCGCAAGATAATCTGCTTCGCTCATTACCCAATTTTTTTTGCATTGCATTTATTGCATATATATTTTATGTATTTTAACACGATTCAATTGAGCATAGTTAAAATTTGAATTATAAAATAATGGATTGCTAAGCTAACGTACTATTACTGCATACTAAATCAATACACTCTCGTTGTTCGTTAATTCTCTGAGATTAAAATGAGTGTACATAAATATTATTTTAAGAAATGCAGAAAACGAATGTACAAAATAGCCTATCAAATTTTCTGTGCATAAGAAGCTATTTTAATCTTACCTGTCCTCGATTTACTCAGACGTTACTGTAATAACATTATAGCATTATGTCCATCTAGAGAAACTACACTTTCCAATGGTGAAATAATAATAATTAATTATACAAATCGGTTAATTTAGCTTCTGATATTACTTCATACAAATGCAGAAACTTTCTCTGTAGGCTATGTTTAATAGCTTTCGATTTTTGATGTTCAAGGCCCCTGTTTCGATTGTTGTTGTTCAAGGCCCCTTATAGACGAAGTCATTTGTTCTTAATTCATTGCACCGTCTTAGATGGCGTTATTTTAATTTTAAAACTCATTTATCTCATTAAATATCAGTCCTATCAAAATTTTGTAAAGAATAAAACTTATCGGAAATCATTTTTAAAGAAACTTTTGTCATGTAACATTTTTCACAAAAATCAATAGTAAGCGAGATATTTCGATCTATTTCATTCAGGCCCCCTTATAACCCCCCTTTTAAATAAAGTATTTTGAATGCCATATCTACAATGAACTTAATTTATATTCCAATTTTCATATAAATCGGTTCAGCCATTATTGCGTGAAAAGGTAACAAACATACAGACAGACATACAAACAAACATTTCAAAAATGCGATTTTCGGTTTCAGGGTGGTTGATTATATATGTTAGGACCAATTATTTTTGGAAAATCGAAAATTACCAGAAAAATTTCGGCTATAGATTTATTATTAGTATAGATAATTTGATTAATTTCATAACTATATTAAGTTCTATCCCGCGCCGTGGCGTCGTGGTCTAAGGCATCCTGCGTCGGACTCGCGTTACGGAATGCGCGATGGTTCGAGTCCTCATGGGGAAGACATTTTCTCATGAAATTTCGGCCAGTGTATGGGACCGATGCCCACCCAGCATCGTGATGCACTTGGGGAGCTACGATAGGTAGCGAAATCCGGTTACGCAAACCAGTTATAACGGCTAGGGGGCTCATCGTGCTAACCACACGATACCTCCATTCTGGTTGGATGATCGTCCACCTCTGCTTCGGCATGTGGTCGTGAGGCCAGCAGCCGGTTGGTAGGTCTTGGCCCTTCATGGGCTCTAGCGCAATGGATAAGGATATTAAGTTCTATGAATCAAATATATAATAGCTGTTCATTAAAAATTCAAAACACTTCTAGAATAGTAATATTAAAAAAAACACATTTCCTGTTAATTTCATTGTTCTCAATAATTATGTTCAATCGTTTATTTGAATTATTTTCATATATTTTCAACAGAACAAGTCCTATAAGTAGGCTTACATGTAATCTAAATCTAATATTGGCTTCACCAATGTGAGAAATATTTGAATCGTGAATTGCAGAAATCCCACATGTCCATTTTAATTAATTTTTCAGAAGGCACAAAAAAGCGTTTAGTATTTTGAAGTGATCATTTTTTTTTTTATTAAAGCATACTAATACATTCTAGTGTTTGGCATACATGAACAATAATTTTTCTCTTTAGTATTTTCTGGAAAAAAAGTCTGAATTGCTTTGACATGTGTGGTGTCTGCAATTTACAAGTATCAATCATTTTATTTCTTTAAAACAATTTTTAGGTGGAGAAGACGAAAAAGGTGAATCTTTATCAAATAAAGAATTTTAAATGTATATTTAAATCAATAAATTTAAAAAAAGTACACAACATACAAAAGTGGAAAATTACGTGAATATCATATTCAATTCTTCAGATTTCTTTAATTCTATAAAAAGACAAAGAAATGCAAATTGAAACTTTTTTTTTGTTTCTGAAACAATCCACATGCTCTGGATTTGTGATTTTCCTGCAATTTGCTGCAATTCACTGTACTTATTGCTGAAATGATGGAGGAAAACTACTGAAAGATCATATTGGTCTATCTCGAGTTTTGAACGTGTGTGATTTGTTATATTCCGAAATAAATGTTGCCAAAGAAACCGAAATGAAGCAATTGAACACAAGTATCGATGCATTAAATCCCCCTTCTTTCGTAAGTAAAAAGGTGCTTTGATTTTTATATCTTCTTTATGACGACGTTTTAGCTGTTATCCTAGCTTTTTAATAGCTGTAGCCTACTTGTTTAAAAAAAAAAAGTCAGAGGGTGCTATGCATAGAAATTTCGCTATCCCGCGCTACGAGCGTGCTCAACTAGCCCCGGCTATCGACTGATTACTTGTACAGGATTCATATCATATCATATCGCTAACACTGGTTTATGAATATGAAAAACGTTAGTTCGCTGATCATCCACCGGAAGCCCGCGCTAAGAATGTCTATGAATGTGGACCTTAGTGTTAATATACACGCTTGTCTTAGTCCTTGTTTAAATATTCAGTTTGGAAAGAGCATTAAATGAAGAATTGCAATATGACTGTAGTAATGGAGGAAAATTGAGCAAATGCTACTTTGTAATCTTGCATATTGCTGATGTCAGTGTTTAGAAACTAGGAAAATGTCTCCGACAGTCTAGTGAAGCACTGCAATTTCCTATGCATCATTTCTAAATATTCTCAACCACAGTGACTGAACTATATACTTTTTATAAACTGATGACATCACTGCATGCAAAATTCCTCGAACACCAGTGTGTATCTAAGCAAGCACATGCATCCTACACTCTGCATCCTGTCGCCGTGGTTCAAACTACTGACCGCCTTCTTCTCTTGAACGATTTACGTACAATACATATGCAGGTCTCCTTGAAGGTCAGATGTTAGAACCCCTATGAAACTGCATAGAACTCGTAATGAGACATTGATCCCGGAATGGTTTACGCTGTGTTGATCTCGTATTTACTTTTCTCGTAATAAGAACGAAAATCATTTTCACTAATTACCAAAAAGCATTTAAATAAAGAAATACTCGTAAATGTGGTTTCAGGCGTAATAGATCGACTATTGATCAGATTTTTTGTATTCGACAGATATTGGAGAAAAATGGGAGTATAAGGGTACAGTACATCAGTTATTCATAGATTTCAAAAAGGCGTATGGCTCGGTTAAGAGAGAAGTTTTATATAATATTCTTATTGAATTTGGTATTCCCAAGAAACTAGTTCGATTAATTAAAATGTGTCTTAGTGAAACTTGCAGCAGAGTCCGTATAGGCCAGTTTCTATCTGATGCTTTTCCAATTCACTGCGGGCTAAAGCAGGGAGATACACTATCACCTTTACTTTTTTAACTTCGCTCTAGAATATGCTATTAGGAAAGTTCAGGATAACACAGAGGGTTTGGAATTGAACGGGTTACATCAGCTTCTTGTCTATGCGGATGACGTGAATATGTTAGGAGAAAATCCACAAACGATTAAGGAAAACGCGGAAATTCTACTTGAAGCAAGTAAAGAGATAGGGTTGAAAGTAAATCCCGAAAAGACTAAGTATATGATTATGTCTCGTGATCAGAATATTGTACGAAATAGAACTATAAAAGTTGGAGATTTATACTTCGAAGAGGTAGAAAAGTTAAAATATCTTGGAGCAACAGTAACAAATATAAATTACACTCGGGAGGAAATTAAACGCAGAAGAAATATGGGAAATGCGTGTTATTATTCGGTTGAGAAGCTTTTGTCATCTAGTCTGTTGTCAAAAAATCTGAAAGTTAGAATTCATAAAACAGTTATATTACCGGTTGTTCTGTATGGCTGTGAAACTTGGACTCTCACTTTGAGAGAGGAACAGAGATTAAGGGTTTTTGAGAATAAGGTTCTTAGGAAAATATTTGGGGCTAAAAGGGATGAAGTTACAGGAGAATGGAGAAAGTTACACGACGCAGAGCTGCACGAATTGTATCCTTCGCCTAACATAATTAGGAACATTAAATCCAGACGTTTGAGATGGGCAGGGCATGTAGCACGTATGGGCGAATCCAGAAATGCATATAGAGTGTTAGTTGGGAGGCCAGAGGAGAAAAGACCTTTGGGGAGGCCGAGACGTAGATGGGAGGATAATATTAAAATGGATTTGAGGGAGGTGGAATATGATGATAGAGACTGGATTAATCTTGCTTAGGATAGGGACCAATAGCGGGCTTATGTGAGGGCGGCAATGAACCTCCGTTCCTTAAAAGCCAGTAAGTAAGTAATACTCGTAATAATCGTCTTCGGTTACCATGCTAGCCGTTGACCCGAAGTTCACGGGTTCAAACCCGGTCTAGGACGATGGACTTCAAAGAGTGGTGAAATCCTTAGTATGACTTCCTTTGCGAAGAAAGTAAAACAGTGGGTCCGTTTTCTAGATTTATAGCATGAAAAAAACCGCAAGCAAAATTGGCGCCCATTTCTCGCTCCCATTTAATTTCGACAAGGAATAATTTCTGTCATTGAAAACATAATTAAATAAATAAAAATTGTTTCCTTGTTTTTATTTTTCTTCATCCGTTTACCTCCCCCGAAGTATAGATCACTGCGGTAGGTGTAGGGGAGGGAAAGTATTGTCTCTGAATTCACAATTAGACATCTACACAGTGCGAGCCTCACTGGATGTGAAATCGGCACAACGAAGGGCCACCACAGAGACGTCACAGGACGATCTCAAGACAGCGGACAACCATTCAGTCCTATAGACGAAAGATACATTTCTTTCATTGCCTACGTCAGAAATTAAACCACGGACCGCTTGGGTGAAAAATATCAGATATCAGAAGATGTAAATACATTGTAGAATAAAAAAAAAACTATACGTATGCATAAAGAACTCCGATATCAGCGATTCTTTAAGAAAGAAGACTCATATTTTAAAATAGAGTTCAACATTCAAACTATTCTGCAATAAAGACTTCCCCGAAGACCGGGAATATTACCTATGGATAGATTCTTAATTCGTAAGAGAGGGTGGTACAGACGGATGCTGAAGCCACGAAGTGAAGAGGAGAAACAAAAAAAAAAAAAAAAAAAAAAAAAACAAGACTATGAGTTAATGGCATCGTTAGTACTGTCTCTGTATTTGGGAATTATCTATTTTTAACCTCTTCAACATTCAGGCGCATTCAAAGAAAACAATTTCCTGCAGAGAACTCCATTACGTTGACTGCTCGTTAGATGCTAGTCTTTGTCATAGCTATCAGAGTTAGAAACGGTTGAGACATTACACCATGTTTGTTCAAGACTTTATGCTATGGTTAGCAGATAAATAGAGAGAGAGGGTTTTTTTATTGTTTTTACAAGTTGTATATAAATTACTGCAGACCAACTTCAACAGTGTCTTAATAGTTTTGAAAATATACTGACACAGGCGCTTTACGCTTGTTTGGTGTTGTTCGGCATGTGTCCCATGTTCTGTGTATTGCTCAGAAAAAAAAAAAAAAAAACCAGCGGGAAGGTTTGGACTACTTACACAATTGTTTAGAAAGCCGTAAATAGATCAGTTTTAAGCGATGGGATACTAAGAACAGAGTAGATTCATTTTTCAACGTTGAGATAATTTATAAGTCGTTCATTATTACCAATGGTACAAACTGCAGGATGATACTTCTTGTAGCTTGTAATACACCGTGTCCCGCTTAGTGGGATCGAGAAATAAATGCTCACCATTTAAAATCAGATGAAGATATTGTTTTATTCACATCTGACAATATGCAGAAACCGTCCAAATTTATGTAGGGCCTACCAATGGTTTAAAAACAGTTGCATGTTCATTCGCATAAGCACTAACGTTTATCGCCGAAACAAGCCTGGCTCCATTCAGTAGAACATTCCGTCATTGGATCATTCTCCTTCATCGAGACGACAATCAAAGGGAATGTGTATCTGGACATGTTGCAGAACTTTTGTTGTTGATCAACTCCTCTAGGATTGGTTTTTCAGCAACAAGGAGAATCCTTGTCTGGCCACCTAGGTCACCCGTCTTAACGTCCATTGACCTCTTTCTGGGGATGACGAATGTTGTGTACCAACGTGGTACAGTTGACACTTTGGAAAAACTGAGACAACGCATTATAAATGCAGCTGCGCTAATCACTCCACAAATGTTATGGAACACTTGGCCACTATACACCAATAATGATACGATACCAACAGAAATGAGATAAGTTGCAAAGCAACAAAAGCACTAGACACTTGGTTTAAAACTCAATATAATGAGAACTGACAATGTTATTGACTTTGGGTGCTGAATTCATTATTAGTTATTTAAATAGGCCTACTGTTACAATTTGAATAAACTGTACATGGTAGCCAACTTTTACATTAAACTGCAATAAACCTATGACTCTAAACTTAAAATAATAAAGTGATTTTTATGAGTTTTCTAAAATAATAATTCATTACGTAATTACTTATTTCCTCGATTATGATTTTCAGTTGGCAGAGTTGTCTATTTCATTTTGCATAATTCATTTAAAAAAAAGGCTTGTTCCTGGATTTTGAGGCCCCAGAATCATGAGGCCCTGAGCAGAGGCACCATAGGCTTCTGCCTAAATCAGGCCCTGGCGTGCCCTTCGTATTTTATTGTTTCTCACTGAGGAGAAAAGACATTGAAGAGCACGTGAACACTGCTTTGCAGAAACCTATTAGGAATCATATGACAAAATCTTGATAATTTCTTAAGTTAGCTTCTGATAACTCGATGTCGCTCGGAAAAAAATCTGGCGACCTTGATTATTGTGCACCATTTTAATGATACAGATTGTATCACAAATTATTCATTATCCACGAGCTTCATTGATTATTTGCACCATAAGAGTAAATAGGCCGACGCTTGATTCTACAGTACACACAGTTTATCCGTCTCTCTCCACTTTGGCTGAGAATGATGTGCATTATCGCATACACGCTGTCTGTGATATGATGACGACGTTAATTCCAATATTGTGAACATCAGCTTTATCATGTTGCATGCTGATAAGGCGTAGTGAGAGGGATGTACGGAGTGGCGTCGCGATAAGCTGATTCACAACATTGCGGCAGGGCCAGACACACACAGGAAAACCCCTGCAGTTCCCGGCAGGTGGATGCTGCGTCTGCTAGGTATTGTCTTGGACCTCCTTGGCCTTGGTCTTGACCTTCAAAGGTGAACTCTTAACGTAGAACTGGTTACGATCGTCGTTCTAGTTACGCGTACGATGCTGAACTAAACAGTTTTGTCTAAATGTATTGTAGATGAAGAAGAAAATTAATATTAAATAAGTTTTGAGAGCATTTCGATGTGGAATTTCCTACAACGTCTGAATCTCATATCGTCGTTGTTCCTGCAATAACATTTATGTGACATATTTATCGATTTTAAGATTTTTTCTCTATTAAATAACTTAAATAGTGATACAGCAAATAAAATCTCCTATATATAATTATAGAGTGTTAGTTGAGAGGCCGGCGGGAAAAAGACCTTTGGGGAGGCCGAGACGTAGATGGGAAGATAATATTAAAATGGATTTGAGGCAGGTGGGATATGATGGTAGAGACTGGATTAATCTTGCTCAGGATAGGGATCAATGGCAGGCTTATGTGAGGGCGGCAATGAACCTCCGGGTTCCTTAAAAGCCAATAAGTAAGTAAGTATATATAATTATATTTATTTTTTCGAAAATGTAAGAATTCACAGTCTCCTATGTATCACTGTCATAGAATGAATAAATGTGTTTTTTCTTGCTATTGAAATTTTTTATATTTTGTACATAGTAGTTATTGCAGGAACAACGACGTTAAGTTTCTGATTGTTTATTACTTTATTGTAACTGAGCGGTAGCGTTACCGCAAATTAGTTTCCCTGAACACTTGCTTCCGCGACGTGTGTCGAGGATTGTCACTTGTGTTCCAACATTTTGTTAAAGGTCCGTTTAATCTTGTTTATTGTTCCAGGACTTCTGAATATGAATGAACAGCACCAAAAGATTAACATTTTCTTTTCGTATATGTATGTGTTCAACGCTATTATGTTGTGACGATGAAAATTAGTAGCCTATATACTAACCGTGTTTAGAAAATGTCGATTAAAATATATACTAAAATGATTCCATTTCTTATGAGAAATGTGATATTCCCATAGCTATTATGTGAAGCAAAGCAAGTGTTTATCTGCCTTTCAGAAAGGTGCTGAATTTCTTGCACATGCGCATAACTTTATCGCGCGAATTGGGGACACAGTGAAGTTCACTGTACTTACGCAAAACTGTTATCAGTTACCTCACACTACATTTTCTTCCTGAAACTTATCTATAATTGCATGTATATTCGATAGAGGTGTACTATTTGCCGAAAGACAAGCCCGCTGTCGGATTTCTTTCCGGCGCGGCGGGACGAAGAGAAATTTTGTTAGGAAGAAGATTTTGAGGCAAGTTTGTATGGGTATGATCGTTGTTGTTACTATAAACACACTATTTCTTTTAATTTTGTTGCGTAAAGCGAAGATATTGTATCTTGACATATTTATAAAATATCAAATCCACAAGACACAAGATTTAAAACGAAAATTTTCGGGACCGATAACCATACGGGAAATGTTTACAGTTAATCCCAACGTCTGAGTTCTCGTCAGTTATGTAAAAAGAAAATTTACAACTATCTCAACTGCACCGTTCTTAATAGTTTCATATGAAATAAATAGGTAGTAGGCTACATTTGTTAATAATTCAGACACTGGTATTAAGTTTTGTAGCAGTCAGGTGGTCCTGGTTCGAATCCTGGTCGGGGCAAGTTACCTGGTTGAGATTTTTTCCGTGGTTTTCCCTCAACCCAACATGAGCAAATGCTGGGTAACTATCGGTGCTGAACCCTGGACTCATTTCACCGGCATTATCACCTTCATCTCATTCAGACGCTAAATAACCTGAGATATTGATACAGCGTCGTAAAATAACCTACTAAAAAAATAGCTAATGTCTACTGATGTCGGCTAGTGAATATCACCACAAGAATATGGAATGTGTTGGTTGGAGCGCATGATTATGAAAGTGTGAACTCACACGAAATTAATTTTTCCTCAAAAGTCAGATTTATATTTTGTTGACGTTCGTCTATCATAGCCTGTACTATTTATTTTTCTAGTGCCAATATGTCTGAGGAAATTATTTGATTGTGAGATGTCATACATTAGTAGGCTAACAATACATGCAAACTCAAAGAAAGATAATCGTAGAAACTCGTTTAAATGCACTGTATCAACTGCGCGTTTGTCTAGCGTTAATGAAATTGAGAATTTATTTGATGAGATTGGTCAAATAATTAGCGAGAATACGTGGAATTCTTTTTATAGTCGGAAAAAAAAACTCGAAAATATCTCAACCAGATAATGAGCCTCACATAATTCGAACTCACCCCAGAATAGGGTGACCAGACATCCTCTTTTGTCCAGACATGTCCTTTTTAGGTCTGTGTCCGGGGTCCGGGCGTATGTTTTAAAAATCAAGAAATGTCCTCCTTTTCGTAACTTGTATGCCTGATGTTCTGAAACTATCTGATTTGACGCCTTTTTCAAGTAATTTGTCTGTAGGTGGTAGCGGCAACGATGTAATATAGCCCACTCTTTGCCAACGATCATAACTCTCATTCATTCATTCATTCATTTATTTTATTCCATAGATCTTACATGAGCAATGAAGCTTTAAGATGTGGAACATGTCAACATTTTACAATATTACAATTACAATTTTTACAAATTTTTATAGTTTTACAATTTAGTAATTTTCTACAATTTTTACAATTTTGTACAATTTTTTTACATTTTTTTACATTTTTTTTTACATTTTGGCGAGATGTAGTGAGATCCGAGGATTCGCCAAAATATTACCCGGCATTTGCCTTTTCGGTGGGGGAAACCTCGGAAAAACCCAACCAGGTAATCAAATCAAAGGGGGTAATCAAATCAAAGGGGTTGATGTCAAGGACTCGCCATAGACCATCCGGCTTCAGTCCCACGGCTGGGGAAAACCTCCGAAGAAACCAAAGTCCAAAGGGGGGTCCAACCCAAGCCCGAACGCAGCTCCGGATCAGCAGCCCAGCTCCTATTTCTAATTGTCGTTGTTTTCATACATGTAGCTAACTGTAAAATCATTTTATATTATTAAGTTTTGTCATAAGTGGACTTATGCTGTAATAAAATATGTATTGACATAATTTTAAGTATAATATACGCCTATGCCTAAATCTAAATAGATATTATTTATCCTCTTTAATAATTGAATCTGTTATTGTGAAAACACTGTTCTGCGCATACTACTTCAGTAGCATTTACATTAACCAAACAAAGTGCATTTCTTATCCATTTCTATAGATGAAATATGTGACTTATTTTATGATTTTAACAACAATATGTTATAGGAAAGAGTAAAGAGCACTCTGGTTAAAAAAGTAACATGCGCGCAAATGTCGCATGTTACGTTTTCGAAATAATCGATTCAATTATAGTTCCCTTGACTTTGATATGTAGCTAACTGTAAAATCATTATTATTAGGTTTTTCTTATTTATTTTGTAATAAAATAGATATTAATATACTTTTAAGTAGTATGATAGAACTCTAAATCTATACTGTAAATATTTTGTAATAAAATAGATATTGATGGAATTTAAACTACATGCATAATAAGTCAAAATCTAAATACATATTTTCTGTCCTCTTGTTTTTATCGATGTGAATCTGGTCACCCTACGCCAGACGGCATTTTAGAGTCAAGCTTTCTGTCCCTGAGCTACGCCGCCGATAGCTTTAAGTATAATCTTTACAATAATGTTAATTTAATAGTTTTTAAAAGATAATTTTTGCACTCTCTGCCCAGATGCTTTAAATATTCGTTTAGATATTCCGACAGAAGCACGTAGTTCTAGCTGCACTGTTATTTGAAATGTGCAGATAAATATCTTGGTTTAAGCGCTATTTCATTGAAAATATTTTAGGCCAGAAGTTTATAATCCGTTTCGCGACAGCTCATGACAGGCCAAGATCGACAAGCCAACTGCTGGTTTCACATCCACATGGCTTGGTAGAAGTTCATGTTACCCCATTACTGGCTGAATAATCGTTTAGTCAGCATAATCTCCTTTAGACGTTATAGCTACGCTACTCCGAAATTGCATGAGGTTTAAAACCGTTCCGTGACACTAGGCAAAGGCATGATGCTTTAGACCACGCGACCACGGCACGGGGCATGAAGATTATATCAACTTATATTTCAATGTTTTCTCTAATTGGTTATTTTACGACGCTTTACAAATTGTTATGGTTATCTAGCGTCTGAGTAAGATGAAAGTGATAATGCTAGCGAGATGAATCCAGGGTCCAGCGCCGAAAGTTACCCAGCATTTTCTCTTTATGGATTCAGGGAAAACTCCAGAAAAAAAAAACCCTCAATCAGTAAACTTATCCCAACCAGGATTTGAACGCGGACCCGCTGGTTTCACAGTCAGCTAACCGTTAACTCCACAGTGGTTGACTATTTCAATGTTACAATAAGGTAATAACGCAATTGGGGTCTTTGTGATATGGATAGTCTATTCAGTGTAATGCAGTTTTCTTATTTTAATATAAATGCACCCGTAGCTGAAGATTATGAGAAATTAAAGTTATAAAAATTAGAGAAAGATGCAAGATCTGGTGTTACAGAGAATAAGCAGTCTGCACGTAAATATCATTTATCTTCGTCAAATTCTTAATGATCTTTCGAAATCGTGTAACAATAAAAAAAAGCAACTTCTCTTGTTTAACTTCCAGTATATTATCGAAGTTCGGAACTGACGTGAGTAGGGAGATCTTTTTAACGTGCTCGGGTAGTGACAACTAATAAAAAGCGTGACAGTATCAGCTAACAACCCGTGAACACACCAGAGCGTGTGCACTGTCATGTTTGTCGTTTTATTTTCACTGTTAAGTCACCGTAGGATAAGTCCTTCATGACTGATAGCAAAAACCTAGTTGATAGGAAGAGAGGGATAACTGTGTCAAGTATAAAAGGGAATATGATAGGCCTAGTAGTGGCCATACACGTTCCTCATCATGACTTACAGCTAAAGCCTATTTACTGTGTCTTATGGTGGTTATAAATCGGTAGAATGACAAATAGTAAAATAGCAACTAGAAAATCTGTCCCTGTAACGTGTTTGTCCGTGTTAAGGCTGGTTCACAATAAACTGGGAACGGAAACGAGAACGAGAACGGAAATATTGTTAAAATACATGTATTTAAATGTGAGCATTCACAATTAACTATTGTGATTGCTCACATTTAAATACATTTATTTTAACATTACTGTATTTCCGTTCTCGTTGTCGTTTCTGTTCCCGGTTTATTGTGAACCAGCCTTTATATTCCCGGGACTTAATACCAACCTACAATGTGGAAAGTCGAACTCCAAGTTATTAATGTTCTTGCAGTTCTCATCATATTAGGAGATGGATGCGCATAGAAAAAGGTTGGAAGTAGGCCTACATAATATTACTCGACTGAGGTCAGTGGAGTCCTGCAGCCCGCAGCGCCACTTGTACTGCTCCTGCGTTCGTAGAGCGTCATCGCGATAGTTTACATTGAGTAATACAGTACGATTATTTAGACCTGACAGTCGCCGGCAATGTGCGCCTTGGTCAGGCGAGGTCCATTAAGTTACGCCAAGGAATGTTCAGGTTGCCTGCAGTCAGAGCGATCGGATGTCACGCATGCGGTATAGCATTGTTTTTCCAGTACAATTAAGCTGTACTGCATTCCTTTACCGACAGCTCGCCCTTATCTCTACTCCGGAATTCTCCCCACTACTCCTATTACTTCCCCTCTTTCGCGTCGCAGAGCTGTCAGAACTAAATAATCGGTCTGTACGCTGTTACGCCTTCGGGCGACAGAAGAAAAGAAATGTCAAAACTCTACAGGTATAGTCCTATTTTTGAGAGTTGAGACATGATATGACATGGCATGACATACGCACTGCGATCTGTGAACAACTGCCGTCATGTAGCGCGAGAGGCTTGTTTTTATGGTACCGGTAACGTTTGTGTTACCATTGTTATAAGTAGGGCTTGGACTTTTAGATGCTAAAAATCGGGAAAATATTTATTTTCTATGTTCTAAAAATCAGGAAAATATTTATTTATTTTTTATGTGCTAAAATCGGGAAAATATTTGACAAAAAAGGAAAAATATTTAATCATGTTTCAATATATAGTACACAATGAGATTCATCCCCACGTTGTCCATCACAAATGACTGACGATTATCGCGGGACACTGCCTTGTACTCTACCTTAAAAAAAAAAAAAACAATTTAATATGAAACCATGGTCATTTCTAGACGTGAAACTAAATTTCTTTTGAGAGATGAACTAGCACTTATTCAGTCTGCCTACAATTTTTTTAAGCTTAAATATTATGTTTAGAATAAAATTGAAGGGTGTGATCCCAGAACGCGTTCAGTCCGCTACGAACTGAGCACGTTTTCAAGTGCACAATAACACAAACTTTTAGACATTGATTGGCGTTATTTTTGAAGAAAACAAGCTTAAAATGTGATGATAGAGGTCTGAAAAATCATAAACGTGTATATATGTGTATATGTGTGTGTGTGTGTGTGTGTGTGTATATATATATATATATATATATATATATATATATATATATATACTTAACTTACTTACAAATGGCTTTTAAGGAACCCGAAGGTTCATTGCCGCCCTCACATAAGCCCGCCAGCGGTCCCTATCCTGTGCAAGATTAATCCAGTCTCTATCATCATACCCCACCTCCCTCAAATCCATTTTAATATTATCCTCCCATCTACGTCTCGGCCTCCCTAAAGGTCTTTTTCCCTCCGGTCTCCCAACTAACACTCTATATGCATTTCTGGATTCGCCCATACGTGCTACATGCCCTGCCCATCTCAAACGTCTGGATTTAATGTTCCTAATTATGTCAGGTAAAGAATACAATGCGTGCAGTTCTGTGTTGTGTAACTTTCTCCATTCTCCTGTAACTTCATCCCGCTTAGCCCCAAATATTTTCCTTAGCACCTTATTCTCAAACACCCTTAACCTATGTTCCTCTCTCAGAGTGAGAGTCCAAGTTTCACAACCATACAGAAGAACCGGTAATATAACTGTTTTATAAATTCTAACTTTCAGATTTTTCGACAGCAGACTGGATGATAAGAGCTTCTCAACCGAATAATAACACGCATTTCCCATATTTATTCTGCGTTTAATTTCCTCCCGAGTATCATTTATATTTGTTACTGTTGCTCCAAGATATTTGAATTTTTCCACCTCTTCGAAGGATAAATCTCCAATTTTTATATTTCCATTTCGTACAATATTCTGGTCACGAGACATAACTGAGCTAGTTTTGGGATCATATTCTTCAATTCTTCTTGCAAAATAGTTATCATGAACATTAATGCACCAAACGTAACAAATAAGACACGCATAGTTTCACAATAAGTCTTTTATTAACGATTCTGATATAAGTAATATGTTGCGCGATATAGTAGGCTGTAGAACAGCGGTCATCAGCACAGTGCACCCTTGGGCTAGCGTCTCTTACCTGCGGATAAGAAATTGCACTATCGTGCATCCGTGGCTGCTGGCGGGTCTCTCCCTTATGCACGACGGTGCATATTCCGAGACATTCCTTATCCTTTACCCATTTCAGCGCATACTGGCGACCACTGCTGTAGAATATACATAGATAAACCGTGGTACCAAGAACAAGTTCGTACAGTGAAGTGTATAAACGGGCTGAGTAATGTCCCGAAAAGAAAATATAGAAGAGAAAAAAAAATAAAAGATAAATGGCATCATATGTCATGTCACCATATGTTCCGTTTCTGTTATGCGACCACATGAACTGTTTACATTAGGAGTGGTATAAAAAGTCCATAACGCAATATAACATATCCTTATTTTTGTCTGCAATGACGCAATAAAGTTTTGAATTAAGTCCGGCTTTGTTTTTACAAAATATTCACATTCACCTAACAATATTTTGATGATATACTACTGGACACCGCACCTTAAAATTCTCTAAGATGTTTGTATGTCTTGTTGGCTACAGTTCTTTATGTAGAGAGCACTAGGTTCCACGTAACGTAGCAGGTTGTTTAGTCAGAGGCATACTGTCAGAGATTGAATATCTGTTTTGGAATTGAAATAATACTGTATTTTATGATGCGTAAAACAGAAGTTTGATTATAAATAGTTATATAGGTGCAGTGCAGTGCAGTGCAGTTATTTACTTTCAGACCTGCTCTAATGGTGGTCACACTTCTGTGTTTACAGTTCACTGTATAAAAGCGTTTTCTTTCAGTTATTGCATTTCATAACTTTGTATTAGTATTCCAAATTCTTCGTTGCTACTGTCCGTCCGAGTCTTTATGTCGCATCCCGGTTTCCCCCTGCCGTTTCTGCTGGCCCCTCTGCAAGAACTAGTAACTAGGCTCTTCGATTCTTTCCTCCAAATATTTGCTGTACGGAATTGGAAGTATACGTAATATTATATAACCTATTTCAAATCATTTAAAGAAAAGACCCCGTTAAGTAAATAACTACCACGTGATTTTCCCCAGTTCGACAACCCTGCGAATAACCACTCGGACAGATAGTATTGTGAGCAAACACGGAAACGTATGAATTCTAATACCAATTAAATTGCTTGTTTAAACATATTTTGAATTTCAGGAGTCGTTAGAGTTGATACATTGACAATAATATTATAACAGAGCAATCGTGAAATGGAGACAGTCTAAACCGAAAAATTCACAGAATTTCGTCAAATTACCTGAATTGACAAACATCCCAAGTACGTTGAAGTAAATTTTTCAGGAGAGCAAAAACACTAAATAGGCTTGTAATATAAGCATATTGAAATAAATATTTGTGTGATTACAAAAACGTAGGAGCCACCGGCGTGTCTCAGTCGATTAAGGCGTTTGCCTGTCGGTCTGAAGTTGCGCTCGGGCGTGGGTTCGATCCCCGCTTGGGCTGATTACCTGGTTGGGTTTTTTCCGAGGTTTTTCCCAACCGTAAGGTGAATGCCAGATAATCTATGGCGAATCCTCGGCCCCATCTCGCCAAATACCATCTCGCTATCACCAATCTCGACGCTAAAAACCTGGTAGTTGATACAGAGTCCTTAAATAACCAACTAAAAAAACACAGACTTAGAGTCCAACTTGGGATATTCTTTCTTACAGGATGGTAGCTTATGCAAAATTCATGTCAGGTAAAAGATCAAATTCGGTAAATTTTATACTTGCAATGTTTGTCAATTCAGGCCTTCAATTATAACCTCGAAATCGTTTCGCCAAATGCGTTTCGCTATCACCAATCCACCGATGCTAAATAACCGCATAGTTGATACAGCATCATTAAATAACAAATTTAAAAAATCTACCAGCTGTCGTATGCCTTGCTAACGTTCAATCTTTGGTTTATCTATTCAGATAATTAAATCGTCACTTTTTGAAGCTCTCAAGGAATAAAAGAATATAATAATTTACTCATTCAAGTCACGTCAGAACTGTCATTCATGAGTTTCGGAACTCCTTAGTTTTGAACGTTAAATTTAATGGTGGTGTCTGTTTAAACAGCGATGCTCCGAGTCGTAAAGGATGTTGGATTTTATTTGTTTTCTTGTCGGGTTTTACCATCACAGCAACCGACATCTCGGTTTTGCATGGCCTCCAGAAGTGTTGCTTCAAACCAAAGCCATCTGCATCTGCCCATGTGCCGAGCAGTTGCTAGAATCATTACCACAAGAAAGTGGCACAACAAACCTGCCTGTATGGCACGCTTTTTGTGCTCCACGTTTTTTTTCTTTCTATCTCTCTTTGCAACCAACAAAGCTGCTCTTAAGTTGACCCCAGGCGAGAATCATGATGAAATAGCTGCATAAAGACACGGACGAGTTTTTGAAGCAACATTTTCCTTAAGGGTATTCTTGCCAGGCGTGTGGTACCGAGAAAGGGAATGTATAGACTCCACATATCTGTGTCTGCCTTTTCAATATTGTGCTCACTACATGTTTCCTAAAGGACGAACACTGCTGCAGTTAAAAAGATTAAAGTGGTGTTGGATCTCAACAAAAATATTTCATTTACACCAGAGATAAATAGAAAATAAATGGTCAACAACAAAAGTTGGTATCTACCCTAAAAAGGTTAAAAAAATAATATTAATAATAAAACGACCTAACGCCATTTTGTGTGCCTGGGTTGGTATTTTATTCCCATTAAAACAATGATTTATACAATAAATTCAAGAATTTTTTAGTTGGTTATTTTACGATGCTTTATCAACTGCTAGGCCTATGGTTATCTAGCATCTGAATGGTATGAAGGTGATAATGTCGGCGAAATGAGTCCAGGATCCAGCGCCGATAGTTACCCAACATTTTCTCTTAATGGGTTGAGCGAAAACCCCGGAAAAACCTCAACCAGGTAAATTGTCCCAACCATGATTTGAACCCAGACCCGCTCGTTTCACGGTCAGGCATACTAACCATTACTCCACAGCGGTAGACTCTTAAGGAATTTAACTACACAAATGACACTAAAAAACGAACGAGGTGGCCCAGTGCTAACGCATTACACTCGCATTCTGTAGGTCGCGGGTTCAAATCCCGTGACCCGCCAATCTGACCGAGATTTTTCATGGTTTCCCTCAGTCATAAGGTCAAATGCAGGTTTGGAAATTTATATAACATGATTCATTATCGCCTTAATCACCATTATCATAATCATTAGGCTTACAATTGAAATCAGTTGAATGAATGTAAGCCATATACAAGATAATGATAATAGAAACAGAATCATAGCTTACAGCTATAGGCTACCAAAAGATCCTACACACACGATATGACCTAAATGTTAAAGCGTGTAGAAATAAACCTAACAAAAAATTATTTAACTGATGCTTCCTTGCGTTACTGAGACTAAGGATCATATACCAAAATCTTGAGAAAATAACATTTAAACGTTATAAAATAAGATTATAAGGCGACTTTTTTATCGACGCTGTGTCAATTACGAGACTATCCAGCGTCGAAGAGATTGGTGATAGCGAAATTGTATTTGTTGTGATGATTTCGGGGATTTACTTTCGAATTACCTAACATTCATCGTACAGTCGGTGAAAACATATGGAAAATAACTCGAGGCAATAAGCCAAAGCGAGATTCGAACCCGCGGCCGAGAACAGTCTCGGAAAACGAGCCCCGTTCGTTACTCTAGACTAGCGGTTCCTAACCCGGGGCACGCGTACGTATCGGACCACTCAGGGTACGTCAAAGATAATTAACTGGTAATGGCAGATATTAAATCTTGTTGCCTCGTGCCATGCAATACCCTGAAGTCTGCTCGTATAACATTATAAAACACATGCTAATGAAATATCTATCACAGTTATTGGTTTTCATTGTATTATTACTTTCAGAAAATTGTAAAATAAATATTGCATTTTACCAAGTTTGTTTCTATTATTTTAAACTAAAAAAATATTAATAAAATGTTGTATTACATCTTATGTAAGTGGTGTAGTAAAAATGGTGTGGGGGAGTTAGGGGTACAGTTTCAGTACAAGCCTAGTTGAGGAGTACGAAAACCGCTAGTCTAGACCATTGGTATTCAACCGGGAGTGATGATGGTATGTGAATTAATGATGGCGAACTGAGTCCGAGATCCAACGCCGAAAGTTACCCAGTAATTCTGCTTCAATTGGTTGAGGGAAAACCCCGGAAAAACCCCAACCAAATAACTTGTCCCAAACAGGATTTGAACCTGGGCCAACCTATTTCGCGGTCAGATGTGCTAACCGTTACTCCACAGCGGTGGACATCGTGTTCCCATAATATTACGAATAGAATACGTCAAAATCGATGCCTCGGGCTATACGGGCTCAGTGTAACATCTTCCAGTAGCATGTGGTGGCTGTTGTATACAGATTCGGTTTCTTTACTACCTATATTAAAGTCAGGTTCCTCACTCATACGTACGAACTGAAGTGCAGATTTATAATCGTACAGTTTCTTCTCATTTTTGCGGTAGTAGGCTAAATGAATAAATTCATTAGAAGAGGAAAACGTAGAATCGATGAAAAATTCGGAAGGACGACAGTTTTAACCATCTGGAGGAAGTCTTTTTTTGTGATATGTCTAATGTTCTTCCTTTAATTATGGAATGGAAAGGGCATGTTTTTTTTTCTAACTCTTAAGGGATCAAATGTCTCATACGTGTTCCTTTATTCTGTTCAACAGATTATCAGGTAAGGAATTGATACTTACTGGGTTTTAAATGGAAATGTATTTACTGAAATTGTAAATATAAATGAAACCTAACGAGATTATTATTGATACGCTTCAAGCAAACAAATGCGAAAGAATTAAATATGTAATACGTGTAGGCTCAAATAGAAGGAATCCGGACTTGGCATTCTTTCTACTTTCCGAAATATGTTGAGAGGCATGTAATATTGTTTACTTAATCTTATTTCTTTAAATTACTTCCGTCTTCGGACTACAGAGAGTAATACAACCGTGTTTTTTTTATAGGTGAATCTAACATTGAAACATACAATTAGCTATGTGTCTTTTAATATCGCAATATTCAGACAAACTGTACCAGTACACACGTTTCATGTTAAAAGATTTTTATTTTGTGTCGTGGACATCTGTAGTAATTTAATGGAACCCAGACAACCTGGTATCGTTGCTTACGAGATTACACAAGCTGGCGCATAGGGCTTGAAATACGAGTCTGAAGTGGTTCCCTCGTAATGCCAATTCCGCCGCTCGGAGCGCTGTTCTAGACTAAATATTCTTAGCAGAACACTTAAATGACATTGACATTTGGGGCATTAAAGGACTCACCATTGCTTATTAAATGCTTCGTACAATATTTTATGGTCAATAGACGTAATTTCCAAACTTCTATGTCTCAATTATATTACAATAAAAGGCTGTCAGTCTTGATATTAAAAGATATTACATATTATAAACTAAGGTACTACCTTTCTGTTGTTCAATTCATACACCGTACCTTTTCGGAAATAATGAAAGAAACTTAATATATTTTACATGAACACTGTAGTCTACCCTTTTCACATATTCATTCATTTATTATTATTATTATTATTATTATTATTATTATTATTATTATTATTCCAATGAATTAAGGTACTGTATTATCTTCCATTTCCCTGACTCCATAATTTAATCATTTGTAAGTAGGCCTAACTTATCCGTTTTTTTTTAATATATTGACGTTGAAGTGTTATGATTTTTACTAAAGCAAACAGCAGTCACAATACGTGATTAGTACAAATGTGCGATTTTTCTTGCACACTTGCAACGGTGAAATAAATATCCAATAGGCCTGCTAATTAACCTGTTACTTACAAATGGCTTTTAAGGAACCCGCAGGTTCATTGCCGCCCCCACATAAGCCCGCCACCATCGGTCCCTATCCTGTGCAAGATTAATCCAGTAGTGGGTAGTAATAGCAAATGCTATGATATTTTAGTATGTGTAATAATAATAATAATAATAATAATAATAATCCGTGGCGCTACAGCCCGTGGAGGGCCTAGACCGACCAGCCGACTGCTGGCCTCACGTCCACATGACGAAGCAGAGGTGGACGATCATCCAACCAGAATGGTGGTATCGTGTGGTTAGCACGATGATCCTCCCAGCCGTTATAGCTGCCATTCGCAACCGGATTTCGCTACCTATCGTAGCTCCCCAAGTGCATCACGATGCTGGGTGAGCACCGGTCCCATACAGTGGCCGAAATTTCATGAGAAAATTTCTTCCCCCATGAGGACTCGAACCAGCGCGCATTCCGTAACGTGAGTCCTAGGCAGGATGCCTTAGACCACGACGCCACGGCGCGGGACCTTTAGTGTGTCTAAACAGTTTTTAAATTAGGAGTTAGAATTAAATTAATTAGGAAGTTAGACTGCAATATATGTGATTAGAAATGGTTTTCGAATTTGACCATTTCCCAAAACATAAACAAATATCTCAGGAATCTCAGGGACAATATTTTTTAGAATTTGCCGATCATAGGCACATGCGCATCTGCTCTCCCCGATCCCCATTTCATTTTTAGTAATATCTGAATCTCGCTCCCCTGAGCTGTTTTCTGTCGTCACTCATGACAGTCAACTTAATGAAAACATAAGGTAAAATTTTCGGTATACCATGCAGTGATAATTGTACTTTATCACAACGAATAATTGTAGTAATTATTATTTATTTACTTATTTATTTATTACTCGTAATGTCATAATAATATTTGATTTGGCTTGGAGGATGAGGGGAGTACGTTACACTAAACTCTGCATTCTCAACATTAAAATCGCATTGCTGCGTATGTTGTATCCTAAATAATGCAAATAGTATATGTGTCAATATTCAGCAGTAATAATTACACTGGTCAACAATGATTTTGTTAAATAAATAATTTCGGGTGTTTCTTATGTATTGCAATCTGCTGATTCCAAAAATGAAGTCAGAAATGTTCCATCACCCACCATTTTTTTTTTTTATTTTTAAAATAAATTTGTTCCTGTTTATTAGCATTTGTGATATATAACATGCTGATTAGAAGGCGTATTTTATATTTATATTTCATTACATTGTATCAACAATTGACTTGTAACGTTTGGTATTGTTGCCTGTGAATTCACGAACAACAACAGTGACATTTCCCTCACAAAACTGTGATTGTAAGGTAAATTTTCCAGCTGAATAGAATCTTTCTTTAAAGAAAGAAGCTAATCCTGTGCTCTCTTCCATTGTCAATTGAATTGTGATAGAAGTATATAATAGCGTACCTGATAGTGCATTGTAAGGAGTAGTGTATGTGTATAATGTATAAGAAATATGTCTTGAAAGTGTCTTATTGATAGAAACAACTTCTGATAAATGTGTGTGGTGAGCGCACTCTAAAATCGCAGAGGCCAAATTTTACTCCTCTAGTTAGATGAGCTTATGACTGTTATTTTAACAACAAAATGGACCAGAACAAGACATGGGCCCCGGAAATCTGTTGTGCTAAATGTGTAACACTTTTAACTGGCTGGTTAAAAGGACCCCGTCATATGCCTTTTGCAGTCCCTATGATATGGCGCGAACCTAAGGATGATTTGACAGACTGCTACTTCTGCTTGACAAATATATCTGGAATAAGTTCGAAGTCCAGACACTGTTAAATATCAGTCTTTAGTTTCTGCAATTCGACCGGTGCATCATAGACTAGGACTTCCCATACCAACTCCACCACATGATATAACATTGACTGAAGTAATTCAAAGTGTTCCTGATGTTCAGAATGAATTGCAAAATGATCCAGATTTTGTGGAAAATTATACTATAAATGAACCTCACTTTCTAACACGGGAGGATTTAAATGATTTGGTTCGGGATCTTGGTTTAAGTAAAAGCAAGGCAGAATTACTCGCCTCAAGATTGAAAGGCTAGAAGCTGCTGCAGGTAACACCAAAGTAAGTTTCTTTCGCCAACGCCAAAAGGAATTTGAGCATTTGTTTTCTAAAGAGGAGGACCTAGTTTTCTGCAAAGATGTTGAGAATTTGTTCGAGTCACTGGGTGTTGAGCATAAATCTGAGGATTGGCGTTTGTTCATAGACTCCTCGAAAACTAGTTTGAAAGGAGCATTACTACATAATGGAAACAAATATCCATCCATTCCTTTAGCCCGTGTAGTTGGTATGAAGGAAAATTACGAGAATATGAAGCTCTTACTATCCACTATCAAGTGTGACAATTTTTTCTAGGCAGATATGTGGGGATTTAAAGTAATAGCTATCTCATTTGGGTTACAGCTTGGCTATATTAAATTTTGCTGCTTCTTGTGCAAGTTGGATAGCAGAGAATTATTTAATCCAGGACAAGATAACCACTTGTAAGTTCTGAAAAAATCTTATTCCCTCCATTGCATATCAAACTAGACTTGATTAAGAATTTTGTGAAAGCAATGGATCGTGTTGGCAGTGGATTTTTCTTCCCAAGAATCAGTGAAGCTAAACTAAAAGAAGGAATATTTGTTGACCACAAATAAGAGAACTGATTAAAGATACGCAATTTTAAAACCAGTTAAATATGTAAGAAGCAGCTGCATGGTTGTATTTAAAAAATGTTGTCACAAACTCTTTAGGAAACTTCAGGTCTGAGAACTACAGAGAACTTGTAAGTAAGATGGCTGAGAACTACAAGATTATGGGATGTAATATGTCTTAAAAAGTACACTTTCTGCATCCCATCTCGATTTCTTTCCTGAAAACCTAGGGCTGTGAGCGACGAACACGAGGAGCGTTTCCACCAGGACATTGTGGAAATGGAAAGGCGCTACTAGGGTAAATGATGTCCAAATATGTTTGCAGACTATTGTTGGATACTGAAGAGAGATGTCCTCAAGCAAAGTATAGCCTAAAATATGCTTGACATACATTTTAGGTCAATAAATGTAATTTCAGCTAAGATATCATAATAATATAATGTATAGATACGAAAAATGTTGTTCATGTGATTACTCGAAAACCATGGGTGATGGAAAAGTTCTGTAAAATGATTTGAAATCGGCACAAAAAAAGTCACTTAGAATCACCCATTGTTCCCATTTTAACAGACAAAAGTTTAAATTTTGTTGACTAGTGTTATTAACCATTGTCGTGGAATATTTCGCCACTATAAATGATGGTAAATCATACTCTTTTCCTCCAATAACGCTGTTGATTGCCGTAAGGCAAGACAAGCTAAGAACAATATTAATTTGATTTTGATGATGATGATGATGATGATGATGATAATAATAATAATAATAATAATAATGTCTTAAAGTAGCAGAAACCGGTAGTTCACTTTCAGCAATTATAACAAATTAGAGGGAACTAAATCTGAAGGAAAAACATGGAACTGAAAACAATCAACTTGTCAAAGTAAATGAACCACATGAACAATGCACTTTGGAAGCAAAATTTTAATTCAACAAATTCAGACTTTCGGGAAACAAAATTGTAAATTCCATTAAATGACGCTGAAAATCTGCATACTGATATTTAACAAGTCATCAATAAATCTCAAATAAGACTGTAATATGTTTGGTATATTTATAATTTTCGTACTCGATCAATAATGCACAATTAATCAAACTATTTTCACGATACACAATGCTTAGTAATGGAACTATTCATCATTTCTTAGTGCAGCGAGGCGAACCTAGCGGCAGAAATTGTCATGACTCTCGGAGAACTACTCTCGATCGTGCTATGCGCCAGCTTGTATAATCTCGTAAGCAACGCCTGGTACACAGCATGTTTTGACCCTGGTTTTCTGTGACATGCTGAAATCATAGAAACAATGTTGTGATGTGTTACATCCCTAATAAATAACACATATGTATTTAATTCTTTTGCATTGTTTTCTTGCAGCGTATCAGTCATTTCACCTTACAATAAGCTCAGTGATAGTATGTGAAAACTAAATCACAATAATTTTCGTTATGTTTAATATGGTATTTATAATTTCATTAAATACATTTCCATTTAACCTATATAATCAGCAGTAAGTATGTATTAGCTGCTTACCTGATATTTTGTTGAATAGATTAAAATAACACGTATAACACACATTAACAAAAGACGTGAATAGTAGTGTTAGTACTGTGGTCAGTGAACTCGAACGTTAAAATTTGAATTTAAAATGAAAAATAATACGGTTGATCATGTTTGTAGCAAAATTTTATTTGTTTTCCACCTACTGAGAAATTATTGAAGGAACGATCAATTATTGAATACAGACTCCGTTAGATGTCTCTCTACTTCATGTATGAAATCTTCCAATGAGAGTTGCACCCCCCTGACGTTGCCTACGCAGCCCCTGATCGTAAGTTTGGACTGCTGATTTCAAATCTGCAATTAGTTTTTTTCTACCAGGCACAGTTTTTTTTAGATAATTAGGGGAGATGATAGACTGTCATCCATATGAAAATGGTATGAATAACTTCAAAAAATTCTCTCTTTTTAAGCAAATAGAAAGTCTTATGTGCTTAAGTGGTTAAAAATTTGTTACATTGCTTAATTCTCATAATATCCGCAGCTAGTTTGTCGTGTTACTTGATTATATTAAGTTGATACAACATTATTTATATAATTATTTATTTTAATTAAATTAATTTATTTACTGCTGATTTTGATAATTTTTGTTCTGGATTTGTTAATCGAAGCGCTACAATGTGATGATGGTTTCATACTTGATCAAACTTTAGAATTTAGATGATGATCCACACTAACTTCCCTCTCTAAAACTAGGTATATTTCCACTAATAATCTAAAAATGTTTATGCTCGACCATGCCGAAATGTAGTAATTATACACCTGGTAGTAGCCCTTTAATGCACCTCATTAAAGTACACCTTACTTACAAATGGCTTTTAAGGAACCCGAAGGTTCATTGCCGCCCTCACATAAGCCCGCCAGCGATCCCTATCCTGTGCAAGATTAATCCAGTCTCTATCATCATACCCCACCTCCCTCAATTCCATTTTAATATTATCCTCCCATCTACGTCTCTGCCTCCCTAAAGGCCCTTTTCCCAACGGTCTTCCAACTAACACTCTATATTGAAGCCGTAGTCGGGTGGTCTAGTAATAGGAAGAGATATTTCTTTTATATCAAATACGGTATAGCTTCATCTCAGATATTTCTCCGTTTCTTAAGGTGTTCGAACCCAAGCGGTTGAGGGTGGCGAAGCGTATAATAGGTGCTTTTGTCCTCACAGTCTTGCAGGCGGCAATTACCTTAAGCCTAAGTGTGTGGGCACTCAACCCGAAGACGCGCGCAAGGCTGTTGAACTCTAGCGCAGCGTAGGTTCTCGAAGCGTGGGTGTGCATTGTCGAGGAACGCGCGCGATGTCTTAAGCTAGCCAAAACAAAAGTAGCGTCATGAGAGCGCGTCATCACGGCAGGTATTTAAACGTGTGGCGAACCAAGACGCGCTTTCATACAATTCCCGGCCATTGAGCCGATCGTGGTGGTAAAGTGCCGACCCCGAATGGTCTGTTTTCGAGTTTGGACTTACTCGGGAAATAGTAGTGGTAGTTTAAACAGGCGTTCGATAAAGAAAAACGTTGCCGAGATTACGGAGAAGATAACAGCCAGTATTCCGTCGTTCATACTCACGTAGGGACGTGATCATAATAAACCAGATTAGTGGAACTTTACTCCATGTTTTTTTTTTTTTTCATTGTGTTCGTGTGATCGGCAAAAATCACAATAAAATCCTTCACCCACAAAACCACAGTGTCCCTGAAAAGAGATCATCTCCACCGTGGGACAGCATCGTTTATCGGCGTCCCAGCTGAGCTACCCGATCCAGATTGTCAGCGATGCGGCAGAGGAAGGAGAGAGCAACAACCATCGTGATTGGCGCCCACGTGGACCAACACACACGCATTGACCGTCGCAATATGCATTTCTGGATTCGCCCATACGTGCTACATGCCCTGCCCATCTCAAACGTCTGGATTTAATGTTCCTAATTATGTCAGGTGAAGAATACAATGCGTGCAGTTCTGTGTTCTGTAACTTTCTCCATTCTCCTGTAACTTCATCCCGCTTAGCCCCAAATATTTTCTTAAGCACCTTATTCTCAAACGCCCTTAACCTATGTTCCTCTCTCAGAGTGAGAGTCCAAGTTTCACAACCATACAGAAGAACCGGTAATATAACTGTTTTATAAATTCTAACTTTCAGATTTTTGGACAGCAGACTGGATGATAAGGGCTTTTCAACCGAATAATAACACGCATTTCCCATATTTATTCTGCGTTTAATTTCCTCCCGAGTGTCATTTATATTTGTTACTGTTGCTCCAAGATATTTGAATTTTTCCACCTCTTCGAAGGATAAATCTCCAATTTTTATATTTCCATTTCGTACAATATTCTGGTCACGAGACATAATCATATATTTCGTGTTTTCCCTAATCGTTTGTGTATTTTCTCCTAACATATTCACGTCATCCGCATAGACAAGAAGCTGATGTAACCCGTTCAATTCCAAACCCTGCCTGTTATCCTGAACTTTCCTAATGGCATATTCTAGAGCGAAGTTAAAAAGTAAAGGTGATAGTGCATCTCCCTGCTTTAGCCCGCAGTGAATGGTTAAAGCATCAGATAGAAACTGACCTATACGGACTCTGCTGTATGTTTCACTGAGACACATTTTAATTAATCGAACTAGTTTCTTGGGAATACCAAATTCAATAAGAACATCATATAATACTTCCCTCTTAACCGAGTCCATTAAAGTACACCTATTCATTATAATTCAGTTGTTTAGCCAATGGAAAATCACCTTTGTACTGATTGTACCATTATAAAACCGCAAGTATCGATTATTCTCGGATATGCAATCGAAAGACAATTAGCGAAAAGTCACGGAGGCAGGAAATCCAATACTGTCGCAGAAGGTTATGTTCTGTTACTATAATAATTAGCGTTAATTGCAAATAATATTCAAATAAATTCAATTTGTCATCTCGTTTTTCAATTCCAAATCAATTTCCAGGTTATATCAAGCCTAATCTTCATGTTATTCTCTAGATTATATCAAGGTCAATGACATTCGTGTTTCGGAAAAAATCAATACTTTCGCGTCTGCGCACATCTCACAATTCAGGTCAGTTCACTCCTCACTTAAGCCTGGTTGAGACGGTGCGTGTTTCTGTGATGGATTCCAAGGTGGCTGCGCGGATGGGTAGCCTGCGTGGTCACTGGCTGGATCCCGTGTTGCCTACGGTGATGGTAGTTGTTCACACGGAGCTGGCTCTTTTCACAGTTCAAATTGAAAAATCATCTTCTGCTTCATCGGTTGCCAATACTCATGGTCAAAAAGAAACTAAACCGTGAGTGGAAAACCACTAAAGTCCTACATTAACAGTAGTAAATGTCGTAATAAAGTAATGAAGCCATAAGTGTAAAATAGCTAAAATCCAATATTTAATTGTTGTTTCTTAGAAACTAAAGAATATAGAAAAAACAGGTTTAGTTGGAAAACAACGAACATGGCGACATGGTTTCAGTGGTGATGTTATATGATCATCTTTGGTTTCCAGCCTGCAAACCATCACGAAAAATAGCAAGGAACCTACCCTCGAAATTCAGCAAGCTAGCCATCCAACGAGCCACCAGAGCGCATTACTTCCGGCGAGTGACCACGCAGGCTACCCATCCGCGCAGCCACCTTGGAATTCATCACAGAAACACGCACTGTCTGAACCGGGCTTTACATAACCATAACATGAATACTTCTGAATAATTTTAAGTTAGAAATATGGTCGAGCATAAAATGTCGTATGAAACTTGCGCTCGTTTCATAAACAAACATACTCGCGTCTTAATTACTACCATTACAGGCTCGTTGCATAATATACTAATTTGGAGGCTATGTAAAAAGGTAAAGGTAAAAGGTATCCCCGTCACATGCCATGAAGGTACTTAGGGGGCATGGAGGTAGAGCCCCATGCTTTCCATGACCTCGGCAATAGAATGATGTGGTGTGGTCGGCACCACGCTCTTGCAGCTGTGCTTGTAGGAATTTCATCTAGGGGTACGCGGAGAAAAAAGGTTGCCGCTCTCGCTCCCTGTGTTCGTTGCATTTGTCTTTCGAGTCTCGTCGCGTCATTCTCGAAATAGCATTTGGTCGGCGTGGAAAGATTTCGTAACTTTGAATAACATACATCATTGAAATAAATAACATTATAAATGTTTAAAGGAGGTAAAAAGGCAAAACAGAACAGTATCTTAGTTATTAAAATCTTCTGGTTCTATTATATATCACTTATGGTTATATAAATTGAAAAACAACAACTCTCAAATAAATTTGAATTTCTAAGAAACATAAAACATAACGTTAATATCTTCTTACTTGAGATTGCACACTTGATCTCAAACATATGGAAAAAAATTCCTAGCCTTTTAATAACGGCCTAGTAATTAAATAAAGACCGGGGAACGGATTATTATACACTGAAAGGTAGAGATGATGTTTCAAATAGGCTACTTGATTGTACATAGCCTATGTAACGGTTGCCAAAGTAGATAAAAGTGCAGTCAGGTATAAACAACTGTGGCGATTCATGGCTGCTTGACGTTCGAGACTTCGGGAGTGATCAATCTCGACGTCTCGAAACACTCACAAGCAGTCTTTACGTCAACGACGCGACGTATACAACATTGTCGTGTGGGTTTTCGGCTTTGCGGGTGCTGTTAGTCTTGCTTTCTCGATCGTTGTTCGTCTCTAATACATATATAGGCCTACGACATGACTAAATGAGTGGCTTCTTAATTAATTAACTAATTAGAAATTAGTTACAAATGTTTCAGCTTATACCACAAAATACACGTAAAGCCCATATAATCATAATTAAAGATCATAAAATTGCCAAGCAAGATTTAAATACCATAAACCCGAAGGAGAGAGATGTGCGTCACTCTAGCTCATGTTGAGGATGCAATCTTTAAATCTCCATATAAATAGAATTAGTCGTATAGCTCTAATCCTTAATGTTGGTGATGATAATGATGATCTTTATGGTGACATTCAGTTTTCTTGCCTGTATATAATCCCCATTCTATTTCATTCAAGGTCCTTCGGTACAAACAGGTATTCATATTTTGATGCAAATTGATATTATGAATATAGAGAAGATGTGTCACTAGACACCAGCTAAACAGACATGTTGAGGATGCAATCTTTAAATCTCCATATAAATAGAATTAGTCGTATAGCTCTAATCCTTAATGTTGGTGATGATAATGATGATCTTTATGGTGACATTCAGTTTTCTTGCCTGTATATAATCCCCATTCTATTTCATTCAAGGTCCTTCGGTACAAACAGGTATTCATATTTTGATGCAAATTGATATTATGAATATAGAGAAGATGTGTCACCAGACACCAGCTAAATAAACACAACCCCACCCACTCCTCCATCCAACGTTAGATGGAAGTGAGTCGTCAGTTTTACGATTCGACCACTTTAGTTTCAGGTGAAGCGGGAGTGTGGTTTATGTCGATATGTTCTGGTTGGTCTCGCATAGGCTACTGATTTTGAGGAGACATTTTTTCTCGTTCAAACTTGAGCTGCATTGATGAATATTAATGTTATACGTATCTTTAATAATGTCGGAATTCATCTTGTAAATTAAATATCTTAACAACTAGTTTTATTTCAGTTCTACTAACAATATGTAAAAATTATTTCCTTAAGATGCAGCATTATAAACATTCATAGATCGGGCTACTGTTTTCCGGAGAATTGTAAGACCATTTTAAATCCAAACCATTGTGATTTCAGTTTAGTATTCGTGATACCACGTTAATGGATTATCAGATATAGACAGTTTTGCTCACTGTTACGAAATATTAATTTAATTTCATGTTGATAACCAACGTGGCCTAAGGATTGCGAGCGAGGTTCGAATCTCTTTTGAGTATCTAGTTCAGTTTTTCCTAGGTCTTTCCTATCTATAAGACGAATGTTCTCGAATTCATGTTAATAATGATTCTATGTTTGATGCATACATACATACATACATACATACATACATACATACAGGCCTATACATAGCGTTCAATACTTCTTGTGAATGCTGGATACGGCTGAATTTCTTCCTATTATTATATTATTAATTTTTCTCTTCCTCTGTCATCCTCGATGGTTTAAATCTAACGCATGCGATGGTAGCCGTTAGATCCGAGGTACGCGAGTTCAAATTAGGCTAATGGCGATGGATTTTAAAGGATGATAAAGACCTGAGTATGGTTTCCTCCGGAAAGGAAGTAAGCTGTAGGTTTCGTGTCGTAGATTAGAACCCTGTCCCTGATTGAGAGCTCCGGGCAAAATTTGTCAACTGTTTTTCGCTCACATTGAATTTCAACCACTGCAGTTGAAAACGTCTGCAAATAAAATACTACTACTACCACTACTATCGCCATTAAGTTACTACTGCCTTTACCACTACTATACTAGTCTACTACTACTGTTACTATTACCACTACTACTACTACTACTACTACTGCTACGACTACCACTACTATTACTACTACTGCCACTACTATTACTACTACTGCCACTACTATTACTAGACCTACTACTACCACCACCACCACTACTAATATTATCACCACTACTACCACTACTACGCCCACTACCACTACTATCACCACTACTACCACACCACTACCACCGCTGTTACTACCACTAGTACTTCTACCAACACTGCTACTGCTGCTGCCGCTGCTACTACTACTACTACTACTACTACTACTACTACTACTACTACTACTACTACTACTACTACTACTACTACTACTACTACTTTTCATCAAGACATTTTTTTCTATTACACTGCAGCACGATATCGGACGTTTGTCTAAATTCATATGTCTTATACATATTTAAACAGACATGAAATAACTTGATGCCAATACGATGTTACTTACGACAACACAGGACATTACAATCACAACGGGGAAACGTCCATGTCCTAGAAGTGATTCGAACCCTCAATCGTGACTTTCACGCAGCGTTAGAACTACATAACTGTTACGTACTTCATGGCCTGCTCATCTTTAAGTTAACATGAATGTACTAATGTAAGTTTATATTCGATCTATGAATAGTCTTCGGCTTCGCTCTTAAAGCTTTGATTAGCGAATTGTAAACCTCCCTTGTTACGCGTGAGCGAAGCAAGTTCACAACTTTTCTGTAGTCTGATCTCACGGTTATTTCACAACGTACATAGCTATTCGTAGTTAGGATCTCGTTATAAACTAACAGTATATTTTTATGTATAACACTTGTAAACCCGATTTTAAGTAAGATTTTTTATAAGAATCCCAAATAATTGACAGAAAAAACAATGATCTCAAAATATAATTAAAAACTTTCACAACATACTAGACAAGATTGATAACTGTCAACTACAAGACATAGACATGTAGAAAGAATGGAGCCAAATACATATTCAAGGAAATTTTACTACTGCAGTCTGAAAGGATCAAGAATAAGAGGAAAATCAAATGTGTATCAGAAGGATCAATTCAAGAATGTCTCTTGAAAAGGAACAATCTAATGAGAGAAATATCTGAAGCTAATTATGTATTTGTATACAATCCAGCAAATAAAAGTATATTCGTAATCGAGAGGTATCCTATTTCTACGCTATAAAGGCGGTTGGGGGGCATGGAGATATACTGGAATGAAGTGGTGTGATCGGCACCGTCTTTTGTTCCTCGGGAAAGATTCTGTAGACCCAATTTGATAGGAGGCTGAGTGAACTTCGGAACCGTTGTGGAAGTTTATGTAACGACAAAAATCGTGTCACCATCCGGGAATGAACCCGGGACCTTCCAGTCTGTAGGCAATGTGTTCTTAACTGAGTACATGGTAAATCATTTCGCATGACATAAGTCTTAGAAAAAAGTTTTGTCGCATAGACACTTTGTAAGTCTCAGAAAGGAGGCAATGCGCATGATCAGAAGACGAGCGACCTGATTCACAAGAGAAGGACTAGTTGAGGTAATAAAATTAGTTTTGTTTCATTGTATGTCTGATCATGCGCATTGCCTTCTTTCTGGGACTTAGAAAAAAGTTTTGTCGCATAGATACTTTATAAGACTGTGCATACATTTTTTTAACGATAGTTCAAGGAAATAAATAACTCGTAATGATAAAAGAACTTAATTGTTAGGAAACGCATAAAACATGCATGATAAATGTGTAATTTCTGTGACCCGATTCTTTATTTATATTCAATAGTCATATTTAATATTCATTTAACCAGAGTTCGATATACACAACGGAAATTGAAACAGAAATTGTACTAAAAGATGTAAAATACATATACATGTATAGTGCATTAATAGATTAACATTTTCGACGTAAATACCAGTCAACGATATTTCGAGCTATAAAATATAATTGTAATTATCGTCGAACAATTGACGCATTAACTTGGTTTTCCTCTTCAAAGTGAGAAATCAAGTCCCCTGTCTCCAAAATAAAATCGGAACATACTCGAAACTACCGTAATTTTTAATTTTCTAAAGACGTTTATGTTAAAAGTAAATATTGTTGTGTTCTATTGTAACGAAGGAAGGAGTATAGAAGAAATAATTTGGGAGTTTCTCCTAGTGTGTGACAGCTAGTAATTCATGGTAGAATTGAGTGGTGGAGCATACCAGCATTCAAAAGTCTTGTGAAATGCCGTACCCATGTCTGAGCTTTGGCTTATAACTCACTGAATCTAGGTAGCGAGATGTCAAGTTGTCAGTTCCTGGCGTTCTCGGATGGAAGACTGCTCTGTTCTGCCCACTCGCTCTCTGAAGCGTGAGATAATGAACATGTTACTTACTTCTGAAATTAACTTTAGCTTTCCGTAAATTTAAATCTACTGGGGAATGAAAATAATTTCTCCCTTTCTCTCTCCCTTCTTCTATGTCTAAATAACATTTTTAGTATTGCATTTCTAATCTGTAAGGCACTGAAGCTTCATCTCCTAAGTCTAAAGCCTCATTCTTTTCGTTGTTTATTATATAGTTCAGAAATTATCGTGAGAATAACGAAATAGATCGAAGGATCAATTCTTGGAATATGATAATGATACTGTGGTTATTATTATTATTATTATTATTATTATTATTATTATTATTATTATTATTATTATTATTATTGTATGACACGTTTGTCAGTTTTATAACCACAGTTTGGTTGTCACAATAGGCAGAATGATAATATAATCTACACTTTTCAAGTAAGACTTGGGAATTTACATTTTAGTTGATAAATCTTTAATATTAATGATTTTGATATTTCTGTTACGGTATAATTTTTTTAATGTAAAGTTTCTTGATTTTTATGTGAAGATTATTTGAAACAATTTCTGTAGCAGAAATCACTTTATGAGGCTGTATGTGCGTCTTTATTCCAAATTATTATACTGCATGTTTTGAGCTTCTCTTCATCTTTTCTTGATAGATTCTTGGTTCGAGAACTGCAATAGCTGTACTACAGTACTTGTCTTACTAACCCCATGCTATTTTTAATATTCATATTAATTTGTCTACATAAAAAGAAGCTTTATTTCCATGAATTGCAGCTTTTTTTTTGTTCGTAAGGTTTGTGAGCATGTAGTTCTTGAAGTGAAATATGTTCACCTGTTTACAAAATGTTTACACAAATCCTACATGGTTATTATAAATTAAATTTTACATTAGAAATTTCCATAGCATATGCGCAATCCCCATAGCTGTTATTATTCCATTATTATTCAATGTCTTTGTGCTTCTCGGGGATATCTTTCAGATAATTTTGTATCCAATATAATATTACCAATTATATTATATTATATTATATTATATTATATTATATTATATTATATTATATTATATTATATGGTGTCATACTGTAGATACCTATTATTGGAGAAAAATTTGTTCCGGGACCTGGAATTGAACCCAGGGCCTCTCAGCAACAAAATAGGAGAGTTCGGCCGACGCCGTGAATCGGGTCCTGGTACAGCGCAGAGCCGAGAGGTTCTGGGTTCGATTCCCGGTGCCAGAACGAATTTTTCTCCAATAATAGATATGAAAGAGAAGTTTTTAATTTTGGGGCCTCCCGAATGACCCGGGTATCGATGCAGAATACTGTAAAACATTGTGGCAATTGCAGTGTGCCTAAATTTTTACATTACTATTTTAAGTTAATTGACTTGCGCCAACCTTCATCTTTTTTTTTTCTTTCAGTGCTATTATATGGAGGCAAGGGGTGAAGATGTCCACACATCCTTAATCCACAACCTACGTTGGTATTGACAGGTCAATCTTAGACCCCTAAAGAAAAGACCCTCGCCCACGTGATAGAAAGGCTGCGTTGGCTACAGTGCTTTTTCACTGTGGGAAAGAATATAGGGGGGAAAAAACTAGTTGTTGCCTCTGAGATGTGATAGGGGAAATGTTTTTGATGCTCCAGCGTCAGGATGCAACGAGCTTGTCATCCATCACAACGCAGATTACATGCTAATTAACACTCAAGTGCCGGCATGACGTCAAGCTCAGCTCTCGAAATGGTTTTAAATTTCAAAAATACAGATTAGTGGAACATGGCTTGTAGTGTTTATGGAGCTCAAAATAGCAATTTCTGTTACATTAGTATAGAAGAAGTTAGGTCAGTGGTGGCATAATAATAATAATAATAATAATAATAATAATAATATTGTAATTATTGTTATTATTATTATTGTTATTATTATTATTGTTTAATCAACTGTCCAAAGACATGTTTGAACCTCGTGACACCAATAAGACATAATTCACGAGGCAACTAGGCCAAGAGATAATGAGGTAGGGTGGCCAGTTCCTTTCGCCTGATATTATTATTATTATTATTATTATTATTATTATTACTATTATTATTACTACTGCTGTTGCTACTACTACTACTACTACTACTACTACTACTACTACTACTACTACTACTACTACTACTACTACTACTACTACTACTACTACTACTACTACTACTACTACTACTACTACTACTACTACTACTACTACTACTACTACTACTACTACTACTGCTCCTGCTCCTGCTGCTGCTATGCTTTCTTAAACAGTGGCCTTGCGGCTTACACTATATCAACCACATGGTCTTGGTATCACAAGAGTGAGAACGTAACGGATTAAAACATAGAGTAAATAATAACAATAATAATAATAATAATAATAATAATAATAATAATCTAATAGTAATAATAGTAATACTCTTTTTGCAAACCTATGAATCTTGATGCCTTCGGTTGTTCTATAATTCTTAATCCAGAAAATTGTCCCTTTAATATTAGTTTCATATTTCTTACCTATAAATAAATTTAAATTAATAATAATTTTTTTCTGAACTTGCCAAAGCAATTTTTTTTCTTCCCTCCTCCTTGTCACCTTTTGACTAACAACTTTTATCCAAATAGTTTTAATATATCAAGGATATATTTCTTCCATTTTTTAAACTCCAAATGTTACGTGGCAGCTTTAGTTGATGAGCTGTGCACATGCATTCATCTCTAGGTTATCAGGATGCGAAATAATTATTGATCTGGAGTTATATAAAAATATACAATTTTATTTTAACGTTTTTAAAAGTTTCCTAGGAAATAAACATCATAGTGAATAACACAAATCTTAGTATAGAATTATTTGTTTATTTTATTTTATGCATTATTCATTATTTCTTTACCGCTTGATTTGGGTATAATGTCTCTCAAGGTCGGACTCGGAATATACATTTGAAGGGTTCAGAACCATAGTTGGGCCAAGAGCCATTTATTAAAAACGTAGAAAACAAGGGTTAAAATCAAGTTGTTACCATAATTAAATGGAAATATATATCAAATAATATAAAGTATGCACATTAAAACTAAGTGACATGTCAATCTTCTTTAAACTATGGTATTCACTTATCTTTAACCCTTGCTTTCTCCGTTTTTAATAAATGACGCTTGGCCCACTATGGTTCTCAACCCTTCATTTAATTTTTGCTGCAGACTTATGCCTTACATCTTACATGTTTATGGAGCAATCGTGTTGAGCCTGTGTTGAAATCACATATCGTTTGTTGTTCGAAACGAATACATGAAAGTATGAAACTCCTCCGGTCTGAGCATCTGAACCCGCGGTCAGAGTTTATACCTGCTCTCTTGTGAAACTACGCGTGGAAAGCGTGAAGTGTCCACTTGAACACAAAGAAGTTCTATACCCGAGTGAACCTGAATTGTATGCAAGAGGAGTAGAATTCTACTCCTCTTGATTGTATGATACTGCACCCTGCCTTCAGGGTTGAGTAAACTGCATATTGAGATTTTTCAGACAAAACGGCCATCACCGTAAAAATGTACGTAATGCTGAGACAAGCCAGATGTCACTCAGCTGCATCCTATGGATATCAAATGAAATTTGTAGTAATTCTCCGCTGTTTTACTTTAAAATACTTCAGTTGTGATTTATAACGAAAGCAAATGTCCGATAATTTTTTTTTTTTCACCTGGTAGGAAATTTGAAAACTCTGATTGAGAAACGTAAACCTAACATGAAATTCAACATAATATAATTAAGTATTTATGGAATAAGTGGAATTGATGTGAGTTTCTGCTGTAGATAGCCTATTATCTAGAGGTGCTTTATTTAACAACTTTTTTTAACTATAAAGAGAATATGGCTACGATACTACGATAATGAAGCAATGGTAATATTAAAATGGCACGTGAAAACTAAGTATTCAGGGAAAATATGCTGCACATCTACTTGCCCACCAATCTGCACTCATCGAATCTCGGTCTTTCTTTGAATAATAATAGTCAGCTCGGTATTGTCGAGAAGGGAAGAAATGTCCCAGCTCATTTCTCGAGACTTTCCATTTAATCCAAAATGTTTCCTAATAAAACAAAAGAAAACGTAAAATCTGGACGTCAAATTCTGGAAAAGAAGCTGGTACAGTTTTTCACCTCTTAGCACGACATGTCTATTTCCCTAATTTACTTTTCTCCCACTTTATTGTAACATTAAAGGCTTTGCCATACGCATTAGAAATGTCTGTTTCGTTGGGTTGCAACTAGGGTTCAAGCTAGAAAATAAATAATTGTCGCAAAAAATGCACAAATGAAAAATTATATTTGTGCAAACTGAGAAAATCTTGTGCAATATTCTAAATAATTTACTTACTTACTTACTTACTTACTTACTTGCTTTTAAGGAACTCGGAGGTTCATTGCCGCCCTCACATAAGCCAGCCGTTGGTCCCTATTCTGAGCAAGATTAATCCAGTCTCTATCATCATATCTCACCTCCCTCAAATCAATTTTAATATTATCTTCCCATCTACGTCTCGGCCTCCCCAAAGGTCTTTTTCCCTCCGGCCTCCCGACTAACACTCTGTATGCATTTCTGGATTCGCCCATACTGCTACATGCCCTGTCCATCTCAAACGTCTGGATTTAATGTTCCTAATTATGTCAGGTGAAGAATATAATGCGTGCAGTTCTGTGTTGTGTAACTTTCTCCATTCCCCTGTAACTTCAACCCTCTTAGCCCCAAATGGATGGATGGATGGGTGGGTGGGTGGGTGGATTTATTCATTCCATAATATTCTTATATTTCCTTTATAGCATAGAATAAAGAACATGTCCAATTCTTACGTTTAAATATAAATGCAATACATATAAAATGCAAATATGAAATTTGTACAGAATTAATACCTTAATAACAATAATATTTTATACAATGTAATATGTTTACCATTTAATAATATTAAAATATTTACACAGTACTGTGAAATTTTCCTAAGCACCTTATTCTCAAACACCCTTAATCTGTGTTCCTCTCTCAAAGTGAGAGTCCAAGTTTCACAACCATAAAGAACAACCGGTAATATAACTGTTTTATAAATTCTAACTCTCAGATTTTTTGACAACAGAATGGATGATAAAAGCTTCTCAACCGAATAATAACAGGCATTTCCTATATTTATTCTGTGTTTAATTTCCTCCCGAGTATCATTTGTATTTGTTACTGTTGCTCCCAGATATTTGAATTTTTCCACCTCTTCAAAGGATAAATTTCCAATTTTTATATTTCCATTTCTTACAATATTTTCGTCACGAGACATAATCATATACTTTGTCTTTTCGGGATTTACTTCCAAACCTATTTCTTTACTTGCTTCAAGTAAAATTCCCGTATTTTCCCTAATTGTTTGTGGATTTTCTCCTAACATATTCACGTCATCCGCATAGACAAGCAGCTGATGTAACCCGTTCAATTCCAAACCCTCTCTGTTATCCTGGACTTTCCTAATGGCATACTCTAGAGCAAAATTAAAAAGTAAAGGTGATAGTGCATCTCCTTGCTTTAACCCACAGTGAATTGGAAACACATCTGACAGAAACTGATTCTAAATAATTTATTGTAAATAATAAAATTAATAAAGTTTGCAGAAACAAAAGGTTATGTAATTCGTTTCTTGGGGTTTTATTACTTTCAATCCATTTTACCACATTATAGATATGCTTATGTAAGTAAATCATCAGACGAAAGTATGTTTAAAATTCATTACTGCCGAATTTACATGGCATTAAAATACGTTATTTTATGGGCACTCTAAACATTGTGGGTGCTATTCATAGACATTTCGCTAGCCCGCGCTACGAGCGTGCTAAACAGGATTCATATCATATCATATAGCTGACACTGGTTTATGAGTACGAAAAACGTTAGTTCGCTGATCATCCACCGAAAACCCGCGCTAAGAATGTCTATGAATACGGCCATCAAATTCTTTACTAGTAGACCCTTCAAGATTTATTGTTAGCAGAGTGCTAACTCTTTTTACTGAAAGGCGGTTAAGAAAAAATTGTTCACTTAACTTATTAACTTACATGAATTGTACCAACTCTTTGAAATGCATTCCTGAACAGCTATTGCTCAATAGCTTCTTGAACATTGCCCATGACATTAGCATTTCATTTAAATTCAGATTCTCCAGAAGTGATTAGTTCATACACATCTCTGATTTCATTTTCTCCATTACCATCTTCGTTTTTGAAGTCAAATGTAGTTGTTTCATTTTTGCACATTAACATTGAAAGTTTGTAGCATTTGTAGAAGTCGAGTAGCAAAATGCGACTGTGGCTTAAATCCTGGTTGCAAACCAACACTGGAATACATCGACCTCACAATTCCTAACTATTTCCGGAGTATGGAAGTTTTCATTATGTGATCAACCGACTTTTATTCCTGAGCTCTTAGGAATTCGATAACTATTAGTCCCTCTTGAAGGGAAAGGCATGGGATGGGGACTGCCATCGCACGTAGGCCGCTTGGGTGGGCGTTCCTTGAAGCCCGATCCCACGAGTTACCATGAGTCCAGGGGAGAGCCCACGGTACATAGCACTACCACTAGCAACTAATAACCACACACCACGGGGTCAAGCTCGGTTTCGACCCGCAGCCGACTCCGGAGCAAGCCTGAAACTTCCGCCATGCTAACCACATGCCCATCGAATTCTGTTGCCTGTGCATATAATTTGTTACGTAAAAGTCTGAATAATCATGCTCAGCAGCACCAAGTCGCTAGAGTTTGTAAATAATAATAATAATAATAATAATAATAATAATAATAATAACGTAACAGGTAATTATGAAGGAGAAGTATTTATTTTGCTATACCAACAATGGCAGACGTAATATTCTTTTTGTTTGAGTTTTATTAGAATGTAGGCATTGATCACAGACAATTCTCTTTCCCTGCAACATGAATATCTGTAGTCTCGTTCCCACAACAGAGCATGCATGAACCTCTCGGAATGCGGTACTCGCCAATATTGACCAGTTCGCTGCCGCCGACGATTGGAACCGCTCCAAACTTTGTCGATGTCTTAACCAATTGCCACAATGGACTAAAAAAGAGTCTGGAAACATGAGAATAGCAGTCGAACAGAAAAATGTCGTCTTGTACTTACATCTAGTAAACCTTTTGTGTAAAGACAGAAGTTTTGTTATATCAAGCACTTAATTAACCCTTTGAAGCACAAATTCATTTTTTATGTTTTTCATATCATGGATCATACCAAAGCTTCAGTCAATTTTTTTTTCAACATTTTAACTCTGCACACAAATCCAAAACACAGATGACACCTCTATGCATACTCAAGAGGTGGTTCCTTGGTGGAATATCTGTGCCATTAAATTTAGAAAGAAAGAAAACTGTGGTTCTTCTGAATAACCACTATGCTGCAAAGGGTTAATTTCTTTTTTTCGACATGAGAAAGGACATGTTTAATTATTCCTTTTCGAGTAGCTGTCGCCATATTTAAGTGTAATCATTGTACAAATTCTAGTAATTCTTTATTTTCTGTCTGTCCTTATATTTTAAAGTTAATGCATGCTTAATCACTGGTAGTCTTCGGAGGTTTAATGAGTATTGTGCTTGCCAGTGCATCTCAAATTTGCGCGACAAAAGCCCCTAACCAGAAGAGAAGTAAAACGAGAAATTCCGCACTATAAATTTACATCACGTAGATATATACGTACAAGAATTCTGACCCAGGTAAAATTACCGGTTAGCTGTTCCTCATTTTCTGCTTTTGCGGACAGCTGTCTCTTCAGTCTCGACTGAAACTTGAAGACTGCGACACAACGTCTTGTGAGACCACTGAACAGAGATCTCTAACAGACCTGGCGGAAAACAGAAAAGAAATGTCGCATTCTTTTAAGGACTCTTAAACAAGCTACCATTATGATGTTACAGTAATGTGAATTTTCTCATATTTGTATCTTTAATTAGGATTTATTCTTTTCCCACGGAAGACGACGACCATCTTCACGTTCAGCTCTTCGGTATTCCTCCTCATCATTTTCCATTTTGTTGATTATCTCTGACTATTTTAATTAGCTTTTCTATATGTATAGATGATGAGGCGAGACCTGGCGTGTGAGCTGTGCGAGAGGGGAAAGACTGAGCTATCAGAAAGAGAGTTTGTTTCATAATGGTTAATATTATACGAATCTACTGAGACGGAAGTTCATCTAAGATTAAAACCTTTCCTTCCCACTCCATACCCATTGGTGATGCAGCCACGGCACATGATAAGGTCACAGGAGAGGTCTTGCCTCTTCTTCATACCCTTCTCATGCAGTTGAGTTTTCGATTTTAAACCTGATACGAATTATTGATATTAGAGGAGAAAAATTCGCTCCGGCGCCGGAGATCGAACTTGGGTCCTTGGTTCTACGTACCAAGCGCTCTAAACATTGAGCTACGCCGAAGTTCAATCCACGGCACTGGATCGAATCTCTCTCCTTCAATGTTTTTCCCTTTGTGGCCTGACTCCAAGTTCGACATGTATGTTGACATTTTACATTAAGTCAACTGCCATTATATAAAATATATGCATATTATTGTCGAATCTCGGCCACCAAGTCACTCAACTGAGTGCCCATCTTGTATAATGGCAGTTGACTTAATGTACTGTAAAATGTCAACATACATGTCGAACTTGGAGTCAGGCCACAAAGGTAAAAACACTGAAGGAGCGGGATTCGATCCAGTGCCGTGGATTGAACTTTGACGTAGCTCAGTGGTTAGAGCTCTTGGTACGTAGAACCAAGGACCCGGGTTCGATCCCTGCGTCGGAGCGAATTTTTCTCCTCTTATATCAATTGTTACCATAACAGATGTATTCTGTAGGACCAAAAAATTTATTAATCTTCACGTAGATACTGATACAGATAATTTGTACTATAATCACACCAGTATTCATTAAATACAGTATATAATATTGATTATTCGTTATGTATCCAGAGGAAAAGTATTTAGAATTTTAAAATTTGATTAAATATTTTTTTTCTTTCCTTAGAATAATTGTCACATTCCCGTATTGATTTTTTTTTTACAGATCACTAAACTTGTGATCTGAAGCCTACTTTGTAAAGTTTATGGTAAAAGGTAAAGGTATTCCCGTACATGCCATGAAGGCACTTGGGGGGCATGGGGGTAGAGCCCATGGTGGTGATGAAAATTTGTTTTTGTTTTTAATTCTCATAATCACTATGACCAATGGAAATCTGTCTTTATAATGATACAGTAATAACACTACTCAACAAATTTGAACTTTTTTCCATAACATTAATTTGCATTCGCTGAACACGAAAATGACAATGAAAAGTTCGTAACATGTCACGTTTTTGTGTTATAGATACATACTTGATACGTTGAAAAATCAGGATTTTTTTTTTACCTATTAAAAATTATTTTGTTCTCATTTTTTATGTGAAAATTTCCAAGGACAGCTTAGATATGATAAAACTGATACATCAATAACTGATTAGCTATTAAGATTTATAAAAGCCACTCCTCGTGCAATAAAATAGAGAAAGATAAAAAACTTCATTTTTTTCTCTTATGAGAACTGGAATCTTCCCTTTTTAAAAACTAGCAATAATCGCCCATCATCGCTGGATCCCATATTCCTTCATACCGTTGCTCCATTGTAGCAATGTCTTGGTGAAATCGCTCTCCCTACTCATCACTTACAGTCCCCAAGTTCTCAGGAAAGAAGTCCTAATGTGAATGTAAGAAGTGGATCTTCAGTGACATACTGCAGGTCATTTTTTTTTTCTTAGTAACATCTCCATTAATTGGCGATAATTTTCTGCCTTGTGATTCCCTAAAAGCCCTTTGATGTAAAAGATGTCCATGCTGGTAATACCTTGGGGTTAAGTTTTTTCTCAAAAATGCTGTCCTTAAAAAGTTTTTTAATTTGTGGTCCGACAAATAAGCCTTCTTTTAATTTAGCATCACTGATTTTAGGGAACAGAGTCTTTAAGTGTTGAAAGGCTTATCCACTCTTATCTAGAGCTTTCACAAAATTTTTCATTAGCCCTAGTTTTATATGCAGTGGAGGAAGAAGTACTTTTTCACGTTGCACTAGCGGAAGATATTTAATATTATGCTCACCAGGAATGTAACCTTGTGTGATAGGCCAGTTCTTCACCACATAATGTTGTGTTGTTGCTCGACTGTCCCACAAACATAAAAAACAACATAACTTAGTAAACCCTTATTGTAAACCAAGCAACAAAGCTATTACTTTCAAATCTTCACAAATTGCCAAGCGATGTTCATTACAATTTACTGCATTCAATATTAGTGACATGTTTTCATAACTTTCTTTCATAGTGACTGAATGAGCCACTGAAGGAAGGTTTTGTATTGCCATTGTGGAATAAAACTGCTCTTTTAAGCTTAGTTTTGGTGAATCGATGAACAGTCTCCATTCTTCTGAATTATATTGAATATCTAATTCATTCATAAGCCTATTCACATTTTTGTAGGCAGAAACAGAATTTTCCATTACAAAATAACTAGTCAGTTTATCGTTTCGTTTTCTGAACACGGAAATCTTCGTATCTTTTGCTAAAATGTTCCATTCTTGTAATCTAGAACCTAACAGTTGCTTGGAAAGCCCTGAATCTCTAACTAGGTCATTAAGTTCTGCCTGTCGTATCAGATGTGGTGTTGTATGATGTTCGGAAATGTAGGTGGGATCAGCGGAAGTTGAAGGGTAGTCTGAGGATTCTGATAGTTCGTGTTCTTCTGGAATGACATAATCTTCCCCACTGAGCGGAGGGATAGGGATAGGAAGTTCAGGAGAATGTGGCACGGGTAATATGACTGGTGGGAAATTAGGATACACAATTTTATCTTTAGTTTTCCTTGAAAATCCATGTGGTTTGATAATGCAGAAGTAAAAATCTTCCAGATGACTGGTGGGCTGTCGCCAAATCATTGGAACAGCAAAAGACATGTTATTTTTCCCCCGCAACCACTCTGTTAACTTCACATAACATGTTACACAACACACGTGTGGTGCCCAATTTTGGTCTTGTTCACCCACTTTATAGCCAGAATACAAGTAATATGTCTTTTTTACATTGTCTGCTATTTATCGACGTTGTGATTTCAAAGTTAATTCCCCACAAACATAGCAGAAACTATTTGGAAAAATTTTACAGGAACGACGTTTGCTATCCATTTAACACTATTAAAGAATAACTAGTACCGCTCACAACACTTCCACAATCAGAACTAATCGCTAAATTATTAATTTCTTGTCTTAACTATACAACAGCGACTGTATTTGCTCCTTTTCCTTAGTTATAGCCAGATGTGAGTTACCCTCCGTGCAGCTGCATAATAAGGGTAATAAAGCAATAAACCATCGCTAAGGGTAACACTTACTTAACCAACAAAAGTGAAAGTATGTTTCAAATGGTACCTTAAAAGAACAGATGTGCTACATAATTGTGTAAAAGATCGACGTTAAAGAAAAGAACCTCTTTCAAAGTGGCTAGGTTTTAACACATTTTTATACGATTCGCTAACTAAAAAACATAAGTTTCTGAAAAAATGTGACGTGTAAGCACTTTTTCAATGCCATATTCGTAATCAGGACATACAAATTACATAAAAATAGTTATTCTTGTCCATGTTATGAAAACCTTGTTGAGTAGTGTAATTACTCTCCAATTTCTATCCCTCATTGCGTTATTAATATTAAACATGAAATTAACAAAAACGAAGGTCCAACTCAGATCATTTACAAATATTAAGCCAGAAGCACACGAAAATAAAAAAAAATCAATTTCTTTAAAAAAATCTTAATTTTATCGTAGACTTAATTAAACATGCGTAGAATTACATAAAAATGTTGAACTTAGTAAGAGATAATCTAGTATTGTATCTTAAAGATGATGTTTTATAGTAGTGATCATTCAGTCTACTTTTGTTTAAACCATTTACCCGCTCCCCGATCAGTTTTGCACCATATCATGCCATGCTACGTCTATAATAGTTGTTTCGCAAATTGATGAATACTCTCCTGAGAACTAACTTGGAGTGGCTTGTTGTGTTGTGCAACCTATGCTACGAATAATTTTGTACAGCTGCAAACCTTGCTGGTCCCTTTCATCTCGCACATCCCCTCAGCGACAGCTTTCTAAAGATTAGACTTCGTGTCGTCTTGCCTTTGGGCTGGTTTGTTGTATAGGATTTATGCGTTTCCTGTCCTTTCACTTAGGCGAAACTACGTATGACAGACATACGTCTTGTCATCTGCTAACAACGTCCTAGCTGCAACACTGTGTTAACTTTATGGTTTAAAACTGCGCGTTAATTGATGCTTTCAATCATGTAATTTTTAAGATGATAGAATATTTAATTAACAATATTTACTCGCGTAATTCTCCCCCCTCCAAAATTTTTAGGACATATTTTTCATAATTTTGTTTTAAATTTCAAGCATTTTAAAAATACGCTTGGAAAATCCAGTATCATTCTCCATCCCTTTTCCAGTGAAAAAAAGGCCGATGATTCCTCTGATGACACGGACGTTGATTTGGATATATTGTCTGATGAGAGAAATGCAGTGTAAAATAGTCATGTCTGTTTATTTTGATTGCCTGATTAATAATAAGTTCATTTTGATGCGAATATTTTATGCGCGAAATTTAACACCATGTTACGTGGTTAGTCAAGGTCATACTATTGGCATTAGAACAGACACACAGCAGTACAAAGAAAAGTCTCAAAACTGCCCATAATTACTCAAATTGAGGGTGTGTGTGTGTGTGAGCATTAATCTGATTAGTACAGGAATAGTTTAATACCGTATTATCCGTGAAGAGCCTATTCTCGATATTCTGTAGCCCTCGCGTAATTCCCCCCCCCCTCTGTCTTTCACCACCAAATTTTGAAGAAAAAGGGGGAAAATTACGCTAATGTCCGTGACGTACGGAAAGGTTACGGTGCAGATTTAACGCCATGTGAAAGCGCTGATTGGGAGTTTCAATTTTTCCTGTAGAATAGGTGAAGACCCATTGTCAACATGTTGCTCTGTATTGCTGAGTATTTTAATTGGGCCTTGACTATTATTGAGGTTCACGTAATATTAGTTCCTAAAAAAGTAATATGGCCGTCTTTTCAATGTTCACAGACATCACCAGAGCAGATAAAATCGCAATGCTATGTAATTAAACAATAATAATATTTTATTTACATATTATTGATTTATTAATCGATTATTAATATGAATTTTGTCTGGCAGCTCGAAAATCATTGATTAATTGACTAAACACTTTATGATTCAAGACGACCTAACTCAAAAATTTATATTGTTCGAACACATGAAATGATTAGTGCGAACTCCGAAAACCGTATACGACTTGTACTGTTTATTTATTAATTACGTTCAGGTTTCAAATACCATTCGCTAGTAACTTCCGTTTCATGACGCTGACAGCTTTTTCAAAGGCAAACGTTGTTATCAACATAATAGTTAAAAAGTAACTGCCAGTTGTACTATTTGTGAGTACCGAAATTCGAAACAAAGTTGGCAAAGGAAAATTCAACCTAAAAACTAGAAAATCGTTATAATTCACTAGCATATGGAGGGAATGTTTAGGTTTCACCCTTAGAGTATTAAATATTGAGATTCGGACTATATATGATTGATATCCACGTGAGAAGAGTTCTAGTACTGTATTTGGATTTAAAAAAGAAAACGATGAATTTAGTGTTCCCCGACCAGAGACGGGAACATAGAAGAGATGTCAGTCGGTTAAGGCGTTTGCCTGACGGTCTGAAGTTGCGCTCGGGCACGGGTTCGATTCCCGCTTGGGCGGATTACCTGGTTGGGTTTTTTCCGGGGTGAATGCAAATCCTCGGCCTCATCTCGCCAAATACCATCTCGCTGTCACCAATCTCATTGACGCTAAATAACCTAATAGTTGATACAGCGTCGTTAAATAACCATTTAAAAATAGAAGAGAGGAAGAAATAGTTAAAAGAAGGATAGATCTACTGGAATGGAATAATCTTTGTGGTTTAGTTCATTTTTATGAAATTGAAATCGAAAATTTAATTTTTGATAGAGAAGAGCGGAAGAAGAGAGTGAATAGAAGGAACGAAGGCATAATTTGAGTGCAGAGAAATGCCAGAGTAATAAATTGCAAATTTAGTAAAGTACATTTAAATTTAAATTTAAAAACCTCCGATTTAGCTGACCGCATCTGTGGCTCAAGCACTAGCACCATCCAGGTGGACTGGGTCCGATTCCCGACCAGGTCGTGATGGAATTTGTGGTGGACAAAGCAGACGTTGCAGAGTGTTTTTCTCGGGATATTCCCGTTTCCCTCTATCATTCCATCAACACTCTCCACCTTTCCGTCATTTCATCTGTTATCTGCAATAGTTAAAAATAAGCTGCGGTGAAGATTTGGAAATATTACGGTTCCCGATGCTGATATAAGAAGTGCTTGGGACTCCGAATTGGAGCTTCTCAGGTACTCGTCTGGGGATGGACCTGGCTCTTGTCAGGGCTGAGATAGGATCGTCCAACTGTCAGCATGAGATTGACACCTGTCGGACTTGGACCATCGCATAAGGTTAGAGTGCACAATGGGTCAATGTTATCTCGCCAACGTAAGAATTTGAAGGTAATACATTGCATCCATATGAGTGGCGAAAGTGGGTTTGTCCTACTCTCCACATATCCAACCATATCTCTCTCTCTCATATATATATATATATATATATATATATATATATATATATATATATATAAGGTATATTAGATATACCATAAGTAGAAATATATGGTATAAATCATATAGAACCTATAAATCTTGAATATAAATAAAATTTAATAGATAATAACTTATTACCAATATTAATTTTAGAAATTTCATACCCAAATCAACCACCTAAAAAACTGACTAACAACACTAAAGTTTTCAAATAAAAAGGTAAACAAATTAATAAAGGAGTAGGAAAAATAATTCAACTAAGAAAACTACCACCTATAATAGCTATAATTAGTAAACCTAATATTCCCTTAATTATATTAAATCTATACTCACCTATATTATATATACTTAATATATTAAAATCACCACACAAAGTATAATAAAATAAACGAAAAGAATAACAAACAGTTAAACCTGTAGAAAAATAAAATAAAAAAAAAAAAATATTTATATATCTTAAAGATACTATTTCCAAAATTAAATCCCTTGAATAAAATCCAGCCAAAAATGGTATACCACATAAAGCAAGATTAGAAATACACAGACAAACTGAAGTTATAGGTAATTGAAAGGACAAATTACCTATAAAACGAATATCTTGAGAATCCTTTATAACATGAATTACTATACCAGCACATATAAATAATAATGCCTTAAATAATGCATGTGTTAATAAATGAAAAAAAGCTAAAACAGAAAATCCTATAGACAAAATACTTATTATTAAACCCAACTGTCTTAAAGTAGATAAAGCAATAATTTTCTTCAAATCATATTCAAAATTTGCCCCTAAACCAGCTATAAATATTGTTAAACCAGAAATAAGTAAAATAAAAATATTTAATCAATCACTAAAAGTAGCTCTAAAACGAATTAATAAAAAAACACCCGCAGTAACCAATGTTGAAGAATGAACTAAAGCAGATACCGGAGTAGGAGCAGCTATAGCAGCAGGAAGTCAAGAAGAAAACGGAATTTGAGCTCTCCTAGTTATAGCTGCCACAACTACAAGAAAGGAGATAATCTCCATTTCAAAACTACCCTTTAATAATTCCAAATAATAAATATAATTTCATCTTCCAAAATTTAATATTCACGAAATAGCTATTAATAAACAAACATCCCCAATCCGATTAGATAATGCAGTAATTATTCCTGCATTATAAGACCTAACATTTTGGTAATAAATAACTAAACAGTAGGAAACTAAACCTAAACCATCCCATCCCAACAAGATTCTAATTATATTAGGTCTAATAATTAGAAATATTATAGATATTACAAACATTAGAACTAATAAAATAAATCGATTAATATTCATATCACCATTTATATAATCATCTCTATATAAAATAACTAAAGAAGAAATAAAAAAAACAAAACCTATAAATAATAAAGATATTCAATCAAATAAAAAAGTCATAACAACAGATCCAGAATTAAAGCTGATAATATCCCATTCAATAAAATAAATTATATTATTAATAACAAAGTAAAAACCCATAAAAATCAAAATAATTCTAAAAATAAATAAAAATACAAATCTAATAAAACAAATTGATATATATATATCATAACCTAAGATAAATAAATTATATCACTGACACCACAAATCAATATTTTATTATATTAAACTACTTAAGTAGTTTATACTCAAAATGCAACAACATCACTATTCAAAATCAATATATTTAATGGAAATCAATGCAAAAATAAAAGTAAATATTCACGAGAATAACCTAAAGAACAAGAATAAATACCAGAATAATATATTCCAGCACTAAAAAAAGATAAAAATATTAAAGTGTATATAGTTAATCATGATCAACCTACCAAGCTATTTAATAATCTTACTTCACCAAGTAAATTTAATGAAGGTGGGGCAGCTATATTACAAGATCTTAATAAAAATCACCACATAGTTATTCTTGGTATAAATCCTATTAAACCCTTATTAATTAATAATCTTCGTCTACTTAAACGCTCATAAGAAATATTAGCTAAACAAAATAAACCAGAAGAACATAAACCATGAGCAATTATTAAAATGTATGATCCACAAAATCCCCAATAATTTAAAGTCATTAAACCCCCAATAGCTATTCCTATGTGAGCTACAGAAGAATAAGCAATTAATGACTTTAAATCTGTTTGACGCATACAAATTAATCTAACAATTACACCACCAACCAATCTAATAGAAATTCAAATATAATTAAATACAGAAAAATTAACTAAAATTACAAATACACGCAATAAACCGTATCCTCCCAACTTTAATAGTACCCCAGCCAAAATTATTGAACCCGAAACAGGTGCTTCTACATGAGCCCTAGGTAATCATAAATGAACTAAAAATATAGGCATCTTAACCAAAAATGCTATAATTATACATAAATAAAATAGATTATTAACATAAAAATCATTTATTAATAAAGGAATATATAATAAACCTAAAAAATTATAAATATAAAATATACCAACCAACAAAGTATAAAATAATAAATAAATACCAGCCTGAAGTCGTTCAGGCTGATAACCCCAACCCAAAATCAAAAAAAGGGTTGGAATAAGGCTACCCTCAAAAAATAAATAAAATTAAAACATTTTTAATCTTCCAAACGTACAATAAAGTATAATTACTAAAATAAGAACAATAAATAAAAAAAATTTCTATAATAATTATAGCGAAAAATAGATTCTCTCGCTATAATTATTAATACACAAATTCACAATCTTAATAAAATTAGACCAAAGGAAATTAAATCCCCACCAAATAAGTACCCTAAATTACCCCAACAAAATAAACCAGGTATAGAAAATATAAATAAAAAACATAGAAGAAATATTAATGATTGAATTATTCATCAAGAACTATTCAACAAACATAAAGGGATCAAAAAAATTAAATATATTAAAAACCTTAACATTGCAACATAACATATGATTGGAAATAATCATTACCATAACTACGAATTATAGAAACTAAAATAGATAAACCTAAAGCACCTTCACAAACAGAAAATGTTAAAAAAATTATTCTAAAAAACAATTCATAATTAAAAGCATTTAAATAAATATATAATATTGAAAATAAAATTAAGACAATAAATTCTAAACTTGATAAGGTAACAAGTAAATGTTTACGATTAGAAGAAAAAACCCAAATACCACAAAAAAATACAATAGAAAAAAAGATAATTTTCATTAGTTTTAATAATTTAACAAAAATATTGGTCTTGTAAACCAAAAATAAGATATACCTTTTAAAACTTCAGAAAAAAGATAAATCTTTTCATTAATCCCCAAAACTAATATTTTAAATAAACTATTTTCTGACATTAAAAATATTATAATTATAATATTAACTGCAAGAATACTTTTCACGCAAATAAGACATCCATTGGCAATAGGACTCTTATTATTAATTCAAACAATTATTGTATGTATAATAAGAGGTTTACTAGCACAAAGATTTTGATTTTCATATATTCTATTTTTAATCTTCCTAGGAGGAATATTAGTATTATTTATTTACGTAACAAGATTAGCCTCAAATGAAATATTTTATATATCAATAAAAATATTAATAAGCATAATCATTATTATATTTGTATCATCACTAATTATTAATATAGATCTAATAATCAACAATATAGAACTTATAATTCACGAAAATATTTATAATAAGCAAAATGAAATTATGAGATCACTAATAAAATTATATAATCAACCAACAAATTTAATCACTATTATACTTGCTTCTTATTTATTCTTAACATTAATCGTAGTAGTAAAAATTACGAATATTTCAAAAGGACCCTTACGCCAAATAAATTAATGAATAAACCTATACGAATTAGACACCCCCTATTTAAAATTGCTAATAATGCCCTAATTGATTTACCAACACCATCTAATATCAGAACATGATGAAACTTTGGTTCATTATTAGGATTATGTTTAGTAATACAAACTGCTACAGGATTATTTTTGGCAATACATTATTGTCCTAATATTGAAATAGCTTTTTCAAGAACTGCTCACATTTACCGTGATGTAAATTATGGTTGACTATTACGAACTTTACATGCAAATGGAGCATCTATATTCTTTATTTGCATTTATTTACATATTGGACGAGGAATATATTATGGATCATATAAATTCTTACATACCTGATCAGTAGGTGTAATCATTTTATTCCTAACAATAGCAACAGCTTTTATAGGTTATGTTCTACCATGAGGCCAAATATCATTCTGAGGAGCAACTGTAATTACAAATCTTTTATCAGCAATCCCATACTTAGGTATTGATTTAGTACAATGAGTATGAGGCGGTTTTGCAGTAGATAATGCAACCCTTAATCGATTCTTCACATTCCATTTCCTACTCCCATTTATTGTAATAGCAGCTGTAATAGTACATTTACTATTCCTACATCAAACAGGATCAAATAACCCTACAGGATTAAATAGAAATATTGATAAAATTCCATTTCATCCTTATTTTACAATTAAAGATGTTGTAGGATTTCTAATTCTAATTATATTATTAACGATATTATCACTAAAGGAACCATATATTCTAGGAGATCCAGATAACTTTACTCCAGCTAACCCATTAGTTACCCCAGTCCATATTCAACCTGAATGATATTTCCTATTTGCATATGCAATTCTACGATCAATCCCAAACAAATTAGGAGGTGTAATTGCCTTAGTAATATCAATCGCAATCTTGTTTATCATACCCTTATATAATTCAAATTTCCGAGGTATACAATTTTATCCTATTAATCAGATTATATTTTGATTAATAACAAATATTGTAATCTTACTAACATGAATTGGAGCACGTCCAGTAGAAGACCCTTATATTATTACTGGGCAAATCTTAACAATTTTATATTTCTTATACTAAATTATTCACCCTATAATAACAAAATTTTGAGACAAATTAAATAATTAAAGTTAAAAAGCTTTAAAGAAAAGTATATGTTTTGAAAGCATAAGAAAGAAGTTAAAATCTTCTATTAACTTTACTTAAATTAATACACTTAAACCAACAATAAAAATAAATAAATCCTAATACCCAAAAAAAATAATAAATAATTTAATGATAAGGGTAAAAATCCCTTCCAAGCCAAATATATTAACTTATCATAACGAAAACGAGGTATAGTACCACGAACTCAAATAAAGATAAAAGAAAGAAAGGAAAGCCTAAAATAAAAGAATATAGAATTAATATCACTACCCAAAAAAATAATACAAAATAATATTCCCATAAATAAAATACTGGCATATTCAGCTAAAAAAATTAATGCAAAACCGCCTCTTCTATATTCAACATTAAAACCTGAAACCGACTCTGATTCACCCTCAGCAAAATCAAAAGGAGTACGGTTGGTTTCAGCCAAACATGAAGTAAATCAAACTATTGATAAAGGAAATGTAAAAAAAATTATTCAAATATAAACTTGAAAATCATAAAACATTATTAAATTATAACTACCCACTAAAAATACAAAAGATAACAAAATTAAAGCCAATCTAACCTCATAAGAAATTGTCTGAGCAACAGCACGCAATCCCCCCAACAATGCATAATTAGAATTAGATGATCAACCTGCAATTATAACAGTGTATACACCTAAACTAGTACAACAAAAAAAGAACAATAAACCCAATTCAAAAGAAATAAAACCAGTAAAATATGGAATTATAAATCATACCAATAAAGATAGAAATAATCTAAAAACAGGAGCAAAATAATAACATAAATAATTAGCTAAAAAAGGAAATCCCGCAACCCACCTTAGAAATCTCCTGTTATACCAGTAGAGTCAAGTCTCCTTATTTGATATTTTTAAGTTCATGTTTAACTTACCCAGGTGGTCGTAACATGCATGGAATTCAGAGTGCTATTTCGATCATTTCCATATCTCTTTGCAAAGACGCAAGAATCACTTGTACCTCTTATTTTAATTCTTCGCTTATTCAATTAATCAATCATCTATTCATCCTCCCAACCGTATTTACTTGTTTTATTTATTTTTATAGTTTATTTATTAAAATGTTGACTGTAACAGTACCAGCCATGAGGTCACTACCCTGTAAATATGTGCTCCATGCAGTGGCGGCTCGTGATAAAATATTATGTGTGTTCACAATTTTGTGGTTCCAAAATCGAAGAGAATTTGAAATTGTACGTTTAGTCTAATATGAAATGTCATGATTCCAATGTTTCACTATCGAAAAAACCGTATATAAATTCAAAACAACATATAATAATAATAATAATAATAATAATAATAATAATAATAATAACAATAATAATACTAATAATAATAATGATGATGATGATGATGATGAAACTCGTCTTTTTATTTCCAATTTTTCTTGGTAAGCCAGTTTACCCAGTTCTTTACTGTTCAAAATTACTTGAACAGAGTTCATTGTTTACGTTTGTTAAAAATGAATACATACCACAGTCTCGTTATTTACAAAAGCGTGTGTTCAGTAATATATTTTGATTCACAACACACTGATACACTATAGCCTATAACAGTACTGTAATCCCATTCGCATAGATTACTATAAATACATGCCAGTAAATATTATTCTTAAATATTTTAATAACTGACATACAGATACTTAAATTCATACCACCACCACAGTCAGCCAGCACATGTTTGAAAGCCAAACTATGCTATTATGCCGACACTGAAGTATAGTAATTCACAAACTACACTCTCGTAGCAGCACTTTACACACATCCACATAAGTAAACGTTTCTACAGTCAGATGCTGACATCTACAGGCTATTAAATTTCCTTCTCGAGATATAGCACGTGAACGATAGGCATCGATGGACCTGACATCTGTAGGATAAATACTCATCATGTTCACTTAACGCTTTGTGCTCTTGACGAGTCATAAGCGGCCAGCTAAAGACAATTTTCTCCCGCGCATGCGTGAAATTCCTGTAACCAACGAGATAGAAAGAGTTCTCTTTCTAACTCGTTGCCTGTAACCATCTCGAAAAGAGCACGGCATGTACGTGAACGGATGTTGCCAAGTTTACATAAGAAGTTTATGCAAGATGCGGGAAGTTTAAAATACTCGATTCTGATATTATACATCCCCACTACGTCAATACGGTATCAAATAGTAAAACTAGTCGTGCATTAATGGAAAGAAGGTGTTCACGTGCTCTTGTGCTCTTATTGACGCATCGCCACTGGCTCCATGTATGGATGCTCGATCTCAACTGTGGAGGTGTCAGACTGCGCCCATAGCATGAGGCAATCAACCACTGGATTTCAACTCCTAACAAGTACGATTTTAGACTATTGTACTGCTTATTAAAATGACACGTTAAGCCCACATATGTTTACCATATCTTGTCTCGGACTTAACAGTTGATTTTTGACACTCATTTTACGGTACTGTGCGATTAAACTATGATGGCATAATGATTTAAACCTCTGATATAACTTCACATTCCTACAATAAAATTATTTGTTGGCAATATGTATTACAGTTTCCATACTGATTTAATTTCTTCTAATGCAAAGAATAGTAAATGATTGTATCACTACAAGGAAGGATTTAAAAATCTGGATAAATAAAATGTATATAGGAGTATTGTAGCATTCCCATCAGAAAGTATGAGAGTATGTAGTGTAGGCCCAAACATGTATGTCACTTGAAAGTGTGAATTTTATCATGTTGTGAGGAAATACACAGTATATATTAATAGTACATTATGAAACAGGTTCATAATGGCACGAGTCAGTTTTTAGGAAACGAGCGAAGCGATAAAGACTGTTTGACCGGGCGAGTTGGCGCAGAGGTTAGCGTTTGAGACTCGCATTCGGGAGGTCTCGGGTTCAAACCCCGTGGGCGACCAATCCGACTAGGGTTTTTCATGGTTTCCCTCAGTCGCAAAGGCAAATACCGGATTGGAAATTTACATGCCATGATTCACCACCGCCTTAATCACCAATATAAACATTAATCAAAATCTAAAATCAGTTAGCTACATGAACACGAGCTTCTACAACACACAATAGAAACGGGAACTCAACAACAGTAAAAACGGCCTTCTTTTATACCTACAGATTCTATGTATGCGATATGACCACAGATGTAAAAATAAACTTAGCAAAGGAAAAAAAAAGGACTGTTTATAATGCTGAAGTACAAAAAAATCTTGCCCCGCACCGTAGTCACGTAGCCTAATACATGCTTTGGACCAGCGATGCGGAATGAACGCTTAATCCAGTCCGCATAGGGCAAGAAATTTGCTCTTCATAGGTTGAGGGAAAACCTCGGGGACAAAACCTCAACCAGGTAACTTGTTCCAACCAGGATTTGAACCTGGGCCCCCTTGTTTCACGGTCAGGCGCGCTAATCGTTACTCCAGAGCTGTGGATTGATACACAGTTGTCCTGCAACAAATCTTACTATAGTAAAAATAGATTTCATGTATGATACAATAACCAATCTGCATGCACTTTTTCCTAGATCCCATTTTCAGTACATTGTCCTTGAATTGGCCCTACTAAGAGAAATCCAACGGCATGGAATCAGATGAACGTAATGTTGAATAAATCGCTCCATTTCATAGTGATAATGACAATGAGTTAGGATCTGGGTCGATGTAGTTAAGCAGCTTATCAGTACCAAATGAGCACATGTGGAAATGAACTGATTATTTATTAGTGTTTCTTATTTATGTTTCGTAGAACATTATGTGTCAATGAAGCGTTCATACCTTGATAACTTCCAGCTAATATGATAAAATTTGGACATTTCAGTGGAAACATCCATTATGTGTGTTTTATATTTACGATTAAATTCGTTCGGACAAATAATCAGAACATTTTTTTTAATGACATTGATACACTGTATGTATAAAACATAAAGCAAATACCAGATAAGTGACATGTCCGAAGTAATAGCTTAACAAATTATTTCTCGAATTGATCTTTATCTAACAAATAATGTTTGTTGGTGCTTCAGCACTTGATCATAACCTCAGTTTGTAGCTCAGCTTTCTTCTTGACGTGGGGTCAGCATGACAAACCTACACAAATAACGAATAAATATGAGTGACTTAGACGAGATTCGAAATCATGATCATGATTTTCACACAGAATAAAAGCCGCGCCGTAGCATTCACTGTCGTATCTTTTACCATCAACGAAAAATTGTATTATTGTTAGGTGAAATAAGAATTCGAAGAAACTACGTAACACGGCTATAAAATTTAAGCGCAAATGTAAATGTGTCCGGCTGTTCTCCATTTTCACGGTCACGAAGGACATACAAGCACTAGATTTACAGGGATCGTATAAAATGAGCTGCCGTTCTTTGTACAAGGAAACACTACGTCTTTTTCAGATCATGTAGAGCATCTGGGAACAATGGAACAGGAAACTCATGAAATTATATTTCTTGCTAAGTTGAGTTCAAAGACACGTACACAGAACAAAGCAAAGACTTTTTCATTATCATGAACCGGAAACATCAAGTAACTGCAGTGGTGTCCTACTTTATGTTTCCTCAAAATCCACTTCACGGTCAATTTTGTGATCCGAACCCTGTAAAATTGTAAAATAATTTCACAACATTATTTGAATTTTAACTTGATAGTCTGGCGAAGTGTTTTCGGGCTCTCCTCGCCCCTCTTTTCTCCTCTCTGCACCTCCTTCCCTCCCTTCTCCTCTCTTCTTTCCAGCGCTCCAACGAGAGGGGGGGGGCTCTCTCTCCCTTTTTCTCCGCTTTCTGGTCTCCTCTCCTGTCCTCTCCTCTGTTCTTTGTGTTTCCCTTTCTCTTATTTCTCTTCATATGCTACTCATTTATTTTCTTCAGATCTTTTCTTCATTTTTTCTTCTTTTTCCTCCACGTCTTCTCTTTTATTTCTCTCTTCTTCTTTTTGCTTCATTTTGGTTATTTTTTTTCTCTTTTTATCTTCATTCTTCACGTATCAACTGCGAAAAGTGCCGACGGAAGACCACCTGTCCAGTCGGATATGCAGAGTGAAGAGTAAGTAACGTTATTAATTTCAGGGGGTTATTCTTTGAGATATTTCAAACAAAAAAAGTTTATACAATTTTGCTCGTCTTTGCTTCCTTTTCGAGGTAAGAATTGTTTTATATGAAACATTTCATAGCGTGTTTTGGGAAAGCTATTGATTTAAATCCCAATATGCTCAGTCAGTTTAAGAGAACAGTGTATTATGATAATAAATCCTCAAAAAAATTTTAGTTTTGTCTTTTAAATGTGTAGAAATTTGATCCGAACAAATGTAACTTTTCATTCTGCAAAGGAATTTTACATTGTTACATTTGATCGGATCAAATTTCTGCACATTTTAAGGGCAAAACTAAAATTCTTTCGGTAATTTATTATCATAATACACTGCTCTTCTTAAACTGGCTGAGCATAGGGAATAAAATCAATGGCTCTCCCAAAACACACTTTGAAATGTTTCATATAATAAAATGTTTATCTCGAAAAGGAAGCAAAAACGAGCAAGATTGTATTGAACTTTTTCTGTTTGAAATATCTCAAAGAAGAACCCTCTGAATTTAATTATATTACTTAGGATTCACTCTGTATATTCGTGCGTGTGTGTGTGTGTCTGTGTTCTTTTTTTTTTTTTTTGTGAGAGAGAGAGAGAGAGAGAGAGCGAGAGAGAGCGAGAGTGATTGAAGCAAATATTGAAGTAAGTCATTACTAGACTTCGGATTTTAGGTAAAAACCTATTTTAATCCTTAAAAGATAAGTTCATAAAAACTTGCAAGTACACATTTCGTATAAAACTATACCTAAAATTGGTATTTTAATAGCACCTGAAATGCCTATTTTGACGACGAAGCCTATTTTGGCCTATTAAGTGTGTTTTATCTCTAATAGGTCGAAACACCCATTCTTATTTTGAAAATTTGTATTTAAATTCGAAATCTGTTCCTGGTTCTATTGGAAATAAAGTACGGGATAAACTGGAGCAAGTTCTGCAGAAAAATGTAGGACTGAAGGACCACGTACTGCTTCAGATATCCTAGCAGGGAAGAACACGGATTTACAATGTAACATTCCTGTCCAACTAGCGTCAAAATTGAAGTACGCTCCTATTACTTCAGTGGATATGGAGGATTCATTTTCAGCATACAAATTTGTGTTGACTGACAAATGGCATTGCTTTTTAGTTTAAAATTTAGGAAAAGTATTGGTAATTTATTGTGAAGCTAATTATGGATATTAACGGATAAGGCTTGGTAAAAATTGATTATATTTGACTTGTTTGTGTACTGAATTCATGTCTAAAGCTTATTTTTCACATTTAATGGTTTAGTTTATGTATAACTAGTTAGATATTTGTTGTTCTTGTACTTTTAGTAGTAACGGTGTATAAGCATTTAAAATTATAAAGTTCTAGAAGTGAATTCCTGATGATTTGGAACATTTTTTTTTAAAGAAAACATTATTTTTTGTTAGAACCTATTTCCAATTCTTTAGAGACTATTTCCTACATTTTAAGCCTATTTTAGGCATCTAAAATTACATTTTAACGATCTAAAAATCCGTACACTAGTCATTACGTACCGGTTTTCATTTAACATGGTGAGATTTATAGTTATGACCTTTCTAGTAGTTGTAAAGAATTCTATACCATAACGAGATACTAAACAGATGAATATTGGCAACGTCACTATTGTGATAATCAACATTATTATTATTAATATTCCGATCTGAAAGAAAATCTTATAAATCATCTGCCCATACTATATGTAAAACAACTTTCTGAGCTGCTCTACGGTCTTCTTCTCCTCTGATGAACATGTCCAGACGTCTTTTTGATGCTGCCATTGCATTATCTTAGTTCTTAAAGTATATTCAGTACTTATTCTTGAAATCTTAATTATTGTTTTAGCGTTTCTTTTATGACATCTGTTGAATGTCGAATTTTATTCTAATAACCATAAATCAGCATTGAATAGATGCCATTTGTTTTTATAAAATTTTATTTCGTAATTTAGTTGGAAAATTGAAATAGATTAAAGAATCTCAAACATGAAGAGCTTCGTAATACGATGGGAAGTTATTAAAAGAAACGTCTGACCAGAGTTTTAGTTGGTGAAAGACTATGAAGCTTGAACCGTGATCACTGAACCGGCTAACTAGAGTTTAACTTCTGTAGATGAAAGACTATTATATTAAACTTGAAACTGTAACTCATATTACATTTCTTAACCACACGGTGGATTTTTTTGTCAACTCTTCGCAGAGTACAAAGAGCCTTTCTTCTGTTAGGTGCAGAGAGGCTGAAGCCAGCTCGGTTGCCGCTTGCCGCGTACAGGGGAGGATTCTGTAGAAATAGCTGAGCTTTTGTACCTTATGGGCGCCAGGTGGAGGCGGATGATTGCCGTGTTTGGGTGCACTACAGACCGCACCGAAAGTTAACAACGAATGAATGCATTCTATTTCGTTCGACCCAAGTTATCTCACATTATCTTCCTGAGACACGGAACTGCATTCTTGGAATCGGAAAATAAATCGCTTAGGATAGCACGTCTCAATTTTAGAAAACTTGTGCTGCAGTCTTCAACCAAGAACCATTCATGAAATAATTTTACATGTGTCTCCTAGTTCAACCGCAGATAGTTTCATATCTAGTTCTTCACAAAAAATTTCCGTTGTCATCGTTACTACTTGCAAGTAGAGGTGTTGTGATGATTATGATGAACTACAGGAACTACATCATCCGAATTTTTCCCTTTATACCCACACAACTCAAGTCGGCTGACAAGGCGCCAGAAACCGAACTTTGAGTGCACACAAACTCTGTGTGACTTGCATTGTAGGTTTCTGTTAACTTTACTTACAGTGACGTATATATTATGCGAAACTGGCTTTTGAGGTGTAGGGTATAGTTCCTGGGTAGCTCAGTCGGTAAAGCATTCGGGCGCTAAGCGAAGAGTCCCGGGATCGATACCCGGCCCCGGAACAATTTTTCTCTTGAAATGATTCAAGTCTGCTTCACAGAGAGCTTTACCTGAAAGTCATATTTGGATAATATAATACGTCACTGTAGATACGTTAACAGAAAGCCACAATTCAAAACACACAGAGTTTGTGTGCACTCAAAGTTGGGGGGGTTTCTGGCGCCTTGTCAGCCCACTTTAGTTGTGAGGATATAAAGGAAAAAAATTGGGACGGTGTAGGGTGTAGTTCCTAGGTAGCTCAGTAGAGTATTCGTGCGCTAAGCGAAGGTTCCCGGCATCGATACCCGGCCCCGGAACAATTTTTCCCTTGAAATTATTTGTATAAAGATTGATTGAAAAAAATCATTGGGTAGTCTTACCATTAAATTTAGATGCATTATAAAAAAATGAAATTGAGAAACTTTACATAAAGAAGGCACAATAGATGTGGGAGAAGGTGTGAAATGGGAGGCGCCTATCCCATAACGGCACCTGCAGGTAATTGTGTTTGCCGAAGCGTGGTGGGCCGAATCCTCCCTCCTAATAATACGTTTCAAAAACCCCCCAGTGTACTCATCTGTCACTGCAGGTGTTTCATTCATTTGATTTAAGGGACTCGAATTCCCCCACTTACAGCTTTCTGGATTTCAATTGTCGGATAAAAAATATAGTATAGTTTATCTGTCTATATATCTATCTGTCTGTCTCTATATATTCTTTTAGCCTTGAGGCTTCAGAGAACCTAGACTTACCAGGATACTTTCATCCCATGGCAGTAGCATTTATTTCCGTTCGTAGTTTTCTTGATAACTGTTGGATCCTATCTTCGCGGCTTCAAATCCGTCCGAGCGAGGGTAGTCGTGTATCGAGATATTTTAATTGTTTAGTGACGCTGTATCAAATGTGAGGTTAAGTAGAATCGTTGTACATTTATTTATTTATTTATTTATTTATTTATTTATTTAATCTGGCAGAGTTAAGGCCAGTAAACCTTCTCTTTCGCCCAGACAGACTATAATTGGATACAATAACCTTACAATAATAACTTGAGCAAACAACAATATGTAATATGACAATATACTAATAATAGTAAATAATAAGAGTACAACTAAATAACAAAACTTACGTAATTAAATAACTAGCGTTAGTGAAACAATAATAAACATTGATAGAAGTAGCAATAATAATAATAATAGTATTGATGATAATACTGTCGTGAAGGCAATGATATCAAATCGTGTCCAATGGCGAACACCCACAGCGGCCCTACGCTCTAACGTGGAGTGACAGGATATGAATGAATGAACGAACGAACGATATCATGAGGTGGACCTAAATTGAATGGTGGTATCTTGGCGAGATAAGACTGAAGATTCGCCATGAGATTCCTGACATTCCCCTTGCTGTTGGGTAATCATTCCAAGCGGGATACGAACCCATTCCCGACCCACCTTCGGATAACGGGTCAGTTCGTTACCCTCTGGACTACGCCAGTAGTCATATACAAATATTTTAAGGAGCGGGGACAAAGCTACTTGTTTTTAGTGCTTTTAACAAACCTCGAAACCCCTTTACGCATATAAACAATGTTAAAATAGGAGGTAACGTGTCAATAAATAGCCATTAATTACGGTATATGAATAATACTGTGTTCGAAGTATTATAATCTGACCCTTTTGAATGTCACAGATACAGAAGTACAGTTTCAGTTAATGTAAAAACTATTAACAAAGTTCCCCCCTCTCCAACTTTAATTGACCTTAACATGTGTTTTCCTCATTGCCCGCACAATGTCCATTCGATATTCGAATGAGCACGAAATGTTATTATGTATTTCAGCTGGAACTCTTTCCAAAATTCGGATTTTGCGATATTTCAAATGTCGTAGAAATGTGGCGGGTGTGATGTACACTTCGATGCTTTACATATGCATAAATGCAGAAGAAAAAAAAAAGAAAGAAAGAAAGGCAATCGTAGAGATCCTGCAGTGTGTCCCCTTCTTTCAATTGATCTTCCAGGAAAAATGTAGTTCATAATCTCCGGACATCCAGACCCTAATGTGGCAGTGCTTCGTCTTAGTGGAGTCTAACTACGGATTAAAGTCCTTAGTTGTCGAGATTGCATATAGTTGCAGCATATAAGATATGTGATATTTGTGATTGGTCTTCAATAAAGAAGAATTGTCCAATGATGTCGCGATGTAGATTAGCACATTCAAGTTTCACTTTGGGGCTTATTTCATTTCTGCCGTCCACCAAACTTATTGTTAGCAGATTTCTGCTGATCTGAAGTCATATTCTCAAGAGTGGGTTATCATCGCATAATAGCCTAGATACAAACACGATTGTGCATGCGCGTGGCTGTATGCAAAACACATTTTTTACATTAATTTAACGTGTTCATTACTTAAAAAATTCCAGTCCGCCGAGTCAGCTCTGTGGTAGCGCGTCTGCCTCCAGACAACTTCTGATCACTAAATTGTGTACCAATACGCCTGGGTTAAACCTCAAATGTCGGGTTAAATCCCAAATCTCTCCGCAGTGCATATGAAAAGAAGGCATATGTCACTGTTGATAGTGATTCGTTCGTCGGATGGGGACGTTAAGCCTGGCGTTCCCTTTGGTGCTATTCGACAGGAGTAGGCTACGTGCCGGCACCGGGTTTCCCCTTCTTCTTAGCAAAACATACTTCGGAAGAACCTTATGGCACTGCAGATGAAGATATTTGTGATATTTGTTTAACCCTTAAATTGACAATGTATCCTATAGGATACAACAGGTTAATAGGCTATATGCTATAATTTTAATAGAACAATAGAAAATAAATTGGTAGAAAAATTAAAATTTCACCATACTATAATATTGTACAACACATAAAAATATGGCCATTGCGATAATTATTTTCTTTACGGTCCGACAAGGTTTAATAAACTAGTGCGAGAAATGAAGCTTTGCCAAGTTAAGGATTAATAAAATGTTTATCAAATAAAGTCGTAGAATATCCTCGCATTATTCTGGTGGCGCAGAAGACTGCACAGTTTTCTGAGAATGGAAGAGAACTGAGGTACCAATAGAAAATGGAATTTTAGTCCTTATAAAGTTATACCGTGTTTAGGTGTCCAAAATATGGAGGCTAAGTGGGCTCCTTGAAACAGAAGAGTGTCCAAAAATTAAGTAGTACAGAAATTCCGAAAATTGAAAGAAATCACCGGGGAACTCATTTACATATAGGCTACTAAAAATATATAAAGTGTGGAATTAATATAAATTATTTAGTTATTTTTATCCGAATGTGTAATAACAATTAAATATGAACTTAAAATTACCAGAAATCACAATTTTAATTTAATTAAATTATATAACGTTTTACTTCGCATATATGAATCATTGTTTTAATTATACCAATTTCATTCATTCATTCATTCATTCATAATGTTCTGCCCAAGAACAGTTCTTTCACTGCAAACCCAGCATTCTCCAGTCTGTCCTATTTTCTGACTTCCTCTTTGTCTCCGCATATGATCCATTATCTTAATGTCGTCTATCATCTGATATATTTTTCTGCCCCGAACTCTTCTCCCGTTCACCATTCCTTTCAGTGCATCCTTCAGTAGGCAGTTTCTTATCAACCAGTGACTACTAGTCACAAATGTATGTAACAGTAATAAATAATCACAAGCGCTCTCAGAAACTATAAAAGGGTAAACAGCATAGTAGACTATAGAGTTTCAACTACCACTATCATTAATACATTGCTTAGAGTTGGTTTTACAGTAAATTCTCATTCAAGTTTTAAAATGAAAATTATAACATTTGTCACCGAGTATTGATCTATAAACTACAGTATAACGAACATCCCACTGATGTTAATGAAGAATATTTCAGATTATATGTTACTTACTTACTTACAAATGGCTTTTAAGGAACCCGAAGGTCCATTGCCGCTCTCACATAAGCCCGCCATCTTATTGTAGGGATTCGTAACAAGCTGTTTTTTTTTTTACTTTGGTGGGTTGTTAGCCCTTCGCCCAACCCCCAAGCTGGAGGACCACCCCTTATCGGCTGTCCACGACTGCTTATTCAATATATTCGCAGCTACCCTCCATATCTGGAGGCCGTCTCCTCTATCCGCAATCTGAGGACCCGCCATGCTGTGGTGATAGGGACCCACAATACATTACATAATTGACAAAATGCATGTTACTCGTTTGGCGTGAAGTGCGAACTTTTCTCAAGCCACTGTCGAAACTGCGAAGCTTTCGTGGATTATAATTTCGATATGTGAATTACACTTAGCTGACGCTTTAGGATGCACGAACGAATGGATAAAGACGCGAGAAAATCGCAGAACCCAGAAATGTTCAGGCCTATAATGTGTATTATTGCATGTCTCGTGATGAGAATGTTGAAAAGTAAGCTTAGAAAATTATCGCCATTGCCAAAATACGACGAATTTTGTACTGTTAGATTTACAATTAAAATAGTTTAGCCTAAATAGCCGCAAATTAAAATAAATAAAACGGCCAAAATGAGGCGCTGAAATAAAAATAGGCGTTTTTAGATCGAATAAAACTTACGCTTTTGGCTTAGTTACCAAATAATTTTCAATAAACCAGATTTTACATATAAAGTAGTTCAAAAGTCGCTTTCCCTAATATTCGTTCTTAGGTTTCATACTTGTACACATATACAGATGTAATAATTTGAATGAACGAATAGCTGGTGCAATAAGTGGTGGGTTGACAACCATGTTCGTGCGTCAACTGTTTTTCCTTTGTTATGTCTCCATTTTGAATAAAATCCGTAAAGGAATGTGTAGTCAAATATGGTTTGACTGTAATTAAATCTAAGGAAGTGTTTGGGGAAAGCAACTTTTGACCCACTTTGTATATAGGGCCTAATATTTGGATCTCATTAGTGATGGGTGTCCAAGTGCGTACAACTAAATCGTCCAAAGGCCGATTTATGTTGACGCTTACACCTCATCCCAATCCATTTGCAGCGGAGAGTTCTATAAGTAAGCTGTGAAGTTCTATACAATGGATTGATGCATGTGAAACAGAGGCAGAGCCGAATTCCTTTGCCAGACCATTTTGTGTGTAGCTCCATCAATAAGGGAATTGAGATTTGAGCCGTGTCTGTTCATAATGTAATGAAGTTTATTGGAGTGCGTTATAGGTGGGTTCGTAAAAGACCTAAGTCCTTTAAACAACCAAGGGCTGCCAATACTTAAGTTTATTAATCAATCTTAAAATACAAGGCGTAGTACAAGTGATGAAATGAAGATGATGATGATGATTATTCGTTGCCATATTATGGGCCACTCGTCGCCCTCCCCAACACTTCTGCTGACTGCAGAGCCATTATAATAATGTGACAGCCACATCGAGACTCGAACACGCGTCCCGCAAGAGTCGCGCGGGAGTCGACAAGGGCTCCACGGAGCACTGGGGGGCGGCGCGCGGCGTGGAGAGGAGAAACGGCGGCGTGCTGGGCCGCGGGAGAGAGGGGGAAGTAAGCAGCTGGTGACTGAGGGGAGAAATCCGGAGAAGTCTGGATAGGTGTCATCTTCTAGGCTTCGGTCGATTGTTCGCGAGATCGTACTTTCCGGAAACTATGGTTTAGTTATAAATACGACACGCGAGTGAACTTGAGCAGCAGTTGCTGTTGTAATCGTTGGACAGCAAGCCAGCCAGTCTTGTGTAGCAGTGAAGCCAGCTTCGAGACCGGAGTTCGACTTGAGTTGTGTCCGTAACTGTGGGAGCCGGAAGTCCTGAGTTTGAGTGCAGTGGACCGCAGTTGGGGGACCTGAATTCGAAGTTCAGTGGACTGTCTCTGAAGGTTTATTTATTTCATTTTATTGGGTTATTTTACGACGCTGTATCAACATCTAGGTTATTTAGCGTCTGAATGATATGAAGGTGATAATGCCGGTGAAATGAGTCCAGCACCGAAAGTTACCCAACATTTGCTCGTATTGGGTTGAGGGAAAACCCCGGAAAAACCTCAACCAGGTAACTTGCCCCGACCGGGATTCGAACCCGGGCCACCTGGTTTCGCAGCCAGACGCGCTGACCGTTACTCCACAGGTGTGGACAATCTCTGGAGGTCTGGGGTTCGAGATACTGTGAACTCGAGTGACTGAGCTAGAAGAACTAGCTTCGTTTAACTGTGAACTGAGAACTGACAGTTCTGATTTGTAAATAGTGCTTTGTGAACATTAGTTAAGATTAACAGTTCATTGTTCTCAATAATCCAGGTAAATTGTCATTGTCGTCTGTGGAGTGCAATAACGAATACTGTGTTACTGTGTGGAGTGGAAATCCCATTGTTGACGGAGTGTTTACATTCAAATATAGAAAGTGTTTATTGTTGAAACAACAAAATTACATTCTTGTTTTGTAATAAAAGTTCCAATAATAATGATCCTCCAGCGGTCGCCGCGCTGTTTTATATACTTGCGCCAGTGACGTTACGGTGACCTTTGAAGTCCGTGTGATTCACGTCTATTCAATGGCGTTCCCACGCCGTGGTCAATGCGATGACCTGCCGTTGGACTTTGACTGATAATCTTTTAGTCATTAACTCAAACTATAATCTTTAGGTCAAGTCTGCATGAGTTACGAGGATGGAATACATTTTATATTCACAGTATTAATAATGTCACACTAAACATTAAGTACACTCATACCAATCATGTCCCTACAGAAACTAAGCGCTTATCACAATAATATGAGGTTTTTGTTTAAATGTACCACTGTAGAGGTAAGATTTCTCCTAGTAGTTTCGATTCTTTTTACCATTCTCATTCGACTATGAAATAGCCATATCAATACTTCATCAAAATTAAATAAACGAACACCATTATTTATTATGTGAAAAGGGATTGTTACTTCAGAAATGCCTGAATTCTGATTTGTAATGTGGTTATTATTATTATTATCATTTATGAATGGTGAGTTCATTTATGCAGATTGACCACAATGTAAATAGTAAGTAGCGGCTTCTTTCACTTCCTTTCTTTTATATGCTTGCTTCGCTTGTTACAATGAACTGACGTTATGCGAGTGCTGTCAGAATAATAGGCTACACGGAAGAGAAACTCGAAGGATTTCCGCAATGTATTGCACTTGCACCTGTATTTTCGCCTGGAAGTAGCGGAGTATCAATTTGCGTTCCAAGAAACTTACGACTACCGTTTGTTGTTGTTTGGTCAACTGTTCGAAGACAGGTCTGAACCTCATAAGTGAAACCAAGAAGGCACCACTTATGAGGCAACTAGCCCAGGAGATAATGGGGTAGGGTGGCCAGTTCCATAGCATACATCGCCCACTAGCTGCATATTACTAGTCAGACTTCAGATGCATGCAAACAATTGTTCTTCCTCTGACACATATCATACCGTCAAGTGAGATGTACTGTCTGATAATAATAGATGTACACATCAGCCAGAACCTCAATCAGAGGATATTAAGACTACTATGAAATAAAATTACGTTAGTTACTTCTAGTTACGGAAAGTGCATGTATCACAAGAATTTAAGTGCTAAAAATGTTCACGGTTTGATTGCTGATACATTCTGATTGTGAGTAATACAGTATGTAACTATCTTGTTCGTACAGTAATATTGTTATTAAAAACAGACAATTTTGTTAACGAAAATATAATTTATTTTAATGCGTTAAATTAAAATATGAAAAAACGGTATCTTCTCTTCAGGATGTAAAATAAACTTAATCAAAATTTTCACTTCACTATAAATAAACATACAACATCAAAAAAATGTACACATTTTATGCAACTTTTCTGTTCGTACATCTAATCATTTTGTACTTTTCAAAGTCTTAGTTGCCAACTATTACACAAAATTAATATCTTGTAACACATCCTTTGGCTTTAATGACCTCCTCACATCTTCTTTTCATTGAAGAGACAAGTTTCTTGCAAACCTCTGGAGTGATATTCTGCCATTCTTCTGCCACTATTCTTCTGAGCTCCAGAATGGATGTTATCTTGCTATTTCGTACCCTTCTTTTCAAAATTGGCCACAAATGTTCGATAGCATTTAAATCCGCTGATTGAGGTGGCGTTTTGAGTTGATGGGGAACGTTCCATATCAGCCAGGTCTTGACGATCCCGGCGGTGTGTTTAGGGTCGTTATCATGTTGAAATATATAATTACCCTGGAAGCCCATTTTTTAGCACTTTCTTTCAAATTTGTCATAAGAATATTCTTGTACATCATTTTATCCATAATTCCATCAATGATGTGTATGTTTCCGACTCCAGAGGAAGACATACAAGCCCATATCATGATGGAACCACCTCCGTGTTTTACAGTAGGAATAGTATTTTCTTTCCTGAAGGCAGAGTTTGCCTTCCTCCACACTCGGTTGCAACCATCTGAGCCGAAAAGACTTATCTTCGTCTCGTCGGACCATATTACATGATCCCAATAGTCCTCCTCTTTAGAAACGTGTTCGTTTGCAAATAGAAGTCTTTTTATTCTATTTGACTCACTAATAAAAGGTTTCTTACGTGGAACTCTGCCATGATACCCATGTTTCCACAATACACGACGAATGGTCTGATTGGACATTTCTTTTCCTATAGTGTCTTGTATTTGTGAACGCAGTTTTTCAACACTTAACCTAGGGTCACGTCGAATTTGTTGTACAATGTATCTTTCGTCCCTTTCATTTAATTTTCTTTCTTTTGGTTTTCGCCTCAAATTCTTCCAAGACTCTTCATATTTAAATTTGTTTACAACATGCTGAACTGTTGAATGTGTATGTCCAACAATTTTACTTATTTCCCTTAAAGACTTACCTTTAAGGGCAAGTTGAACAATAACTTTCTTCAGATCTTCTGAAAGCTGCTTTCGCTTCGCCATCTCGTACAGTGCTGTCATGCTTGCAAGGTAAAAATGTAAACAAGGGAAGCTACCACTCAGCAATAGCAAGCACGAACCGGTTAGCGTATTTTGAAACAGTGAGATAGGGCAAGACTTGTAAGTGTACGAACAGAAAAGTTGCATATCTAACACAACGAATAATGGAGATTTCTTTTTAAAATAACAACAAATGTTTTAAAGATACATTATAATTAAATATAATAGCGAATATTATGAATAAACTGCACACGGTTATATACATGAAGAAGAAAATATAATTGTTATCTTATTTTACAGTTAAAACGGACGTTATCACAAAAATAGGGGCTGTACGAACAAGATTGTTATATACTGTATATGCTGCACACAACGTTTCTGAAATATGTTTCTCCAAGAACTATGGTTTCTCTGGCTTTTTTATTACACCAATGTTACATAAAGGTCATACCGTCGATGCCGAATAGCTAGCATCTGTACTTCCTGGAACTTCAAATACATGTATAAGTTCTATTAGGATATTTTTTTCAAGGATTATGTTCTAACTTCATACTAGTAAATTACCAATACGAACATGGTCTTGTTTATTATAGCTATATAACACCCAGTTTTCGCGAATGATTTTTTTCACGAATTTATGCTCATTGAGTCAGAGAGTTAAAATTTTTGTAGGTATGAACACGATTCGTTCTGTAGACACGTTTCACGATCGCGAATAGTTTCATCCTTCCATACTCTTCGCATTTACGTCAGTCTGCATGAACTAGTTTAAATTACGTAGTATTGTTGGTTATAAATAAAATCAAATTAGACGCAAAACATGGCGTGCTAGTACCTGGCATAGCTCTGCAAATGAAGTTTGTTGAAGGGAGAAAGTGGAATTGTGCGGAAGTAATGCGATTTTGTTGGAATAAACCATCTTCATGGTACCCTTCAGCAGTTATTACGCATTGTTAGTGGTGTTGTTACCGTATTTAGTCTATTCATCTGAATAAAGTCAATACAATAACCTCATTTCCTTAAGCAGTAGACGCGAATTTTAGTTAGGATGAACATAATTCCACCTAATTTTTCAGCTCTAGCATAAAATCTACATTAGTCCGAGGCTCAAAACACCGCTCAAAAATTAATATATGTAATTTATTATATTGTATTTATACAACTAGATAACCGCTATTAAATAAATTTTAATAAATGGAATGAAAAAGTAATTATTTGGATTAATAAGTTAATTCAAAGTTGTATTACACACATAAGTTATAGCCTACAGAAACTTTTGGGTATGTTCGTTCATAAATAGTCTGTCATATTATCGAAATTAATTGTATTATTTTAAAAACTGCTTTGTGTGTAAACTGTGGCTATATTTAAGCATCCACACTGTCTGTCAAACAAGGAGAGCATGTTTTAGAAAAGTAAGCAATAAGATTTGTTATCGTTTATATTTTAATATGATTTTGGTATATTTTTATTTGCGTATTTTAGTTACTTTAGATCTTCATATTACAGAAGTCTATGCACATAAAAGTATGTGTGTGTGTATGTATGTATGTATGTATGTATGTATGTATGTATGTATGTATGTATGTATGTATGTATGTATGTATGTGTGTGTGTATGTATATATGCAATCATAATTATATACTATAAAGTATTGCAGAGTATTCTATATATCAAAAGAAACATATTGTGTCATATAAACGTGTAGCCGATGGTGCATTGTTATCAAGATATGACAACATTGCGTTATTTCAAAGCTAGTCCACCAATATTACTCGTGACTAAAATCGGAACTAACAGTCGGAGTTGTTTTCTGGTACTTGCACCTGGTGAACGGTATACGAAACGCAGAATGTTTCCTTCAACAGCAGCAGTCCTTCTGTATATATCTGTGTGTATGTATATGAATAAGTGCAGAATTGCATCTACCTCGGATCACTAGTAAGCAATACTAATAGCACCACAGAAGAAATTAAGAGGAGTATCCAGCTTGCCAACAAAAGTTATTTTGGTCTACAGAAACACTTTAAATCAAGTTTGCCTTCTCGCGGAACTAAATGTAGAATTTATAAAACATTAGTTAAACGAGTACTTATGTATGCCTCCGAAACATGGGCCATGACAGAATTTAATATTAGGGGAGAGTCGGGTAGTATCGGACATCGGGTAGTATCGGACAGTGCGTTTCTTTCATCTACCATCATATGGTAGTACCTGAATGACATGGTTACGTTTCTCTATGCGACATCACAGAAACATAACCATGTCAATCAGGTACTATCATCTTGTGGTAGATGAAAGAAACTCACTGTCCGATATTACCCGATGTCCGATACTACCCGACTCTCCCCTACACGCTTAAACATATTTGAGAGGAAGGTCCTACGAAGAATCTGTGGACCCGTTAACGATGGATATAGGGTAAAGGTTGGTTATATCGTGATACGAGTAATATTGTGATAGTCCTATTTGAGAATTTATTACAATTTTACTGAGTGAGAGAAGAACCAGTTTTGGGCAGAAACTTGTTCACGAACATTCCCTTAATACATTGACGCAAAAAATCGATTTTCTTCTCTCTCAGTAAAATTGTAATAAATTCTCAAAAAGAACTATCACAATATTACTCGTATCACAATATTACCAACCTTTACCCTACATGGAGAATGAGGAGTAACAGGGAGTTATATAGCCTATACAAATCTTCCGACATACGTTCAATTAGGGTCTCCAGACTGAGATGGGCAGGACATGTCAAGAAGATGAAAGGGAATGAGATACCGAAGAGAGTTATGGAATACAAAGTTGAAGGGCAGAGGAGAGTTGGACGATCTAGACGTCGGTGGGAGGATTGTATCACGAAGGACATCAGAAAGCTTGGAGTTAAGAACTGGTGGACGGTGGCCAAGGATAGGGACTCATGGCGAAGGATCCTGAAAGAAGCCGATGCTCGACCCGGACTGTAGTGCTAGGCCTACTGATGATGATAATGATATATATGAATATGTATGTTTCATACCTTCACGTTATCTCTTAAAACCTCTATTTTAAAAGAGCGTCTAATAAAATACTTTTATGAGAAGGAATCAAGGAAGAATAGTGGAATGATATCAGGGAAAAAGAGAGTAATCGAGGAAACCTTCTTTGAACACTCTTTGCCTGCCATATTTAGTTGCTTTTCTAGTGATATGGAAGAGAAGGCCTGATGGTCTTAACTACACCAGAATAAATGAATGAATGAATAAATAAATTAATTAATTAATTGCACTTCCCCCAGTTATCGATTCCCGAATCTTCGGAATCGAAAAAAAAAAAAAACATATCTAGGCATTCTAGACAAATGTATATTTATGAGTGAATGAGACACGTGTGTCGTACTGAAAGTCATGAGCTACAATTTAGATTATGTAATAAAAACGATTATATGATCATAATCTACAGACTTTGCACTATATATTGACATATTATGACGTCATGAACTTCTATCATGTGACCACAGGCAATGTTTGCAAAATGATCGACAACGATGGTTCGTTTCGACAGCGTGCTGTCATTAAATTCCTTGTTAAAGAAGAAAAATCTGCTGCTGAAATTCACCTCAGACTTCAGCGTGCATACAGGATGTGTGCATGGGAGCCAGCAATGTTAGGAGATGGTGAAACATTTCGAAGATGGAAACACGAGCATCCAAGATGAGTCTCATAGCGGTCGCCCTCGAACTGCCTCCACGGAACGCAACAAGAAAAAAGTTGATGAGTTCTGTGATGCATTTTGGTTGAATTTCTTGACTCTGGACAGATCATATAAATGCTGTTCACTATATTCAGACAGTTTTGAACCTCCGTCGTGCATTGCGCGAGAAACGCTCTGGAAAGAAGATCATTCTGCAACACGATAATGCGTGGCTCACACTGATCGTGTCACTGTGGAGAAAATCAGAACATTTTGGTTGGAAACTCTTCCGCACAGTGTTCCCTACAGTCGCGACTTGGCACCCTCCGACTACCATCTTTTCGGTTCTGTAAAGGAGCAGCTGCGAAGCCAACGCTACGAGACGCTGGAGGACATCCGGAAAGCAGTGCATCAGTGTCTTCGGGAAGATGAAACTGACTTCTGAGCAAGGGAATTTTCAAACTTACAGAACGGCGGGAAAAATGTGTGCATAGAAATGGAGACTATGTTGAAAAGCGACAGAAAAGTCTGTAGATTAAGATGATGTACCTGGCTTGTCTAAAAGATAAAAATTAAGATATATAACAATGGGTTGTTTATGAATTTCAGTATGACCCTCTGTATCAAGGTTTCACATATCATGTTGAGACTCATCTTAAGGCTGAAATTCTTTTCGACCGAACACTAGACGGATCTGGATGTGACCCCCTGGCATGGGATCGACCTCGACAACACACGGTCTCCACGCAAACAACATACAGACAACATATTGATAACGGACTAACATCCACGCCTTAGACGGAGATTCAAACCCCTTCTGTGTTTTCCATGAAACGAAAACATTATGTTCGCCACGATCAGCTTAGATACGATAATTATCTTACAAATTATTGTTTCGGTACGGCTCTGCTTTGATGAAATACAATTCTGTAGACAGTCGCAAGTTAATCGGAAAGAAAAAGACTGAAGTATTTTACATAATAACATATTTATTTGCATCAAAGCGAATTCTAAATTTGTGTCGTCGCTTGTGTGAGCTTCCTGGAGGCACAGTGACAAATGTCAAGATGCGGATGAGTGGGATAAAAACGGGCGGCCTGATGACAAGACCAGATGTAACACACTTGGCTGTGGGAAGGTCAGTGCAGCTAGACTTGCACGCCTCTCTCCTCGACCCTCTATTCAGATCCCAAACGATTTAAAGCTGTAAGCACCTCCCCAATCACTACAGACTTTGTCAGCTGGATAACACTGTCAATCAACAAGTTTCATTCTCGTGCCGCATAAATTCTTATTCCTACACAGGTTTTGGAAGTTACGCGTTAAAAATTAATTTCTACACGACGCATAAAAAAGCGTAATTCATGTGAAAAAATGTAATACATCCAAACTTGCTGTAATACATTAAATAAAGTGTTAAATTGTTATGCCAGTTTCCAAGCTACCAGCAACCATTAACACACCACACCGAGAACTATGAACTTTGTAATATATGTGGAGACAGCTAGCAATGCTTATGTCTTCACACTACAGCGAGAAATATGTTGCTACACAGTGGAGCAATCTCTGTATAGATAATTAAAACATGAATTTTATTATGCCATACTGAAGGCAGTTTGATCAAAGACCGTGTGTGCGTGTACGTACGCGTGTGTGTGTGTGTGTGTGTGTGTGTGTGTGTGTGCGCGCGCTATTCAAGATCTTAGAGTGTGATATGCGCTGATAGGAATAAAATTACATAAATTTGAACATCTGACTTTCTATTAAATGTAAGTGTGCTTAAATGCGACATACTCATGCCAGTAGATTTACTGGCATGTAAAAGAACTTCTGCGAGACAAAATTCTGGCACACCGGCGACGTTGATATAACCTCGGCAGTTGCGAGCGTCGTTAAATAAAACATAACATTTAACATTTCTGTTAATTGCTAAATTTCATTCACGCAATATAAATTTTATAGGCTACAATTAGGTTACTTGTGGGAGCGGGAAATACAGGTGGTGGGGTAGCTGTGTTTTCAAAAAAATCGCTAGCCGACCAGTGTCAGCTATGCCTTACTTCGAGCGTTACTCCGTGCTAAAGGAAAGCATTTTAAAACTTACAAAAAAATTAACAAAACTATAAAACGGGAAACTGTATCATTTAGCCTATGTGATGTCATTGTAAATGCAATATTCTCGTACTTTTAAAATAAAATTCTTTAATGTGCGTGGATCAGAAAAAATGAAGAAATAGTATTACAGGCAAAAGAAAAACGTAAGCCACAAAATAAAAGAAAAAACGTAAAACTTAGGGGAAAAACGTAAGACCTGGCAAGCCTATCTTGATTGAATCTGATTCATATTCATATTCGAATGTCTTGAATATATTATTTCATACTATGAGACTCCCATGGCAACACAACGCCGGGTCTCCACCAAAGATAAGCGAGCACAGAATTTGACAATGTATTAACTTCAATAATAAATGTATTATATTCATACCGAAGTAAAAATTGTAACATAATTATGACAGTGCCTTCGACTCAAGTCAGAAATCGTTTTCATTCTATATCGCCAACTACCCTTGAAGTTACAAGTAACTGTCATACTTCTATCATTATTCTTAAATCAGTATCCGAGTCACTGCCCTTAAGATAGACATACTGTACCTCCCTCTTGCACACAACCGGTTTCAAGACCGGTTTAATCACATTGTTTTGTTTTGTTACCATCACGATGTATTGAGACATTCTTTTGTTCCTTGCAACTATTAATCCTATAAATAATGGTTAATTGAACTTGTAAATGATTGTCATATCGCCTATTTTCAATAATAATAATAATAATAATAATAATAATAATAATAATAATAATAATAATAATAGAAGAGAGAAAGGGGATTGACAGATTGTGGATAGGAGAATAGAGAAGAATGGAGAAAGACTAAAGAGTCCTGAGAATAGGTGCAGGAAGATGTCTTCGGACATTGTTAAAACTTGAGAATTTAATTAAAATAATAATAATAATAATAATAATAATAATAATCTCTTGGTCTAATACGAAGTCTGATACGGTTGTCACACAAAGTCTAGCACAATACTATAAAGACGAAATTGCGTTAGCAGTAGTTTTTAAATCAACTTCCTTTTTTTTTTTTTCTATCATTTTTCTGACATACCCAGGTATATAATAAATGAGAAAGTGTATGTCATATTATTATGACACGTATTTTTACTTAAAAATGACATTGATTACGGAGTCTACCGCCTTGGCTCTGTGAACAGCATGCGTTTTCCATCCAAATAGTCCGTGGTTCGATTCCCGGCCAGGGCAGTAGAAAAGATTTAGCTTCCGTCCATGGGATTGAGAATGTTTCTTTTGCCATGTGCTGTTCTGTGTTGTCGCAGCGGTGGCCATGTACCGTGCTGACCACATGACCAGGAAGGTCCACAATATGTTCTTGCCTAATGTATAAATTACCAATCCCTACACAGTATTTGATTGTAAGTCTCTGTATGAAAGAAGGAAGTAACACATGACAAAGGAAGAAAAAATATTGATTACGGATTATTACACTGTTTTAATTGAAACAAAGGTGATTTTAATTGCTGCACAGTATGTATAATGAGAAATCTGTGTGATATGAAGACATCCATTTTATTTAAAAATGGTATTGTTTGAATAAGGATTAGGCCTATTACCCGCAATTTACAATGTTGCACGCGTTTCTTTGTGGTGCGGTACGTCTGGTATCTTGCTGCGGTCAGCTCGATCTGTCGGTCCACATCTGTTACACCCCATTACACCGTCTGCTTCACAGCACACCTGTGGTTATCACGAATGTACAGCTGACCAATCTATCCTCATAACATGGAATTAAAGCAAGCAAAGAGGCAAGATGGCGAACCTCAGTACATGTCGATTCTGTATCAAACAACAAAGGAAAGAACAACTGCCTTCCAGTTGGAAATGTGGAGAATTCCACTCCTGGAAGGAGAAATGCACCTTTTTGTTGTTGCCTCTTCTAATGGTCTCCTTGAGAATTATCATAATTATTATTCTCATTACTAAAAATTACGTATATGATCGCAAAACTTTGCTAAATTTTCATATAATTTATATTAATATTTATCGTATCGTTATGTTTTATTTAACGACGCTCGCAACTGCAGAGGTTATATTAGCGTCGCCGGGTGTGCCGGAATTTTGTCCCGCAAGAGTTCTTTTACATGCTTTATCGTATCGTATTATCACTTTTCACTATGGCTTACGCTACAGATCCGTGGTTTCAGGTTTGATTTCTGACAGGAAAGTAGTGATTTTTCTTCTTGTCTTAGGAAATGGACATGTGTCATTTGTCTTGTGTTTGTCCTTTTTTTTTTAAGCGGCGGCGATGCAGCATTCTGCCTCAAAATCCTGACTGAAGCGATGATTCAACAGGCAAAAAGACTCTGTCTTTTAGGGTTGATGATAATTCTAATACAATTTAAATAATCAATAATAATAATAATAATAATAATAATAAATAATAATAATAATAATAATAATGCGTAGCGCCGCAGCCCTTGAAAGGTCCAGACCGACCAGCCGGCTGCTGGCCTCACGTTCACATGCCGAAACAGAGTGGATGATAATCCAACCAGAATGGAGGTATCGTGTGGTTAGCACTTACAGCTGGTTTTGCAACCAGATTTCGCTACCTATTATAACTTTCCAAGTGCATCGCGATGCTGAGTGGGCACCGGTCCCATACATTGGCCGAAATTTCTTTTAAATAATCAATACGTTGTCAAAATTGTGAAGTACAGGTATACTGTCTTCCGTAATGTCTGACAGGCGACGTAAACATTGCCGGCAGAGAAGAGGATGAGGATAATTTATATTCAAACAATGGCAGACAGAGGTTAACTTGAAGTTGGGCGGAGGCATATCGCTTCAGATTGCCCAACTTCAAGATGTCTGGAATGTGACCTTTGCCATTGGTTGATTAGGTCTTTCTTCCTTCCCCTGTCGGCAATGTTTACGTCGCCTGTCAGACATTATGGAACATAGTATGATTAACACCGGTATATTGTCCAAAAGTTAAAATGTGTAACGTTTCGCAAAATAACTAATCCGATTTTAAATGGTTTATTTCGAAAAGTGTGTGGGAACTCAGTTTGTCTTAGTAGACAGATCATTTCATTCAGTGTTCTGCCCAAGGGCAGGTCTTTCATGCAAACCCGACTTTCTCCAATCTTTCCTATTTTCTGCCTTCCTCTTTGACAGCTAATATATTCTAATTTATTAAGCATACAGCTAAAATATGCGCATGCGCTGGTTTATTGGAAAATTATATTGTTAGATAATGTCACCGTCGGAACCTCGAGAGTTTTTTGTGTCCTGAATTTCTCATCGTTCTGTAGTGACTGCAGGATGAGGGAGACGAGTTAATTTTTTAGCAAGATGGTGCACCACCTCACTTCCATCACGTGTGCGAGTACCTCGACAAGCATCCCCCTCAACGTTGGATTGGCCGTTGCACTGTCGATGACCAAAACCTTATGAGGTGGTCTCCGTACTCACCTGACCTAACCCTCTGTGATTTCTCCCTGTGCGGGTACGTAAAGGGCAGTGTTAAGTTTCTCCTTTGGCCAATAACCTGCAGGAACTGTAGCGTCGCGTCACAACTGCGGTGCAAGCGACACGCTGCGCAGTGTGTGGGAGGAATTGGATTATTGTCTAGATGTGTGCTGTGACCAGAGGTTCACATGTCGAGAACCTGTAAGATATAAAAAATAAACTTAGAGGAATTATCTAATCTATTGGCACTTATTGCGTTGCTGTAGCTTCAATAGTTAAAGTATTGTGAAATCAGATCAATATTTTAGAACACGATGTGTATAGACTAATGAACATAGCCTAAATCACAGTGCATATTTACATTTTCAACGGTGAGATATGTTACGTATATATTATCAAAGATTATTCATTTTCTTGCTTAAGTTTACCCATAGATTTTCTCGAACTAACATTATACGGATATAATGCAAAATTACCTTGACATTGGGTCTGGCAAGGCAACATAGGACAAAAGAATCTGATATCCAGTTTATACAACTAACGCAAAATATTTCGTCTTTCCCCCTTTCGTTGAATACAGCTAGGGAATCCTGTTGAAAATACAAATCAATTTTATATTATAATTTCATTAATATTATCATCATCATCATCATCATCATCACCATTATTATATTTACGTTCATATTTCTTAGACTTGCGACACATCGGTCAATCAGCCAAAGGCCTCTCACCTAACAGATGGGTTTCAGTCTTCGGCACATTCTAGTATATTTGTGGCAGAATTTACTTCTACACTACTTACATTAGGTTCACTATAGGTAATACTGAGTTCTGTTTTTGGAATATTTAACCTCATATTTTTCGAAAACATTGTAGGAATTCCTTGACACTTAGCCTCTATCAGAGACAATCAGAGGAAGTTACAGTAATAATGAATATATATATATATATATATATATATATATATATATATATATATCTGTGTGTATGTGCGTGTGCGTGCGTGCGTGGGATTCAAACCGTATTTCTGTCATCAACTCAACATCAGAGTCTTAAACCAAGTACTTTATTGAATACTGGAATGTATTTAATAGAACAAGAACAGCTGCTTAGTGTTAAATGTAAATGAGGAGCATAAATCGATACAGCGGCAGCGCAATCTCGGCACCGTATAGTCAAGAGCAATAAACAATGAAGCATCGTTGGGGAAAATTATTTTCACGTAGTGTTCAGTGTCGACTGTTGCAGTTCAGGCTGGTCATTTCAGAGAATAGATGATAAGTAAGACTTCTCAAGATATGAGTCACAATATTTAAAAAATCTGATTAATTAAGAGTTTTATGGGTTACATTCTCTGGTAGGCTAATAGTTCGTACGTAAATGAATCAGATTTTTAATAGTACATTATGCAACGAGCCTATAATGATAGTAATTAAGACGCAAGTATGGTTATTTATTAAACGAGCGCAAGCGAGTTTCATAATATTCATACGAGCGTCTTAATTACCATTATAGGCAAGTTTCATACGACTTTTTATGCTCGACCATATTTCTAACTTGAAATTATTCAGACGTATACATTTTATTTGTATCTGACAAGATCGGAAGTGACCTTGTTCTAGGTCGTGAATTGTGAGATGTGCGCAGACGCGAAAGTATTGATTTTTTCCGAGGAACAATAATGTCATTGACCTTGATGTAATCCCGTTAAGCTTGATATAACCTTGATTATTGAATTCGACATTGAAAAACGAGATGACAAATTGAATTTATTTGAATATTATTTACAATTAACGCTAATTATTATAGTAACAGAACATAACCTTCTGCGACAGTATTGGATTTCCAGCCTCCGTGACTTTTCGCTAATTCTCTTTCGATTGCATATCCGAGAATAATCGATACTTGCGGTTTTATAACGGTACAAAGCTGACTTGTCATTGGCTGAACACCTGTACTTCAATGAGTAGGTGTACTTTAATGACATGCATTAAAGGACTGCTACTAGGTGTATAATTACTACATTTCGGCATGGTCGAGCATAAAATTAATTTATACGCTTTAAAACCAGCTGTGATGCCTTAGATGTTTTGTGTCTTTAATTTTTGTTATTTCTTTCCCTCTTCCTTAGACATGCTATGCTCAGGCTTGGGTTGTAATCCCGTTTGAGCATATGACTGGTTGGGTCATTTTCGAGGTTTTTCTCGACTGTCAATGGAATTCATCTCGCCAAGTAGCCTACCACCCAGCTATCACCGACTCTACATAACCTTGCAGTTGGTACAGCGTAATTAAGGGAGATCTATAGAGAAAATACTATGATATTTTTGGACAAAAAGTAGATCTCATTTTTCTCTGTATATGATTCCTAATATCCTAATCTACATGTTTCCAAAATTTCTAGAGCGTAAGACGATTGGAAACCCTCCTAATGACGTCATAATTAAAGGTCCGCGATCTTGAAATGTTAACTTTAAAGTAATGTTTCTCTGCTGTAATATTTGTTTATTTTTCTTCATCCAAATCACTAAGACTTTTACAATTTTGTAGCTAACAATGTGTATTTTTTTTCTGTATATTTATTATACCATACTTAACAAGTTGTGCATACTTTTTTTCCAACTCTTCAATTCTTAAAAGAAAAAAATATATATGACATGAAGTCCACAGTTGTGGAGTAACGGTTAGCGCGTCTGACAGTGAAACGAGCGGGCCCGGGTTCAAATCCTTGTTGGGATAAGTACCTGGTTGTGGTTTTCCGGGGTTTTCCCTCAACTAATTGGAGCAGAATTGCTGGGTAACTTTCGGCGTTGGACCTCGAACTCATTTCGCCATCATTAATCCACATACCATCATCATCCATGCCATAGCCCGGGTTAAGTTCTTGGTGCGGCGTTCTGTACTTGTACAAAAGCGCGGCCGTTCGGCTACCCAATCATTCGAAGTGGTAAGCACAGATAGCCTCAGGCTGCAGTGTAAGCCTTCGAGTCCCTCTTCCGTATAAGAGAAAAAATGTGACAAAATAATTTTAAAGATGTTAAGGTTACTTCACAATTTTTTTTTTTTTTTTTTTTTTTTTTTTTTTTTTTTTTTTTTTTTTTGTAGACTGAGATTATTTAAAGAAAATTGAATGCACAGCTCTCTTCGTAACATAGCAGCGGTGCTGTATTTAGACTGAATGAAATCTTTGAGGAGTATAATTTTGAAAATTTGTCCCCCCTTTTTTTAAATTGAATAACCGAAAGAAATAAGTGTGCAATGAAAGTCAAATTTTGATAACTGTATTAGGTTGCTAAGATACATAATATTTGTCCTAAAAATGGAAGCTGAGTCTTAAAACATGTAAACAATTTCATTTTCTGTATAATCCTTGCTTAAGTAACCTAATAAAATAAAAAATGACTTAATAGTTTAGCCACTAAACCTCTCAAAAAGAGAATCAGTCTAATCAGACTCATCACTAGAGACGAGAATTCCATGCAAATGCATGTTTTTATAGGAACATAGGACATAGCTCAAACTTAGTACTTATCCATTTCATTACCTTCCGGTTCCGAATATGTGTACTTTTTCCGTGCATTTTTGCATATTTTGGCCTTTTTGGGGATAAAAACATGCATAAAGCATGTTTAAGCAATTTTAGCTTAATAATGCATATAGCCTAATATACATTATATTCAGTTTAAATGCATGTTTTAATGGTTTTGAGTGGACACCTCAGTTTCTCGATTTTTATGTTCCTTATTTTAACTTCAGGAATCAGGACTGGAGAAGGAAAAGAAAAAAAAACGAAATAACAGAAAAATGAAATAAAATATTAAGATTTTCACAATAAGATGTTAGAGGACCTTTCCTTGGACGGAAGTCCACTTTTACAACGCTTTACCGACTATCCTCTACAGACTACGTGTCATAAATGGATTTATTACGTTGGATATTTTGAGAATAGTAGAGAGGAAATATGGCGGATTCAAGGAAACTGCCGACAATTAATTTAGGTCAAAAGCACCCTCTTTCAGGGAGGTTGTAAATTCTCTCCCTTTTCCAGTACTGGTAGCAATTTAGATTCTTCTAAAATTGGAATCATTCGCTAAACTGTCTTTGCAGTGTTGAACCTCGTAAGTGATTAATGTGTTTGTTTATTCTGTTTGCGTGTGTTAATGTGGTTGTAATATGCTTCCAATTAGAGGTTTCTCCATTCGGGTAAAATATACTAAACAATTTCAAGTCGACCATTATGTCGTATCTGCTTCACTTATTGCAAGAATGCAAAAAAGGAAAGAATCTGCAAAGAATTCCATAGATCCCTCACTTATTCCGTGGAAAAGTGGGTGTATGGTGAAAAGCAAACTGGACAGGTCATAAATGCGAACCCGGACTACGAATTCTTTTGTTCAGTGAAGAAAGCTATTTGTGGCGAAAACTTGAATGAAGAATTTGATCTGATATTGTCACAAATATGTTCATTCTAGTTTGCACCCATAACTTCTTGCGATGTAGAGAGGTCATTCTCTGCCTACAAAAACATATTGACTAACAAGTGCAGGAATCTTACAGATACCAATTTAGAAATGTTGTTAGGTTATTAACTACGCAAAAAAAAAAAAAAAAAAAAGTGAAGTGAAACAAGACGTTTGGAACAAAAATGAAAGTGCATATTTTAATGTATTTTTCGCTTCATCGTGCATATTTCGTAGTTCGATAGCGCATTAATGCATGCATATTTTGGGATTTTATAATGCATGAAATTCTCGTCTCTACTCACCACTAAGATACTACATATCACGACATGCTCGACTTGTAACCGATCCTTAATGGAATCTGGAGGCAGTGAAACTGTCGTCTGTGCACTATGTCACGAGACGCGTCTTCAGGACAAGGCATAGAGACATATATAAAAAAATGATGCAGAGAGACGAATAGGTAGTTTAACAAGGTCTGGTTGTAAATTCAAGGTCAACCACCGTCACCGAGATTCTTGTATCTGTTCACCTGACGATGCAGCTGGCCCTTGCACTAGAATGCAACAAAGGACTTCGATCTCAAGAAAAATACGAACTAGCACAATTTTATTTCGTATTTCTACGTTATCATAGAATTCATACTTAAGTCTATTCACTGAGTACGGATGACATATCATCGACAATGTGTGATAATCATAAGAATGCGTTTTAGCACCGTCACATCGAGCGGTCCGAGACACAACCGTCCTATCCAAGACAGAATGTGCGATACAGTATGCTGCAGGCCTAAGTCAAAAACAGGCCAAATGCGGGCTTAGTTCGATTCAGCGGAGAATAAATAACGCTTGAAGAATAAGCGAATAACAGCATCAACTTAATTCTTATAAAGTTATGTGAACAAAGGAGATAGCCACTGATGTGGCTGGGCTTGCTAAAAAGAAGGGGGGGGGGCGAATAAAATACGGGTTATTATATCGATGGCTGAGAACCATAAGTCCAACTTTTTATAAGAAAGAAATCTGTGTTTCATTGTGTTCCAGTTCTTGTCTGCATATATGAATCGTACAAAATTGTAAATATTCCTTCCATAAGGTTGCTATGAAGCTATTCCAAATTGTTTCATGAAGCTTTGAATGTCAGGATCTTAAAATAGCTCTTCTGAAAAAAAAAAAATAGTAAAATGGACTTGGAACAGTCTGATTCTGAGCCATCGATATGTCTATGTGTTACCACACGTACTGTGAAATGATTCATATGTTAACCGAACTTACAAATTACACAAAGCCGTCGACCATAACATCAAAGGTTCGCTCCTCCTGTAGCGTCGTTAAATTTCATCGCTACCGTATAACACTTGGTGTTCATAACCAATCACCATAACTAATTCCACGTGATGAGCTTCAATGGTTCGAGAATAAGCACCCTCAAACCGTACGTTTTGTTTCACCTATTCATCGCTGCTCTTATAAATAGTCCATAATATTTTCAGTAGCGTTACTATCATAGTTAAAAACAAAATTGTACTGAGATAATATATTGTAAACCGATACAATTATATTGTATACTGTGGAATTTTGATACGCTGCTTTCAGATGGCTTGTTGGCTTCATGTGTTTTATATTAGCAAATGCCGACTGGCTCATGTGTTTTATATTATACAAAATTCGATTTTCTTCAAATTTTACATTCATTTATAATTTCAAAAAGAAAAAAAAAAACAGAAATTTGGACGTAGTCATAATGTGTTTCCTGCTTTTCCCGCGCTGCGATTCAAGCAGTAGTATTACCGGCTAAAAAACCAGAAGACCTGGGATCGGTTCTAGCTGAAAAGTTCGTGACTTGCGTTACTTACAGAAGTATGTGATCTCTGTCATGTGGCTTTTATAATATTTTTTCCGGTAGCCATTCACCGTGCTGACCACATGATCAGAGAGTTCCGCTCGTCGTGAATTCTTATTCTTCATTCAAAATTCTCACAAGAGTGAGGACGAAACGAACAAAGGGCTCAATTTTTAAAGTTTGTGGAAATAATGATCTGAGATAGCGTAGTTGTATTCTTGTCTCCTGCCATTGCCAACTGGTAATTTGACAAGCCTGACTAGGAGCAAATTTCTGTAATATCGAAAAATCATCGTAACTAACACAGGTCGATGTGCATTCAGTTTTACCGGCTATCAGCATACCATATTCTTTAACTTCCATCCAGAGGGAGTGTGAATAAATAAAGACTACAGGAACAACTGGGAAAAGATTTCACCGCGTCATACATGTCAGCTATGTTCTGATCACGTCCTTGCAGTCGGCAGTTTAGATTGTTCAGCTATTCAGAAATATCTGAAATCATTATTCAGGTAGTATTTACTCAGAACGTATCTAGGAGAGCGGGTCAGTTCATCCAAGACGTATGCTATGTATAAGATTGCATGCATGTATGTATGTATGTATGTATGTATGTATGTATGTATGTATGTATGTGACTGCAAATGCTCCATTCTTAATATCCTCGATGTCCGAATTTAAATCGATGTGATTGTGGAAGAATTTAAATCTTTTCATTGAATTTGGAGTTTATTTTAGATTTATTTGTAATAGTAGGCCTACCTACACGTTTATTTCAATGGTTTTCAAGTGATTTTGTATCTGTGTGTAGGTACATGCATACATTGTGGTTCAAGAAAATGTATTTAATGTAATGGCAGGATTACAAGCGAATAAAAAAGATAAATCATTATTACATCATAACGATGGATCGCCGATAGCGTATACCACTTTGTCGCAAGATCGTTACCTGAGGTGCACCACGTGGAGGTGGGTCTACTTTGCGTCCCAGGTTTAAGAAAATCCTATATTTTCACAATAATACCTTTCTTTAGTGTACAGTCTCTGTTCTTAAACTATTAAACGGATTTTGTTTAAAGGCAACATTTACAAGCTAATTCAACTGGGAAAAATTTAAATTATTGTTTATTTAACGACGCTCGCAACTGTCGAGGTTATATCAGCGTCGCCGGTAAGCCGGAATTCAACCGGGAAGATTAAAAATAATGACACGCGTAATATCGTACAATAACATTTACCAAGAAGTAAAGTACTTCAATTTTATTCTTTATAAAATTAGATAGTATCTAAGAAAGAAGTTGTCTTCACGACTCGTAGAATGCAAGTCCTGATTGTTATTTATCTAACGATCCTTTACGGCTTTTTTTTTTCTTTCGGTGGACGGCCCGCAGGCAAGCACCGCAGCCTCAGGCTTATTGTGCAATCTCCTTATGTTGGAATAATTGTTGAAGTCCATTAGGATTGCTTCTTTCTTTGTATAGTGTCATCGTATCGATTCAGCCACAGCATTCAGTTTTGACTCTGCCTGTGATGTTATTCTGCGGCCTCCTCAGATCGATGCCATCTGTTCGCAATTCATGTGTCTGAATATGCTGCGTCCTCAACCAGAAGAACATGTCGCCATCGATTCCATGACTCACCAAGGCGTCATCTATTCAAGGGAGCCGCACTCCCCCGATAATCCGCAGAACGCTTATTAACCCTCTGACTGTCAATCACGATTTTATAATTTTGCTAGAAGTTCCGGTCACGATCTAATCTTGATATAGTTTCCATTTTTCTGTTACTCTCCAGATGGCAAACACTACTGTTGTGTTGTGCTAAAAGGTTGAGTGGAGTGGTTCATTTTTGTGAATTTAGTTGGAATTTTTTTTACATATTACGAGTACTATGCAAAAGAGGTCGGCACTAAGAGGGTTAAAACCCTGCGGCTTCGCTGGGTATGTACAGCTCCCGCTTATAGGCAGATCCTGGAACCTTATCCGCCATGTCCTCCTGGACGACCTATAACTATTGAAATGATTAATGAAGTGATACTAATGAAGACGAAATGAATCCGAGGTTCAACGCCTAAAGTTATCCAACAATTCAGCTTCGAGTGGTTGAGGGAAAACCTCGGAAAAACTCCAACCAGGTAACTTGTCCCGACCAGGATTTGAACTTGAGCCCGCTTGTTTCATGATCAAGAAGGCTAACCGTTACTCCACAGAGGTGGACTTCCTTTACTGCTTACAATATTATTCAGAACCGGTAGTATGATGCAGGTATAATGGAACAGAAGCAATAATTACTGTGGAGAATACCTCAAAATCTGCCCCAGAAAATATTTGTACACCACAGAATCTCGCAACATTTGTCTGGGAGCGACTTCAAAATCTCTTTGTTGGAAGCTGTCAGCTGACTGAGTTACAACTGTGTGCTCGGAATGCGACTGTTCTCAGGTGGAGATACACCTGATTACACTGTTTCCACAAGTCAGCGTGCAACGAATCGTCTCTGTTTATACTATTACAGCTCAGTTTTTTTGTTTTGAATGATTCATATTTTTTCTTTCCTAATCTTTCGTTATTATTTGATAAATCCATTTGATACATCTGTAATGTTGCTTACTCTGGACCATTGCTTCATTCTTCCCATCATTGTTTTCTCTTTTAATGAGGCTTTTATTGCAGTCATCTTCCAGCGACGTTTCGAAGGAGACTTTCTGACCAGTTTTATTAGCACTTCGTGTGGATTGAACCAGCTAGCAGGGCCAGAATAGGGAAGTCGAAAGTGTCGGTTCCTAACAGTATTAACTTCAAGAACGAGAAGCACGGAGTATCCTCTACCTCTCCAATCCAAAGCGTTGTTCTCCCTCATCGATATCATGAATTGTCTAGTATAATTTACCTCTAGAAGAATAAATTAATGCAACGACTTTCGGGTTGTTAGGACTAAGGCTCTTAGTTTTGTAGTAGAGAAATCTTTAATATCCATTTCTTTATACGAAATAAATATATTTATTACTAGACAAAATTCTGCAGTGCTTGGGAAAAGTGGCATAAGTCAGTTCCCACAAACATTTTTTAATAATTTACTGACAACTTACGGAACATCTGCTCGCTTGGGAAAAGAGACAAGTATTTCTCCCATTACAATAATTCGACCCTCCCAAGTACTAACATTGTAACTCAATGTTTTATGGTTTTGAGTTGTCCTAGTTAATATGGTCTTAAATTGTTTCTTTTTCTCCCAGTACTATCATTGTATAGCTCTAAACCTTCCCAATTGTATGTAAAATCTTATTGTTACTCTACATTTTTGTATACACTAATTTACACGATCATTTTAAAACTTCATTTTCATCTCCTGAAAAATGTAAAAAATGAGTTACAATGTTAGTATTTGGGAGGGTCGAATTCATACATAAGAAAATCAAATCGACATAAACCAGTGTGAAGACAGTTTTTTTTCCTTCTCCTGTAAAATTAACATTTTTGACTTGTGCCACTTTTCCCGAGCACTATAGAATTCATTAGGTGGAAATAAACAGTAACGAAAGAAAGCTTACAAAGGGTGAATGAAAACAGTATAAAAAGTAAATGGGTAATATGCAGTAGCATGTACTTCAAGAAAACGTTTCGGTCAAACAAATACAATTAAAGTTGAGCTCTTTTTGTACTGGATAATATGATTCATACACAATGGTGAAATACACAATGTTCTTGACATAGCCCCAAAGAAAAAAATCTAACGAAGTGATGCTATTGTACCGCAGGGTCCAACTCAACTGTTCGGTAAAGTGTTGCCCAGTGTTGTATGCACAGTGATGTTCCAGTGAGAAGGTGCTCCATTTTATTTCAATATTTTGTTGGGCTATTTATGTGCATTATGTGTAAATACTTAACATTACTAAAAAAAAGTCTTGGCTTTTGCTTTAGGTTCTCAATTCAAATTTATTCTTGTCGCCGAGGTTTGCCGGTTCTCTTGATTTCTTGAACAGTTTGCACCTTATAGAGGTATAAATGTAGACATTTGTGCAGGACTCTCTGTAGAGTATTATGAGGCATATTTCAGTTCACGAGATGCACGCATTGTGAGATGATTTCTGTGGGCTATGAGCGAAGGCAATTCTCACACCTTCTACTCGCTCTTCGGGAACACGTCGACCTCCTTCATGTTTCTGCACACTGTAATTAAAAATGTTGCAAACTATTGCCTTATTGACTTCGAATCAGGTAGATCTTTCTCGAACGTACGTCTAAATTGTTTTTTAAACTGTGATCACATTTTTTTTCTTTCTGCAAACCACATTACTGCTTGAGTTTTTCTTATTTTGTTGCCATGTTTTATCGTGAGAAAAATTAGCGAATATGAATTATCATTAAATTATGTGTCTTAAAAATAAAGTTATGTTCCAATTTACGAACTTTTTTATGTTGCGTAATTTCCGCATCGGCAGACAACAATCACCAGCGTCATCTTGCCTCAGTGATGAAAATATTTTGAGTTGAACTTTCCAAAAAAAAAAAAAAATAGACAATTTCTCTGCGTCTTTTGTCTTCCTTTCATAGATAATCAGAAATAGGGTGGCCCTATCGACCCTCCCTGAATTATCTCATTATTCTAGTCGAGCTTCATAATTAATTTTATATTTGCATTTTCATTATTGGGAAAATTGAAATTATTGGGGATCATCAGTGTGGTTTTAGGCGTAATAGATCAACTATTGATACGATATTTTGTATTCGACAAATAATGGAGAAAAAAATGGGAGTATATATTTAGAGTTATTCATAGATTTAAAAAAGACATATGTCTCGGTTATGAGAGAAGTTTTATATGATATTCTTATCGAATATGGTATTCCCAAGAAACTAGTTCGATTAATTAAAATGTGTCTCAGTGAAACGTACAGCAGAGTCCGTATAGGTCAATTTCTGTCAGATGCGTTTCCAATTCACTGTGGGCTAAAGCAAGGAAATGCACTATCATCTTTACTTTTTAACTTTGCTGTAGAGTATGCCATTAGAAAAGTCCAGGATAACAGAGAGGGTTTGGAATTAAACGGGTTACATCAGCTGCTTGTCTATGCGGATGCGAATATATTAGGAGAAAATCCACAAACGATTAGGGAAAACACGGGAACTTTACTTGAAGCAAGTAAAGAGAGAGGTTTGGAAGTAAATCCCGAAAAGACAAAGTATATGATTATGTCTCGTGACGAGAATATTGTACGAAATGGAAATATAAAAATTGGAAATTTATCTTTTGATGTGGTGGAAAAATTCAAATACCTGGGAGCAACAGTAACAAATATAAATGATACTCGGGAAGAAATTAAACACAGAATAAATATGGGAAATGCCTGTTATTATTCGGTTGAGAAGCTTTTATCATCCAGTCTGCTGTCAAAAAATTTGAAAGTTAGAATTTATAAAACAGTTATATTACCGGTTGTTCTTTATGGTTGTGAAACTTGGACTCTCACTTTGAGAGAGGAACATAGAGAATAAGATGCTTAAGAAAATATTTGGGGCTAAGAGGGATGAAGTTACAGGAGAATGGAGAAAGTTACACAACACAGAACTGCACGCATTGTATTCTTCACCTGACATAATTAGGGATATTAAATCCAGACGTTTGAGATGGGCAGGGCATGTAGCATGTATGGGCGAATCCAGAAAAAAAAAAAAAATATATATATACATATAGAGTGTTAGTTGGGAGGCCGGAGGGATAAAGACCTTTGGGGAGGCCGAGACATAGATGGGAAGATAATATTAAAATGGATTTGAGGGAGGTGGGATATGATGATAGAGACTGGATTAATCTTGCTCAGGATAGGGACCGATGGCGGGCTTATGTGAGGGCGGCAATGGACCTCCGGGTTCCTTAAAAGCCAGTAAGTAAGTAAGTAAGTAAGTAAGTAAGTAAGTTTACATCTTCATGCTTTTATCCTGATCGACTGACATATGAGCCGTTCAGAGCAAAAGTGGTGTAATTCAGAAATGGGTAATGAGGGTTAAAGTATACATTCTGTAAAATACAGCGCAAAGTAGCAATTAATATTGAATTTATTTAAACTATTAGTAGTCAGTGGATAGCACGAAGGACTTATTAATTGCTACTTTGCGCTGTATTTTACAGAATTTGTACTTTAAACATCATTACCCAATTTTGACTTACACCACTTCTGCTCTTAACGGCTCATATATAATTGTTGCTCACAGTATCGATCGATTTGAACATGATCATATAGCCTACACAAAATAGGAAAATTCCTGATTGTTCGTGACTGGATTATCCACTTTGCAGATTTTACGTATGTGATTCTTCAGAGTTTAGTTTTAAAAAGAAAAGGAAAAACGAATAAGACAGCGAAGTATCAAACGTCTATTAAATCATACTGAGCAAAACCGTTTCGGTAACACAAGGTTTGATTCCATAAAACGAGGACAGTTGTAAGAAAGAACGTGAATGATGAACATAGAAAAACAAAATAGACTATTATTTCACACGAAAGAAAACTGAAAGTGAAATGTTAGTGTGCTGTATATTGTTTATCCTGCATGATTTCGAGGACAATGTGCACAAGTTCTGTTTTCAATTTCATAAATTTAATCGAATAGGTAATTGTAACAGTTTTTCTTTATTCATTTCTCTTCATGATTCACACTCATAATCACTGTCATTAGAATTCTCTAGTTTAATAAAATGCAAGTTGCTCGTGAAAAATCCAGCTCGTCTCTCAAACAGGCAGATAATAAATTTGATATTCCAGCTCTCTTGTGAGAAAAGACAGGTTCTTAACTACAGCAACACTTTCTCTAATCTCTTATTCAGAAACCTGTCAATAATATTTTAACTTCATATAGTTGACATTATTTCTCCTAAAGATTTTTGTTTATTCTGAGAAATTCAGAATAAGTTTTCAAAGGAAATTAACTGGTGTAAATAAAGTTCTTAGACAATCATGGACCACGAGACTTTGCACAGGTAAGAGGGACTGGAGTTAGCATAAAGACAGTCTCAATGTTAAAATACAACTTAAACAGACAGCAGTTTTCCGGAAAAATAGACACATATCAAAGTTTTCCGTCTCACATCACTACATATTATTCACTTGGTGAGCTTTCCCTGAATCAGAAGTGTGCGCAACTTTTCAGTACGCATCTCGATTCTACAGTATTAAGCTCAGACCAGTGGACTGCAACGTTATAAGAGGTAATCACCTGTAAGAGTTAATCCAAGAGGAACACAGTTGCTGAAAACTTGGTACAGCAGCAGGAAGTGGTGAGCGCATTGGTCGAGGTCGTGAGGATTTGGCGGCTTGCCACTCTAAGATCTGCAGCAGGTATAAGTATACATACGTACACTAGACCTTCAGAAGTCTGCGTCATCGACACCGGACGTCGCTGTTTGGGTTATCATCCTACGCACTGACTCCCAAGTGCAGTAGCCGATGCCGACATAGTCGCGGAATCGTTTCCACCGTCGCGTCGCGTCGCCTTGAAATCAGAAGCGCCCTCTCAATAATTCGTAGCACATACCACAGTCTAGTATATACAGTCATGAAGCTTGAGTTGTGAAGGTGCTAGGAACAATTGACTGTGCCGGTACTATTTCGCATTGTCTGTAATGAGGCGATATTAGCGATCCTAGTGGTTAGCAACTATCTATGAATGCATATTTACTACGTATTGAGCTTCGTGACTGTATATACTAGACTGTGTACATACGGTGCTCTCAGACTTGCGGTGGCCAATATTGCCAGGTGGAGGGATTAATCTCTCGGCGTAGGGACATTTTGCCTCGAAAAGGATTGAGAGATTTTCGCTCAATTTAAAGAAAAATATGGGGATTTTTCAAAATATGAAAATAATAAGAGAATTAATATATAGGGATCTTCGATACTCGTCCAAAGTCATAAAATAGGTCACGATAATACTAATGAGGTGTAAACATTATAATACGACTATTTCACAATATGATTAAGCCTAATGAGTAAGCTTATAAAGTTATTAGATAGGACTAGACGTGTTTATTATACTTATGTCTGTGTATATGCACGTGTTCCATATTAATTTAGTATTTTCTTTTGTCACGTAAGGATTTAGCTTAATATTTATTCTTATTTGCAATATTGTTTCGTTAACTCCCTGTACGCTATTTTTATGTACTATTATTATTGTATAATTAAGTTACGAGTAGTCTGTGTTTTCCAATAGTTAATACCATTGAATGTAATAATTTTATTATATTGTATGAATTATCTTGTATCTCAGGTTGATATATGGTGAAGTGGAAGAGAAGGCTTGATGGCCTTAACTTCACCCTAATAAATAAATGTAAAATTCTGATGATCGCATGATTTGTGGGTAGTTGAATTCCCCTTGATAACTCACTCTCGCTGTAGCCAGTTAATGACAAAGCTTTTATGTGTTAAATATAATTAAAGATGAAGTGAAAATGCGTGGTTTTGAAGAATCCACTACACGGAAAGAGAGGGAAAAGAGAGAGAGAGAGAGAGAGAGAGAGAAGGGAATTAGCAAAAGGAGAAAAGTCGTGAAACAGACAGACTTCTGTCGATCTTTGGTTAGAGAGGACCCCAAATTTTAAGTTTGGTTACGTAGGCCTACATTCAGTGATTCCTATAAAGTTAAGTTCCGATGAAAAAAAAAAACTGCAATCAGCAAAAAGTGAACTATAGAAACATAGTTTATGGTTTATTATATATAATAGATCACAGACACATTACATGCAACAATTTTACACAAAGATATATTATTATTTAAATACAATTTCTACATTTTACCTATTAACATAATTTGTTTTATCTTGCACTAGCTTTCAGTTATTGTGCAAGACTCAACTCATTCTAGAATATTGGTACCATCAGTATTGGTTTACCTTCCTAAGATGTACTTCCCTCTTCATTCTGCAATGTGCAGCTAGCGTATCTAAATAATCTCTAATTCTAGTTTCTTCCATACTTCTTTCCTTACAAAAATATTTATACAGTTCATACAAGCTCTCTCTCGTAGGTAAGCCTTCATTCCTTAATTTTATTTCATAATATTCTTTTGACGTACCTTCAAAACTATTAAATTTATAAATAAAAAAGATAGCCAAATAATTTCTAACTAAGTCAAATATGTTATTATCTGTGAGTCTAGACAAAGCGTACCTTCCAAAATTGAATTTATTAGTCAGCTCAGTAACTGTACTTTCCCTTAATGATATAGAAACATAGTAAAACACCCTGACTCCAAAAAAAAAGTGTTACAAGTAGCCTATAAAGTTCCTAAATTGGTAGTATGTTTGTTAGAACACCAGTGGATGATTAAGTTAAAGTTAAAACTACAGAACTTAAAATTTTATTCGATATTATTTAACACGATAGGAGCTTTAATTCTAAGTCATATCATTGGGTTACAACAAAGTGTTTTTTTGCCAGACTCCACCATAGCACGTGATACAAAACTTAAAAGAATGAAAATTAAGCATCGTATTAGGACCATTTAAACATGTAGGGATTTTCTTTATATTTGAGAAAGAACTACATGCTGTAACATTCTTTTCTTTTTGAACGACCGTTTGAGATAGCCGTGAACCAGTGACAATGAACTATGTTGTCATTTCTTTAACTATATCAACTCTATTAAAATGTTTGCTTCCAATTTTTTTTATACTGGATTCTTCTTCATAATAATCCTGTGTGGGAAAGATTTCCTTCCATGAATGATTCTGAGAGACTTTTATGGTTTATTTTTAGTCTAGTTAGTGAACTTTTATATGTTTTTATTAAATGAAGTAAGTAACATGGTCTCTGCAGTATTACGGCTAACATGTGTGAGAATTTCGAATTTATTTAAGTAGTGTTTTCCTAGGATCATCTTACTCATGAGTTTATATTTCTTCAAGGGTTTATCCGTATATGTGCGTTATGTTATTTCATCTGCATTTTCGTATAAAAATTTTCTCATATGCCAGGAAACCCATTGTAGGTACATTTCTTTGTTCTCGAATCAACTTTCTGGTTCCTTAATTATTTTCAGCGATCTATTATCTTGTATTAATAATTTTGAAAGCCACCGGCGTGGCTTAGTCGGCTAAGGCGCTTGCTTGCTGATCCGGAGTTGCACTCGGGCGCGGGTTCGATTCCCGCTTAGGCTGATTACCTGATTTGGTTTTTTCAGAGGTTTTCCCCAAGCGTAAGGCAAATGTGAGGTAATCTATGATGAATCCTTGACCTGATCTCGCCAATCCCATCGACGCTAAATAACCTCGTAGTTGATACAGCGTCGTTAAATAACGAAGTAAAAATAATTTTGAAGTGGATTAAAACTAAGACTGTTAGTATCGAAATGTGTTTGTCGTTTCTTTCAGTATAATCCCAAGAATGTAATAAAATAAAGTAAATCCGTGGCGCTACAGCCCATGAAGGGCCAAGACCCACCAGCCGGCTGCTAGCCTCACTTCCACGTACCGGAACAGAGGTGGACGATCATCCAACCAGAATGAAGGTATCGTGTGGCGTTATAGCTGGTTTGTGAAACCGGATTTCCGCTACCTATCGTAGCTCCCCAAGTGCATCACGATGCTGGGTGGGCACCGATCCCATACACTGGCCGAAATTTCATGAGAAAATTTCTTCCCCTGTGAGGACTCGAATCAGCGTGCATTCCGTAACGCCAATCCTAGGCGGGATGCCTTAGTCACGGCGCGGGACCAAGAATGTAGGCCTAATAGACTATTGTTTATAATTTTTGTGTGAAACTCTCAACTAAATTTAATATTCTGAATTTGTCTATACAAATTATTGTTTTTTTTTTTTTTAGCTTATTGACTATCATCAATCGGTCTGTCTGTGCATAGCATCTAAGGGTATTGTATTTATAAATTTTAACTTTCATGCAAGTCAGGATAATTAAGACTTTTCAAACCGAACCGTCACTAAATAGTAAAAACAAGTGGGAACTGGCAAAAGAAACAACAAACAAAAGGACTACTATACTTCATAAATGATTATGATATAAGATGTAGACTATGTGCAGAGACCCGCAGTATAGTGTCATATATCTGTATTTGTACCCTTAAACTGTAACTTGCAAAAATTTTTCAGCATTTTTCTTCATGTCGGTGACCTTTTTTTATGTGTAGAATTATATTGAACTTTAAAAATAAAACAAATGTCTCAGGACTCGGGAGGATATTGTCATAATAGCCACTTACCATCAATACCGCTACCACAACCACGAACAGTGTTACCACTATTACTAATATTGTTAATAATAGTCCTTATTAAATTAAACACAAATATGTAAAACTTTGTCATTTTTATTTCTTCTGGGGGCCTGGCTCGGGATCTCGCAGAATGCGGGTGGCTTGGAATATAGGTGGGATTATAATTATAATGGCTGGGGGAAACGGGAGAATTCTGAAAAAAACCCTCGCGCCCTCTTTGTTCATCACAAATTTCTTTATGATCGAGACGGTTATCGAACGCGGGTCGTCACGGTGGAACTATTTCAGTACTACTACTACTGCCGGAACTAATTCGCTATTACTCTGTCACTGTTACCACCGTCACTACTCTGTGATTGCACAATGTTCTGTCTTGTGGCTTGTCCCTCCTTCCACTTGAAATCCATACCACTACCATTACCACTAATATTGTTAGTGATGCTGCTGCTACTGCTACTACTACTCGGCAGTTGCGAGCGTCGTTAAATAAAAACATAACATTTCATAAAAAATATTATTACCACCACCACACCAGTCACCTTTACATTACCTATTGGTGCTGTACAGTATAACTGTCAATATTTCTGCACTGGCACCTTTAATTTCCTCTCTACGTTCTCGTAAATTGGAGCACAAATTGAACATTTGCAATTCTACTGTATGTTGATTAAAATATATACCTGAAGCTTACATAACCTGGTCACACACATTGCCATCCTCTATCATTATTGCGAGATGAAATTCCATTCTGCTCATAGTCGTAAACTGTCTCTGAATGAAACATGTTCGTGAAATCCAGTACTCGAAGAGGTGGACGTACGTCGCAAGTTATTCCAAATCGTCATTAGGTTGTATAATTAATGACCATCGCGATGATGTTTCACAACAGCGCGGCGGTCGTTTCTTGGAAAATACCTTAAAATTTCATCATGTGCGGCGAGAATTGACTCGGTAATTTTGAGTCGTGTCTAAGACACATCAACATCATGACAGACAAACTAACACTATTCGTGTGGTTCGTTCATCTTTCACACGTTGTCGGAATGTGAATGTGAACTTCACGCAGAGTAGGTTAACAGGAGTGCGTTTTTATTTGTGTTCAGTATTTCTCCTATTCAGAAGAGAGACGTTCTTTGTCGAAATAATAGACATAATATAATGATGACAACAAGTAGGTTTAGACTTTTAAGACTGATCAGATCCAAGTCGGATCTTCTTCTTCAGCCCCGTAAATTACAGCTGAAGATGTTTCGACTCGTTCAATTCACTGCAGGTATTCATTCATACTTCTTTTTGACAGTCTTACGAAGGTATTTGGTATATGCAATGATGTCCGCATAATTTCGTTGGAAATTGTGATATAATAATAGCCTGCCAGAGGTTTGAGTAATCTTCTATGTGGAGTCTCAGATATATTTAGTTGTTAGGTGTAAAGATATAAACTTTTCCCGTAAATTAAGAAACTGAATTGCACTGCTTTATAAAACTTTGAGTGTGTTTCCTTATTTTTGTTTCCCATTATTTTTATTGTGCGTGTAAGCCAATGGAATTCAATTAAACTCATCACTTGCGTTGTAGAAGACGTTGCATCCCGAATATAACTGATATTATTTATCAAGGAATGTAGTTGAAAGAGCATGGTATTGTAAACATGAGTGTTAACAATAAAATAAAAGAGAGAGAACATGAAAAAGTTAACAAGTTTATGAGTTATGAGGGAAACGCTTCACCATTGCACAGTAAACTGTCACCATTTTGAATTTTGAAAAAAGAAAAAAAAAATGTATATATATATATATATATAATTGTTTTTAAATCGTAATTTTTTTTTCATATAGCGTAAGGACAGTGTTTTACACATACAAATTTTCATTATTGTGTACAAGATACAGTAATGGAGGAAAAAAAGTTGAATATTTACAAAAAAATTACTGGTGTAAGCTGTAAGCCAGTCTTGCGATGGCGACTAGTACTTTAGAGCGAGAGATCTTTTCTGCCCGCTACGCGCGCGCGGAGCTCTTTTACCTGTAAACATTGCTAAAGGATGTACAGAACTTAGAACACAGCGCATCATGACGGAACGGAAGCGCTTTAAGCTTTCAAGGGAGAGTGGAAGATAGAATATTTATACTTCGAACATGGTGATGAAGTCCAGTGTTTGTTGTGTAAAAAATATATCATTTGCAAAAAAGCAACATAAAACGGCATTATGAGACGCAACATGAAAAAATATATATAGGCATTTTTCAGGAGAAGAGAGAAATAAATTGCTTTCGGAATTGACATCGAAGGTAAATTAATTTACATTTGGGTCAGTAGACTGTATCTAGATGCCTTTTATTTCTTTATTTTAAATGTATTGTTCATGTTTTATTTGTTGCTTGTTTCTGGATGTTTACTTTTATTAGACTACGTGTTTATTTAATTTAGAAATAATATTTTATCTTTGATTGCACTTTAACTTATACTATTACTAAGCTCAAAAAGCTAATTCACTTTTATTCCAATAACTATTTTCAGGATTTTGAGCAAATATGAACTAAACATTTTGAAAACTTTGATGCAAGGAGCTTTTTTTAGTAACGTCAATATAAAAATATACTTAAAATATAATTTCAAAACTATTAGACCTAATTGCAATCAAATATCAAATGATATTATTATAGATCTGTTTATATAGTTTAAATTTCACAAATTTTGGTCGAAAATTGTGGAAGTTTTAAAAATCATACATATCCCCTTAAATGATTGACCCCAAAAATTACGATGGCTCTCAATATCTTAATTTAATCAATTTGTTTTTTCGTATTACGTGCATCTCACAAATCGCTCTAAGAAAACTCATTACATAATCACGACTGGAGAGTAAGGACTACATTTTACAATCACAGAATCAATATACTCTATTTCAATCAATACTGTCATTATTATTTTTTCAACAAATACTCAAAAGTACTTAGAGATCACACACGTGGAGCAGGTAGACCCTATTAGCACAGTCTAGTACATACAGTCGCGAAGCTCAATACGTAGTAAATATGCAAACATTAGGTAGTTGCTCACCACTAGGATCGCTAATATCGCCTCATTACAGGCAATGCAAAATAGTACCGTCACAGTCTATTGTTTCTAACAACCTCAAAACTCAAGCTTCGTGACTATATATAGTAGACAGTGCTATTAGTTTCTCCTAACCAATGAAGTGAAGTATTTACATAATAAATAATTGCTGTTAACAAGAAAATGGTTCACATACAATTAACTTTTCCTATTTCTCTTTTTGTTCCTAAAAAACCCTTCCCTTTCCGATTTGTTTATATATATGTACATGTATATTAAATAACTGAATAGTTAGCCCTATTACATAGCCAGAAATTTAGTAACGCAAGTTATTGTAATAATTGCTGCCTTTATTCGCTGCATGTGCATGTACATCCCTGACGTCTACGTTACGACGCTAAGTAGCGGATGCGCTATGCGCTCGTGATCAAGGTAGAGCTCTTCTACCATGATTGGGAGCTAATATCGTCTCATCCCTGCTGTAAGCCCTTAAGATACATTGTGTTTGAAAAATGTTTGCATAGAGCATTTTCATAAACCTGTCACAGTTCCATTCTAGCTCATTTTTAGGAGACAGAACTTGTTTTCCGCTTGTCATCAAGCGTACACATGACGAGGCTTATCAGAACGACGCCGAACCATAATAATAATAATAGACAAGTGATCGGAATGTTACTCATTCTTGAGATTGTATGCCACATCCTCTGGTGACAGCACATACTTCATCCTAAAGTCAAGTCAGCCTTAGTTTGTGCAGCGTGTACGAGACTTGTTCTTCCAAGTGCAAGTGTAGCAGGTTGCGGTAGAATACGGGGAATTCAGTGTAGAGACATTGCGAAGAAATCTGTTCCAGGCGTAACAAATGAGCTTTTTTTATAGTACAATAGAGTGTCGTTAATCCGAGTTACGCTAATCCGAAAATCTGGTTAATCTGAACAAAATCTTTTTAAGAAAAAAAAAATTATTGTAATAGTACAAAGTAGCGAAAAGAAAAAATGTATAAATTCACTCAATTTCTTTTACTTAAAAAAATTATGAAAATAGCACATTCAAGGGTACTTACAACAATTAGTGTTTTCTGTACATAATTTACACATCTGTCATGCTCATAAAATCAGTAATATTTTGTTGTATAATGAAGTGATCCTGTTGGTTGTGGTTCTAAAAATAGCAACAGGGTACTCCTACCACCCCACCACCGTCTCTCAGCGCTTGTGAATACCATGCGTTGCATTACGGGAAATATTTCGTTTAATCCGAAAATTTGTAATCCGAATAGATCTTGGTCCCAATTAGTTCGAATTAACGAGACTGTACTGTATTAATATCAACTTTATTCATTGTTTTCTACAGCAGGAAAACCTGTGTGCGAAAAGTATTAAGCTCAAAAGCAAAAGACGTTCCGATTGTGTATCAAATGTCATTTGGCACTCCAGTGTGACGACATGTTGAAAGATAAATGTGACAGAGCTTAAGTGATTCTTACTAACCTTTACCGCATACTAGATTCTCAAGACAGCATAGACTTGATACAAGTGTGTTGTGTATGTTGTTTATGTTTGTGTGCGAACTATTTTCTGAAATGAAAATAACAAAATCAAAATATAGAAGTTCATTGTGAGACACGAACGTAACGCACAGTTTCAGGCTAAATGTCGCCCAGTCACTGCATCCGAATATGGAAAACCGGCTGCAAATTGAGAATTCAGAAATCCAGAAAATTATCGCAGTAAAGTTCATCTTGTGTGTCAATGTTTAATGACCACATATTCTTGAAACAGAAATAAAATATTTATTTTAATCTCGAGAGGTCAATGAGTTTTTATTTTTATTTTATTTTTTGTTCATTTTACAAAGAAAACATTATTGTTTCTGTATTACTATGAATAATATGCATCGTATAGTACATTACATGGTTAAATGTATTGTATAAACCGTATCAGTGTGGTTTTAGGGGTAATAGATCGACTACTGATAAGTTTTTTTTTTTTTTTTTTTTGTATTCGACAGATATTGGACAAAAATGGGAGTATAAGGGCACAGTATATCAGTTATTCATGGATTTCAAAAGGGCATATGACTCGGTTAAGAGAGAAGTTTTATATGATATTCTTATTGAATTTTGTATTCCTAAGAAATTAGTTAGATAATTAATTAAAATGTGTCTCAGTGAAACGTACAGCAGAGTCCGTATAGGTCAGTTTCTGTCGGATGTTTTTCCAATTCACTGCAGGCTAAAGCAAGGAGATCCTATCACCTTTACTTTTTAACTTTGCTCTAGACTCTAGAGCAGCGGTTCCCAAACTTTTTGAGCCACGGAGCCCTTCTTCAAGCAAAAGTTTCTCGTGGAGCCCCAAGAAATGTTTAGTGTTTAGTTCTGTCTGTATATGTTCTATGAAATAATACACATGATATGTATACGAAAGTATGAATAACAAGGTGTCTATATATATATATATATATATATATATATATATATATATATGTGTGTGTGTGTGTGTGTGTATAAGATATTTAGAAAATGTTACAATGTTACATTTAAACCCGAATTAATGTGAAGAATGTGCCTGTTTCTTACAACAGAGTTCGTCAATGTCTGGTGTCAAAGAAGTCAGTTGAAGATGCATATCGTCTTTTGCATCCAAACAATTTAGATTTTGAACTTAATATGGAAAGTTCCTCCCCTAACAGCCCAAAATTCGGGAAGTGGTTTGAGGGCGCATTGAGGGCTGATAGTTTTGACTTCACTGGAAATGGATCTACTATCCACTCATATTTTGTTAATACTACTGTATCTTCTTTTTATATTGCTTGTATTATTTTATTTCTATCTCTCTTGTTTGTTTTGCAATTATATTCTTTATTCTGTATATTTAAATTTAAATAAATAAATAAATAAATAAATAAAATAAATATTTGTTTCGAATCGATTCCTGAGTGTCCCTTGGAAAGTATGAATTCATATTTTGAAGCAAATTATCAAGGTGCTATTTTATTATTGCTATGAGTGAGTTATTCATTTTATGTTATTTTCTTCTATAAAGTTTGAAGTTAATGAGAAACATGTCAGATCCTTATTCTAGACTCTTTCCATGTAGAACGTTATTTTTGTCTTCAATGCGGCAATTTTGTCATTAGCATTGAATATAGCCTTCTGTTTCCCTTGTATGGATGTGCTGAATTCGTTATTTTTTTTTAATGTGTGTCAAGTAACATAATTTGCACAACCATTCCTAATCATTCAAATAATCTGCTAGTAAACACTTTAGTTCATTCAAAAGTGAAGACAACGCTTATCAAGCGACAACCAGCGCACCTCTGTATGTAATAAATAACTAATAACAATGACTTGGGTATACTTTCCATATCTTCATACAGGATTTTGAGTAGCCTACACTGCAAAGGTCGTGCCTTAACAAAATTGATAATTTAGGCGACGTTGTGTAGTACTCGCTTTAATAATGTTAGTATTTTTTTTCGTTGCGAGGCGTGTCGGTGCAGTGCACAATGACTACTTGTACAGTTTTTTCAAACTTTCTTGACCCTTGTACCATGGTCTTTGCTTCATCTGTGCATACGTCAATGCAATTGTCTCATGGTATCGATGGAGGAGGATAGAACAGAGAAAAATTCTCTTCAGCACCATGACTCGAACCCAGGTTTTCAGCTCTACGTGCTGACACTTTATCCACTAAGCCACACCGGATTCCAGTTCCAATGCCAGATCGAATCCCCTCAGTTTAAGTTCTGTCTCTCAGTTTTACCTTTGGTGCCTACCTTCATGTACTGTATGACAGTGGCACAATATCCAATGCACTATGTACAGAGGTACACTCATTACGAGTGACTAAGTGCCCGGGATCCGACGGGATGAGCGCCGTCTTCAATCACTAAGTGATTATTTACGCATATCATATTATTATGATGTACTTCGGTACATCATAATAATACCATGGTGTCGAGTTTTCAATGAAGACATCTATCAGGGCAAAAAAAAATCAGTACCGCTTGTAGAGGATGGCAATGGCTTGCAGAACAAAATATCTTCATGAAAAGAAGCTGAAAATTCGTACCGCACAAACGTCATTAGCACAGCTAATCCGGCAATGTCCGTGGATTCGTCAAGTTGTAGCAAATATTTCTTTTGACTGACACGGGAAATTACGGTATTTTTAACATCATTTGATAGATCCTGGATCCAATTACGCACAGTGTTATTTGATAAGGGCACACTGGAGATCAAGTTTGTATTTTTTCGTCCACCATGCACATCACTACCTTCACTAATAGTGGTTTTATAAGAATTTCGGCAAGGATGTCAGGTTTACCAGTAAGACCCAGGTCATGACTAACCAAGTACGACGCTTCCAGTGCTTTATACTGTATTTATTTGTCTTTACATGAGATAACATTTTTGTTTGAGCTGTATGGAGTTCGTCACATTTTCTTTTGAAATAGTCTGCAGTTTTATTTGTGAAGTCAGGATGAGTTTTGAAATCCTGTCTAAGCTTGGCAGGTAACATAGAAATATTGGGCAAAACTTTGTTACGTTTCACACACTGTGGACGTCCATCAGCAAATTCAGTGAATCCCATATCCAAATATGAATCACAATATTTTCGTTTTTTACTTCCTTTGGTTACCTCTACACTAGGCATCGTAAAATCTGAAGCAGGATCATGTGCAGCATATTCTGAACTCCAAAATAATTCGCACTATCTTCTTCGAAAGTAAGGTTACAGCTGATGTTATCCCCCTTTGACTGAGCACTGATTGATGGCTGATGACTCTAGCAAATCTATTATTCCTGCTTCTATCTAGCAAGAAGAAATCAAACTACTTTCTGAGAAAGTACTATTCGCTTGATGGAAGTAGTTTACGTTTTTCGCACTAGCGACTAGATGAAAGCAGAAATTTTTGTCATTTTCATAACTGCCGCGGTCGGAGCCCCTGAGACTCACTTGCGGAGCCCCAAGGGCTTCGCGAAGCACACTTTGGGAACCGCTGCTCTAGAGTATGCCATTAGGAAAGTCCAGAATAACAGAGAGGGTTTGGAATTGAACGGATTACATCAGCTGCTTGTCTATGCGGATGATGTGAATATGTTATGAGAAAATCCACAAACGATTAGAGAAAACACGGGAATTTTACTTGAAGCGAGTAAAGAGATAGGTGTGGAAGTATATCCCGAAAAGACAAAGTACATGATTATGTCTCGTGACCAGAATATTGTACGAAATGGATCTATAAAAATTGGAAATTTATCCTTTGAAGAGGTGGAAAAATTCAAATATCTTGGAGCAACAGTAACAAATATAAATGACAATCGAGAGGAAATTAAACGCAGAATAAATCTGGGAAATGCCTGTTATTATTCGGTTGAGAAGCTTTTGTCATCAAGTCTGCTCTCAAAAACCTGAAAATTAGAACTAATAAAACAGTTACATTACCGGTTGTTCTTTATGGTTGTGAAACTTGGACTCCCACTTGAGAGAGGGACAGAGGTTAAGGGTGTTTGAGAATAAAATACTTAGGAAAATATTTGGGGCTAAGAGGGATGAAGTTACAGGAGAATGGAGAAAGTTACACAACGTAGAACTGCACGCATTGTATTCTTCACTTCACATAATTAGGCACATTAAATCCAGACGTTTGAGATGAGGAGGACATGTAGCACTTATGGCCGAATCCAGAAATACATATAGAGTGTTAGTTGGGAGGCCGGAGAGAAAAAGACGTTTGAAAATGCCGAGACGTAGATGGGAGGTTAATATAGAAATGAATTTGAGGGAGGTGTGGTATGATTGTAGAGACTGGATTAATCTTGCTCAGGATAGGGACCGATGGCGGGCTTATGTGAGAGCGGCAATGAACCTCCGAGTTCCTTGAAAGGTATAAGTACGTAGACCTAAGTAAACTTATTGTATAATAAAAGTTTGTCTCAACTTTCTAAAAAGAGAGTTCTTTTATTTATCCGATATACACGAATACACGTGCTGTGTCTGGGCTAACTTGATCGCTAATGTTTTACAGTTCCAGTTATAATCTTTATCTCATGGACACCATTTACGGAAGTCGTATTCTCATTGCATCCGTGCGTCTTTAGATCCGTACAGACCTTACCCCTCTTTCAACCTCCATCCCTACCATGCTCTTCACCGTTGATGCAACGTACGGGCTATTCCATATGAAATCGATCAGTAAAAAACCTCGCATTTTTTATACTCTAATTTTTTCCCTACTTATACAAGGTGCTGAGGGCAGTGCATTTTCAAAAATATACTATCGAAAGTCATTTCGATTATTGAGCGACAAATTTAGCGTATTTTATAAAAACAAACCTCTTTCAGCGCTCAGAATTCTGGAACCATTTACTGCAGAACATTGAACGAGAGCTTATTTTGAAGCTGACATTTGGTAGGTTATGTTAAGAAGTAATCCTTATTTTTATTGTACACAGAGAGACAGATAATCTGATTTTACTTGCTTTTAGGCCATTTGTAAAAATGTAAAAAAAATTGAGAAAAAATTTTGCATTATTAAGAGGGATTCGGCATTGTTTGCTTAGTGGCATGGCAATAAGTTTCGAGGGTATTAAATAGATTTTCACACGCCTAGACTTGAACGATGCAGTCTCGCATGCAATGGTCGAGAGCTGAAGATAAGCGAGTGTTGGGCGTCATTTTACTCCTGTGTTTATGAAAACCTGTGATAAAGCTACCACAGCCATGACTGCTAGACGACACATCACGTGTTTATGTCTACTGGCCTTGCTTCCCTCGGCTATCTCCCGCCTCACAGTCAGCTGGTTAGTTCACGCGCGTACTATTTATTTTCTTTATTTGATATTTTCAATACTTTATCAACGAACCACCAGTAAAAAATATGTGTTTATTTGCACTTTCAATGCGGAACCTAACCATATATTTTAAAAATATTTTTTCGTGACCAAAGGCGTCTTAATGAAGAAAAATCTAAATTTCTCCATTTCCATAAAAAGTAAGAAAATCTGATTAAATGTGAATATAAACTTTAACTTCTCAGCATCAAAAAAACCACGATTTTGATCATTGGGTGAAAGGGTTTCGGATCCACAACAGTTTAAAGTTGCTAATTTTATTAAATACGATAAATTTAAATATTAATAATTTAAACACTATTAAGTTCTGATGCCTCAAACTTTGCACAAAGCATTATATCACAGTTGTCTACGGACAGAAAGAGTTTCATTGTATTTAAAAATTGCAAGGTCAATTTTCTCTGTATACTTCGGTCGATTTGAGATGGAATAGCCCGTACAGTGAGAAGAGTGCAAAGTACTTGAATATGACAACGTATTGCTGTCTTCCCTTTTCTAGGTCCTAGTATATTCAGTACTGCCTACGGGCGGGCGAACAGCCAGTTAACGAGAAGCGTCAAGCGTCCCACTTGGCACTGCCATTACACAATATTCTTAGGCTTGTGAAGGACGGTAGGTTTAGTGTGTCGGTGCCTAGTATCTGAAACCATTATGATTTGAGATTCCACTGACTGAGTTTTCTTCGTCGCCACGTGTTATTATTAACATACACCACAATATGCTACACTTATAGGGAAGACCAGGTAACTTGATACCCTAAGGGTGAAACCTAACCATTTTTCCCCCATTACTACAAATGCTAGTGGATTATGGTGATTTTCTAGTTTGAAGGTTGAATTTTCTTTTGCCAACTTCGTTTCGAATTTCGATACTGACAAATACTATAAATGGTAGTGATTTTGTAACTGGTATGTTGGCAGCCGAGGCAAATATCGACAATATTTGCCGGTACTGGAGTTCCATGAAATTAAAATTGTACTAGATTTCTCAGCCGGTTACTGGAAGATAGTGAAATTCGAACTTATTAATAATTAATTAATATTAGTATTAATATTAATACATAATAGTTATTTTATGTGTTACGTTGTGGTTATAATTCAAGAATAGTCAGATAAGTACGAATAAATATAATATACTTGGGCGTGATAATGCACGTGGGTAATGGATAGAAATATTATTTCAAATTTTAATGAATTTCTTTCGTGTTTAGATTTTTATTACTATGTCAAAAAAATGAAATAGTGTTGCAGTGACTCCTCCAAGGAAGAAAATGTGTGGCATTCAGAGTACGCTTCAGAAATCTGTAGTTCACGTGTATAATGAGTTGAAGAAAGAAGATAATGAAGAAGGAATTATGCTAACGGAGACAGCAATTACAACCAGAATAGGAAAATTATTAGGAGTAAGTATTCTTAAGCATACATTTCAAAGTGGTATTCAGTTTTAGGAGTTTGCACTAATAATTTCATGATTGTGGTCAAACAAAACAAATTTTTAAGTTAGGCCTAGATGTTTAATCAAGTCAGTGATTTTCATATTGCCAAACTAAATACATTTAAGATACTGTAATACTGCAGTAGGTGATAGCTTAAATACATTTACAAATTAGACGAACAAATAATCAAACAGCACGAAAGTAAATTTCCAGTTTTCTCTTTTAAGAGAATATATAAGAAATGTGGAGCGTGAGAACCCTAAACCCGTAGTATTCTTGGATGAGACTTGGATTTTTATGAATGGTAAATTTCAATGTATTGTGAGACATTGAGTGATTGAATTTTTTTACTAACAAATAGGTTAACACTTATGTGGAATATGAAATTGCAATTAATATAGGCTACTAGTAATGAATTCAAGTGGGAACAACATGTTTTGCAATTAATAGTTTCATATTATAACTAGAGGTTAGTTATAAAATTCTTGAACGGTTTTCCTGTCTTTAAAATTTTTGTGTCTCTTAGAGTGTCAATGTGAATTGCTTGTCTCTCTCTATTTTTTTAAGTAGGATCACCCACTTATTCATGAAATAAACCAGGTGAAGTTTCCAGTGACATGAATGGTGTTATTCATAGACCAACAAATGAGGGTGGAAGATTAGATGCCGGAACGAAAGGTGGATTTATACTCGGTAAGTTATATTGATTTATATTTTACATAAATTTGGCAAGAGTAATTTTTTTAATCAGGGTACAAAAATATAAAAATTGGTGACTAAATAAAAACGTGGGAAAGCCTTTCACCAAAGAGGATCTCATGTCATGTTATGTTATGTTTTATTTTCTTTATTTAAATGCTGTGAATTCATGTGACGTAATTATATGCCCAGGTATAATTTTTATTGCAGGTGCTGATTTAATTTTTTCATGCAATTGAAAGAAAAGTCAGGACTACCATAGTGCTATGAATAGCCCTGTAGTTGAGAAGTGGGTGCAAACACAGTTGTTGACCTGAGAACATTAGGGCAATGCGTTATTGTCATGGATAGTGCTGCATATCATAGCAGACTTGTGAAAAATCAGCCAACAACAAAATGGAGGAAAGAACAGCTACTGGTGATTGCAAGTGAATATAATAGATTTGTTGTACTAAATGATAAGAGTTGATGGTGTGAAATCACCTTTTGATATTATATTTCAATATTAATTTCCATACTTTGCAGTTATTATTATTATTATTATTATTATTATTATTATTATTATTATTATTATTATCATTACTACTACTACTACTACTATTGCAACCGTTTCTCTTATTTCTCATAATTAGGCATACTTATAGATGCTACTTTTTTCTTTCAGGTGAAATTGAATCTACATAAGAATCCTAAAACAACAGAGCCTTGCCAATTACTGTTCTGAAGCGGCCTTGTCTTATGTGTTGTGTCTATATACAATTAATTCTTTCAGTTTTTTTTCCCCCTTTAATCTAATGAAGTTGTTGGTTGATTGATACCAAGTGTTCAGCAGTTGATGTCATTTGTTATCTTGCACTCCAATATTTAACCAGATGATTGAAAGCTGTGTAAAGTTAAACAGTCAAGACAATGATCCATATCTTCATTGAGATTTCAGAAATGGCATGGGGAGATTCTGAAATATCAGTTCTTTGTAAATATTTGAGACAATCATGGCCTGTGATAATATGAGTACTGCCACTGTAGATTTTCATAGAAGTTCAGTTATTAAATTAGGTGTATTATTTTTACTATGTATTGTACTATATTTTTGTTTCGCTTAATTGATGAATTATATATGCTGTAAATTCAATAGTAGACTGTAGGCCTATAGCTTAACTGATGAATTGTATGTGCTATAAATTAAATAGTAGGCTGTATACCACAAGTGATGAATTGTTTATGCTTGTAATGTGAAGTAATTTGCATGATATTTATTATCAATTTCTGTATATTTCAACTGATTGAATTGTTTATACTTTTAAATTGAATTAACTTGCTTGCTATGTATTATATTTTATAGCTTAACTGATGAATAATTGCTTAGGTTTGTCAATTTAATAATCTGAGTGCCATGTACTTCATATTTTTAGTGGAGCCACCAATGTAGCTTAGTCGGTAGACTCGTTGGCCTGCAAATTCAGAGCTGCACTCGAGGGTAGTTTGGATCCCCCATTTGGTCTGATTAGTTGGTTTCTTCTGAGGATTTTCCTCCATCGTGGAGCGGATGCCGGATGGCCTATTGCAATTTTTTCATTTGCTTTAGAATCATTCCGATTTTTGTTACCACATTGTCATGTTCTGATCTTGTTATTCTTTTAACAGTGTGGTAAGATGCAGGTATAGATAACCTTACAGTAATTTTGCTACCTTTCAACTACCTCATTACCTCCCACTCCATAAAGTTCATGGATCCACAGAAGTACCAGTCGTCGATGTAATTCGACCATTTTGCTTAAAATATTAAAACACTGTAAAATATTGAGATTTCATGCTGTTACGTCCAATACTGCAGCAAGAATATCTGATTTTGAGTCTGATAGTATGACAGCCTTCTCAGATTTATGAAGTTGATACTGGAGATTTTGTAAGCTTAAAAGTGTATCTAAATTTTCACTATCAAAATTAGTCAGTGTTTGAAGTTAGTTAGTTAGTTAGTTAGTTAGTTAGTTAGTGGCGTTTAAAAAGGGCGCGTCAGCTACTATGGCTATTTGCACCCTTATCTAAAATCTTTCACTAAACACAAACACAATACAATAACCAGAAAGTTTAAAAAACTAAAAAGCATTGTCACGGTTAAAATGGGGCAAACAAGTGTTTGAATATAATTCCCTGTAAAAGGGAATATACTGGTATTGTACTACAACACCACTACATCTATGGCTTGATAAACAGGATCCATCTATAAAAAATACTGTATGTAGTCACTCACTGACCAGATCATTTATCGTTTCTAATGATTTTTAAAATGTCTGGAGAAGTATCACATTTCTTAACATCATCTGTTAAAGTTAACTTATATACTATTCATTTTGAAATAACTTGGGATTGTGTTTTATTAGTAAAGTTTCCCTTGATTGAGCAAGTTTGAGTTCTCCAAGTAGAGTCAAAAAGTCTGTTGGGATTTTGGCTCAGTTTATTAATATTTGTGGACTGTGATTTTTTGTTCTAGACAACCATATTATCTGCAAATGATGAGATTATCATAAGACCTATTTCTTTAGTTAGACCATCGACATTAATATTGGAAAATGTATTCCTGAAAACAACAATGTGGGAAGCCCAGAAGAATCTGTCTCTATTTACATATTTGTGACAATGAATCAAATAATCAAGTCACTGACCCAATGTAACACTTTATCATGGACACCCTAAGTTTGCAATTTCTTAAGTGATTTATATTTACAGAGCCATATGATCCTTGAAAATAAATTAAAATTGCTAAGGTGTTTTGTTTTCTGTTTAAAATATCTTTAATATCTTGACTAAAATTTAAAATCTGTCCATTTGTTGAATGTAATTTTCTAAAGTCAACTCAATAAGATGAAAGTTAGTTACTAGATTCCAGGAACCAATTCAATCTATGAAATCATCTCTTCCATAATTTTGGCTATCATACTGGTAAGTGGTATCTGTCGATAACTCGAAAAGATATTAGTTCAATAATTGCTTTTCAAAATTGATGTTATGATAGATTTTCTCCAGACAGATATTGTATTTTAGTTGAGATTACAAGATAAAAGTAGTGAGTTTGCTTGTTTGCCAACATATTTAAGAAAATCAGCATGTGTATTGTCTGGACTTGGAGATGTTTTGGGTCTTATGTTATTAAATGAATAGTAATATTCAGTTCTTGATTAAATATTGTTATATAAAGTAGATTGTAGATTTAATATTTCTTTCAGTTTTTCCTTAATAGTCTGACGTACACAGATAAAACTAACACCCACACCACCAACTAATCTAATAGAAATTAAAATATAATTAAATGTAGAAAAAGTAATTAAAATTATAAATACACGTAATAAACCATACCCCCTAATTTCAACAATATACTATTTTATTCCCTTTTACAGCTTGTAGATAATTATTAATTATAGTTATTACTTATTAGCATAATATTTATTGAACTTATTGGCTATTTCACTTCGTTTGAAAGATGTTATTGTGTACAAAAAGCATTTTTTGATGATCGTTTCATGCTGTATGTTGTGTATAAATCTATGATTTCTGGCCATCTGTTCTGTGTAATCCATCTTTTGTAAAGAATTAATAAAATACTCTTTTGGTAGTAATTATTTTATTAATTGAGTATTTAATTTTCACCAGCTCACATTTCTTGAATCATTTGTTTTTTCTTATTTAAATTTAGGACACAAGAGCCAAAAAGAGACTTCACAGTTATGTATCATACATTTTTTCAATGACAGACGTGGAGTTGCAGAAATAATAAGTGTAAGTGTAACATTATTAAGCAATTTACAAACAAATGAAATCTTTAAAAAGGTATCTAGAAGTGAAATTACTTATGGCTTTTAAGGACCAAAATTATTTTTGTAAGTTGATTTATTATTATTTCAGTTTTAGCCTAGTTGTATTATCCATTTCCTTACTAATTTCAAAAGATAATCAGAAGTTCATTCGAATTCCAACCAAAAGTCAATTGGTTATTAATTTATCTACCTTTAGGAAGTACAGTATATGTACGCTGGAATCTTTGAAGTGAAGTGACAATAATTTAATTGGTCTTGGAACAGATTTGATTCTTGAATATTATATACTATATTTTGTTGTATATTTACGTCTAGTAACCTATTAATGCTAATACTAATAATAATGTGGAACAACTGGATAATACCCACGGCAGACCAATATCGATAGTCGACCCTACTCGCTGGCCACTAGTCACCGGGCCGTACCGAGCAGCCGTATCAAACAAAATATAATCGAAATGGTGGTAGTCAAATTCGCGACTATATTCTTAAATAATTCACTCCATTAGTCAAGTTCAAGGTTTTATGTAGTACAACGGCGGTTTTTTGAATGCATTAAAAGAAAATGAAGATGTAATAAGATCATAAACTAGGTTATCACAAGGAAATTAACAGGAAAAAAGGTGTGTTTCACGGAATACCATTAAAATGACGGAAAGTAAATTTCCGGTTAATGTTCGCCAAAGCGTAAAGTACGTAATTATGACGGCGTTGCTGTTTTATTTCTGGCCTAAAGAAAAATACCTAGCCTTTTACGAAAAAAAAATGTAGGGACCATGAAATTATTCACCGCTTTCATTATAGACCTATTATTTTTTTTATCAATATTACGAATCAAAAACTGTCATATTATATAATTTTAACTACTACATGGACGAATGAAATGAAGCTAACCTAACCAAAACTAACCTAACCTAACCAAAGCTAACCTAACCTAACCAAAGCTAACCTAACCTAACCAAAGCTAGCCTAACCTAACCAAAGCTAATCTAACCTAACCAAAGCTAACCTAAGCTACGCTAAGCTAAGCTAAGCTAACCTAACCGAAGCTAACCTAAGCTAATCTAACCTAACATAACCTTCGTAAATGCAAGGCCTGTAACCGGAGCAAGAAGGGATCTCAATCATTTAATCTGCAATATACACGCAAAAATAAATTCAAGTAAGGATCACGTCCCGAGCCTCTCCTCTAAGGCACTCGTCATAATTTACTCGCAATATTTACGCAAATACACATTGTCGCTAACAGTGGCGCTATCTCTCAATAATGTTCAGAACGAAGGAGGTAGACAGAGAGAGAAAAAAATTTCTCCCGCCAACTACGCCACACACCAATGTCATGTTCTTATGTTGGTGACATTGTGTATTTACTTAAATTTGGTGATAAACGTAACGGCACGGTTCAAAGCGACCGTGCTAATTCTCCAGTATAGCGAATAATGTAAAGGAATAAAAGAATAGAACATAGCAATACATTTCTCATTATTATTGAAACTATTTAGAATAACCTTCCAACATTAAGGTAAAGTACGGTGAGTAAAGTCATTCAGTACATAGGATCGTGATTTTACTACATGTGGTGATATCTGGTAACAGTTGGCAACACTGACAAGGCGGAAATATTTGCTGTTTGGGAACTGAACTTACGTGATCCTCACTATAGTCAGGAGCGAATCTAGTTACTTGGCGCCTCTAGGCCCTTATTTCGCCCTATACTGAAATAATTGATTCCGCATCATTATTACTGTTTCTAATATCGGAAACGCCTGGCTCAGATAAACCACACACTCTACTATTTTCGGTACCTACTGTTCGCCACATTATTACACTCTGATGTATCTGGACTCGAACTGAAACAAGCTGGCTGTTTGTTTTTTAAATAGCACATTTATTTTTTCACTTTTTCTCACAATTTCCTCTTTTTTTTTTACTGTCCTGTCCTTCGCGAGTTTCCGGTATTGTTTAGTCAACTATCCGAAGACGGGTCTGGACCCCACAAGTGACACCATCAGGGCATCGCTCATAAGGCAACTAGGCCAGGAGATAATGAGGTAGCGTGATAGTTTCTTTCCCCCTCCATTGCATACATCGCTGACTAGCTATATGTTACATTAATCATATTTCAGATGCAGTTCTTCCTCTGACACTTATCAAGTGAGATGTACTGCCTGATAATAGATTTACGTATCAGCCAGAGCCTCAGTCAGAGGTGTTTCCGGTATTCAGAACCACTTAGCTTTTTCCGACTGTCACTCATTATAATGAATATTAAAATATAAACAACTGCACTTTTTATCTTTCAAATTAAACTGAACTGCCAAGCGTCCGACTGCTACTGTGGCTGGCAGTATTTTCTTTGAATTGAAATCTGAATGGGTATTATTGAGTGTTGATGCTGGCTACTCTTATGACAGAGTTAGCGGCGTCTCTCATCACAAAGCTTATGATCGCAGCAACGAGATTTGCCTTCCTAACGTATCGTAATATAATACCGGTAAGTTCTTTAATGTTATCGCGTGAGACTCTCACGGTGAGGGGGCATAACATTGATAAAAGTGCTATGTTCGCCTTGTGACACTGTTATTGAAAAACTGTCCTTTTTTCGTTGGCAGACCGTTGATTAAATTTGAACTGATTGTTGTCAATGTTATTCAGGGGCGTATTTTGCGGGCTACCGGCGGTAGCCCAAGGAAATTACAAAAGAAAAAGTTTATAATATAACATAATGTAATAATTTTGTATTATTAGTTTTACCATAGTAATTAAAATTAAAGTAATTGTTAGATATATTTTGTGTAATAATAGGGTCAGCGGTAGCCCAAACCCTTTAACCAGTATACGCCTCTGATGTTATTCATAACCTTTTTGTCTGTTTAAGTTCATGTACTCTCTTAAAGAGTTATGAATAAAGTTAAAAAATATAAAAAGAATTAACAGTAGTAATAGCTTAAAAACAGCTCCCTCAAATCTGGCGCCTTAGGCAGCTGCCTAGTCTGCCTAGGCCTAAATACATCCCTGCATCTATAGTCCCGTCGCTCTTATTTCCGGCAGCCAATCACGTTGCAGATCGGATACATTTAAACGTGTGCGTCTTGTGATTCGCTTCTGATGACGTTATACACTTCCTAAGGCTCGATAAATACTTAAAATAACCACCCGCCATTTTGGCTCTTTCGTTGGCGTTCGCAAAAGCAGACGAGGACGTTATTCGCCGCTTAATTATTTGCTCAATTACAGTGCGTTTGATTTATCATCATAGGAGCTACGATATGATGATGTTTAACGGTGCGACAAATAGATTCCTCGTCTGGTAGTTTTTTTTATCTTTGTTTTTCTGTTTCGTTTTCACTTGTTTTTCCTTTGTTTTACTTACACTAATACAAACAAACACAACACCCATGCCCGAGGCGGGACTCGAACCCACAACCCTTCTGACCAAACGATAGAGACATGCCGTGCCCCTACCGCTTGAGCCATCCGGGTCGGCTGTAGTTCGGCAACGAAAGAACAAAAATGGCGAACGATACTGCCTACCTAGACTTTATAGAGCCTTCACTTCCTAAAGCGTAAGCAAAGAGGAGGAGTCACGCCGGAAATAACAGCGACACGACTATAGCGCTAAATCTGTTCGGATTCAAGTTTTCCCTTTGCGGCTCATTCGTGGCGTCTAATAGTATCGAAAGACCGTGAAATTGTAAATGACCGACTGGTGAAGTGCAGGACGTTCTAATACAGAGGTTCTTAACCAATGGGTTGCGACCCAAACGAGGGTCGCCGTGGCTTTCGGGATGAGTCGCCGTAGCTTCCCGAAAAAATAAAATTAAAGAAATGTTAAAGTACTTTTCAAATTATAAAACATTTCAGAACTACGTTTTTGCGAACAATAATGAACACAAGATACTGCTTGATAATTAAAGAGATCTAGTAGCAATTTATATTATTTTTATTGTTTTCAGTGAACAAGGAAGAGGTGGTGTGTTTATTACAAATTATTTGTCCAACAATAATTACTCATGCCTTCCCACTATGACTATTGGGATTATGATTATATTTTAAAATTATTGCTTATTATGAAATATTACTACTCTGTATTAATAAATATTTGTTACATTTATACTTGATTTTATTACAGTAGCACTGTTTAACTTCAAAATAGGCCCGTCGCGCAAGTTTATCGCCCAGTTAACTTTGGGTCTTGGTCAAAAAAGGTTAAGAACCCTTGTTCTAATAGGTTATTTAGCATCGCTGTACCAACTACGAGGCTATATATCGTCGCTATAATTGGTATCTGTGAGATGATATTTGACGAGATGAATCCGAATATTCGCCATTAGATTAGCTGTTGCTCTCCCTACAGACAGGGAAAATCTCGGAGAAAAACCGTGGTAATCAGCTCAGACTGTACTCGAACCTACGCCTGAACGCATTTTGGCATATTTCGCATTTATAGCGATTGCGAAAATCTACTGTGTCTAACAATACCGTAACATCTTTTGTATTACAAAATAACGTCAATGGCATGACTTTTTCGAGTCAATGGCATGACTTTTTCGAGTCATGTGATAGTCTATTCTTTGATATTTATGCCATTTTATTTGCATTTTTATAAAGAAAGCCACAGTTTCTTCTTAAATTTGCTAATACCTAATATTAGAGATATTTCCCATAAAAATTCCAACTTCCGACGGAAAATGAAAAATATTTTCCTTTTCGTCACAAGAGACGTCTGTAGCTTTGTAGCTGAGAAAAATATTTAAAATATAACATTATTTCGTTCTGAACAAATCCAAGAAATGGCTGTACAAAATTTAATACTTGCTTCAAATTGTCGCGTTTGTATCTTAGTTTTTGCTGTCTCATAGCGTCGGGTCATCCAGGAAGTTCGAGCGGATGCCAAGATAAATATAAAGAGAACTTGGCGAGCAATTCAAAAGGGCTCGAAACATATACACTTATAATAATAATAATAATAATAATAATAATAATAATAATAATAATAATAATAATAATAATGTATTTAATCTGGCAGAACTAAGGCCAGTTGGCCTTCTCTTCCTCCTGGCCAGACTGAGGACATGCAATAGTTGACAGAGTATTCGCAGTTTCGGTTGTAGCTAACAAGTCTTACTGTTTTAAAACAGGAAGAGATTCGAATTCGTTTTGAAGAGCTACAGATAGATGTTAAAAATAGAATCACTTTGTGCCAATTTTAAGGCTTTTTTTTTAACATTAGTCGAACCGACGTTAACTGCACGTGTATTTGTGTAAAATGTTGTGGCATTGCTAAATTTAAAGTTCTTCGTATTGGCAGACAAAACGCACAAAAATATGTATGTATGCCATTTACGCGAACTCAGATACGCTATACGATGTTTTTCTTGTAACGCCACTGAGAGAGAAAATTGTAAAAAAAAAAAAAAGTTTGCAGACAAGCTGGAAAAGTTTGTCACTTAGAGATTTAAAAAAAAAACAAAGAGAAAAAAGAAATAATAAATCATCTATGTAGCCGTGCTGAGATTTGTCAGATGAAGTGGCGAAGTTTCCTCATGACGAGGGAGAGATGTGAAGCAGGAAATGCATTGCGGAGGTCCTCCGTCCACCATCGTGGAGAGGACTGACCTAGTTGGCAGCAGTCGAGAATTGGCAGCCCTGTAGGCCCCACCCCACATCGAGCTCTTCATTGATTACTTCCAGCTTTAAACAGAGGCGGCTTGTGGATCAGCTGACATTTCGCATAGCTCCACACTCCGAGTGTTAGGATTTAAAATGTATTTTTGAACATCATACGTTATATTTACCATATTTTGTGTCTGCTCGTTAAACATTATTCCTTCGCACTTTCCGGGTCCTTTCGAAATAGACAATAGTTCATTCAATGACTCACGTATGAATATTGAATTCATTTTACTTTCTACGTGATATTTTTTATTAATCTAGTTTAGTAGATTTGTTACAAAATATCCTCTATCAGACTGGTTAACAAACTGTCATCAGATCAATTTTTCGAGAATTTAGATCGTAATTTCCATATCGTGAAGGTAAGTAATCTCCATGCAAAATTACTGACTTTCTCGCCCAGGTAGAAGTTCATCTCTGCCAGTAGTCGTCCTCACATGTCATCCGGGACAATAAATTCTATTTTACAAGTGTTTCCCATATCGGAATGGAATTAAACACTGTCAAACTATCAATGCTGGAAGAAATATACGCGTCTGGCCGCGAAACCAGGTGGCCCGGGTTCGAATCCCGGTTGGGGTAAGTTACCTGGTTGAGGTTTTTTCCGGGGTTTTCCCTCAACCCAATACGAGCAAATGCTGGGTAACTTTCGGTGCTGGACCCCGGACTCATTTCACCGGCATTATCACCTTCATTTCATTCAGACGCTAAATAACCTAGATGTTGATACAGCGTCGTAAAATAACCCAATAAAAAATAGACACACACACACACACACCATTAATTTCAGGGTGTTATTCATTGAGATATTTCAAACAAAACAATTTAATACAATTTTGCTCGTGTTTGCTTCCTTTTCGAGATGAAAACTGTTTTACTTGAAACATTTCTTAGCGTGTTTTGGGATAGGCATTTACTTTTCAGTATCCTCAGTCAGTTTAGGAAGGCATTGTATTATGATAATAAATGCTTGAAAGAATTTTAGTTTTGTCCTTTAAATGTGCAGAAATTTGATCCGAACAAATGTAGCATTTTAAGATTCATTTTCATTAAAAGTTATGTTCGTTCAGATCAAATTTCTGCACATTTAAAGGACAAAACTAAAATTCTTTGAATCACTTATCATAATACAATGAGAATGTTGGCAATTCAGTCAATGGCTTTCCCAAAACACGCTATGAAATGTTTCATACAAACAAATTTTATCTCGCAAAAGAAGCAAAAACAAACAAAATTGTATTAAACTTTTCTGTTTGAAATATCTGAAAGAATAAAACCCTGAAATTAATTACATACTTAAGGTTCGCTCTGTATATACATATATGTATATTTGTTATATTATTGACTAAGACCACACCGTACATGAGCCTAGCTCTTACGGTAGTGGCTAGAAACATTTTTTGTTGTATACCTACTTTTGAATTGTACTCACTTTGCTTAGTAGCTAAATAAATAAAAAAAGTAATTTAGTTCGTTTAAGGTAAAATAAGCATATGATATTTTTATTTTTTCCTTTAGAGTTTTAAATGTTTTAAAATTTTGTTTTTATAACGTGGCATGAGCATCATTATTGTTTACGTTGTCTAGAATATTCAGTTGGAATGGGAGAGTAGACAAATACCTTAATCTTTTCAATTTAGTTTGAAATATTGTCTGCGTTCTCTGAACATTTAATTAAAATTAGGTTGTAGAGTTTATTTTAAATTTTACAAGACTTCATTTAACGTGAAATTAGCAGTACATGTACGAGTATTTTAAAATGCACATTTCTCTGGAAAGCTATTCAAAACACAGCAAAATGGTGTTTGAGTTTTTTTGTTGCTCTTTACTAAAGGAATCATCCACCAGAAAGAGAAGATGGCCGAGATATGATCTCGCTTTATTTCATAAAGGGACAAACTAAAATGTTTAGTCAGTTGTCTCCAGTCTTTTCAATTGGATTTTTATAACAGAAATTGGGTCCCCACTTAACGTAAGGAAACGATTGTATCGCAGCCTTTTCGCAGAATATGGAAAAGACAAGTGGAAGAAATGTGTTGAGCACGTTAAAAATAACAAAGAACACTATTTTTCTAGTGCTAATGTAATAGACAGTGAAACTGACAGAATAATTTCGTTAGGAGAATGTTTAACTGATAGCAGTGATGCATCAGATGACTTGTCAATCAGTAGCGACTATGGTTCAGATTAATGGAGGGAAACTCCGACTCTGCTTCCAGCACAGCAGTAAGGTTTAGTAACCTTCTACAACGGAGTTTTTCCAGTTGTTAACCTATAGCTCGTTGGAAGCAATGCAACTTACGTGAGTGCACTTGTTTCATGGACATGGGGGCAACACTTTCCGAGTCCATCCACTCTCTCTGTCGCTATCTCAGATCTGCTGCGAAGCATATAGCTTGCAGTTATATCTATCCAATGTGAAGTGCAGCTGAAGTGAATCTAACAGATAAATATTGATCTTATAGCCTTAAAATGTGCAAAACCAACGAGAAAATCGATGATAGTAACAAAATCTACGGGCTTCGCAGCTAGCCTAGAATACACCATTGTTTTTATCATGTTATTATATTCATGTAATGGAAGTAATATGTAAACAAGTGTAAGTCGTCATGGATTGATCTTTCAGTTACTATGTTAGCTATTGGATCCAAACTTCGTGGGATCACACTTGGCCGAATGCGATCTATATTGAAGGACCATAAAATCCTAACAACCTTGGCTTCCTCTGGGAGAGAAATAAAGCTGATCCTGTGTCTTAGATTTATGATTCGTTTCAAAGGTGTCCTGTTCCTGACAGAGTGCAAGTTTCGTACATTAAAAACTTTCTAGTCTATATCTGTTTATTTCAATTAAATTGAATTAAAGTACATCTTGATTACACAACTTTTAACACTGTATCACTTATAAATATAATTTATGGTCATCACTTTCACGTGTTAATATTGAACTAAGTTTATAAATACCTAGTTGAATAGTTTCACGCGCGCCCCAGTAAAGAAATTTTCAGATCTAGTGAGGTCCTTGCGTCATCCGGTTTCTTCATTTGTTTTACTGAGGCGCGCGTTTGTATTTAAAATTTAAATTAAGCAAGAAAGAAAGTAAAAAAAAAAAAAAAAACATGAATTTAGATCAGGCCTGGGTATTAATAACTCGATTGAGTCACTGCAGACCACCCCTTAACTCTTCACTCCACCTTTTCTGGCTGAGACAGTAATATTTTGGTTGGTACGAGCAGACAGGAAAGTCAGTGACGGATTGTATCAGGCGTGCATCACAGTTTTTACGAACTTTCGGCTCTCGCTGATCGCCTAAAATTCACTACTGATACACAGAGTCTTACTGTGTTTGTTTAAAAGGCGGTGTAAGTGAAAAGGACATGGGCGGGATTTTCTCCATCCCTTTCACTTCCCCTCTTATGCCCAGGGCTGATTAGATATTGAGGGGAAATTTAAGACCAGTCTTAATTGCATTTTAATTTTCACCCCGTCACCCCCTTATCCTCCTTGGAGACTTCAATGGTATCCCTATGTTGGATTGTTGTTATTTTCAGATGGTTGTAGGATGAAAACACTATTTATTTTGGGTAATTTCCTAAATTTACTAAATTAAGTGCTCAAATTTTATTGTTGGCCAGACAGTAATACAGCCTATTTCAGAACTCCTCTGCATAGCATTGCCATAATATCAAAACCATACATAAATAACGTAAATCCAAACTTCGGCTTTAATTGTCCTCTATCCTGTTTTAAATTTTTAAAGAACAGATTTATAATACACTACTATAATTACTATAATATTCCTTAATATTAGTTTCTATTAGTACCTGAAGTAACCTGTAATCAACAATAATCGTTGTAGTTTTATTCTCTTCAGCTCTAATCAAAAGTAATAACAATCAAGATTGCCACACGACGAGAGAAAATAAAAGAAGTGAGAACAAATGAATGAGATGTACCCATGGAATACTCTTTCAAATTTAAATATCAAAATATAGGAGTGCCATTTGAAATTTCAAAGGAGGAAAGAGGGGAGGGTGGATGTGTGAAACCTAAAACGCAATTAGTACTGGTTTTAAACTTTCCCCTCAACATATAAACTGACGTGTTAATTCTTCTTCAAATTAAATTTAATTGAAATAAATAGTTTTTAAACTGAGAAGTTTTGGAATGAAAGCCCTGTATATATTTTATGAGATTCTAATAAAATCCTCATGGGGGGGGGGGGATTTTCTCATGAAATTTCGGCTAGTGTATGGGACCAGTGCCCATCCAGCATCATGATGCACTTGGGAGCTTTGATATGCAGCGAAATCTGGTTACAAAAGTCAGCTATAATGGCTGGGGGAATCATCGTGCTAACCACACGGTACCTCCATTTTGGTTGGATGATCATCCATCTCTGCTTCGGCATGTGGACGAGGCCAGCAGCCAGCTGGTCGGTCATGACCCTTATGGGCTGTCATGCCTCAGATGATGATGGTGATTATTATTATTATTATTATTATTATTATTATTATTATTATTATTATTATCATTATTATTATCATTATTATTAAATCCTTTTAGGAACTCGTATAAAATATTTTGGAATAAATTGTATGATAGAAGACTATTTTTTTTTTTTTTGTTGTCTATAGTTACTGGTACTCTTACTTCAATTAAAATTAATAATGTTAATTTCTTTTAAATTTTCTAGCATCATTATGTAGCAGTAAGCAGAATGCTTGTTACTTAAGGTGACGAGCATGATTTTAAGTTCATTAGATGAATAGTATTCTTGTTGAGAATGTAATTACCATTTTTAAAGTACTTAATGATGAGTATTTCATGCAACTTCGCATTCTATATTTTGCATAACAAATATGATCATTCTTTTAATATCGGCATGCTTACTGTGATGCTCCCTTCTTCAACAAAGCAATTTAGCAGTGAGACAGGTGTAAAATATATTTTTTCAAATAGGTATTCACATTTGCACTGAAAACTTGTTTCTTTATAGCTTGTATTTTAAATTTAGTATTATGAAGTAAAAAAAAAAGTTTCTTTATGTTCAGTGTATAAAATTTATCTTCAAAAGAAATATTAACATGATTTTTAAATAACTAATTATGAAAGAATGGTTTTAAAATAAAATGTAACAGTAATCAAATTTTGGATTTATTTTTAGTTTTTATGTACCTGTACTACACTTCTTTTTCATATCTATGAGACATGGTAATCGATAGTTCTTTATCATTTCTGGAAGACCCTCATAAACGCTGAAATTTCGATTTCAAACGTTTATTTTCATCTACCATGCCTGTGAAATTTAAATCGATTTATTTTGATTCTGTTATTACATTTAGCATAAATTTCACTTAACTCATCCCTTTCGGATGGAATTATAAACTGAATGATACAGAGATATTAATTATTTTGTGAAATATCTGTCATTGTTTATTTGAAACTTGCTAATTACCTAGTTAGGTTTTTCCGAGGTTTTCCCCAATTGTAAGGCCAATTTCAGATAATAATTGATGGCGAATTCTTGAACTAGTTTTGCCAAATATTTTCTTGCTATCAACAATTTCGTCACTAAATATTCTAGTAGGTGATGCAGTGTACGTAGTTAAATAACCAACTGAAATATTTCAAACTTGCATTCACTGTAATATATTTACTGTTCACTTTTCAGCAAAGTGTTAAGTGTTCTGGATATTGATCATATTGCTGTATATAGAATGGCTTTGGCTGTTTTGACCAAAAACAAGATATACTTTTAATTTTACATCAAGTTTGAAGAAGTAGATGACGTGAAAAAATGTGACCAGTTGAGATATTATTTTATACAATTTTTTATAGGAACTATGCTTCATGAAGTATGTAGTATTTTAATTAAGCATTTTCTTGTTTTCAGGATGTGGTGGACGATAACTGGCAACTTCGGTAATATTCTTCCTATTGACTGGTCCAAATCATATGCACGAAAATTACACATGCCAGCACTTAACCTCAATGAGAACAAGGTAATGACTGACATTAATGCATCCACTTTTCTGTATGTCGTTTATATTTTTGTACTTTGAAGTAAGAATATCAGATGTATTTAAGCACAAGCTTCAGCTATGAGATATTTCATTTTGTCGTCGATTTCGGGTGGTCTAATGAGTACCATGCTTGCTATTGGCTCTAGGATCTGCGAGATGAAATCTGACCAAGACGATGGACTTTTAAGAATTATAAAAATCCTAAGCATCCCCATAGGTTTACGATATGGAAATTAATGAGGGCGCTCTAAGCAAATTTACCAGCCATTTTTGCTCACATCAAAATTTAACTCTGAAGATAACGGACCCATGTGGGTATCCTAAGGCTTGTTCTACCCTCTGCTTATAACACTGAATAACAAAAAAACACTTTCGGTGGATATCTTGGTATCCAACAAGCGTTCTAAGACAACTGGAACCTGCTGATTCCGAATATGCAAACCATTTGTCTCTATTACCCACCGTTCTTGAGATATACGACATCAACCATTATGTTTAACAACTCACAGATAGGAATTTCAGTAGAGCATTTATTGCTACATGGAGTAATAATGAACATGTTTTTAACTAAGAAAATGGTGCAAATGCGCCACATGGCACATAATTATAATAGTAACATAGTTGAAGGTATAATACACATGTAAAATACATATGTACATATATAGAATATACTTCCTTAATTTAAGGTGTGTTTTTTGTTTAAATTTCTTGGCTGTAGAATTTCATTTGTGCTGAGCATTTGTCATGTTGCGCTCAAGCGTCCAGCAGTAGTCAGCCAACATCGCTGCACTCCCATCGACCCTGCTAGCGTGACTCCATCACCGAGATGTCTTAATGAAAACGTTCATCATGTTCGTCGCTGACTGAACCTAGGTTTTCCGGGAAGAAATCAAGATGTGAGTCGAGGAGATGCATTTTGAGGGACGTGTTGCAACCTAGCTGCCTGTACGCACTGATGCACTTCTGCATAATATTCACATAGTCAGTCGATTTATTATTTGCAAGGAAATTGGCTACGATTGACTTCAATGCCACCCTTGCATCTCTTTGAGTATCACCCAGTAAGTCTTGGAAGTGGCTGCCAGCAATGATCTTCCTTATTTGTGGACCTATGAACACACCTTCTTTCACTTTCTCGTAACTCAACTTCGGAAACTTGTTACACAGGTACCCAAAAGCTTCTGAGTCATTGTATAGTGCCTTCATAAAAGACTTCGTGAGCTCCAGCTTTATATGAAGCCGTGGCATAATAACTTTGTCATGCTCAACCAACGGCACACGAAGGACGTTTTTACTTCCTGTCTGCATTCTATCTCTGACTGGCCAATTTTTCTTTATATAGTAGTTCTTTCTGTCTCTGCTGTCCCACACGCAGGAAGTAGCAGTACTTGGTGTACCCTTTCTGCATTCCCATGAGAATTGTGATAACTTTTAAATCACACAGATACACCAATTGTACTTGCGATAGCATATTTTTTTAAGAAGTAGAGATATGGTTTCGTACGTCCCTTTCAGGTGCGTAGAATATGCAACCGGTGTAATAATACTGCCTTCAAACTTGTCTTATATGAGTCTATGAATAGTCGCCATGCTTCAATGCTGTGTTCCACCCGAGACTTGACATAAGACCTTGAACATCCGTGGAGTAGCAAATAGTGTCACTTATTGCAAAGAACTTCACAAGTTCTTTGTGTCTGTGCCGAAACTGTGAATTCGTTGTGCAGGGAAATTAAATTCTTTAAGACGTACTGAGCAGTTTAACTTGACCTCTCATTAGTTCCAGATTCCGTATGAGATCGCATGATCCCGTATAGTTTAACATTATTCATCAAATGAATATCTTCTCCAGGTTGGTAGTAATCAGAGTCTGAGTCGTTGGCAGGAGATGAAAGAGGACATTCTTCTTGAGTTTCTTCAGTAACTGTTTATTCTGCAGATGCTGTTGATATTGGACAAGTGACGGGATCATATGGAATTGGTTTAGAAACTGAAGAAACATCAGGTTACTTTACAGATGCACGAGTTTTCGAGGAGAAGTGACGTTTGCCAAACAGATATAACAGTCTGTGATGTGGTTGCTTCATTCACGCCATATCATAGGAACTCCAAATACCAGATCTTCTTTTCCTTACTTAACCAACCGCGCAAGTTGCATGCACAGGTCGAACAGATGAACTGTAGTGCCTACGACTTATTACTATCCACCTTCGAATCAAAGTATAGTTCATATGCTTTCTTCGCAAATGGCGTAAAAGTCTTCCGATGGGATTTGTCTATTACATAGCCGCACACATAGCAAAACACTTCTGGTGAATTTCTACAACCTCTGGATGCCGTAATATCCACCGTCCACTGTCATTTTCAATGAAAATAAGTAAAAAGAAACAAATGAAAGTATATTAATGCAACAGAACACAAACGACGAAATTTTTCAGCATTACATTAAAAATAACGAAAAATGACAAAAAAATTCGACAGTGTTACATGTAAAAATAAATTTTCGTCGATAATTTCAAAACCTGACGTGATAGAGCAAAACGGTTTTCAGATTTGAAATCAGCATGAAAAACTACATTACAAACAGTAAACATCACTTCAGATATCTACCACTTGTTTATCAGTGTAATTCATTCATTCTATTTGTTCACGACCATTCACCTACATGAGACATCACATCGACCCTTCCTTAACCAGCCACCCATATCCATCCATTATTCACCCTTTCATTATCACTTCCAGTGTCGAATCAGCCTTTTTTATTCTTGGGGGGGGGGGGATGATGAAATATGAATCCAAGGAGAAAACTAAGTTTTGAAGCATATAAACTAAAAATAAGATAAAATAGTTTTAAAGCAAAGTACAGTAATAAACTCAAAATCATCTATTTATTTTTTTCAAGTGTGTGCTTACTAATTTCAAAGCATAAATTAATATAATAAGGAGCGTGCCCTACAATCGAGATTACAGTATTATATTTAGTCTTATTTACATCCTAGATATAAAAAGCATATTATGAACTTCACATTTTGATATGTAAGTAGGGCATTTAAGATTTTCAGTTAAAATTTAAGCTTATAGGTACTGCATTAAACTGCAATGGAAAGTGTGGAACTATCTAAATACTTGTATTTTCAAGACAATGGTTTAAAATAATTAGATAATATTTTTGTAAATATAAGCATTCAATAAAATATTATAAATCTATGAATTCAAATATTAAGCAAAACAGACAGTTTACCATAAGTTACAAATGCTGTAGTGATAATGACTATAATACAGTACAGTAGCGTGCAAATTAATCCGAACACGACATATTTTTACATTTTCTGTCATTGTTGGCCTCACAGCTGCTCATACCGCTTTAATTGACATCTGTAGTGCGTGTAATTCCATTGTTGAAGGTCTGTCGTTATTATTTTTTTTTTATAATATGTGACATTTTGCCTGTCGTTTTGTACTTATAAGCATTTCAGTTGTGTTGAAGACTTAATACTGCAATCCTGTGTACATTCTGTCATCTTCACAAATGGATACAACTCCACGAAAACGGTCTAAAATTATAACATTAGCAGAGCATTCTTCTATGACACAGAGGCAAATTGCTGCAGAATGTCACATCGGTTTGGCTACTGTTAATTCGATCATAAAACGATACAGGGAGACTGGATCCATCACATCCCAGAAAAAAAGGAAACTGTGGCCGGAAAAGGAAGACTTCACCTGCAGATGATCGTTTAATTGTCAGGAAAAGTAAATTAAATCCTAGACTAACTGCTGTCGACTTAATCCGCGAGTTAATGGCTACCACTGGGGCGAATATTCACGTCACAACAATGCGGCGTAGGCTTTTGGAAGCTGGACAAAGGGCTCGTAAGCCTATTAAGAAGCAACTGTTAACCCCTGTTATGTGCAAAAAAAGCTTAATGTGAGCAAAATTACATCAACACTGGACAGTGAATGACTGGAAGAATGTACTTTTTTCCGATGAGTCTCATTTCGAGGTCCACGGCCACCGTGTTTCTTACGTACGGAAAGGATCCGAAAAAGTAACACAGCTCATCTCCAACAAGCACCCAAATACTCCCCTAAAGTAATGTTTTGGGGTTGTTTTACACATGAAGGGCCTGGAGCATTAATAGCTATCAAGGGAATGATGAATTCTGGCAAATATATTCACTTATTGGAAACCAGAATCGTACCCCCAGCTGCAAAAATCATTTCCGGATGGCAGAGGTATGTTCCAACAAGACCTGGCACCATGCCATACGTCTCGAAAAACTACAGAATTCTTCAACAAGAAGAATATTCAGGTACTCCCCTGGCCAGGCAACTCACCCGACATCAACCCCATTGAGAACTTGTGGTCAATTTGCAAAAGAAGAATGCAAAAAATGGATTGTTCTACAAATGAGAAGATGATTTCTGCCCTCGTTGGTGTATGGTTTCGCGATGAAGAAATGAAGAATATTTGTGGGAAATTAGTGGAATCCATGCCAAATCGTCTCAGAGCTGTTATTAGGAGCAAGGGAGGCCACATAGATTACTGAGGTATGTCTTAGATCCTTTTTTTATCCTGTTTGAGTGTTTTTGCATAAGTAATTACGTTGTTCGGATTAATTTGCACGCTACTGTATCTATCTGCGATCAAAAATACAAAGATTTGATCCTAGTTCGCACTATAATTATTATCTCAGGCAGGAGAGCTGATTTTTCCAGGAGTAGGAAGGAACTCTCTCCCACTCACACCTCCGTTTCATTGCTTCTTTATTTCATCCATCAACCATTAGATCTGTAGTCTAATTTGGACTTCCACTTCTGAGCAGCAGTACCAGTGAATATTACGGGCTTTACATTGTCAACTTTTCTTGCTTGGCTTATCCTTTTATACAGAAAGTGCGTACTCATTCTGAAGATATCATAAAATAGTGGATTTTACAGCTTTGGTGATTGTAACAATGTAGTGTTGAATTATTTAATATTGTAAATGGTTTATGAATAAGTAATTTACTGTAGTACAAATGTAACTTCCTTTCAAGGAGTTTTTTGTCTCTGTCTTTTTTTCTGTCGGTTAGGTACATATAACTATTTGAAAATAAAGAAGAAACAACAATTTTAGCTCTAAATGGTGTAACAAATTCTGTGCCATATAATAACTCCAAAACTTGCGTTTTACAAGACGTTGTAATAAAATATACAGGGTGAATCTTCTCATCCTGCGGATTGGTAACTAGACAAACCTGCATTTTATAGACAAAGCGAAATGCAGGTGCCCACATCGCATTCACCAGCTGTCCGATAAGGCTACGATGTTGACCTGTGTTATTGTACTGTTGCTGTGTTAGAGTAACGGTTAACATGCTGGATTGTCTCGGTGTAGGTTCGGGTTCAAATCACGGCTCTGGATACATACTTTTTTTTTTTCATAATCTACCTGTGTTTCGAGAACATTCTAGAAAAGCTTGTTTTCTGTCAGAATGCGTAGAACATTCTAGACATTGGATTTGCGTATAAATAGATGGTTCCATCCACTCGTGCTCAGTGTGGCAAGATGTTTACCAATAGAGAGTATCTGGACATGCTGTTAGTATACGGAGAGGCGCAGCAGAATGCAACACAAGCACGTCGTGTATACCAACAGAGGTTTCCGACGAGACTTCCTACAGATCACACGTTTATACGAGTTGCGAACCGCTTTCTAGAGACAGGAACAGTACACAAGACACCTCATCCACACAGAGATTGTCCTGTCTGTGACCAGGCAATGACAGATCGTGTGACTGACTACGTTATTCAGCATCCACATTGTAGTACGAGGGACATTCACAGGCATTTCAATATCAGCCAATCTTCCGCATGGAGAATACTATATAGTGAAAAGTTTCATCCTTATCACATCCAATTACACTAGGAGCTACTGATGCCGGATCATGAATGGAGAGTGGCGTTCACTAGGTGGGTTATACAACAAACTCATCAAGATTCGAACATTTTTAGCAAATGTGTTATTCACAGATGAAGCAGGATTCCACAACACAGGCCAAGTAAATCGACACAACATGCATTATTGGAGCACTGTAAACCCACATTGGATGCGAGAGGCGGCCTTCCAGGTCTGATGGGGCTTCAACGTTTGGGCTGGTATACTCGGTGACCATCTAATAGGACCATTTTTTATGATGACCGACTCACTAGAGGTCGCTATGTTCACTTCCTGCAACACGAGCTGCCTACTCTACTGGATGAGGTATCACTGCAGATCCAAATAACTGTGGTACCAACACGATGGTGCACCACCTCATTTAACCCGTCTCATACGGATCATCTCAATGACACCTATCCAGAGCGGTGGATTGGACGGTATGGACCAATAGACTGGGCAGCACACTCTCCCGATCTAACCCCATTAGACTTCTTCTTATGAGGCTACCTTAAAAATATCAAGTACCAGGAGTGGCCAATGACCCCTCAACAGCTTAGGAACGCATAATCTTAGCTTGCCATGACATCACACCAGCCATGTTGCGACGAGTTGAAAAATTCTATTTTCTCTTCCTCCATCTGCTATTTTAATATGTAAATGTGGTGTCCATCTATCTTTGTAAGCACATTTTGTTTCATACGTCTAACTTGAAAACTATTTCTCTCTTAATTCTACAAATGACCTCAATATTCTCTCAGTATGAGCCATTTTACACAGAATTAATATGTAACAGATACATGTATGCACTTTTGATTAAACTAACACTCAACATGCAGCACATTGACAGAACACCAATATAGCACAACAGGCTAGCTGCATTTCGTACTAAGATGTAGCAAATTGATACCCCCTCCCCAGTCCCCTCCTCAAGCTTGCGAGTCAAGGTCGTAACTATGGCTTTAGAGGCTTTTGTCACAAGCCCCTCACACTGAACTCTGCATCCTGGAATGACTGCCAACATTGAACTTGATATATGGAAGGATTGGAGTGAAACCAAGTGTTATTACGATCTTATAGGGCTACTGTTATTAGGTATAATAACTCAAATTTTTTAGGTAGGCTAAGCCTCAAAAACCTCTTAAGGGCTTCGCCACTGCCTACAACATAAATGCACTACAGTGTCAATGTGAGAATGTGCAGTTTTTTCTCTTTTAATAATATGTTCCCAATATTTAAGCTCAGAGAGATATATTACGTTGTTCTCAAGTCTTTTTACTAACACAATTGAAAGAGAATTTTATAAACATTCCATTAAATATTTTAATCAACTCTGATCTTCTCGTATATTCTTTTTAGGAGAAGTTGTCTCCAGATGATGACCTTTTGGATTTAAGCTCCGAAGACGAAGCTGTAGCCAGTGACCTGGATATGCATTCCTTGATACTATCTGGACTTCATCAGGATACGGAACCTGTTAAAACAGCAGAGGAAGTCATCAGGGAGATAGATGATATGATGCAGGTATTGATAAGTATTAGTGAACTTTTTTAACTAACCAAGACAGAAGGGATTAATACGAGTATGTTTACCATTAATAGAACTCCAAGAATGGAATAACAAACCATTTATTTTCATATGAAAAGTGACAGTTAATATTAATCAATATGATCTACAGCTCTACCCACAAAGTTTTCACAGTAAATCCAGTGCCTAACTGATAGATCAGTCAGCTTACAAAAGAATTCCTTTTCTAGCATATTCTGTAAGACTGTAGCAGACAGTGCTGTGATGTCATATTTTTTTTTAAGTAATTACATTTCTCTTACCGTTCTTATTCCACCATTGCTCCATTATAGACGTATATTCATATCATCGTCTCCTCATACAAGCAAACATTCTGATGGGGGCAGATAAAAAAGTTAAATTTCTTTCTTCCACCATGTTAATAATATCAGAAGAAGTGCTTATACAAATTTTGGCCACTTGACTGCAATTACGAGGCCGTCCAGAAAGTGATTTTCCCTGGGGCCGTTTACAGAAAAAAATCACAATTGCATGGAAAGATTTATTGCAACAGATACAGCAATTGTTGCGCAATTTGCGCTATATCCCCCACTGGAATTTAGAAGTTTGTCATACCATGGGATAAATTTTTGTATCTTTGTATCGTAGAAGTCAGCTGCCTGGGATCGGAACCAGTGTTTGACAGCTGTTTGCACCTCTCTGTCGATCCCATGATATGACAAATGTCTCAGTTCCGGTGGCGAATATGTAAAAAAATAGCTTAACAATTGCTGTGTCTGTTCCAATAAATGTTTCCAATGAAATTGTGTTTTCTTTCTGTTTACGGCCCCTGGCGAACATATTTTACGGCCCTTGTAATTGCGGTCGAGTGGCCAAAATTTGTATAAGCATTTCTTTTGACATTATCAACATGGTGAAAGAAAAAAATTTAACTTTTTTATCTGCCCCCATTAGAATGTTTGCTTGTTAGCTTCTGTAGCTTAAAAGGACGTCCATTGAAGAATTATTGAGATAATGGAGAAACCCAAATAGCACGACTGCAACTTGTAACTAGTAGAATAGTCCAGGGTTTTCAGTAGTACTCAGTTATACAGCTCATGCATTTTGTCAAGACACTCGCGATGTGCAGTACGGGAACAATGTTTCTGTGGATGGGGTAAAAGTAGAAGGAAGGTAGGGTGTGTGTCTACAGAGTTCAAGGCAAAAACTCTAACCCATTTCCCTATAATTCGTAAGTAGACTCATCCGATCTCGTGCACAGCTCTGTAGGAAGAGTGGGAGAGTGTCTTGACAAAATCCATGAGCTGTACTTCAGTGTAGTATTTACGAGTAATATGCATGGGAATGAAGTGGTGAACGCAGTCTACACAGACTGTCGAATTGCAGTCAAAATTTGTAGACACATCCTTATTTTTATACTCGTATTTAGCCTGCAATTTTTAAAAGTAAATTGAAACTGAAACTTCAATTTCTGATATCTCGCCACTGTTCTTTTCGTCCTTCTCCTCCTACACTTTTCTTCCTCATCATACTTATTATCGTCGTCAAATTGAGGACTGTTTTTGTAAAACTTGCTGACTGCAAAATTTGCAAAATTGAGATTTTTGTGGATTCGTTAACATAAAGCAGGCCTCTACACGATGTTAAAGTTATCTTAGTAAAATTGAATTATTTCTCTTCATTGTAGTGTGTCAAAGTGTGATGGTTGCACCTATAACCTATTTGTCTTCATTCAGTTTTTTGTCTCTCCTGTAAAATTTAGTTTTTTCAGTTAGCAAGTTTTGCAAAAACGGTCCTCAATTAGAACAGCAGCAGCAATGACAACAAAACAACAACAACAACAATAATAATAATAATAATAATAATAATAATAATAATAATAATAATAATCATAATAATCATAATCATATAGTTATCATGATGAACCATTTAATTTTAGGTTCAGTTGAGCCTGTTCCTAAATCTCAAGATACTCTTATGTGGCCAGCTTTGTTTAGGTCTTCCTCTATATCAGTGCCCTTCAGGTTGATACTGGAATGCCTTCTTTGATAAAAACGTTGATTTTCCATTATCTTTGAAACTCTTAATCTCTCTCGAATGTTTATATTTCTCTTTTTATCGAGTCTGTTTAAACCTAAAAACAAACGTAAAGATCTCATTTAGGCTACTTGTAGTTTGGATTTATATTTGGAATATAGGATCCAGCTTTCACTATAATATAATATTACCATAATTATCATCCATATATCACCACCACCACCATTGTTATTGTCGTTCTCCTGTTCTTTCTCATCTTCTCTTCCTCCTGCGCATAATAATAATAATAATAATAATAATAATAATAATAATAATAATGGAATGGATCCATCTGGAATGAGCTCTGGTGTCCATTATATCATCTAATTATTTTGGTAATATTATCACTATTAACTGTAACATTTCCACGCCACAGACGTGGGTTCAGATCCCAGACTATCCAAGTGGAATTTGTGGTAGACAAGATGGTGTTGTGTTGTGTTTACTCTGGATACTCGCATTTCCCTTGTATTAATTCCATCACTTCTCCGTTTGTAATCCATAAAATGAGTCATCATCATTGCACCCACAAAGCTGATGATCGGCGGCAGTTATAACTATTACCTAATAGGCTCGGTGTATTAGATCTAAAGATGCACACATACACATACTCATACAGCATCATAGATTTAAATTTCTGAATTTTTCTTCCTCCGCATGGGAAATGTTTTGAGGCTAACTCCAGTGTACAACATTTAAATAAAATTTTTCTTGTAAATTATTGTAATAATGAATGTTAACGCCATTCATTTTTACCATTAAAAATAAGGATTTATACTACATATTTGAATGATTTGATAGTATGATTTTTAATTGAAGTTGAATGAAATAAAACACATTTATGGACTAATCTGTTACTAGCTGTTCTTATTTTAGCACAGTGTTTATCACAATTGTGGAATTGCTAATTGACCATTTCATTAGATACTGTAATAATTCAATGTGTTACGGTTTTTCAGGAGACACCATCAACAGAATGTTCACCTGACTCTGATGGCTCATTGCTGGATTCTACTGATACTCTGGAAATGAAGGGCAAGGAAGTCTTGCAGTCCCCACTTTATGAAGACAGTGAGTTTTTACTTAGGATGCCAGTCTCTTACTATACAACAGTCGTAACAAGTTAAATTTAATTACTTTTGCTAGAAGTATTGCAAAAGGAAACATGCTTTATGTTCCGTATACCACCGGTAATTTTATGCGAAATATTCTCTACAGCGATCATAATATAAAGACTGCTAATTTTGAGGTTAAATTATTTGTTTTTCATTAGAATTTATAAAACAATTATATTATCGGTTGTTCTGTATGGTTATGAAACTTGGAGAATGGAAAAAGTTACGCAACGTAAAACTGCACACATTGTATTCTCACCTGACATAATTAGGAACATTAAATCCAGACGTTTGAGATGGGCAGGGCATGTAGCACGTATGGGCAATCCGGAAATGCATATAGAGTGTTAGTTGGGAGACTGGAGGGAAAAAGACCTTTGGGGAGGCCGAGACGTAGATGGGAGGATAATATAAAAATGGATTTGAGGAACGTGGGGTATGATGGTAGAGACTGGATTAATCTTGCTCAGGATAGGGACCAATGGCAGGCTTATGTGAGGGTGGCAATGAACCTCCAGGTTCCTTAAAAGCCATAAGTAAGTAAGTAATTATTTGTATTTAATATTGATAAATCAACCATATTATAGTTAAATTTCTCATTCTTAATATTGAATGGGTTTCTCATTAAGTAAAAATGATTTTATTAAAATGTAGGCCTATACATTTGTGAAATTATTACGTGTATACTGAAATTAGAATGCTACACCTCATTTTTGTAACCATGATCAGATAGGAACTTAATGGAACCTTTGTATTTGTTATAGAATAAAAATGAAAAATCATTTTCGTTTTCAAAGAACAAACAGTTTTATGCAAAATAGTCGAATCTACGAGTACAAGTAACAACACAGTAAAATAAAATACAGTAAATTATTTATGGGCATATTAAATAAGAAAAACTATAGAATCCATAAACAATATACCGGTACCGTTCTGTAAGTAAGAATTGTCAACATAAATCTGCCCTAGAATTGGTGCACAGTGTAACTTCCTATAAAGAAACAAAATAAGTAGACATTAAACAAGAGAAATACAATAATCAATCAATCAATCAATCCAATCAATCAATCAATCTTCTTAATGTTTCCAGCTGACAACATAAGGTCCACTATAGTCCACTTTAGTCTTTTCAGTTCTTGTTTTTCATGAGAAATGAGGGATATTTTGATCGGTGTTCGTTATAGATGCCTGTTGCTAAGCCAGAGTTTACTTTTATGGTTTATGGATGGACAGTATAGAAGAATGTGTTCCAGAGCTTCATCATGATTATTATACCACAGACAAGTAGGAGTATCAGAAAGGTGAAATCGGTGTAGGTACAATTGTGTGACAATGTAATCTGTTCTGGCTCTTGTTAAAAATGTTAATGTCTGGGCAAGTTTTTGTAAATTTCCAGGTCATTTGGTTTCTTTTGTAATGGAATTTACAAAAATAAATATTAAAACCGGGCTTATAGGAAAAAAATGTGCTAGCTAGACAAAATCAATATGTAAGATAACTAATTTAGACTTTAGAAATAAAGTATCGATATAAAAGCAGACCAAAATAAGGTTAAGCTACTTGCATACTGAAAAATCCAGCTGGCAAAGCTGGAAGGAGTAGAAGATCCGAACTGGTCGAACTTTCCGAAACGAGACAAGAACTGAAAGACTCTCTGTCCAATAATCAAATCATAGACACACAGGATTGCTTTGGAGACAAAGGAGGTGGGCCACTTATATGGGCTGCAAGGAACCAAATGGTAGCAACGTCATAGTTCACTCAATGTAAGATCAAATAAAGCACATCAAAAACAAAAGAAGTTATTTCATTTTTCATTTAATGTATTCCATAGATCTTACATTAGCATTGAAGCTTTAAGGTGTGAAATAAGTTAAGATTTTACAAGATTACAATTTATTGGCGAAATAAAGTTAGTGTAGTCTGTACAAAATAATTACAAGATAAAGCTTTTTTATACTCTTAAATCAGCGTTTTTCAACCTTTTCAACATGTGGCACACTAAAAGGTGTAATTTACAATTCCGTGGCAGCGACATACTCATATAATCTAAACCAGTGGTTCCTAACTAGGAGAGAATTTTTTAGGGTTTTAGAACTGTTGACTTGTGCCGCATTCGCTGAATGTTGACTTTTGTGGACTCACTTTTTTTTCACTAATCTTTTCACTTTTATCTTTTTAATTTTTTGCTACAACAGCCTTTACTATTTCATTTTCTCATGACACACCAGTTGAAAATAGCTGCTCTAAGCAGTAATTTCTCCTGTTTTCTCCATTTTCACATGTGAGTAAGATATTAAAAATCCCAGTGATGCTTAACTTCTTTTTGTAAGGTACAATATAATTAATAAACTTGGAATAAAGTCAGACTTACTTACAAATGGCTTTTAAGGAACCCACAGGTTCATTGCCGCCCTCATGTAAGCCTGCCATCGATCCCTATCCTGTGCAAGATTAATCCAGTCTCTATCATCATATTCCACCTCCTTCAAATCCATTTTAATATTAACCTTCCACCTGCGTCTCGGCCTCCCCAAAGGTCTTTTTCCCTCAGGTCTCCCAACTAACACACTATATGCATTTCTAGATTCACCCGTACGTGCTACATGCCCTGCCCATCTCATTGTCTGTTTTTAATGTTCCTAATTATGTCAGGTGAAGAATACAATGAGTGCAGTTCTGCATTGTGTAACTTTCTCCATTCTCCTGTAACTTCATCCCTCTTAGCCCCAAATATTTTCCTAAGAACCTTATTCTCAAACACCCTTAATCTCTGTTCCTCTCTCAAAGTGAGAGTCCAAGTCTCACAACCATACAGAACAACTGGTAATATACCAGTAACTGTTTTATAAATTCTAACTTTCAGATTTTTTGACAGCAGACTAGTTGACAAAAGCTTCTCAACCGAATAATAACAGGCATTTCCCATATTTATTAAAGTCAGACTACTTTTGTGAAATAATCCTGTAATGTTGTTTATGTGAGCCAGGACATAACTTTTAAATTTTAATCTGTTACAGTTTCTTATATGTTGTAAAAGATAGTACGAAAATGAAGTAAATTATAAATTTGAAGATATGTTGAAGAAATTTGGGCATAAGTATTAAGAAAATGTAGGATTAACAGAAATGAGATTTTTATATAAAAGTTTAAGTCCAGATAGTTTCATATAATGATTAACATAAGCTATATAATTTTAGGAAATGAAAGCAATATTTGAATTGTTCAAACCATAGTGAAGGAGTGTTATTTATTGAAAGCTAATGGAGGCTGTGGCTCAGCAATGACATAAATTAAATAAAATGAACATTGAGGAAACGTTACATATTTAAATATTTTCTTACAGAGTTGAATGATACACTCATGATGTGGGAATTCGTGTACAGGGTCTTTCGTTAGAAACTCCACAGCTCCACCCACACAGCCTTTGCATGTTATAATACAACTCCCTTTCATTGGTAACTTGAGTCCAGTCGCATTTCTAACAAAAGACTCTGTATAATGATGCTAATCAGAGTTGTACCTTACAGAAATAGTGAACATTGTCAAATCTTGCAGAGAGAGAGCACACGGTAATTACTATGATGTGATGACTTCATGAGAGTTGGAATTGCCTTCTTCAAACAGTGGTTTGAAAGTTGGAATGTAAAATAAAAAAAAAGAGGTAATAATAATAATAATAATAATAATAATAATAATAATAATAATAATAATAATAATAATTACAGTATAATAATAATAATAATAATAATAATAATAATAATAATAATAATAAAATAGTAACAATAATAATAATAACAGTAAATTGTATGGGGAACCCGAATCATGTAAAGTGAAGTGGGTAGGCATTAGACACACACACATAATAACAGCAATAATAATGGATAATACATCCCCTAAAAAGATCGTCATTATCAGTGAATGTCATTTTGGTGAATACTTCCAGTTCCACAATGAGAACCCTTTTTCCTGTCATGTGCACATACTGTACACAATATAGAACAATATTGTATCCAATCCCATTTGAAATGTTGACTTACAGATATATAAGAAGTAATTAGTCCTTAACATTAACGTACAGCACCGGTACATAGGCCTACTGCATTTTGTGTTGCGCAGAAGCGAAAGTGTATAATTGATAATCTTTTATTTATATATTTTATAACATAAAATTACGTGTAGCAATGGATAATGATGTAATCTTGTTTTTTTTTCGATCTCCTCAATATAATAATAATAATAATAATAATAATAATAATAATAATAATAATAATAATAATAATAATAATAATAATGCGTTCCTTAAAGATTAACTTGAATTATTTTATACATCTTGAATTATTTGTACATGGTGCGTCTATGATTTCTTAACATTTGGTAAATTTGTTATATAAACACATTTCTTATGTAAATTTGAAACTATGCTGGGAATTTACTTTCGTTAATGACTAGTTTCTGCTTGATTTTGGCCATCTTTAGATTATTAGTGAGGTCCTTGCTTGTTTCTGGTTTCTTCTTATGTAATGTGACCAGACATTCCATTTTGAGTGAGACACTTCCTTTTTTAGACATTGCTTCCCAGTGTCCCGACAGTACTTGTTGAGATTCCTATTAGTCCCGTGTTTTATTGGGGGGGGGGGGAAATCTTACTGAACAATTATCCAAAATTGAATGATGTTGAAAAGTGTAGGCCTACAGATATCATTAGAAAAAACATTTCTAGCTGTTCCAACGTTGATAACAAAGACATGTTCAGCGAATTTATTTATGTGAAGCAATTTGTTAGTGCAGACGAAGTTACTCAATGTAATAAAGAGGAGCAAGAAGTTCATCTGACATGGATAGAAATGTTCCAGCATTTCTCCTATCAACAACTGTAATTCAGAAACATTGCAAAACTAGTAACATTTGACTTATCTCTGATTAGAATCACTGTTTCTGTAGAAAGAGTTTTTGCCAGAATTAACAAAATATGGAGAAAATAGAATTAAAGGTTGACACATTGAAGGCGTCAATTACCAAAGTAAATTTCAAATAATACAGTTTCAATTTTCTAATGGAGAATAAGAAACTTCTTATGCAAATTCATTTACCAAAAACATAAGTTCAATAGGGCTGTAATGAGTAGTCTGTAAGTTTGTGTTACGAACAGTTATTTTGTTCTATTTTTGTAATGTTGTTACATATGTGGTAAATCTTGAACAATTATAGTCGGAGGCACCAATTTTGGCAGATGACCTCGATGAAATTTCCAGTAGGCGAGCCTATATTGTTTGTGTAAGCTGCGAGAATGACATGCGATAACATTCTGAGTCGTTCATATTTTCATAACAGCAGCTCATATCAATTATCCTTATTATGAAACACATCACAGTACAGTCCTACTCAAAGAATACCTTTAATAAATGTAAATGACTTCCGTTTGCAATGATTTTACAATACGTCTCCTACATTTTCTAAATTAAATTAATTCTTAATTAAAAGGAAAAAGCATTCCATTGCGCATATATAATATATAATCCTACCCTTACCAGATCAATATACAAGATTTGTCCAGTAATAATCTAGGGATCGTCTACTGGTGGTGCGACAATTCAAGTTAATAAAATTACGATTCTTCTTAATAATCAAAATATAATTTGGTTAATTGGGTAAAATTGCATACTGCGGAAGTTAGATTTATATAAGAGTATAATAAATAGGATTGTAATGGATATTACAAGGGCAATAATTTCTTCACACGCACATTTGAATAGAACAGAGAAGAAAGCATTTTAAAATATTCGAAATCGTACAAAATATCGGACAAACCAATTTTCCCTGCACAAATTGCACCAATTGAAAAATGTAATTACCATTCACAATAAATACTGTATTTTATGGATTCTAAAAAGTTGTTTATTAATCTAGAGGTATTGGCTGATGACTATACTAAATTCCAGCACAACATTCATTCAGAATATGTAGAAATTACACTTTGGATTTTACTAAATGTATAGGCCTACTATCAAAAGGTGTTACATACCCCCTTAAATACTGTACATGTGTTACCTGTGCGATATCCGATGTTTAATTTTTTTAAATATAATTCATAGTACTGAAACTGCTATATTGAATTCGCACAAATTCTGTTATTCGTAATTTTCGTCTCGAAAACCCCTAAGATACCTAATTTAAATTTTCACCCATTTTTGCCCCACTCCACTACTTTGGGGACAAAGTCTGACTAAATAATACCTTATTCGTACTCTGTGATTACAAAGACCCCCAGATATCGACTTTCATCGAGATCGGATGACATGAGATTTCTCACTCCCTTCTGCCTTTTCATCAGTACCATAAGATATGGTATTTAAAAAAAATCTAAGAATGTTTAACCAATATTGTAGAGAGTAACCTTCATTTTAAATTTTACGTCTCTAGTTAAATATAGTTTAGTGAATTTTTAAAATCGTCGACTTCTTTCTCTCTCATCTCTGCTCGGGGGTGGGGGGGGGGGACTGAAGTTAATTCAAGGGAGTAGCCTACATGAAATTGAATTTTTTTACTTTCCTTATACATTTTAGAAACAATTCTGAGAGATGAGATGAATAGTCTAACCCAATTTTATGAGTGAATCTTTGTTTTAAATTTAAAGGCTGCACGTCTGCTGGTTAAAAAAAATAAATCGGTATAATTACTTTGATCATTACTGCCTTCCATTTTCCATCCCTATTTCGTAAAACCCAGTCTTATCTATTGACTAAGGATTAACGTATTTCCATATACATACATATTTCCATATATATAGCAGATTATATTTCCATTTCGTACAATATTCTGGTCACGAGACATAATCATATACTTTGTATTTTCGGGATTTACTACCAAACCTATCGCTTTATTTGCTTCAAGTAAAATTTCCGTGTTTTCCCTAATCGTTTGTGGAGTTTTTCCTAACATATTCACGTCTTCCGCATAGACAAAAAGCTGATGTAACCCGTTCAATTCCAAACCCTCTCTGTTATCCTGGACTTTCCTAATGGCATACTCTAGAGCAAAGTTAAAAAGTAAAGGTGATAGTGCATCTCCTTGCTTTAGCCCGCAGTGAATTGAAAAAGCATCAGATAGAAACTGACCTATACGGACTCTGCTGTAAGTTTCATTGAGACAAATTTTAATTAATTGAACAAGTTTCTTGGGAATACCAAAGGCACATATAGACTACTGTAATATTTGTTTAGTTTTTGGAGGTGTCTGTCCAGAGTGCACAAATACTCGGGCGTGCATGTTTACTCTTATGTCCTACCCATTCCACTGCGACAGAGATAACAGCCGATCTTGCAGCGGTGAGGACTAGCTCTCCAGTTCACAATAAGAAAATCCATCTGCCAAAATCCCTGGCGCGACCTATAATACATTATACAATGCATACCGATATTGTATTCACATTATTTTAAAACTAAAGAATTAAATTTCTGTTTTCGGTACTGAATAGCCTATTGAACCACAAAGAAAGAGAGTTTTCTGCAAAGTTGTAGTATTAGTAAGTGTCCCGTTTTGAGCTTCAGAAATTCTGATCACAATATCTTATGGTGCCTTGGTGGTGGGTGCATTTATGATCGGTAGTGTTGTGTAAAATAAAGTGTCTGAAATTTAATTGTGTATTGAAGTACATTATGTTGTGGATGTGTTTTTGTATGTCCATATATTTCGTATTGTTCTAGTGTAATTGAGGCATGTAAGTACAGAGGTGCGAAAATTATTAGAATAATCTTAATTTTAAAGTTTTTTTAATAGTTCCTTCACAAATATTCATTGAATTGATGAATATTGGTATTTAATATTACTATACTGATGTAGGATATATTTACTACTAACAATGCCGGAAAGCATTGCTGTACATTGGTATTTTTCTTATTTTACAATTGTTATGGGAATTCAGAAATTATTATATTATGTTGGCGGAATTGGAAACATAAAAAATTAATTAAGAAATGCTTTAAACAAATTGTTCTTTGCGTTTACATTGTTGTGAAGGTTCAAATGAATGTATACATCTGTTTTGTGCATATAATTTTTTATGTTTCCAATTCCGCCAACATAATACAATAATTTCTGAATTCCCATCTTAACAATTGTAAAATAAGAAAAATACCAAGGTACAGCAATGCTTTCCGGCATTGTTAGTAGTAAATATATCCTACATCAGTATAGTAATATATATCAATATTCATCAATTCAATTAATATTTGTGAAGGAACTATTAAAAAACCTTGAAAATTAAGATTATTCTAATAATTTTCACACCTCTGTAAGTAACAGAACAAATGCCAAAACATAGTTTTGAGATAATCAACAAAATTTAAAAAACAATTATACTTATAACCCACTGTAGAAAAGCACGAAAAAAAATATTGACGTAGAAATACCCCATAAGCTTTGTGTTATGCATATATTGTTACTGGTACTGTAACTAATTAAGTTCAAGTACAAAAAAAATACAAAATTTGAAAATAATATAACAGTACATATCCAATGGCATTAACATAAAAAACTATACAAGTGCCACGAAAGAATTTTTAACTTTACTTCACTAGGTCCTCAAAGAAGGGAATATTTTCTTCTTTCAGATAGGGGATCATTTTAGTTGTCCTATCTCTTGTCTTCAGACAGTCTTGTTACACCCTGAAATGGTTTCCACTGCACCTGTTGAAGATCAGACGGTTTCACTTTTTTCTTTAAGGCGTGGATTTCCTTGAACTCTTTAATATCATTCTAAGTTGACCGAATTTGGATTACCCTTAGTTGTTCAGCCGTCTATCTCATCCACTGTGCTTTCGAAATGTGCACGTTAATGGTGTTGAAGATACTTTTCAGGTGCTGACTGCAAATAAAAAAAAAAATCTGTCTCTTGACTATTAATATGAAAGATGTTGTGTGTATGGCTTCGACGATAAAGTGAACTGAATCAGTTGGCACTTAACGATCACAAAACTTAAAAGAAAAAGTACTGGAAAAAAAAAATAAGAAATTTAAATAAAGAATATGAGGTACTTACTTGTTAATTAAATGAAAAAAAAATGTTGTTGTTGTTGTTTTCTAATGCCAGGCGTTTGACAATAAAGTCATTTGACCTCTTGCACTCCAATATTTTTCGAAGATATTATCATGACCAGCCACTGAAGCACAGATTTTGAGGTGTTCCGAATCCATTTCTTGGTTTGAGTTGCACAATGGGCAGTTAGGGGACTGATATATTCCAATTCTATGCAGGTGTTTGGCCAAACAATCATGGCTCGTTGCCAATCTAAATGCAGCTACAGACGATTTTCGTGGTAAATCGGGAATAAACTGTGGATTATGACGCATTTCATTTTTTCCCTTGAGATTGTTTTACCAAATTTTGTTTGTTGAAGTCTAAGTATGTAGATTTAATAAATCTTTTCACAGAGTAATACGTAGGATTTAGTAACATGTCTGTAAGTAGCAGTGCTGCCCTTCTTTGCTAAAGCATCCGCATTCTCGTTTCCCAGGATTCCACAATGGGATGGTATCCATTGGAATATAATTTTTTTATTGAGTGATATTAATTGAGAGAGCATTTTAGTTATTTCTGCTGTTTGAGATGAAGGTGTGTGTTTAGAGACGATTGATAGAATAGCTGCTTTGGAGTCTGACAATATAACTGCATTCCTAAATTTATTTATGTGGCATAGAAGATTCCTGAGACATTCACTTATTGCAGTGATTTCACCATCAAAACTTGTTGTTCCATACCCAAGAGATCTATAAAGTGAGAAGAGACAGCACATAACACCTGCACCGGCAGCCGTGGTGCAGCTTAACTACAAAATCAAACAATATAATATTGTTGTTAATGTTTTTTTTTTTTTTTTTTTCGGTAAACAAAAATGATGTAACTTTAAACTAAGTTACACTGACAAATCCATAATTCTGCAAAGTTACATAAAATATTCTGAATAAAATAGCCCTAGCTTTTCCTTCACTTCTTAATTTCTTCCTCTCTTTCTAGTTTTTCCCCTTCCATTTCACAGTATTAGGTTTTATTTACTTTTAATAAGTCCATAATACAGCTACTTCATCTGACGAGCTCTTCACATTAATTAGAAATAAGTTTAGATATTATGTTTTAGCGCTTGACTTATTATTTAACTATTAACACTGGTGAATGACTCGTGCACTAACTTGCGGATTTTTTCAGTAACTATTTTGCGTTTGTTCTGTGATTAGATCAGAATATATACAGTATTATTGGCGATGACATTTATAACATTATTTCACCACTAACTCAAATTTCAACTTTTTGGCACTTGACATGTTATTTATTTACATGCCACATTTAGTTTCTGGTTTTTCGGTTCGTCTTTAGGGAAAAATAAATACTGTAACAAATTTTTTCATGGCAAAGCAATATGACTTTTTCGACAAACCAGCACACACAGAAAGGCAGAGGATGTTATTGAAAAATTAAGGGATAAAATTAGAAATGGTAAGCACAATAAGAGTTGGGCCTCTCCTCCGTAAGAGAGAAAAAGAGGAATAAAATTTGTCATCAGGGTAGGGTTGTTATAGAAAAGTAAACGAAAACTGGTGCAAAGATTGTCCGTTCATGACCTGCACATGTTTTACAACTAGTGCTTAGTAATAGTTGAAGATTAATTTCAATTGATCCCTTATTAACTCTTAGAAGCCGGAAGACTTGTACTACTATTGCACGCAAATGCTTAACTCTTAACCAGGGGTTCGTATACTTGCATAATCGGGTAATTTCGTGTTGGGCTTGTTAGCACAAGATATGTCTGGCCAGCATATCGTGCCTAAGATCGCAGGTTCATGTCCCGGTCACTGCAGTCAATTGAGCCTGTAGTAAAGGATGGGGAGGGCCCATGTAAAACAATCGGTGTAATGGTATGCATAGAAGCTGAAGGGGTTTCAGTTGACTGCAGTTGAAATGATTTTGCTCCTTTAAAAAAAAATTAAAAAATTTTTTGTTGTTGTTTTAATCAAGTGCATTGTCCTTAATGTTATATAAAATTAAATAATATCAACGTATTTTATATATAACATACAATTTATAACATGTTATATCACGTCATGACCATAATACTAGCTGACCACTATATTGGACACACGGCTCCTAACGGTTAACAAAGATTATTCACTGATACAGCTGTCTTAGAAGAAAGAGCATTGTGTAATTTTACCCAGAATTTTGATCAATTTCATCAGTTAACAATATAATTAATTTGTATTATGTATTTAAAATACACTAATTGTACGTATGTGTTTGATGTAATGTTTAAAATTGAAGAATTAACCTTTGTGTCTCTTTTAAATAGAAGCTATGTAAAGGCGAAAAGAGGTTGATAGAAGAAACTGAGATACCTACTTGGAAGAAACCTTCCAAGCATTTACCATACATTTGAGAACATAAATTTTATTATTGGTTAAAAGATTGGAAGCTTTATTTTGAAGTGCATACAATTTTTTATTAATATGTTTGTTTCAGAATTAAAAACGCTGAGTTTATCACAACTCAATGAACTTTACCTGGAACTAGAAGTGCTGATTCGGGAATTTTCAGAGACACTTATCGCAGAACTCGCATTGCGTGATGAATTGGAATATGAAAAGGAACTGAAGAACACATTTATCTCGCTGCTACTGGCTGTACAGAATAAACGACGACAATATCATGTTGAACGTAAACGAACAGGACGCAGCAATACTGCAACCCGCACACCTAATGGTCTTGACCCCAAGGTGAGTGAAAGTAAAACAAATTTAACAACTCTGATTAATGGTCATTCAAAATTTGCATTTTGAAAATCATGAGGATCTGTTATTTCGTATTTCAACAATAATAGATTTTCTTTTATTTTCTTTAGTTGAAGGCTATTTAAGTGAAATGATTCAAAAGTAAATGTTCATTGCTTTCACCCTATTATTTACCATGTTGTGTGGATATTGAAAGCATACCGAATTAAATGTAAACTATTTCTTATTATTCTTTGCAACACACATGTTTAGGCTACACACGTTCCCTGCAGAATTTAATTCTGCTGTTAGAAAATGTGTGTTCTCCCTACAGGAAATGTAAAAGTTTTGCGTTTGACATCACAGAAGGTACATGTCGAGATCAACATTGTTATCTACTAGTAAATATCTTTATTTAACTGCATACGTTATTGTGTGTTGATAGAAATCACGTGATATAGCTATATCTACTAGTAAATATCTTTATTTAACTGCATACGTTATTGTGTGTTGATAGAAATCACGTGATATAGCTATTTATAATACAAGGCTACTACAAAAGAATCATTCGTTTTCAAACTGCTATATTCTCCAAAGGTATTCCTTGTACAACAATGAGTGATACATCAAAAGAACCGGAAACGCACCTGGTTTGCATTGTGTACACCAGTTGGCAGCATGAGTGTAGTGCCTGCACAAAATGGTGACAAAACAAGAAAACAGTTTTTGTGTGTTGGAATATGTGAGATGTAAGTCTGTTATAACAGTGCAATGCGCATTCAGACACGAACCGCCATGTAAACAGAGCATTTTGCGGTGGTATCAGCAATTCAGGGACACTGGTTGTCTGTGTAAGGGAAAAAATACCGGTCAACTGACAGTGCCTGATGAAACAGTGGAGAGAATGCTAGAATCTTTCGTGCTTAGTCCACAAAAATCAACAGCCCGTGGAAGTCACGAACTTGGAATACCACAGCAAACTGTGTGGAAGATTTTGCGACGACAAACCATATCATTCAAACCTCATTGGATGCTTGCTGTCTGTGAATACCTGAACCATGAACTGCCGAATCACTGGATTGGGCATGTTGGTGCATATGACCAAGCTCTGTTCCCTTGGCCCCCCAGGTCACCAGACCTAACGCCATGTGACTTCTACCTTTGGGGGTACATTAAGGACCGCGTCTATGTACCTCCACTGCCACAAACACTGGTACAGCTGAGGGAGCGCATCAATAATGTAGTAATGGCCATTGACAGGACAACGCTACACAATGTGTGGAACGAACTGGATTACTGCCTGGACGTATGTCATGTCACCTGAGAGGCACACATAGAACATTTGTGGAGTGTGGGAATAAATGTGTTGCGTGTATGATTCTTTTGATGTATCACTCATTGTTATACGAGTAATACTTTGGAAAATTAGCAGTTTGAAAATGAATGATTCTTTTGTAGTAGCCCTGGGTGTTGTAATCATTTTTAATATTACTTTTATATGCGTGAAACGTGTATTTTCGTGAAAATCTCAAATGTATGTCCTATAAGAAGGTGTGAAAATACATAACATGGACTGCATTTAAATGGTAGAGGCAAGAAGCACATTTCGCTTCTTATTGCTGTTCGCATTAGAGATATCAGTAACCATTTGTGAGTAAACAGAGTTCTGATATTTCAGTGTCCGTAAAACAGGTTCATTTAAATGTTGAATATTATGAAGTTTCAAATAATGAATATTCTAAACACAGTGATTTAACTATTATTCATCAAAATATTAAGGGATTAAAACAAAAAACTGATTACTTAATCAATGCTTTACCATCTCAAAGTCATAAACCTCACATATTATGTATAACAGAACATCTTGTGAAACAACAGGACATAATATTATGACTGCCTGTACTTGGGTATATTTTAGGATTTAATGTCTGTAGACATATCTTTAACAAGGGAATGCTTATACTTTTGCTACAAGATGATTTGTTATTTATTTAGTATTGATGTGTTTGATTTCTGTAGAGAACAAGATATCGAAATTTATCTGTAGAATTGAAATTGGTGGCCAGTAACAAACTTTTATTATCTTGTGTGCTTGTAGGAGGCTATAGTTTAAAAAATATACATACATATATATGCATAAACAGAAAATTTCCGTAAAAGTAAATTAAACTTGCTCCTTGAAACTCAATACTCTACTTGTATGCCCGTGAACACGTGTATTGTGTTTTTTGTTTCTTTATTTCGCACTTAGTGTGCATTACTTCTTAAAAGAACTCGTTTTTCTTCATTTCCTCTCTCTCCTTATCCCTACTTATTTTTATGATCTATTGTAGGACTTAATATTATTACGATCACACACAATATTGTAAAGTGCATGAAAAAGAGCAGTGCCATAAAGGAATCTTATTTCTGTGTCACTTTAACAACAAGCAGTTGTTAGTCACTAACAATCGACAGCACGGATGAAGAATTTGCTGAAAGTCTGTAATCATATCTATTATTATGAAGGTATAAATCTGGTTTTGTGTAATAGTCATAGGACGTTACAGCAGTTCACAACAAATTACACATGCTTTTCCCTTGTCAAAGACACTTTCTTTTTATATTGCGTATAATGAGAACATAAAAATCCAATAGTCACCTAATGAGTACCGATAGTTACCATAAGTTTTGTAAAAAAAAAAAGTGGGAAAGCTAGACAATAGAGATCTGCAGGCAGCAAGGAAGAAATTCAGTGATGTGCTGGTGTGTAAGTGTTATTAGAAAGAAAATTATTACAGAGATGTCCAAACAGCAATGGCCAGTAAAATCTGATGTAATTATATAACTTAGACAAACATTGTTGAGACGAAAACCTTAATTGACATATTATTCTCATAATTATTTAAATATGTTGCATAAGCTTTGATTATGTTTTTTTATGAATACATAACAATGAAGCAGTCTTCCAAGTTTGGAAATTTCACATTTTAAACAGTCTAAAGCTGCATCTACACCGTTCAATTTTCCATACATATATGCATGCAATCTGGGAAGAATATTGAAAGAATCAAGTTTAAAATGTGTGTTCAATTAAGATGCACGAAGATTTTGTATCTACATGGTGCGCCGTTTTGACAGTCATCTTTACTACGTTTACAGTATTATATTAATTAATATTAAATATCAATCTTGCATGCATTGCTTGAATGTGTAAAGTTGAAAGAAAAGTTGAACCATGTAGATGCACTTTAAGAGATTCCTGTTTAAGTATAGACATGAGCTTTATTTCTTAACCTCAAATCAGCCATTACATGTCATGGTAAAACAAATATTCTGTAGGTACAATATTAAATAGAATTTGTAACTTCTGCACTGTAACATGGATTAGAAGTTAAGTTTCCCGACTTATTGTGTAATTTGCATACTTTGTTTACGTTGCTAGTACCTGACAACAGTCATCCCATACCATTTGGGAAGCGGGCCACCAGACAACCAAGCTCTACAAGTCCTTATCAAAAGTAAGTAATAATTACTGGTATATGGATTCTCAGAAGAAGCCTGAGCGATGTGTTACAATCGAAATCATTCAACCCCTTCCTGACATTAATAATATAGAAATTAATTTTAAATAAGTAAATTGATAATTATGATCTCTAAGTTAAGAATAGCCTACTTATCGGCAATTTTTTTTCATTTGTTGATCATCACTTTTAAATATACATTTTCAATGATAATATATATTTTATGCCAGAAAAGATTTTTATATATAGCCTACTATTTTCAAATTAATTTATTAATGAAAATAACATACTGGTGTCAGGTAACAATTATGACCCTTGTAATAAATTGTTAAAATATATATTTACTTACAAATGGCTTTTAAAGAACTCGGAGCCGCCTTCACATAAGCCCACTGTCGGTCCCTATCCTAAGCAAGATTAAAATCCAGCTCTACCATCATATCCCACCTCCCTCAAATCCATTTTTGTATTATCCTCTCATCTACATCTCGGCCTCCCCAAAGGTCTTTTTTCCTCCGGCCTCCCAACTAACACTCTATATGCTTTCTGGACTCACCCATACATACTACATGCCTTGTCCATCTCAAACATCTGGATTTAATATTCCTAATTATGTCAGGTGAAAAATACAATGCGTGCAGTTCTACGTTGTGTAACTTTCTCCTGTAACTTCATCCCTCTTAGCCTCAAATATTTTCCTAAGCACCTTATTCTCGAACACTCTTAACCTCTGTTCCTCTCTCAAAGTGAGAGTCCAAGTTTCATAACCATACATAACAAATGGTAATATAACTGTTTTATAAATTCTAACTTTCAGGTTTTTTCAGAGCAGACTGCATGACAAAAGCTTCTTAACCGTATAATAACAGGCATTTCCCATATTTATTCTGCGTTTAATTTCCTCCCGAGTGTCATTTATATTTGTTACTGTTGCTCCAAGATATTTGAACTTTTCCACCTCTTCGAAGGATAAATTTCCAATTTTTATATTTCCATTTCGTACTATGTTCTGGTCACGAGACATACTTTGTCTCTTCGGGATTTACTTTCAAACCTATCTCTTTACTTCAAGTAAAATTTCCGTGTTTTCGCTAATTATTTTTGGATTTTCTCCTAACATATTCATGTCATTCGCATAGACAAGCAGCTGATGTAACCCGTTCAATTCCAAACCCTCTCTGTTGTCCTAGACTTTCCTAATGGCATAATCTAGAGACGTAGCTGGGAGGATAATATTAAAATGGATTTGAGGGAGGTGGGATATGATGATAGAGACTGGATTAATCTTGCACAGGATAGGGACCAATGGTGGGCTTATGTGAGAGCGGCAATGAACCTCCGGGTTCCTTAAAAGCCATAAGTAAGTAAGTAAGTAATATTAAAATCTTCCTAAAAAAGTTATCTTATCTTGTAAAAACTATAGTGTTGCCATTAATTTTCTAATATTCTCATATATACATACATACATACATTCATACATACATACATACATACATACATACATACATACATACATACATACATACATACATACATACATACATACATACATACATACATACATACATACATACATACATACATACATACATACATACATAAACAACAAACAACAGTAAAACTTCATTTATACATTTTATGGGTGTCTGAAGACAAAACGTATGAAGAAAATGTATAAATGAAATGACATTAAATTTAATAACATCTGGCATAAACTATGCCCTCAAATTGTGGTAACTGTTTCATAATTTGTTCAGTTACATCATGGTGTGTTGCGAAATGTTTCACTGTTTCTAAACTGTAATAGCATCATTAGAAGACACAAGATTGTTGAAGGCAAGTGTGGGCAACTTCGAATTTCCACGAATTTCAAAGTGAATCACATCTTAAAATGTACAGTACACATGCTGTATTTTCACATTCTTACATTATCACTGTAATCGTATAAGTCTAAAAAAAATTAAGAAACTAGTGAAATGCTTTGTGTGGAGTGTGGGGCAGAAATGTGGATATTACGACGAAGTGAAGAGAAAGAACTAGCAGCATTTGAAATGTGGATATGGAGAAGAATGGAGGATGTCAAATGGACAGACAGAATAAGAAATGAAGCTGTCTGGAGAGAGTGGGTGAAGAAAGAATAATGCTGTAACTGATCAGAAGAGAAAAAGAAATTTACTGGGTCACTGGCTAAGAAGAAACTGCCTACTGGAGGATGCACTAGAATGGTGAATGGGAGGAAAGTTCGGGACAGAATAAGATATCAGATAATAGATAACACTAAGATAATGGATTATATGCGGAGACAAAGAGAAAGGCAAAAAAGGGGGAAGATTCGAGAATGCTGGGTTTGCAGTGAAAGTCCTGTCTTGGGCAGAAAACTATGAATGAATGAATGTATGAATGAATGAATGAATGAAGTGTAAGAAACACTTAATCGAAATAGATTAACATGGAAGGTATAGGAATTTTGCAGGGACTTCAGAAAAAAAAGAACAAATGTGAAAGAAGGCATAAGTGCAAAATGTACAAAAGAAGTTTTACTATAATAATAATAATAATAATAATAATAATAATAATAATAATAATAATAATAATAATAATAATAATAATAATAATAATAATAATAATATCACCATCATCACAATCTTTACATCATACGCTCTAGATCTGTTCTGTCCACGTTTTATTGATTGTTCAGGCTTTTTTTTTTATTAGGTTTTCATGTTTAATTGCACGGTACTGCATGATCTTTAGTCTGATGTGGTCATTGTGCATCTATGAGACGTGCTGGCAACTAATAATTTCTGTATGGAGTTATGATGTCTATTAAGTTCGGCATATTTTGTTGACAGATATATTCATTTCTCTGATGTTAGAGCAGTGTGTAATAAAATTGCTAAGATTCAGAACAATTGCATCTCTGCTGCTTCAATTCTTTTTATTTTTCTTGTAGACACGCTCTGAACCATATGTAAGTGTAACAAATGCCATAGTGTTATAACATTTTAAAATTATTTCTACTTTTAATCTTCTGAGTAGTGACTTCTTTATAGTCGCTTTGAGTTTTTCGAGAGTAGATAGTCTAGATTCAGTATCATTATTTTTAGTGAAAGAAATCATGATGACAATAATACCTCAAGAAATAAAAGAATTAAAAGTGCTATTCTAACACATTCTTCGCTCTCTCCCTCTCTTTCAGTATTGAAAGCTATCAATGAAGATAGTCCAACTGTTCCTACACTTTTGACAGATTACATACTAAAAGGTGAGTATGTTTTATAGCACTCATATCATATGTATGATTGAAGTAAAACCAACGGAAAATATATGCGAAAAATTTGTACATTTACCAATGATTAGATTAGATTAGAGTAGAATAGATTTTTTATTAGCTTTTGAAATATAATTATTCATGACATCATCAGTGTACATTAATCTAACAGTGATAAACATGATGAAAATAGAATATTTTACAATCTTCTTAATCTTAGGTAACATATCACCTGCTTATTAAATACGAAACTAGTTGCTTAGAATATAATGCACTAGTTAGTAAATAAGGTAGGCTTACTGTTTACCCAGTCAGGTTATACTGAAATGATGGGGTATGGTAGGGTTAGCTAGGTCTTAAAATCATTATAGTCTCTGGGAATGTGAATAATCTGAGTTACAACAGCAGTAAATATGCGCACAATTGAGGACCGTTCTTGCAAAACTTGCTAACTGCAGAATTTGCAAAATTGAGATTTTTATGGATTCGTTAACATAAGGCAGGCCTCTACATGATGTAAAAGGCGTCTTAGTAAAATTGGATTATTTCTCTTCATTTTAGTGTGTCAAAATGTGATCGTTTTTTCAAAACTTGCTTTCTGCTATAAGTAAGAGTTACAGCAAAACTTCCTTACTACAGTGTTTTGTCTCTCCTGTAAAATTTAGTTTTTTCAGTTAGCAAGTTTTGCAAAAACGGTCCTCAATTGTATTTTGCTGTAACATTTCGAAGTCTGCATTTGAACATTTTTTGCAGAATATTTAAATTAGGCACTACTGGTAGGCTTGCCGTTTTATTGCCATCATCAATTTTTATTTATTCACTCCTCTCTTGGCACACTTCTACATAGATATCCTCAAGGTTGTCTTTTGATTAAGACTAAAGAGATTAAACGTAGTAGTGCTTGAGACAGAGAGGTGAGTTATAATTAATTCTCTTATGGAGTTAGTATAAATTTGAAATTGAATATTATGATCTCTGTGGTTCTGGAAGAATTTATATTGGTGCCGCTGGCAAGATTGTCGTCCATTGTTGATATTTATATTGCCTATAATTGTAGAACATATGTAGTGATTAAGTTCACCGTAATATCACAGTCAAGTATATACAGTCACGAAGTTCAATACGTAGTAAATATGCATCCATAGGTAGTTGCTAACCACTAGGATCGCTACTATCGCCTCATTACAGACAATGCGAAATAGTACCTGCACAGTCTATTGTTTGTAGTACCCTCAACAACTCAAGCTTCGTGACTGTACAGTATATACTAGACTGTGGTAATATCGTAAATATGCAGTATTCACTTCGACAGTGTTTTTTTGTCAATAATGCACTCGAATTTGCAAGTATATTTTCCTTCAGTTCCTACATTACATGGACTATGTATGCTCATAAACGCGATTTCTTTGTTGCTGTTTTCTGACATGACGTGGCATATGGGTAGCCTATGTCCTGGCTTAATGAGCACAATAGTTTCTTTGGTGAGTTCAGTAAATGTTACGAACATCATTCACACAAGTTTTAAGAAATTGCAGGTCTATGTTTTCCACTCTCGCTAACAAGTAAGCCAGTTTTTTCAGCTTTCTCACTATCGACAAAATTGTTGCTTGGTTGAAACACTGTGCACAACAAATTCTGTTCGAAATGTCCGTTGCGTTTTAACCAGGGAATTTGTCATTCAGTACGTTTTTAGCACAAAAGCATGCTGTCGAAGTAAGTACTGTATTTTGTGATATTCGGCGAAATAATTACTACCAATACATGCATTCTGCAATAATAGCCAATATCAATATCAACAATGGATCACAATTGTGCCTGGGGTATCAATATAAAATTCTTCCAGAACCACAGAGATGATAATCAATTTCAAGTTTATACTAGCTCCCAAAGAGAAATGATAACTCATTAAAATGACAAAGTTTATATGGATCACTCTGTATAATATACAGAGAGACAGGGGAAATCCTCAACAAAGGAACTTGCCAAAAACCACACACAAAAGATCGGCAAAACCATAAAATATTAGGTCTCTATTGGGAAGCAAGAGCAAGCAAGCTACTTACATCTAATCACCATTGTACAATAGCAACAACAGTATCTGAGTACCAGTATATCCCCAGAGTTTCAGTTAGAGTTTCAACACGAGTGCCTCTTGTGAATACCAGTAACAGGATGCATTTTTATGGCGAATTATATTACAGTGGATTATTTTTTCTTTCACTATTTATCTGGTTTAACATACATGCTATAAAACAACTAGTCGATAAATTTCCATTTCAAGTACAGATGTAGGCTAACTGGTTGATGGGAGAGGGAGTAGCACCTTGTTTTATTTAGCCATAAGCATTTTTCACTAAAAGGTTGACTGTGAATATTCTATACCAGATTCTGCCTCATTAGAATGAGAACTGTAGAAATGGAAGAGTTAAAAATTTCAATAAATAATTTCATGTACTGAACATAAACAATGTACAGAAACACTTGCCACTGTGGAGATTGGCATCTGTGTTGTAACACAGCTGACTGTAAACAATTTGCAGCATTAAGACGACATATCTCGTTAGGTAAGAGGACTGTGTAATATATTCCATAATAATACTGTCTCAAGTGTTTATACACCTCCACGTCGTTTTTGTGTTCGCCCATTTCAAAGTAAAAGAAAACTATCCATGTGAGAAAATATGGCGTTGGGACCGTGATTTTGCAACGATCAATGCGATGAAACGATAGTTTGAGGAACGATGGAACTGGGGAAAAAAATAACATTATTTATATGGGACTATTTCCGGGACCAAAAAAAAAAGTGGACGAAAAAGACGGGAAAACAACGATAACAGGAACGATGCATCAAGGTTCCACTGTATTCATTATTAAAGAAAATTTTCTTTTCAGTGTTGTGTCCAACGTAAGGAAATGGCAGCTATGAAGAAATAGAAGAGTCAACACATCATTCTACCTACCAACACTATTTAACGTAACAGATAATGTGCTTCGAAACTTCAAGTCTTATTATGTACGACAGTTACATGTAATTGTAAACCACACATGTACTAGTTGTAAGTAGAATACTCTCCACAAGTATCAATGGTACATACTAACTCATTGTAAACATAGATTGAGTTACCACAGATGAAAGGGAAATGGATCTCTAGGCACTTGTGATAAACAATGTTGGTAACATCTTTTACTTTTTCACATTAACTGAAAATTCTACCCGAAGTTCATGGAGAATATTGTTTGAATTATTCTGAAGTTCAATTAAAATTTCTCGTCTCATGTATCCTATTATTGTCATAAAACTCATTTCTTGACATAAATAAGTCATCATTTATCTTTTTAAACAAAGAACACAAAGTCTTAAATTGTCTATTTGATGTTGGAAACCCATATAGGCTACAACTATTATCACTTGCATCAAATAATGGCATGATACACATCATTAATATTTACAGCTATGTAAATTGCTTCACTTTGAGGTTACCTAGATTATAAATTTTTGTTTAAGTGCGAATAAATCCAGGAAACAGGACTAAATTTGTACAGACATGAGCACTGAGGGACATGGGGACCAGTTTGCTATTACTGATCTTTCTTTGTCAGTAATAGGGTATTAAACAGAAGCGTATTATTGGTATATGACTGTGAATGCCCCATAGTGCCACTGAGCACTTACAGCCCAACTCCTAGGAGGCTGTGAGATAAATTTAACATTAGTAAAAAAAAAAAAAAAGAATTCTGCCCATGTCTGAAATGGTAAAAGTTAATAAATCAGATATGAAAGAAAAACCTCTAACTGCCAACAGGTGTTTCTTCATACACACAAAATACATTAAATAAACCGTATAATTCAATGCAATTACTTTCTTCTTCAAAATTATCTATACTAATAATAAGCACAAGAAGTTACTAATGAAGCATATTTCTTGTAAACTTCAATATTATTAAGGCTGCATAAATAAATGTCTACGAAATCCAAGTAACTTTATTCTGGTTCATAAGCACAAGGTGGGAAAAGAACATTTTACAACACTAATTTTAAAATGTCTTGTGCTTAAAAAAATTTGATTGTGTTTGTAAGAAGTGCATGCAACACAACTAATCTATCTGTGTATTATGTTGTTCTTTTCCTCTCACGTGTCACAATTGGTCACGTTTTCAGGTGCGAAATTGAAGACTGTTGTTGTAAAATATTTTATACTCATTATTAGTCATCTTCCAAAACTTTGCCATTTGTAAATTTGATTACATCATAAATGGTGCAAATTGAACAGAGGCTATACATAAACGTGACAAAATACAACAGGAGAAGTACTGAAGTAAATTATCTTTAAGCTATTCTGTAACAGTGGTTAGGCCTACTGTACCAACATCAAATATTCGGTGAATAGGCATTAATGATATTAATTACAAATACGGTACATAAATTTGTGTTCATATAAAGTTCGACTTCCTTTTAAACGAAAATTATATTTGTAATTTTCTACTTGCTCTCTTCTTCTTTTTTCATTGACCACTATTCAGTAACTTTTAAAAATAAATTTGAATAAAATCGTTACTTTTGCTTTCATAATATAACTTCTTAATGAACATAATTATAATATATTGGCTGTGGAATAAGAGCACTATACAATTTTTCATAATTATAAAAATGAAATGAGCCACTAGCTGCAGGTAGGGCTTCAATAGTACCTAGTTGAGATTGTATTTAGTCTATTTAATCTGATTTTAAATATATTTGTTTATGGTAGTTCAGTTATCTATTAAAATTAATTATATAACAGGTCATTTTTAAAGGTATCAATACATTCTGAAGGGAGTCATATGAAAGAATATATTGTTGTAAATAGTCACAAAAAGTCATTACTGATTTGTCTTCACTCTTACATCATTTTCATGTTAATAAGATCTTAAATTTAATTAATCTTAAAACTGATATCAAAGAAGATTTTCTATATTTATTTATAGATGTTAGAAAAGTTATGGATGTTCATTAAATATGGCCTGGTATATACTTACAAAATCTTTCTGATCCATGTTTTGTTTTAAAAACTGTAAAAAAGGACATACATGCTACAAACAGTTAAAAACATCATAACAGGTATAACTAAATTAGTTTTGTGTAATAAGATACACTATTTATCATAAAATATTTTTAGCTGTAACATTCTTATGATTTAGAAATGTGGTTATAACAACATTCATGTGTCACAATGAAAATTAAGTTGTAAATTACATAATTGACTAGTTTCGGCTTTGTGTCAGCCATCTTTAGAGCTAATGAGTTCCCAGTCAACTAGGTAATTTACAACTTAGTTTTCATGTTAACACTTGAAAGTTGCTGTTATAACCATATTCCGAAGTGATATAAAGTGTTAAAAGTATGTAATTAAGATGTCTAATTCTTATGATCTTTCAAAATGGAAGCAAAAGTTGAACTTAAGCATTGATCTGACAAGTGAGTACACGAAAAGTACGTATAGTATACCTAGGTATAAATCAGATTGAAGACTTAAATCACATACAGTGCAGTGGCCTCTTTTCAGACACTCGGATATAGAACACATATGATAGAAACATTACAGTTTCTTTTGAAAGCTGTTTTATCGTAAATACTCTATTTCCAGAAGGCAGTTTAACATGTTATTATTCCTCCTCATTATCTTCATTCAGATAGCATCCAACTCTAGTCTACGAATGATGAAGGAAGTATGAATGTATTAATTTATTACATGTTCAAATCGTCCATATAGTAATAAGGTACCGGAAATAGTTTTGTGTTGATATACAAAATTGCTTGGAGTGAGGGATTAAAAATATATATTATTACTGAATAAAGAAATAGACTACACTAGTCATCGGTGCCATGAGGTGGGGGAATATATAAATTTGTATTTTTGTTCAGTCCCTTCATATGAAACAGACTGTTCAAGATGTGGAAAGTAGCCTTTCCTAATATTATATTTATGCTATGGATATTAAATTATCATTCCAAGCTTCCTCTTGCAATATTTAGATAATAATTTTGTTGCAGAGTGTAAGGAGAATTTGGTGGTTGAAAACTGTTACTTTGGGACCCTAGCTAATACGAATTTCATTTGCAGCATTCCTCATCACTCAATTGTGTTGTTTTCTACGAGATCTCTTCTGTGCACTAGTAACTGATTAGCTAGGGATGGTTTTGTGATGCTATGTTGTACATTTTGTGTGTGAGTGTGTGTTAATTATAGGTTTTGCAATCTGTCTCAGTGCAATGTACCAATTCGAATACAGGTTTGTAATGTGATTGAAACCAGCTGGCCAAAAGGGAGGAAAAGAGATGTAACTGTACATAGTTATCTTTAAGTATTTAAAATCAAAACCGGAAAAAATGAATATGAGATATTAGCTCTCCAATTGTAGGAAATAATCTAGAAAGAAAAGAAACTCTAGATTGGTTAAGGAAAACCAAAGACTATGTTAGTTTTCTTCTCTTTTAGACTAAGGTAATTGCCGAGGTGGAGCCAATATTTAGCTGTAATTTTAATCTTTAACAGCTATGCTTCACCATCTTGCCATTCATTCAATTATCTGCGCTATGATTCGCTTTGAAATGAAATGAAACATTAATATTATGTATAAATTAAAATGTATCAAGCGAGACACTATTTCATGTTTCCTCGTGATGTAAAATGTGCATGTTTACTGTAGATGCATACATACTATGTACAATATGTAAAAAACAATTAATTTTAATTTTTATATGTACACAGTTTTAAGATGTATATTCTTCCTTGTTAAGTTCTTAGTATACTTTATAATTTTAGAGTTCATTTAATAACTACCCTGGAATGCAATCAATAATAATGCAGATTAATAAAAAAAAACAGAAATTCATGGTATCTAGTATTTTCATACAGAACAGTTTATCCCACAGTGCATGTTTACTTAAATTGTCTCTGCCATCTGTCATCCTAGTATTACCATTCCATGAGGAAGTGCCTGACCTTGATAGCAAGTACAAGAACATACCCTTTGTCCCATAGTAGAGACATTATATCCAACCAGCTACTTTAGCTAATACATACAGATTGAGAGAAAATATACATATATTTAGGAATGAGGGTACAAAGAGTTATTTTATTAATCAATCAATAAAGCTCTTTGCTTCCAAATGATTCTGATGGTGGTGTCTTTCTGATAAGCATCAATATTTTAAAATAATTTTAATGGCAGAATTACTTTATTGCAAGTATTCAAAATTTATAATTATTTCATACAACATTTTAGATAGTAATATTTTATATGCAGTCAGATAACTCAATTGGTAGAGCAACTGGTTACAGACTGGAAGGTCATGGATTCAAATAGTCCCAGATTAGGAGTGGAATTTTTTGTGTTTTCAAAATCTTTAATCTTTAACGTCCTGTCAAATTGAATACCATACTGAGTCTTTTCGAGGGGGAAAAAAAGGCAGTCAGAGTATGGTGCTCACCATTCCATTGTTAGAGCTTATTTTTCAGAACATTCATTAGACATTATTATTATTATTATTATTATTATTATTATTATTATTATTATTAATCATGATCATCTCTTTTTTATTTGGCCAAAACTATCAAAATACAAACAATATGGTAATGGGGAGAACTTTCATAATTCACAAATCTGCTTTATAAATTATTTTTAAAGAAATTTAGTACTGGAAATTGATATTGTTTCTATAAATCAGTTCTAACAATCGAATTTCTTGAAACATAAGATGGAGTACTAATGTCGTTAAAACATTTTTACCATACTCTTGAATGTCGTAATGATGTGTTAAAATACTGGATGCCTTAATTTCTCTAAATTATACGATCTGTCTGCACAGATGCAGCTTACAAGAAATCTTGTCATTTAACTTTGTGTCACATTATTTTCACACTGTGTACTACGTTCTATTGTGATGTTACACTAGAATATGTGGCTTTCTTGTTGCTACTTTTATTGTTCAGGTTGAGCTCCATCAGAACACTGGCCTTGCAATTTATCCTGTATGAATATGATGCAGTATTATTTATATTAGTAACTATATGTAATAATAAAAACGATGCCTTTGTAATTTATTTCTAGTTTCGATCCTTTCCTCCATTACGACCTGCCTTAATTTATTAATCTGCTGGTAGGTGTATAGGATGAACCAACCGTAAATAATGTCATTACACACATTACTTTCAGGGTGTTGTTTTTTTGAGATATTTCAAACAGAAAAATTTAATACAAGTTTACCCGTTTTTGCTTCCTTTTCGAGATAAAAATTATTTTATATGAAACATTCCATAGCATGTTTTGGGAAAGCCATTGATTTAATTCCCAATATGCTAAGTAAATTTAGGAGAGCAGTGTAATATGATGCTTGAAAGAATGTTAGTTTTGTTCTTTAAATGTGCAGAAATTGTTCCGAACATATGTAACATTGTGAAATTCCTTTGCAGAACAAAAAAGTTACATTTGTTTGGATCACATTTCTGCACTTTAAAGGACAAAACTAAAATTCTTTCAAGCATTTACTATAATACACTTACTTATTTATGGCTTTTAAGGAATCCGGAGGTTAAATTGACTGAGCATATTGGAAATTAAATCAACGACTTTCCCAAAACATGCTATGAAATGTTTCATATAAAATAATATTTATCTTGAAAAAGAAGCAAAAACGAGCAAAATTCTATTAAACCTTTTTTGTTTGAAATATCTCAAAGAATATTAATGACATTAAGACTTATGGTTCACGCTGTATAAGTAAGATTGAGTAGTTTATCATCTCTAACGAAAGGACAGTGATCATGCCAGTTTTTGGGTGGTGCAAATAGTAGCTACAGTATCATGTTCTAAAGGTAGTCACCACAATTCTAAGACTCTAGACATTAATTCCCAAGAATGATCAATGTAAATACGTTTTCAACATTTCAAAACTTACATTATGTTTCATGTTATTGTCTGTTCTCAGTGTCTGTAGAATGAGTCAAAACAAATTTCAAATATAGCAACTGTTTTCTTATTGGCTGACAGCAGCAAAGCGCAGTACATACATTTATTTGCTGCACTATAGAGATGAGAAAAGTTTCTCTTTTCCGGTACTGCTCATGGTTTCTCCTTAAATACACACTCCCAAATAGTTTCGAAATAATACAGTAGTTTGACAAATAAATTGTGAGCTGTAATTACTATTAATTAGTGTACCGGTATCGTCAGGGAGAAGTTCTGAAGGACTGTATAATGTCATACAGTGTGATACAGAAATCGGTTGACATTTGGGAAACATTACTAATTGTAAAACTGAAATAATTACTGTACAAAGTAACATAATGATGTGTTTCCTCTAAGATGTCCATTATCTGAGTGATCCTTTTCATTTATACTGTTAGATTGGCAGTACATACTATCTTTTTGTACCGTAAAATGGGGTGATTCCGACCATATGGTTTGAAACCGATCATATGCACGTGTTTCAACAATGGGGAGTGTGGGCGTTTCACTGTAACAATAATCACCAGGCCAACTCATGTTTCTTGTTCTTGTGTAATTGAGCTACAACAATGGCCAGTTATAGCGCGCGATGTCAACAGATTTTATCCTCAACAGACGTTTATAATATTTGTGGAGTTCGTAGAAGAAGGTGGTGTTTAATATAACTTCTCCTGTTGTAATTTACTACTGTTGTTAAATTGGTAAGTCATCATATTTTTACTTTCTAACAAGGTTCTTTAGTACTAGTATTAATTTGCATGCGCATAGCTAATGTCATTTTGATGCTACATATTAATAATCACAATGTTACAATTTTGTAGGGTGAATCCGATCATGCGGGTGTACGAGAAAGTTGTTGGGCCGACAAGAAAATCCAACTATAAACCAGAATTTCTCCTCAATGCGGTACCGAAATCTGAATTTCCAAGGTTACTGAAGGGTGTCTTTGAAAAAATAGGCATGAATATTCAAACCAATGTCATGTCTGGATTCAGGAAGGCAGGAATAGTTCCATTATGTCCGAATAAAGTCATTTCGTAGATTCCTGAAGAAGACACAGGTGACAATAATTCCGAAGGATCTTGGACATCAGCATTTGAAATGCAACTGAAAAAGGCTCGTTTTGTTGAATCATCAAATATAACACCTCGTCGAGCAAAACGCTTGCCCCTAACTCCGGGCAAAGGAATTGTGGCAAGAGACATTGTTGGAAGTGATGACAGTGATGAGGACGGGAAATCTGGTGTTTCTCAGGATTTAGTTTCTATTTCCACGTTATCCGACAATGAAGAAGAAGAAGAAGAAGAAGAAGATGATGATGAAAATGACGGCGAAGAAAAAGTTAAAGGAAAAAAGAAACAAAATGGACGTGAACATAATGGAAGTGGTATAGAAAATGGAAAAAGGAATGAAGAACTAAATAAAAATGATTTTGCCATTGTTAAATTCCCATCAAAAAAAGCGGATTCGATTTTTTATTGGAAGAATTGACAGTGTAGATGATGATGATGACACATATAATATGACTTTTTTAAGAAAGAAAGTTGCTGAAAGCAGTGTGTATTTTGTCTTTCCAGAAATTGAGGATGCTATTGAAGTAGAAAAAAAAAAAAAAAAACAAATTGTACGGAAGGTTGTGCCAGAGCATGGAAGGCGTGGTACATATATTTTCAATAATATTAATGTTTATGACATTGAATAGTAAGTCACATTGTTTGAAAATGTGTATCAATGCAGCTAGCTTAAGATAGAAATTGTTTTTGTAATGCCAGTTGTTTATTTGAGAGAACTTGTAGGACACTGTACACATCTTATAATACGTTTGTTAAAACAGAAACTGTAATAAAATTTGATTTATTTTATGGACAGGTTTTTTTAAAACTCAAAACAGTGGTGGGTTTCACCCATTGACAGTCTGAATCCGATAGAATAAAGAAAATAAATATGTGATCGGATTCACCCCAACATGAGAGGTGAAACCGATCAACAATTAAATTTTTAAAAATAAAATAAATAATAATTATGAACAAAATTAAATCATGGACATATCACCCTCAAGGTTCAATGAAATTAAATTTAAATTTCCATTATGTTGTAACAAATCTATATTGTTAATATCTACAAAAAACTGAAAATTTTGATCGGATTCGCCCCACTTTACGGTACCACTAGAATTCTCCACCTTTTGTCTCCTTATCAGTTTTCCAGAGTTATAGTCGCATCGCTGTTATTTCCAGCGTGACTCCTCCTCTTTGCTTACGCCTTAGGAAGTGAAGGCTCTATAAAGTCTAGGTAGGTAGAATCATTCGCAACTTTTGTTCTTTCATTGCCGAGCTAGCAGACCAGGAATCTATTTGCCACACCGTTAAACATTATCATGTCGTAGCTTCTATGGTAACAAATCAAACGTACTGTAATTGAGCAAATTTGAGCAGCAAATAACGTTCTCATGTGCTTTCTGCGAACACCAACGAAAGAGCCAAAATGGCGGATGATTATATTAAGTTTTTATCGAGCCTTAGGAAGTGCATAACGTCATCCGCATCGAATCACAAGACGCACACGTTTAAAGGTAGCCGACCTGCAACGTGATTGGCTGCCGGAAATAGGAGCGACAGGACTATAGTTTCTGTGGAATATGTAAAATGAATAGGTATAGTACATAAACTGAAGTAGGCCACGGTACAGTAAACAACAATGCTACAGTGAGTTTGTGTTTTGCTTCGTTTATTATTTGAAGCTCATTCATTCATTCATTCAGTGTTCTGCCCAAGGGCAAGTCTTTCACTGCAAACCCAGCTTTCTCCATTCTTTCTTATTTTCTGCCTTTCTCTTTGTCTCCGCATATGATCCATATATTTTAATGTCGTTTATCATCTAATATCTTTTTCTGCCCTGAACTCTTCTCCTGTTCATCATTCTTTCTAGTATAGCCTTCAATAGGCAGTTTCTTCTCAACCAGTGACCCAACCAATTCCTTTTCCTCTTCTTGATCAGTTTCAGAATCATTCTTTCTTCAGTTGAGTTATTATTTTTAGTAAGAGTTGAAGATAACATTGTTATTTATTGTTTTCAGTTGTGATATTGATATTTATTGTTTTCAGTTGTGATATTGATATTCATTGAAAGTTGAAGAGATCATGTTGACTCCTGAACAGTGAGTGGCGCTAGTACTGCTCTGTGGGGACAATCGCAGACAACAAGAGAAGCTGCAGACGAGTTTCATCGTCGTCATCCTGACACTCCAAAACCATCTCACCAATATGTAGCCAAATTATTGCAAAAATTTAAAACAACTTTTAGTGCAGCCTACTCGACAAGAAACGAATTGGTTGTCTCAAATCTGCTACTAACGGACAGCATTCAATAGACGTGATTGCGAAGATGACGGCCAGAACTAAAAGGTCAGTGTGCTATGTGGATCGAGAAAGTGATACAGTAGAGAATCTGTTTGCAGAATATTGAAATCTGCACGTTTTCACCCCTACAAATTACAGCATCTACACACAATGCAAGAAGAGGATCCATTCAAGAGGCAGATATATTGCAACTGGATCACACAGTGTTTGCGTACTGATCGATCCTTCCTTCAGCATGTTCTGTTCAGTGACGAATGTTTATTCTTTCTGGATGGGCATGCTCATACACAAAATGCACGATAATGGTCCAAAGAAAACCCAAGATGGATGCGTGAAGCTAACAACCCTGGTGCTTCAAAAGTTATGATGTGATGTGGAATACTAGGTTATATGGTTCATTTCATTCACAGTGTTCTGCCCAAGGGGAGGTCTTTCACTGCAAACCCAGCATTATCCAGTCTTTCTTATTTTCTGTCTTTCACTTAGTCTTCACATATGATCTATATTACATCTTAAATAAATAAATATGGTTTATTTAACGATGCTCGCAACTGCAGAGGTTATATTAGCGTCGCCGGTGTGCCGGAATTTTTGTCCCGCAGGAGTTCTTTTACATGCCAGTAAATCTACTGACATGAGCCTGTCGCATTTAAACACACTTAAATGCCATCGACCTCGGCCGGGATCGAACCTGCAACCTCGAGCACAGAAGGCCAGCGCTATACTAACTACGCTACTGAGGGCGACTATTACATCTTAATGTCGTCTGTTATTTGATATTTTGATATGGTTGTGGGACCATATTCCTCTGATGAAAATGTAAACCAACACACATATGGGGAATTTCTAGACAGCACTGTTATGGAGTTCCTGTATGATTTGCCACTGAACAAACGAATAAGAATATGGTTTCAACAAGATGGTGCCATGGCACATTATGCTCTAACAGTTCGCCAGAAACTAAATGAGATATTCGGTGTGCACTGGGTTGGACTAGGTGGACCTCAGTCATGGCTGCCACGGTCACCAGACCTCACACCCCTTGATTTCTATTTGTGAAACAACACTTTTTCAGACAGAGCTTACATCTATAGATGACTCGAAACAAAGAATCACCCATGTTACCCAGCACATCCCACCTGCAACACTTTTATGCATGTTAAAGAATGTCAGAATCGAGTGAGGCACTGTCTTCAAGTAAATGGAGCACATTTTGAACATTTGTGGTAGTGAACATACTGTATGCAATTGTATTTTCAATTAGAATAATGTTTCCCATTTGTCAACTGACTTATATGGTACACAATATAATACGTTATTGGAAATAAATTGACTAAATACATGACTTGAGAGCAAAATTAGTGGTTTCACATATTAAAAGTTCATCTTGGCATAAGAGGATTAGTGGGGAACTGGTTCATATCATACTTAAGTAACAGGAAACAGATTATACAAATTGGCTCGGTAAAATCAAACCATGTAACTATATCACATGGTGTGCCTCAAGGTTCAATTCTTGGTCCAATTTTATTTCTTCTATCAGTGGCATTCCCTGGTATGAAGCAACTGAAACTCTGCTTGAGTACATCATTTACAACTATATTATTTAAATGATAATGTAGAATAATTCTAAGTAGGAAATTTTATCGGTAAGATATGTGTTATTAATAAATACGTGATATGTTTTGACACTGTGCCGATAGCTGAAGTGGTCTGTCATCATGCTTTATGTTGCAGAGTGAGATTGCGAAATATGTGAAAATATTTTGACAGTATAGCTGAAGGAAGCTATGTCGTGCTTCGGTTACTGGCCTGTAACAGGTGTGATTGTGAAGGATGAGGAAGGGATTTGTTGGTGTTGGATGTTTGGTTGAGAGGGGTGCGGGCATTTCGTCCCAACTGAAGCTATCTTCGTCTGAGACACGCCAATCTGAATAAACACATACTTCTTTCATCTCTCTCATTCATACACATATTTCCCTTCTATCTAAAACAATTTAAGACCTACAAAGAAGTCTCGCTACCAACCATTCAAGGATGAATCCTCATTTTAAAAATGATGAAACGACAAATATGTTTTCCAGTAGGCAACTTGCAGTATGAATTTTTCTGTGACCTCGTGTAGTTAAGATTTCTGAAGTACGTGTTTGCAAATTATTTGTGTTTAGTGAACTGTTCGAAGACAGATCTGAACCTCACAAGTGATACCAAGAAGGCACCACTTATGAGGCACCTAGGCTAGGAGATAATGGGGTAGAGTGGCCAGTTAACATTTATTACAAATAATTAATGTATTTAGGATAATTGAATACTGGTAATTTTGATAATGTTTTTATTTTTGGGAAGTGATATTAGACCAAGAACACAGTCCAAAATTCTTTTTTAAATATTATAGTGTTTGCTGGTGACCAATTAGCATTACACGTGGTTTATTTTCAATAGAAACAATTACTGTGTGTCATTTTATATTGCAAAGATCTTTTACAAAAACCATTTTCTTGGTGCAATTTTACTGAAAAATGCCGGATGCTCCAAACTTAATCCAAACATGGAAAACTTTCACTAGACATTTTCAATCTAGTAATTATACAAAATGTGATTGGTTAGATGTTAGAAATAATAGACACAAAACCAGTTTTATTTTGAGGTCACCAAGTTTGCATCACAAGAAAGAAGGCTGCAATTCAACTTTCGGAGATCATTGGTATTAGGTACTCCTTCCCCGACCTGCGATGTCCAGCTGTAAATGGTGAGTCAAGAATTCAATATTTCATCACTGTAGTAGTGAAAATGGTCATGAATGATGTACCAACCAAATATCTCTTAATACCGGTGCATACATATTATTAACTGCTCTGTTTACCCATCACATGCTTATACAAATGATGATGATGATGATGATGATGATGATGATGATGATATAATAAATTTATAATAATAATATTAATTGTAATAATATTATACAGTCTAGTATAAAACTATATAGTAATTTTCATTGCCGCCCTCACATAACCCCACAATCAGTACCTATCCCATGCAAGATTAATCCAGTCTCTATCATCATATCTCATCTCCCTCACATCCATTTTAATATATCCTCCCATCTACGTCTCGCCCTCCTCAAAGACTTTTTCCCTTCGGCCTCCCAGCTACACTCTATATGCATTTCTGGATTCGCCCATATCTGCTACATGCCCAGCACATCTCAAACATCTGGATTTAATATTCCTAATTATGTCAGGTGAAGAATACAATGCGTGCAGTTCTGTGTTGTGTAACTTTCTCCATTCTCCTATAACTTCATACTTCTTAGCCCCAAATATTTTCCTAAGAACCTTATTCTCAAGCACCCTTAATCTCTGTTCCTCTTTCAAAGTGAGAATCCAAGTTTCACAACCATACAGAACAACCGGTAATATAACTGTTTTATAAATTCTAACTTTCAGATTCAGATAATAATAGTTATCGTTATATTCTTAATAATAATAATAATAAAACTAATATGCAGTGATTCACCTAAATTGTTTTCCACTGCTCGTCACTGTCTTCTACTGTATATACAGGATGATTCACGAAGATTGTGCAATACTCTAGGATGTGATTTCTGACATCATTCTGATGAAAAAAGTTCATATATACATGTGTCCGATTTTGAATAGTTTCGGATAAAATCACGTTTCTTACTTCCGCAACACGCATTCTTGTGAACTTTTCTCTCTCTCTCTCTCTCTCTCTCTCTCTCTCTGGACGTCTGGAGCTGTATGTGTTACAGTATAGCTGTTAGCAGCGACACAAAATCTCGTGACATCAGGATCACGGTTAGAGATAACTCAACACCCCTACAACGTATCTACCTACAATGGAAGTTAGGGAATACGACACATGCAGTTCACACTCGGGCGGCTACATGTATTGCTGCAGAAGGTGGGGGTCTTTGAAAATCGGCTTTAATACAGATTTTTCAGGTGAGTAATAACGTGAATGTTCTTTAATGAATTTATAATACACTCAGTACCATTGTTGTAAATAACTGAAACCTTCATAATATCTGCGTTTATGTTTAACATTCAGGAGGGCATAACTCACTTAATTAAAAAAAATATGACATGTTTATATGAACTTTTTTCATCAGAATGATGCCAGAAATCACATCCTAGACCAAGAGTATAGCACAACCCGAAGGTAAAACTGTCCTTTTTTGCAGATGACACAAACATAATATTGAATGGCATTAAGCAAAACAACTTGCAAATAAAAATTAATGGCATGACTGCGAAATTAGTACAGTAGCTAACAAAAAAACAAACTTAAGTTAAAACCATCTATATATCATTCAAGCAACAACCATTTGATCACATCAATATATGGTAGTGCTTAACAATACGATAATTTTATTAAAGTAGAATGCACCAAACTTTAGGTGTATGACTAGACTCCAGTCTGACTTGGGAAAGTCATATACAACATCTATCAGAGAAGTTAAGCCGTTTATGTTATGCTTTTGGAGTCCTCGCTAAAATATCACCCATGGAACTCTTAAAATCAATTCATTATGGTATGTACATTCGGTATTATCATATGGCATTATTATTACTTAGGGATCTTCATCAAAATCTACACAAGTACCGTACTCAAATTCCAAAAGAGAATATTTAAAATTACCAAGCAAGTCCCAATTCGAACAGAAAGTAAAAAAAATTCCAGAGAACTATGGTCCATTCCAATTTTGTATTCCATAATGTAGTAGGCCTACAACTCGTTTATCTATATTTTTGCTGTACTGTAGTTTGAAGTCAAGTCACTGCAGCTATCTATGAACGGTCTATGTTACTTATACAATGTCCTTTGAATAGTTGTATCGTGGGCCATAGTTGTGTTTCAGGATCATAGTTATGGGAAATGACTGTACCTAGTGTATCAGTTTGAAATATAAGTAGGCCTACCATCCATTAGCTTATAATCACAGCTGTAGTATGAAATAAATGTCACATGCATGAATTAGTCATATAATATAACTCAGACCTAGTGTACAGAACATTTTGCATATTGATTCATTATTATTATTATTATTATTATTATTATTATTATTATTATTATTATTATTATTATTATGACTCCGTTAAATCTTGTCTTACAACATTTTTATGTAAAGTCGTGTTGTACTGGAGCTCTTTATGTAGTACTTTCTTTTATTTGGTTATTTAACGACGCTGTATCAACTACTAGATTATTTAGCATCGATGGTATTGATGATAGAGATATGATATTTGGCGAGACGAGGCCAAGGATTCGCCATAGATTACCTGACATTTGCCTTATGGAGTTGGGGATATCGGAAAAAAACCCAACCAGGTAATCAGCCAAAGTGGAAATCGAACCTGCGTCCGAGTGCGACTCTGGATTGGCAGGCCTTAGCCGACTGAGCTACGCCAGTAGCTCTTTATGTACTTCTATGGTCACTTTAACTGTTTAAAATATGATTCTCGGGAGGACTCTGGGATCCATTTTCTAAAATATGTTCCTATAAGTGTAGAAAGATTGTACAAGCGTTTTACTGTTAGATCACATTGTTTTCACATGATGTAAGAGTGGGTTGTAATATGCACTGAACTGTCAGCATCTGTATAATCACTTTTTCACTTAAGCAGCATATTTCTATAATCGCAGATGATGGTATGACAAGGCTCCCATTATTCTTTCGTTAAAAAAAAAAATAATAAAAGAAATTTTGTTTACTGCTGGTACCTACCATAAATTGAGTCTTCAGATTTATTACACTACATTTTCTTAATGATTTAACAACTAAGCCAGCAATGTATACAATCACATTTTCGAAATATTCTGTCATTGAGAATGATGTAAGAATGAGGGAATTGCAATCAATGTCTGCAGTTGAAAGTTCTAAAGAGTCATATCGCCTCTGATTCTCAAAATCCTGAGGATTATTATTACAGTGCGTTAGGTGTTTGGAAAATATCATTGGGTATACGTATAGTCATTTTTTAACAATATCCCTCTCTTTGTTTCACCTGACATAGTTAGGAATATTAAATCCAGACGTTTGAGACGGGCAGGGCATGTAGCACGTATGGGCGAATCCAGAAATGCATATAGAGTGTTAGTTGGGAGGTCAGAGGGAAAAAGGCCTTTAGGGAGGCCGAGATGTAGATGGGAAGATAATATTAAAATGGATTTGAGGGAGGTAGGATATGATGATAGAGACTGGATTAATCTTGCTCAGGATAGGGACCAGTGGTGGGCTTATGTGAGGGCGGCAATGAACCTCCGGGTTCCCTAAAAGCCAATAAGTACCCCTCTCTTTGTAATATAATTTAAATAAATTATTTACGTATTTTATAACGTATATAAAATAACATAAGTAAACATATTCCATGTATTCGATCATAGGAAATAGAAATAACTAATAAATCTATTTATGAGCAATATAAGGAATTTATATTTAAATCAATGCTTGGTTACTGGTACAGTATTTAGATTTACTTCTGTTATTTTATATTACTGGTATACGTTAGAAAATACGTAAATAAGTTTAGTTATATTACAGTGAAGGGGAATGTCCGCTAAAAAAACTCCTAATTTATATACTCAATGATATTTTCGAAACTCCGAATGTCTTATATAGGCTACTTTCCTTTTCAACACGCGTGGGATAGGAATATTTAAAGTAAAACTCAGATATTTTTAATTTGAAGGACAGAAACTTCTAAAGAATCTTCTTACATTTTAGAACATTATTGTCAGTCAACATACTAATGCATAAAAACTTCATTTAATAATTATGACAATATAAATATGCATTTAAGTGTTCAATACACTCCTTCATACACATCACAGTTATAGATATTACAGCAACATGAAATTAATAAATTACAAGTAACAAATGAAAACAACAATGTTGCAAATAAAAAACAATAAATCTAAACATTTCCAACTGCATTCCTCGTGCAAACTCTCTGGCTTCCGCATATAAGGGGACACTATACTGAAATCTCTCGAAGTTTATTAGTTTTAGAGTTCACAACAATGAAATCAATACCGTAACTACCATACTTACGAAGTTAGATTAACCAAATTTTGATCACTGGTATATCTGCTTAATAGTGACAAGTGTACAAAATTGCATCCGCCTAAAGATACGTGGTTTGTATTTTATTAATCATTTTACTAAAATATTGAACCACTTTATATAAAAAGTAGCTTGCACTACAATTGACATTATTCTTAAGTGATATTCACTTATATGGATGCTTACATACATGGAATCAAAGCTTACTATAGGGTTTTGCTGTAAATTAATCAATAAATCACTAGAATATTTATTATAAATAAAAAATAAATAGTAATAAAAAGGTAATTATAGAGGAGATGTCGCTGAGTCAATGATTCAATTGAATGAACGACTCCTGTGCTAGGTAACTCGCTCAGAATTAAATAGTTCACATAATTCACTTAAAGCAACGATTCCTGTTGCTTGGTGACGCTCAGAATTAAATAGTTCACTTTAGTGAACGATTCTTTGGTGACTGCTGTAATCGAAGATGGTTTGCTTATTGTTTATTACACACACATGATGTAAAAAGCTTATAGCCCCGATGATGATCCGATGTGTAGCACATGATGTAAAAAGCGGGGTATCGGGGCTGCAAGCCCGATGATTCGACGTGTAGCACATGATAAAAAAGCGGGGTGTCGGGCACTGAAAAGTGCCTTTTCGAAAGCATGGTGATGCGCATTTCACAAACGCAGTGTACGTACTTGCTAATAATACCGTTTCATATAAATGAGTGATTCGTTAGTGATCGCTGTATAGTTCACTAGGTATACCATTCACTGTTAACTGAAGACTTCCTACAATTAGTAATTTACCCATTCACTGTACATAAAATTCCAATAGTAATGTTTGTTCCAATGTATACAGGGTGTTTAAAAAATACGGGGCATAATTTCAGGTATGTATTTCCCACATGTAGACAATCAAAATAGTTAATTACAACATGTGTTCGGAAATGCTTCATTTCCGAGTTATGGCCTTCACAACATTGAAATTCACCAGAACGTTTTTCTTTCCGCAGGTCGTTGTCATTACAGAAGATGTTCAAAATGTCCACCTCCTGCTTGAATACAGACCTCACATCGATGTCTCATTGACCTGCGAACACGATCCCAAACCCCAGGAGTATTGCATATGTCCTCAGAACATGCCACAATTTGATTCCGAAGGGATTCCAAATCAGGCACCGGAGATGAATAAACCAATGATTTTAAATGGCCCCACAAGTAGAAATCGAGAGGGTTCAGATCAGGTGAGCGTGAAGGCCAAGCAATTGGGCCACCTCTACCTATCCATCGATCAGGAAACCTTCGATCCATGTACCGGCGAGCCGTACGACTGAAGTGTGCAGGAGCGCCATCATGCAAGAAGTGAATGTGTTGACGATTGATCAGTGGAGTGTCTTCTAAAACATGAGGTATGGTGTTTTCCAGGAAGTTTGTGTACGCCTGCCCCGTAAGTCTGTTTACAAGTACATGGGGTCCAACTAATTGATCACCAATGATACCGGCCAACATGTTCAGGGAGAACCGCATCTGGTGATGAGATGGAACAGTTGCACGTGGGTTTTCATACGCCCATGCATGCTGATTGTGGAAATTTGTTATGCCATCTCGTGTGAACTGTGCTTCATCTGTAAATAATACTAAGGCAGGAAAGTTCGGATTTATACCACACTGCTGCAAGAACCACTGACAGAACCTAACTCGTGCAGGGTAATCTGCTGGTGACAGGGCCTGTACACGTTGCAAATGATAAGGATACAATTGATACTATTTCAACAGTCTCCAGACAGTCGTATGAGGAACATTGACTTGCAACGCTACCCTTCGTGTGCTGATAGAAGGAGTCATGTTCACAGCCTCCAAAATCTCCTCCTGTACTTCTGGAGTTGTAGATCTTGGTCGTTCCCTTCCCAAACTAGGAGAGTTAAATTTTCCATACTCGCATAGACGGTAATGGAGACATACAATTGTCTTCCGATCTGGACATTGTCGCTGTGGGTACCTCTCCTGGTACAAATGACGAGCCAGCGCAGCATTGCCGTCCGCCTTACCGTACATGAAGTGTATCTCTGCCAGCTCTTGATTTGAATACATGTCGCACAGTATAACACCTACACAACACTGAATGTAACCTTCGCTTCGGAATGAACTGTCAGAGTGCCCTCTTAATGTTTCCTTTGATGGCAACGACCTGCGGAAAGAAAAACGTTCCGGTGAATTTCAATGTTGTGAAGGCCATAACTCGGAAATAAAGCATTTCCGGACACATGTTGTAATGAACTATTTTGATTGTCTACATGTGGGAAATACATACCTGAAATTATGCCCCGTATTTTTTAAACACCCTGTATAAAGAATAATATAAGTGAATATCAATTAAAAATAATGTAAATTGTGGCGCAAGGGACTTTTCGTAAAAAGCAATACAATATTTTATTAAGTTATCAAAGAAATGCAAACCACTTATCATAGAGGGACGAAATTTTGTACGTATGTTGTTATTAATCAGATATAATAGTGATAAACATTTTGTGAATTTAGCTTTAAAAATATGGGAGTTAGTAATTTCAGTATAATGTCCCCAAGGATACACTGATGTGAGATTTTGTATTTTTGGTCAAAAAGATGCCATCTGCCAATTTTCATGGCCATACGACCGTTTATCAGCTGTTTAGGATCAGATTTTTAAAAGGCTGCGGGCTCTGACTGTTAATTTAAATGCTACATCCACGCCCTCCACTCTGAATTCTGCGATTATTTGTCTATGTTTGGAAATTACGCTATATTTCATACATTATTTATTATATTACCTTTCCGATTGAGCCAGTGTAGCTTCTCGACCTCTCGAAATATTTCGTCATAGAATCCAACAGGTGTTAGACCTACTTCAAAGGCTGCTTTCCTTTAAAAGATATTCAGTTACAAAGGAGAGCACAACTCTTATCTAAAGGAAAATTTCACTTGTTGCTAGTAGCCATAACAAAGTGTTTTCCATGCTTGGTTTTTGTTTGTGATACAAGAAATATTTGCAAGTTATTGTTAGTGTTATAATTGTGTCTACAGTCCATAGTGATTTGTAAATAATATTTATCTATTATAGTGTTTTCATAAGATTACATAATTTTTTAGTCATCTTTATTTACTAGTGTAGGTTAGGTGTGCACAGCGTGGAAGTGTATATAAGGATGAGGTCTGTATATAATATGCTTGTTCTGTATGTTTCAAAATGCCTAGAAAATAAAAAAGACAGAGACCTGGTTCATTATTATTATCCCAAACGTTTGAAGTCAATTTTCTCCACTTTAATTTGCTGTAAATTTTGCATTGCTAAAAATGCTATTCTTTCTACAGATTCTGTACTACATGCATGATTTTTTGTAGAGGTTTTTGAATATGTTCTTAACAAAACTTACTATCAGTATTATATCTAACACTCATTTTTGTTGTTGTTGTCTAGTCAACTGTCCGAAGACAGGTTTCAACCTCATAAGTACTACCAATAAGTCATCACTCATGAGACAACTAGGCCAGGAGATAATGGGGTAGGGTGGCAAGTTTCTTTCCCCCTCCAATGCATACTTCGCCGATTAGCTACATATTCCGCTAATCAGACTTCAGATGCTTACAAACAGTTGTCCTTCCTCTGACACATATCGTCAAGTGAGATGTACTGCCTGATTATATCTATATGCATATCAGCCAGAAGAGGTATTTTTTAATATTAATTTTTTTACGAGAGGCTCGAGTCAGGATCATCAAGTACTCTGAGATTACCAAGAGCATGTTGTGAGATTGTAAACTGCGCATGCTCGGCAATCTCATGCACTGCCAGTGATATCCTTACCAGCGAATAGGGATTATAAAGAATGGACACTGAGCAAATTTTCCTGTGTTTTGTTTCTCTGTGCGCCAGCGGCTAGTTCCACCTTCAAGCGCTAGAGGTAGTGTAATCGAGCATACGCTAAGATAATAATTGAGAATAGAATTAAGGCACAGGATCCAAACATCGCCTACCTTATTGCATAATCCAGTAACGCTTTGCTTCAAATAAATTCAAGTTAACAGCTTTTCCTTATTTCTCAGTGACAAACTAGTTGTAATAATAATATTTTATATTTCAGATATCATAAATTATATTATAAAATAATATAATACATTATACAATTAAGTATCGAATTCGTTTAATATTTGTATATAATATAATATAGGTATATGGTTTTACTTCTCGTAAGAGTTTTGTTTTTCCATTTTCAGCGCTATCAAATCATTACATATTTTAATTGTTGTTGGGGGGTCAACGTCTGAACTCTCATTATAAAGGAACTCTAGAGTCTAGACATTACAGTTAATGACGGATTTATTATTTTATGGATCCAATTTATTTTATTTGAGTACATAATGTACCTAGATGTATTAATTGTATGTGTTATATTTCCGCTGTGTCGACTGCTAGCTGGTGTGATGTCAGCGCCAACTCTAGGGAGAAAGCAGAATCTGACGGGTTAAATCCAATGATACACTGCCATCGTGATCTAATACAGGCCGTAAGGCAGACCACGTGACTCGCTTAACAGCTGATCGCGAAAGGCGGTCTTTCAACCATATGAATTAGTTGCAGTGCATGAAGAATAACATATATTCCTCTGAAATGCAGTGTAATTGCGTCAGTAAAATTTTAAACAGTGATTGTGAGACACTTGAGACACAATTTACTTGCAATTTAAGGTATAATATTATTTTTGGTGTGAAAATTACGTTGTTGCAGGCAAAGTTCGTATGTGTAATACCTGCCTTTATTTCGATTAAATATTGCGCTCTAATGTGGTTAAGTGAAATTTTGGTCTTATAAACAGTAAGCTAAATATGTGTAATAATATATACGTGAAAGTGAAACATTGACTGGCATGTAAAGTAACTTGTGATTAGGCCTAAGTGCAGCGTTACCGATGTTACTCTTGTCTAATCCATTATTGCTAGTTTACTGTATTTGTCTTATTAAATTTAAATTATTGCGCCCTTTTTATTTGTGAATAACCTACATTATACGAGTAAATAATACGACGTTTGATAATATATACAATTTGAACTAAAAACGAGATATATATAGTTAGTATATTACGAAAAATTATACCCTATAGTTTTTATTACTGTTACAGTATCTAGAATTGTAATTAGTTGAAATAAAGCACTCATGCTTCATTACGAAATTCTTGCACATTCATTTATGCACGTTTCAACAATTTTCAGTTGCATCGCACGCACATTTTAATGTGTTGAAGTTATAGGTTATGTTTATTCTATCAGTACTTGCCTTATTTCCATATTCGCAATTATGCATTATAATTAAGCATAACGCTACGTATAACTCATAAATGCAATTTGTCTACACTTCAATTGTATTTATTCGTTTCAGACGGTACTCCAGTCTGAAGTCTGATTAGTTTAATATGTTACTAGGGCTAAACTAGCGCTGAGGTAGTTCCCTTCGTATTCATATATCTTGCATATACAAATTAGTTCGGTTCCTTCAGGATTTTAATATGCCTTGCTTATAGGATCAAACGCATCTCGACAAAAAATAAATTCAACTGTTTTCAGTTCAGAAATTACCGGAACTATACCTCAGCGCTACTAAGTAATATAACATATGTACATTTCATAGGAGGGACTGTGGTGAATTTTCTACCTATAAGTAAGGACGGTAACCGTGTTCTGAAGTTTATCCTAAAAATATATTCTTCTTTATTAAATCTCAAAACCGTTATCGTTCTCAACTTAAGCCTAAAATGTTGACGCAGATAGATTATGTTAACATGGTAAATTCTCTTCACATAAAAATCACACAGTTTTATTTATTATTCCTGCCACATTATGCAACACATAAATGGCACTTATGCACATATTACATTGAATAAAAATTTAATTGTATTATTTATTTGTTCCCTACTATACTGGGTTGTAATGAATTGTATTTATCTAACCTACCAGATTAACACACAACTGTACATACACTAATTCCATAGGAGGGACTGTGGTAAATGTTGTACCTACAAGTAAGGAAGGTAGATGTGCTAAATTAAAATCACAATATAAATAATTCTTCTTTATTAAATCTCAAAATAGCTTCCATTCCAAACTTAAAATGTTGATGCAACCAGGTTATGTTACCATGTAAAACTCCGTTCACATTAAAATAACACAGTTTTGTAATTATTTCTGCAACATATTATGCAATAAGAAGTGTGAAGGGGTCTTATACACACATTACACTAAATAAAATTGAGCGCCGACACGCATTAAAGTAATATATTTCACTCAGCTCCGTATACTCAAATAGAAAAGCCCGACTCATCGAGTGACGTCACACAACCTGCATTACGGCCTGGTCTAGATCACGATGGCAGTGAATGATAGGTTGCCAAGTGTCATGGCGGACGAGCGCAAGAATTCTACGTCATTCAAAATTATGCACGTATGCATTGCAGCCAACACAACACTATTTAGCGATGAGAGAAAGCCTGCAATCATGTATTTGAAAAGCCAATAAGAAGTAACTATGAAATCGTGGACGTAGTTTATAGACACAACACCAGAGTCGCATTGATACGATGCCTCCAGCACAGTAAACCCGTGCGGTACAGCAAGTGTTGATCCAACACATTAATACCCGGGATCGATTCCAGTATAGAAGTAATTCTTTGGGAAATGTATGAGAGAATTGCAAATTATCGTAAAATTAGGAACTTATACATCCAATGACAGGACAGGGAAAGGACTGACAAGACGTAGACTGGACTGAGAGCACATAGAGTGCACTGAGAAGATATAGAGTAAACTTAGAGGAGATAGAGTGGACTGAAAGGACATAGATTGGAGTGAAAACATATAGAGTGCACTGAGAGTACATAGAGTGTACTGAGAGGACATAGAGTGGACTGAGAATATATAGAGTAGACTGAGAGGAGATAGAGTGGACTGAGAGGACATAGAGTGGACTGAGAGTACATAGAGTGGACTGAGAGGATATAGAGTGGACTGAAAGAACATAGGGTGGACTGAGAGGACATAGAGTGGACTGAGAATATATAGAGGGGACTGACAGGAAATAGAGTGGACTGAGAGTACATAGAGTGAACTGAAAAGATGTAGATGGACTGAGAGGACATAGAGTGGCCTGAGAAGATAGAGAGTAGACTGAGAGAACATAGAGTGGACTCAAAGGACATAGAGTGGACTGAGTAGACATAGAGTGGACTGAGAGGACATAGAGTGGACTGAGAAGGTATAGAGTGGACTCAGAGGACATAAAGTGGACTGAGAAAATATAGAGTGGACTCAGAGAACATAGAGTGGACTGAGAGGATGTAGAGTGGACTGAGAGGACAGAAAGTGGACTGAGAGGACACAGAGTGTACTGAGAGGACGTAGAATGGACTGAGAGGAGATACAGTGGACTGAGAGGACAGAAAGTGAACTTAGAGGACAAAGTGTACTGAGAGGACGTAGAATGGACTGAGAGGAGATAGAGTGGACTGAGATGACAGAAAGTAGACTGAGAGGACACAGAGTGTACTGAGAGGACATAGAGTGTACTGAGAGGACATAGAGTGGACTGAGAGAACATAGAGTGGACTAAGAGGACAGAAAGTGGACTGAGAGGACACAGAGAGTACTGAGACGACAGAGAGTTGGCTGAGAAGATATAGAGTGGACTCAGAGGACATAAAGTGGACTGAGAAGATATGGAGTGGACTGAGAGAACATTGAGTGGACTGAGAGGATGTAGAGTGGACTGAGAGGACATAGAGTGGACTGAGAAGATATAGAGTAGACTGAGAAGATATAGAGTAGACTGAGAGAACATAGAGTGGACTGAGAGGACATAAAGTGGACTGAGAAGATATAGAGTGGACTGAGAGAATGTAGAGTGGACTGAGAGGAGAGAAGGTGGACTGAGAGGCTACAGAATATACTGAGAGGACATTGAGTAGACTGAGCGGAGATAGAGTGGACTGAGAGGACAGAAAGTGGACAGAGGGGACACAGAGTGTACTGAGAGGACGTAGGATGGACTGAGAGGAAATAGAGTGGACTGAGAGGACAGAAAGTGGACTGAGAGGACACAGAGTGTACTGAGAAGACATAGAGCGGACTGAGAGAAAATAGAGTGGACTGAGAGGACATAGAGTGGGACATAGAGTGGACTGAGAGGACGTATAGTGGACTGAGAAGATATAGAGTGGACTGAGGGAACATGTAGTGGACTGAGGGGATGTAGAGTTGACTGAGAGGACAGAAGGTGGACTGAGAGGCTACAGACAGTACTGAGAGGACATAGAGTGGACTGAGAGGAGATGGAGTGGACTGAGAGGAGATAGAGTGGACTCAGAGGACAGAAAGTGGACTGAGAGGACACAGAGTGTACTGAGAGGACGTATAATGGACTGAGAGGAGAAAGAGGGGACTGAGAGCACAGAAAGTGGACTGTGAAGACACAGAGGGTACTGAGAGGACATAGAGTGGTCTGAGAGAACCTAGACTGGACTGAGAGGAGAGAAAGTGGACTCAGAGGACACAGAGAGTACTGAGAAGACATAGAGTGGACTGAGAGAAGAGAAAGTAGACTGAGAGGACTCTGAGTGTACTGAGAGGAGATACAGTGGACTGAGAGGCGATAGAGTGGAATGAGGGGACAGAAATTGGACTGAGAGGACACAGAGTGTACTGAGAGGACATAGATTGGACTGAGAGAATAGAAATTGGACTGAGAGGACTTACAGTGGACTGAGAGGACAAAAAGTGGACTGAGAGGACTGAGAGTATACTGTGAGGAGATATAGTGGACTGAGAGGACAGAAAGTGGACTGAGAGGACACAGAGTGTACTGAGAGAACATAGAGTGGACTGAGAGGTCACAGAGTGGACTGAGAGTGTGGAAAGTGGACTGAGAGGACATACAGTGGACTGAGAGGACAAAAAGTGGACTGAGAGGACACAGAGTGTGCTGAGAGGACATAGAGTGGACTGAGAAGATGTAGAGTGGACTGAGAGGGCATAAAGTGGACTGAGAAAATGTAGAGTGGACTAAGAGAACATAGAGTTGGCTCAGAGATTAGAAATTGGACAGAGAAGACATACAGTGGTTTCAGAAGACAGAAAGTGGACTGAGAGTACAAAGGGAGTACTGAGAGCACATTGAGAGGACTGAGAGAACATAAAGTGGACTGAGAAGATATAGAGTGGACTGAGAGAACATACAGTGGACTGAGAGGATGTAGAGTGGACTGATAGGACATAGAGTGGACTGAGAGAACATAGTGGACTGAGAGGATGTAGAGTGGACTGAGAGGATGTAGAGTGGACTGAGAGGACAGAAGGTGGACTGAGAGGCTACAGAGTGTGTACTGAGAGGACATAAAGTGGCCTGAGAGGACTAATAGTGGACTGAGAGGACACAGAGTGTACTGTGAGGAGATAGAGTGGACTGAGAGGAGATAGTGTGGACTGAGAAAACAGAAAGTGGACTGAGAGGACACAGAGTGTACTGAGAGGACATAGAGTAGACTGAGAGAACATAAAGTGGACTGAGAGGACAGAAAGTTGACTGAGAGGACACAGAGAGTACTGAGAGGACACAGAGTGGACTGAGAGGACAGAAAGTGGACTGAGAGGACTCAGAGTGTACTGAGAGGAGATAGAGTGCACAAGAGGAGATAGAGTGGACTGACAGGAGAGAAAGTGGACTGAGAGGACACAGAGTGTACTGTGAGGACATAGAGTGGACTGAGAGGACATAGAGTGGACTGAGAGAAGAGAAAGTGGACTGTGAGGACATACAGTGGCCTGAGAGGACTAAAAGTGGACTGAGAGGACACAGAGTGTACTGTGAGGAGATAGAGTGGACTGAGAGGAGATAGTGTGGACTCAGAAAACAGAAAGTGGACTCAGAGGACACAGAGTGTACTGAGAGGACATAGAGTGGACTAAGAGGTCACATTGGACTGAGAGAGTAGAAAGTGGACTGAGAGGACAAAAAGTGGACTGAGAGGACACTGAGTGTACTGAGAGGACATAGAGTGGACTGAGAAGATATAGAGTCGATTGAGAGGACATAAAGTGGACTGAGAAGATATAAAGGGGACTGAGAGAACATAGAGTTGACTGAGAGAATAGAAATTGGAATGAGAGGACATACAGAGGACTCAGAGGACAGAAAGTGGACTGAGAGGACACAGAGGGTACTGAGAGGACATAGAGTGGACTGAGAAGATATAGAGTGGACTGAGCGGACATAAAGTGGACTGAGAAGATATAGAGTGGACTCAGAGAACATAGAGTGGACTGAGAGGATGTAGAGTGGACTGGAAGAACATAAAGTGGACAGAGAGGACAGAAAGCGAACTGAGAGTATACAGAGTGTACTGAGACGACATTGAGTGGACTGAGAGGAGACAGAGTGGACTGAGAGGACACAGGGTGTACTGAGAGGACGTATATGGACTGAGAGGAGATAGAGTGGACTGAGAGGACAGAAAGTGTACTGAGAGGACAGAAAGTGTACAGAGAGGATACAGAGTGTACTGAGAGGACATAGAGTGGACTGAGAGAACATAGAATGGACTGAGAGGACAAAAAGTGGACTGAGAGGACACAGAGAGTACTCAGAGCACATAGAGTGGACTGAGAAGATATAGTGTGGGCTGAGAGGACATCAAGTGTACTGAGAAGATATAGAGTGGACTGAGAGGACATAGTGTGTACTGAGAGGAGATAGAGTGGACTGAGAGGAGATAGAGTGGACTGAGAGGACACAGAGTGTACTGAGAGGACGTAAAATGGACTGAGAGGAGATAGATTGGACTGAGAGGACAGAAAGTGGACTGAGAGGACACAGAGTCTACTGACAGGACATAGAGTGGACTGAGACAATATAGAGTGGACTGTGAGGACAGAAAATGGACTGAAAGCCCACAGAGAGTACTGAGAGAACATAGAGTGGACTGAGAGGAGAGAGAGTGGACTGGAAGGACAGAAAGTGGACCGAGAGGACTCAGAGCGTACTGAAAGGAGATACAGTGGACTTAGAGGAGATAGAGTGGACTGAGAGGACAGAACTTGGATTAAGAGGACACAGAGTGTACTGAGAGGACAAAGAGTGGACTGAGGGGACATAGAGTGGACTGAGAGTATAGAAAGTGGACTGAGGAAAAAAAGTGGACTGAGAGGACACAGAGTGGACTGAGAGGAGGTGGAGTGGACTGAGAGGAGATAGAGTGGACTCAGAGGACAGAAAGTGGACTGAGAGGACACAGAGTGTACAGAGTGGACATAGAGAAGACTGAGAGGTCACATAGTGGTCTGAGAGAATAGAAAGTGGACTGAGAGGACAAAAAGTGGACTCAGAGGACACAAAGTGTACTGCGAGGACATAGAGTGGACTGAGAAGATATAGAGTGGACTGAGAGGACATAAAGTGGACTGAGAAGATATACAGTGGACTGAGAGAATATAGAGTTGACTGAGAGAATAGGAATTGGACTGAGAGGACATAGAGTGGACTCAGAGGACAGAAAGTGGACTGAGAGGACATAGAGTGGACTGAGAGGCCGTATAGTGGACTGAGAAGATATAGAGTGGACTGAGAGGACATATAGTGGACTGAGAAGATATAGAGTGGACTGAGGGAACATGTAGTGGACTGAGGGGATGTAGAGTGGACTGAGAGAACAGAAGGTGGACTGAGAGGCTAAGAGTGTACTGAGAGGACATAGAGTGGACTGAGAGGAGATAGAGTGGACTGAGAGGACACAGAGTGTACTGAGAGGACGTATAATGGACTGAGAGGAGATAGAGGGGACTGAGAGGACAGAAAGTGGACTGAGAAGGCACAGAGGGTACTGAGAGGACATAGAGTGGTCTGAGAGAACCTAGACTGGACTGAGAGGAGAGAAAGTGGACTCAGAGGACAGAAAGTGGACTGAGAGGACATAGAGTGGACTGAGAGGACGTATAGTGGACTGAGAAGATATAGAGTGGACTGAGCGGACATAAAGTGGACTGAGAAGATATAGAGTGGACTCAGAGAACATAGAGTGGACTGAGAGGATGTAGAGTGGACTGGAAGAACATAAAGTGGACAGAGAGGACAGAAAGCGAACTGAGAGTATACAGAGTGTACTGAGACGACATTGAGTGGACTGAGAGGAGACAGAGTGGACTGAGAGGACACAGGGTGTACTGAGAGGACGTATATGGACTGAGAGGAGATAGAGTGGACTGAGAGGACAGAAAGTGTACTGAGAGGACAGAAAGTGTACAGAGAGGATACAGAGTGTACTGAGAGGACATAGAGTGGACTGAGAGGACAAAAAGTGGACTGAGAGGACACAGAGAGTACTCAGAGCACATAGAGTGGACTGAGAAGATATAGTGTGGACTGAGAGGACATCAAGTGTACTGAGAAGATATAGAGTGGACTGAGAGGACATAGAGTGTGTACTGAGAGGAGATAGAGTGGACTGAGAGGAGATAGAGTGGACTGAGAGGACACAGAGTGGACTGAGAGGACGTAAAATGGACTGAGAGGAGATAGATTGGACTGAGAGGACAGAAAGTGGACTGAGAGGACACAGAGTCTACTGACAGGACATAGAGTGGACTGAGACAATATAGAGTGGACTGTGAGGACAGAAAATGGACTGAAAGCCCACAGAGAGTACTGAGAGAACATAGAGTGGACTGAGAGGAGAGAGAGTGGACTGGAAGGACAGAAAGTGGACCGAGAGGACTCAGAGCGTACTGAAAGGAGATACAGTGGACTTAGAGGAGATAGAGTGGACTGAGAGGACAGAACTTGGATTAAGAGGACACAGAGTGTACTGAGAGGACAAAGAGTGGACTGAGAGGACATAGACTGGACTAAGAGTATAGAAAGTGGACTGAGGAAAAAAAGTGGACTGAGAGGACACAGAGTGGACTGAGAGGAGGTGGAGTGGACTGAGAGGAGATAGAGTGGACTCAGAGGACAGAAAGTGGACTGAGAAGACACAGAGTGTACTGAGTGGACATAGAGAAGACTGAGAGGTCACATAGTGGACTGAGAGAATAGAAAGTGGACTGAGAGGACATACAGTGGACTGAGAGGACAAAAAGTGGACTCAGAGGACACAAAGTGTACTGCGAGGACATAGAGTGGACTGAGAAGATATAGAGTGGACTGAGAGGACATAAAGTGGACTGAGAAGATATACAGTGGACTGAGAGAATAGGAATTGGACTGAGAGGACATAGAGTGGACTCAGAGGACAGTAAGTGGACTGAGAGGACATAGAGTGGACTGAGAGGACGTATAGTGGACTGAGAAGATATAGAGTGGACTGAGAGGACATATAGTGGACTGAGAAGATATAGAGTGGACTGAGGGAACATGTAGTGGACTGAGGGGATGTAGAGTGGACTGAGAGGACAGAAGGTGGACTGAGAGGCTAAGAGTGTACTGAGAGGACATAGAGTGGACTGAGAGGAGATAGAGTGGACTGAGAGGAGATAGAGTGGACTCAGAGGACAGAAAGTGGACTGAGAGGACACAGTGTACTGAGAGAACGTATAATGGACTGAGAGGAGATAGAGGGGACTGAGAGGACAGAAAGTGGACTGAGAAGGCACAGAGGGTACTGAGAGGACATAGAGTGGTCTGAGAGAACCTAGACTGGACTGAGAGGAGAGAAAGTGGACTCAGAGGACACAGAGAGTACTGAGAAGACATAGAGTGGACTGAGAGAACAGAAAGTAGACTGAGAGGACTCTGATTGTACTGAGAGGAGATACAGTGGACTGAGAGGCGATAGAGTGGAATGAGGGGGACAGAAAGTGGGCTGAGAGGACACAGAGTGTACTGAGAGGACATAGATTGGACTGAGAGGACTTGCAGTGGAATGAGAGAACAAAAAGTGGACTGAGAGTATACTGTGAGGAGATATAGTGGACTGAGAGGACAGACAGTGGACTGAGAGGACACAGAGTGTACTGAGAGAATATAGAGTGGACTGAGAGGTCACAGAGTGGACTGAGAGTGTGGAAAGTGGACTGAGAGGACATACAGTGGACTGAGAGGACAAAAAGTGGACTGAGAGGACACAGAGTGTGCTGAGAGGACATAGAGTGGACTGAGAAGATATAGAGTGGACTTAGAGGGCATAAAGTGGACTGAGAAAATGTAGAGTGGACTGAGAGAACATAGTGTTGGCTGAGAGATTAGAAATTGGACAGAGAAGACATACAGTGGTTTCAGAAGACATAAAGTGGACTGAGAGTACACAGGGAGTACTGAGAGCACATAGAGAGGACTGACAAAATATAGAGTGGACTGAGAGGACATAAAGTGGACTGAGAAGATATAGAGTGTACTGAGAGAAGATAGAGTGGACTGACAGGATGTAGAGTGGACTGATAGGACATAGAGTGGACTGAGAGAACATAGAGTGGACTGAGAGGATGTAGAGTGGACTGAGAGGACAGGAGGTGGACTGAGAGGCTACAGAGTGTGTACTGAGAGGACATAGATGGACTGAGAGGACAGAAAGTGGACTGAGAGGACACAGAGTGTACTGAGAGGACATAGAATGGACTGAGAGGACAGAAAGTGGACTGAGAGGACAGAAAGTTGACTGAGAGGACACAGAGAGTACTGAGAGGACATAGAGTGGACTGAGAGGACAGAAAGTGGACTGAGAGGACTCAGAGTGTACTGAGAGTAGATAGAGTGCACTGAGAGGAGATAGAGTGGACTGACAGGAGAGAAAGGGGACTGAGAGGACACAGAGTGTACTGTGAATACATAGAGTGGACTGAGAGGACATAGAGTGGACTGAGAGAATAGAAAGTGGACTGTGAGGACATACATTGGCCTGAGAGGACTAATAGTGGACTGAGAGGACACAGAGTGTACTGTGAGGAGATAGAGTGGACTGAGAGGAGATAGTGTGGACTGAGAAAACAGAAAGTGGACTGAGAGGACACAGAGTGTACTGAGAGGACATAGAGTGGACTGAGAGGACACATTGGACTGAGAGAGTAGAAAGTGGACTGAGAGGACATACAGTGGACTGAGAGGACAAAACGTGGACTGAGAGGACACTGAGTGTACTGAGAGGACATAGAATGGACTGAGAAGATATAGAGTCGACTGAGAGGACATAAAGTGGACTGAGAAGATATAGAGTGGACTGAGAGAACATAGAGTTGACTGAGAGCATAGAAATTGGACTGAGAGGACATACAGAGGACTCAGAGGACAGAAAGTGGACTGAGAGGACACAGAGAGTACTGAGAGGACATAGAGTGGACTGAGAAGATATAGAGTGAACTGAGAGAACATAGAGTGGACTGAGAGGATGTAGAGTGGACTGAAAGGACATAAAGTGGACTGAGAGGACAGAAAGTGAACTGAGAGGATACAGAGTGTACTGAGACGACATTGAGTGGACTGAGAGGAGATAGAGTGGACTGAGAGGACTCAGGGTGTACTGAGAGTACGTACGATGGACTGAGAGGAGATAGAGTGGACTGAGAGGACAGAAAGTGTACTGAGAGTACTCAGAGTGTACTGAGAGGACATAGAGTGGACTGGGAGAACATAGAATGGACTGAGAGGACAAAAAGTGGACTGAGAGGACACAGAGAGGACATAGACTGGACTCAGAAGATATAGAGTGGACTGAGAGGACATAGAGTGAACTGAGAAGATATAGAGTGAATTGAGAGACGATAGAGTGGGCTGAGAGAATGTGGAGTGGACTGAGTGGACATATAGTGGACTGAGAGGATATAGAGTGGACAGAGAGGACAGAAAGTGGACTGAGAGGACACAGGGAGTACTGAGAGGACAAAGAGTGGACTGAGAATATATAGTATGGACTGAGAGGACGTAAAGTTGACTGAGAAGATATAGAGTGGACAGAGAGAACATAGAGTGGACTGAGAGGATGTAGAGTGGACTGAGAGGTCATAGAGTGTACCGAGAGGTCATAGAGTGGACTGAGTAGACAGTAATTGCACTGAGAGGACACAGAGTACTGAGAGGACATAGAGTGGACTCAGAAGATATAGAGTGGACTGAGGGAACATAGAGTGGACTGAGAGGATGTAGAGTGGACTGAGAGGATAGAAGGTGGACTGAGAGGCTACAGAGTGTACTGAGGGGACATAGAGTGGACTGAGAGGAGATAGAGTGGATTGAGAGGAGATAGAGTGGACTGAGACGACACAGAGAGTACTGAGAGGACGTAGAATGGACTGAGAGGAGACTGAGTGGACTGAGAGGACAGAAAGTGGACTCGGAGGACACCGAGTGTACTGAGAGGACATAGAGTGGACTGAGAGAACATAGAGTAGACTGAGAGGACAGAAAGTGGACTGAGAGGACACAGATTGTACTGAGAGGACATAGACTGGATGAGAGGAGATAGAGTGGACTGAAAGTCCAGAAAGTGGTCTGAGAGGACTCAGAGTGTACTGAGAGGAGATACAGTGGACTGAGAGAAGATAGAGTGGACTGAGAGGTCAGAACGTGGACTGAGAGGACACAGTGTGTACTGAGAGGAAATAGAGTGGACTGAGAGGATATAGAGTGGACTGAGAGAATAGAAATTGGACTGAGAGGAGAAAAAGTAGACTCAGAGGACACAGAGTGTACTGAGAGGACATAGAGTGGACTGAGAAGATATAGTGTGGACTGAGAGGACATAAAGTGGACTGAGAAAATATAGTGGACTGAGAGAACATAGAGTTGACTGAGAGAATTGAAATTGGACTGAGATGACATACAGACAACTCAGAGAACAGAAAGTGGAGTGAGAGGACACAGTACTGAGAGGACATAGAGTGGACCGAGAAGATATAGAGTAGGCTGAGAGGACATAAAGTGGACTGAGAATATATAGATTGGACTGAGAGAACATAGAGTGGACTGAGAAGATGTATAGTGGACTGAAAAGACATAGAGTGGACTGAGAGGACAGAAGGTGGACTGAGAGGATACATAGTGTACTGAGAGGACATTGAGTCGACTGAGAGGAGATAGAGGGGACTGAGAGGACAGAAAGTGGACTGAAAGACACAGAGTGTACTGAGAGGACGTAGGATGGTCTGAGAGGGAATAGAGTGGACTGAGAGGACAGAAAGTGGACTGAGAGGACACAGAGTTTACTGAGAAGACATAGAGCGGACTGAGAGAAAATAGAGTGGACTGAGAGGACAAAAATTGGACTAAGAGGACACAGAGTGTACTGAGAGGACATAGACTGGACTCAGAAGATATAGAGAGGACTGAGAGGACATAGAGTGGACTTAGAAGTTATAGAGTATGCTGAGAGAATGTAGAGTGGACTGAGAGGACATATAGTGGACAGAGAGGAGATAGAGTGGACAGAGAGGACAGAAGTGGACTGAGAGGACATAGAGAGTACAGAGAAGATATAGTGTGGACTGAGAGGACATCAAGTGTACTGAGAAGATATAGAGTGGACTGAGAGGACATAGAGTGTGTACTGAGAGGAGATAGAGTGGACTGAGAGGACACAGAGTGTACTGAGAGGACGTAAAATGGACTGAGAGGAGATAGATTGGACTGAGAGTACAGAAAGTGGACTGAGAGGACACAGAGTATACTGACAGGACATAGAGTGGATTGAGACAATATAGAGTGGACTGAGAGGACAGAAAATGGACTGAAAGCCCACAGAGAGTACTGAGAGAACATAGAGTGGACTGAGACGAGAGAGAGTGGACTGAAAGGACAGAAAGTGGACCGAGAGGACTCAGAGCGTACTGAAAGGAGATACAGTGGACTTAGAGGAGATAGAGTGGACTGAGAGGACAGAACTTGGATTAAGAGGACACAGAGTGTACTGAGAGGACAAAGAGTGGACTGAGAGGACATAGAGTGGACTGAGAGTATAGAAAGTGGACCGAGAGGACATACAGCGGACTGAGACGACAAAAAGTGGACTGAGAGGACACAGAGTGGACTCAGAGGAGATGGAGTGGACTGAGAGGAGATAGAGAGGACTGAGAGGAGATAGAGTGGACTGAGAGGACACAAAGTGGACTGAGAGGACAGAAAGTGGACTGAGAGGACACAGAGTGTACCGAGTGGACATAGAGTAGACTGAGAGGTCACATAGTGGACTGAGAGAATAGAAAGTGGACTGAGAGGACATACAGTGGACAGAGAGGACAAAACGTGGACTGAGAGGACACAAAGTGTACTGCGAGGACATAGAGTGGACTGAGAGGACATAAAGTGGACTGAGAAGATATACAGTGGACTGAGAGTATATAGAGTTGACTGAGTGAATAGAAATTGGACTGAGGGGACATAGAGTGGTCTCAGAGGACAGAAAGTGGACTGAGAGGACATAGAGTGGACTGAGGGGACATAGAGTGGACTGAGAATATATAGAGTGGACTGAGAGGACATATAGTGAACTGAGAAGATATAGAGTGGACTGAGGGAACATGTAGAGGACTGAGAGGATGTAGAGTGGGCTGAGAGGACAGAAGGTGGACTGAGAGGCTACAGAGTGTACTGAGAGGACATAGAGTGGACTGAGAGGAGATAGATTAAACTCAGAGGACAGACAGTGGACAGAGAGGACACAGAGTGTACTGAGAGGACGTATAATGGACTGAGAGGAGATAGAGGGGACTGAGAGGACAGAAAGTGGACTGAGAAGACACAGAGGGTACTGAGAGGACATAGAATGGTCTGAGAGAACCTAGACTGGACTGAGAGGAGAGAAAGTGGACTCAGAGGATACAGAGAGTACTGAGAATACATAGAGTCGACTGAGAGAACAGAAAGTAGACTGAGAGGACTCTGATTGTACTGAGAGGAGATACAGTGGACTGAGAGGCGATAGAGTGGAACGAGGGGACAGAAAGTGGACTGAGAGGACACAGAGTGTACTGAAAGGACATAGATTGGACTGAGAGAATATAAATTGGACTGAGAGGACTTACAGTGCACCGAGAGGACAAAAAGTGGACTGAGTGGACTGAGAGTATACTGTGAGGAGATATAGTGGACTGAGAGGACAGAAAGTGGACTGAGAGGACACAGAGTGTACTGAGAGGTCACAGAGTGGACTAAGAGTGTGGAAAGTGGACTGAGAGGACATACAGTGGGCTGAGAGGACAAAAAGTGGACTGAGAGGACACAAAGTGTGCTGAGAGGACATAGAGTGGACTGAGAAGATATAGAGTGGACTGAGACGGCATAAAGTGGACTGAGAAAATGTAGAGTGGACTGAGAGAACATAGAGTTGGCTGAGAGATTAGAAATGGGACAGAGAAAACATACAGTGGTTTCAGAAGACAGAAAGTGTACTGAGAGTACACAGGGAGTACTGAGAGCACATAGAGAGGACTGAGAAAATATAGAGTGGACTGAGAGGACATAAAGTGGACTGAGAAGATATAGAGTGGACTGAGAGAACATAGAGTGGACTGAGAGGATGTAGAGTGGACTGATGGACATAGAGTGGACTGAGAGGACAGAAGGTGGACTGAGAGGATACAGAATGTACCGAGAGGACATTGAGTGGACCGAGAGGCAATAGAGTGGACTGAGAGGACAGAAAGTGGACTGAGGAGACACAGAGTGTACTGAGAGGACGTAAAATGGACAGAGTGGAGATAGAGTGGACTGAGAGGACAGAAAGTGGACTGAGAGGACACAGATTGTACTGAGAGAACACAGAGTGGACTGAGAGGACAGAAAGTGGTCTGAGAGGAAAAAGAGAGAGCTGAGAGGACATAGAGTGGACTGAGAAGATATAGAGTGGACTGAGAGAACATAGAGAGGACTGAGAGTATGTAGAGTGGACTGAGAGGACAGAAGGTGGACTGAGAGGCTACAGAGTGTACTGAGAGGACATAGAGTGGACTGAGAGGAGATAGAGTGGACTGAGAGGAGATAGAGTGGACTGAGAGGACATGGAGTGGATTGAGAGATCATATAGTGGACTGAGAGGACAGAAAGTGGACTGAGAGGACACAGAGAGCCCTGAGAGGACGTAGACTGGACTCAGAAGATATAGAGCGGACTGAGAGGACATAAAGTGGACTTAGAAGATATAGAGTGGACTGAGAGTACATAGAGTGGACTTAGAGTATGTAGAGTGGACTGAGAGGACAGAAGGTGGACTGAGAGGTTTTAGTGTGCAATGAGAGGACATATAGTGGACTGATAGGAGATAGATTGGGCTGAGAGTACAGAAAGTGGACTGAGAGGACACAGAGTTTACTGAGAGGACGTAGAATGGACCGAGAGGAGATAGAGTGGACTGAGAGGACAGAAAGTGGATTGAGAGGACACAGAATGTACTGAGAGGACATAGAGTGGACTGAGAGAACATAGAGTGGACTGAGAGGTCAGAAAGGGGATTGTATGAGGACACAGAGAGTAGTGAGAGGACATAGAGTGGACTGAGAGGAGATAGAGCGGACTGAGAGGACAGAAAGTGGACTGTGAGGACTCAGAGTGTACTGAGAGGACAAAGTGTGGATAGAGAGAACATAGAGTGGACTGAGAGAATAGAGAGTGGACCGAGAGGACATATAGTGGACTGAGAGAAAAAAAGTGGACTGTCAGGACACAGAGTGTCCTGAGAGGAGATAGAGTGGACTGAGAGGTCATAGAGTGGACTGAGAGAATAGAAAGTGGACCGAGGACATACAGTGGACTGAGAGTACAAAAGTGGACTGAGAGTACACAGAATGGACTGAGAGGACACAGAGTGGACTGAGATGACAGAGAGTGGACTGAGATGACAGAGAGTGGACTGAGATGACAGAGAGTGGACTGAGAGAAGATAGAGTGGACTGAGAGAACTTAGTGTGGACAGAGAGAACATTGAGTGGACTGAGAGGAAATAGAGTGGACTAAGAAAATGTAGAGTGGACTGAGAAGGCATAGAGTGTACTGATAGAACATAGAGTGGACTGAGAGGATGTAGAGTGGACAGAGAGGACAGAAAGTGGACTGAGAGGAAATAGAGTGTATTAAGAGGACGTAGAATGGACTGATATGAGATAGAGGGGACTGATAGGACAGAAAGTGGACTGAGAGGACACAGAGTGTACTGAGAGGACAGAAAGTGGACTGAGAGATCACAGAGTGGACTGAGAGAATAGAAAGTGGACTGAGAGGACACACAGTGGACTGAGAGGACAAAAAGTGTACTGAGAGGACATAGAGTGGACTGAGAAGATTTAGAGTGTACTGAGAGGACATAAAGTGGACTGAGAATATATAGAGTGGACTGAGAGAGCATAGATTGGACTGAGAGAATGTAGAGTGGACTGAGAGGATATAGAGTGGACAGAGAGGACAGAAGCTGGACTGAGATGATACAGAGTGTACTGAGAGGACATTAAGAGGACTGAGAGGAGATAGATTGGACTGAGAAAATATGGAGTGGACTGAGAGGACATAAAGTGGACTGAGAAGATACAGAGTGGACTGAGAGAACATAGAGTGGGCTGAGGGAATAGAAAGTGGACTGAGAGGACAGGAAGGGGACTTTGAGGACACAGAGTGTACCGAGAGGACATAGAGTGGACTGAGAAGGTATAGAGTGGACTGAGAGGACATAAAGTGGACTGAGAAGATATAGAGTGGACTGAGAGAACATAGAGTGAAACGAGAGAATGTAGAGTGGACTGAGAAGACATAGAGTGGACTGAGAGATCATAGAGAGGAATGAGATAATATAATGGACTGAGAGGACATAGAGTGGACTGAGACGACATAGAATAGACTGAGATGACATATAGTGGACTGAGAATGCAGGGAATGGACTAAGAAGACACTGAGCGGACTGAGAAGACATAGAGTGGACTGAGAGTACATATAGTGGGCTGAGAAGACATGGAGTAGACTGAAAAGACCTAGAGTGGACTGAGGTGTAATGTAGTGGACTGAGAAGACAGGGATTGGACTGAGAGGACATGTAGTGGACTGAGAAGACATGGATTGGACTGAGGAGACATAGATTGGACTGAGATGACACATAGTGGACTAAGAAGACATAGAGTGGACTGAGATGACATATATTGGACTGAGAAGACAGGGAGTGGACCGAGAGGACATATAGTGGACTGAGGAGACATAGATTGGACTGAGTAGACATAGAGTGGACTGATATAGCATAGAGTTGTCTGAGAAGAGAGGGATTGGACTGAGATTATATAGAGTGGACTGAGAAGACAGAGAGTTGACTGAGAAGACATAGAGTGGAATGAGGAAACAGAGTGGACCGAGAGGACTTAGAGTGTACTGAGAATACATAGAGAAGATGAAGAAGACATAGTGGACTGAGAGGACATTGAGTGGACTGAGATTAAATAGAGAAGATGAAGAAATCATAGAGTGGACAGAGAGGACATAGAGTGGACTGAGAAGCACGGAGTTGACTGGGATAACATGGATTGTACTGAGAAGACTGGGAATGTACTGAGAAGACTTAAAGTGGACTGAGAATACAGAGTGGACTGAGAGAATATAGAGTGGACTGAGAAGACATAGAGATGACTGAGAAGACATAGAGTGGTCTGAGAGAACATAGAGTGGACTGTGAGGACATAGAGTGGACTCAGGACGTAGAGTTGACTGAGAGAACATACAGTGGACTGAGAGGACATAGTGTGGACAGAGAAGACAGGGAGTGGACTGAGAGGACAGAGTGGACTGGGAAAACATAGAGTGGACTGAGATTACGCATAGTGGACTGAGAAAACAGGGAATGGACTTAGAGGACAGAGTTGACTGAGAAGACATAGAGTGGACTGAGATGACATAGAGAAGACTGAGATGACATAGAGAAGACTGAGAGGACATAGAGTGGACTGAGAAAACATAGATTTGAACTGAGTAGACATAGAGTGTACTGAGAGGACATAGAGTGGACTGAGATGACATAGAGTGGACGGAGATGATATAGAGTGGACCGATATGACTTAGAGCGGACTGGGAAAACATACAGTGGACTGAGATAACATAGAGTGGACTAAGAAGACAGGGAGTGGACTGGTAGGACATAGAGTGGACTGAGAGGACTTAGATTGGACTGAGAACATATAGAGTGCACTGAGAAGAGAGGGAGTGGACTGAGATGACATAGAGTGGACTGAGAAGACAGGGAGTGGACTGAGAAGTCTGAGAGTGGACTGAGAGGACATAGAATGGACTGAGAGAACAAAAAGTGGACTTAGGGGACAGTGAGAGGACTGAGTAAACATAGGGAACTGAGGGACAAAAAGAGAATTGTAAGGGCAGAAATTGGACTGAGAGGACACAGAAGAATATGACAGAGTAGACAGAGAGAGAATAGAAATGTAGGTTGAGCTCGAGAAAATTATTCCCCTCAGTGAGACTTGTAATCTTACATGTGATTAATACGGGAAGTAATAAATTGCTATAAAAAAATCAAAAGCAGAAAATCTAGACATACGGTAAATCTCTTTCTGTGAAACTTACGGGCCACTGTTTGAACTCAGTGAAGGCATTCTGTCTTGAGTTCGATCATAGTAAACTTATAACATATCGTTATGGATATGAAGGAACTGTAAAAAATGGTAGTCCTGTAAACATAATGTCCCATGTGAACGTATTAGCAGGCCATAGTTAGAATCCTGTCAGGCCATTATTTCGCGAGTTCGATCCTTGTAAACTTATGAATGACAGGTAGAGGTGTGAAATGCTAAAAAAGAAATGCAGAATTAGTAAATAAAAACGCCCTTACTGGAATAGTAACAGGTTGTACTCTGAAGTAAGTCAGAGAATTATTATCTTAATTCGAGCCTAGTGTAAACATATGACGTTAGTATGGGTATGAAAGCGTTGGTACTCTAAAGAATGCAGAATTTGTAAAGTCCCTGTCCTAAATAGTAATCGATAATTGATTTAAGGCTGAAGGGCTTTAACTCCTAAGTTCGAGCACTGTGAAGTTATGAGTTATAAGTGTGTGTATGAAGGAAAGGCAAAAAATTTTGAAGATTATTATACTTCACGACATCTTACTGAAATATCCTTAGTATCACACCTGGAAGGGCATTATTTTCTAGAGTGGAATAATGTAATCCAATAAGAACAGTTGACACAGATGGTAAGGATAGGCCTAGTATGAGGGAAAGTGATCCGCAGGGAAAGTGAGACATTAATCATGAAACAAGTAAATAAATCATGCCAATATTTTTGTACACATAGAATGTAATACATATTGAACAATCCTAACACATTCTGGTATAAACAATAATAAACTACAGATGTTAGTAAACAGTATATGAAGAAACTAATAAATAATGTTAAACCAGTACTGGTACCTAACTGCATGACAATGTTTAGGTAATGATGAATGCAATGACGGTAAAACATAAAAAACGTGTGCAAATGCAATTATTTTACAACACCAATATAAACATTAAAAATAAGGAAATAGCATAAACTGTAAAGGAGGGTATTTCCATATAATTGCCTAACGTAGGAACAAACCTATCTTTTTCTTTCGGTTTTCTTACAGTTTATATTTGGCGTGACATGGGCTTCGATGTCTAAATCAATGATTTCTTGTAATACCCTTGCCTATACGATAAATGAAACCCTCGTGCATCAGTACTGTACCTATGCTAAACATAGTATAACACCTGCACGTGGGCAATTGAAGGTGCTTTCCCATCTCCACTGCGTCTGTTATATGAGGAGGCTGCAGTAAGTCAACATATTGCATACTGTTGAGCCTGACGTAATTGAAAGTTCTGCGTGGCTGTGCAGTGTCGTGCCTCAACAAGGTCGAAGTTATGTTTGGGTGATTAGTCAATGATCACTACACTCATTCTTTACAGTCTACGTATCGCGTTCATCATTTAATATTACACGAACTCAACATGCCGTATTATATTTATTGAACATTATAATGAATTTTTTTTAAATATTGAGTTTCAAATATGAGCAGTCCCTACTTTTTACGGCACACTGCTTTCAAAATATATCACTTATCAGTCAGATATTTCTGTATGTAGCTCAGTTGGTAGAGCAGCTGACTACGGACTGGAAAGTCCGGGATTCGATCCCAGGTGGTGACAAAATTTTTTCTCGTTGCCAAACTTTCTGAACGGCCCCGAGGTTCACTAGCCTCCTATAAAATTGAGTACCGGGTCTTTCCCCGGGGTAGAAGATGGTCAAAGCGTGGTGCCGACCACACCACCTCATTCTAGTGCCGAGGTCATGGAAAGCATGTGGCTCTACCTCCATGCCCCCCAAGTGCCTTCATGGCATGTTACGGGGATACCTTTACCTTTTTACTGTACATAACTCTCCCCTCGCTTAGAAAGGAATGGTTTTGTATTGTGGCCTGCGGTACTGATACTGTAACATATTTGTGTGCACTTGTAAAGTACCTCGTATAGGGCCACGTTTAGTAGCGAGCTGGACTCCGTAGTCCTGATTATGACGTAATCGCGATAAGCGAGCTATATTAACATCTACAAAAGCTGGTACTAGCGTACGAAAAACATTTGCTCTTTATACATAAGCAGCACAAGTTAGATTATAATTTCGATAAGGAGACCAAGATTTCACTGTATGGATGTAGTAGCAAGTTTTTATTTATGATAATAAGCTCATTCCCAAGTGTTGTATACTGCACACATTCCTTACGACGTTCTTGAACGTTGAGGATATGTAAATTACGAATATAGACATAGACTATCCAAGTTGAGTATTGTGTGAATTAGCAGTTAAATGCGATTTATTACATTCCTAAAAATTATATATTATATGGATCATAAGAGGAGACAAAGAAGAAAGCAGAAAATAGGAAAGACTGTAGAATAATGGGTGTGCATTGAAAGACCTACCCTTGGACAGAACGCTATGAATGAATATAGCGCTATGAATGAATATAGCGCTGGGCATCTATGCCCAAGGTTGCGGGTTCGATCCCGGGCCAGGTCGATGGCATTTAAGTATGCTTAAATGCGACAGGTTCATGTCAGTAGATTTACTGGCATTGTATTGTATGGGGCAGAAACATGGACATTACGACGAAGTGGATAGAACCGACTATGAACATTTGAAATGTGGATGTGGAGAAGGAAGGGACGTGTGAAATGGACAGACAGAATAAGAAACGAAACTGTGTTGGAAACAGTGGGTAAGAAAGAATGATGCCGAAACTTATCAGAGAGAGAAAAAGGAATTGGCTGGGTCACTGACTGAAAAGAAACTGCCTACTTAAGGATGCACTGGAAGGAATGGTGAACGAGAGAAGAGTTCGGGGCAGAAGAAGATATCAGATGATAGACATTAAGATATATGGATCATATGCGGGGACAAAGAGGACGACAGGAAATAGGAAAGACTGGAGAATGCTGGGTTTGTAATGAAAGACCTGCCCAAGGGCAGAACACTATGAATGAATGAATGAATGAATGAATGAATGAATGAAAATTCATAGTTTTCTGCCCAAAGGCAGGCCTTACAATGCAAACCCAACAATCTCAAATCTTCACTAATTTCTGCCTTCCTCTTAACCTCCGCATATGATTCGTGTATCATAAAGTTGTCCATCATCTGATATCTTCTTCTGCCTCGAACTTTTCTTCCGGTCACTATTCGTTCCCAGTGCATACTTTAGTAGACAGTTTCTTCTCAGCCAGTGATCCAGCCAATTATTTCTTTTTCTCTTCCTGAACAGTTTCAGCATTATTCTTTCACCTACTCTTTACAACACAGCTTCATTTATTATTCTGTCTGTCCATTTCATACGCTCCATTGTTCTCCATATCCGAATTTTAAATGCTTCTGGTCTCTTCTTTTCACTTCGTCGTAATGTCCATGTTTAAGCATCACAGAATGCCCCACTTCACACAAAGCACATCACTAGTCTCTTCCTCTTCTTTTTTTATAGGTCGGCAGAAGATGCTCATTATAGTATTAAAGCTTCTTTTGCCATTGCTATTCTCCTCCTGACTTCCTAACAACAGCACATATTACTGCTTATACTACACCCAATTTATTACATAGTCTAACTTGTATATGTTATTATTGTCACATAAAACCATGTGTTTTTCACTCCAAAGGCATAGCTAAGACAGAGTTATCACTAGCACTAGGACTTTCATTCCACTACCACCACCATCATCACTATCACTTCCATCATCTCATCTCCACTTACTCGAATTATTTCGTCCATAGATGACTCGCACTGTTACAGAGACAGGTGGCAAGTTTGGAGGTACTCGCTCTCTCAACCATTTCTCTAAGCTGGAGGAATTCATTTCTTGGTGGTAGTCACCACTAGTTGAGTCAACTTTATAACTGAGGAGACCACCATCACGAAATCAGTTTCGAAACCTATATCTACTATTATTAGCCTTTTGACTTGTTTCCTTCTAACATCTTATCTTTTCTGGCATTATTTTTTGGAAATTCAAATCGGTGTCTATCGAAGTCTCATAGAGACAATTTGTCTTAGCTCTGCTCTAAAGCGTTTAACTTTTGTCATATTCTTGCAACGCAAATAAACAATGTTCGGTCGTCCTCGAATGAGTATTCTATCCTGTAATATCTTCCGCAGAAATCTCATGCTTTTAGTATAGTATTAAAAACATTACAACATTTTGCTATCTCTCTTCCTTCTAAACGCAAACTGTGACTTGCATAGAGGCAGAGATTTAAAATGTTTCTTTACAGACTATGGAGCGGTAATGTTTTTCAACGCATGATATACCCTACTGAATGTTATCTCAGCTCGGCATATCGCACTCATAGGTCGAGAGGTTACGGTATCCTAGTTCCTCAACACCTCTCTCAGAAGTAGCTACTAGACGCTGCCCTACAATACTATACGCTTTTGGTAGAAGTGACTAAAAATATAGTGATATAGACCGTTGTTCCTAGCAAGAAATTCATGGTTGTAACTTGTGTAGAAGCGCCTCTGATACTGAATTTGAAAAACAATTTCCATTAAAACTCGGTTTTAAAAATTGTAACATAGACCGTTATTCTGCCCTACGCTATCTAGCGTCTGGCTAATATAAAGGTGATAATGCAAGCGAAATGAGTTTAGATTCCAGCGGCGAAAGCTACCCAGCATCTGCTCTAAAAGGGTTGAGGGAAAACCCTGGAAAAATCGTCAACCAGTCAATTTGTCCCACACACGATTTGAACTCTATAGGGAATTATACAGTTAAGAAACTGTTCAATTACAAGTTTTCCTTGCCAAAACTCACGAACTAATTATTTCCTTTATACGGAATTTACTACTTGCACTGCATCTAAATATTAGGGTGGTATTAATTTAATTGAAGACCTTACTGTGCTCATCTTCCTCATGAGCAAAACGATTTTGGTCTTTTTGCGAGGAAGCTCTGAAATGTATTAATAAAAACTATCGGAGCTTGTTCCTACTGTACGTGCTGTAGCTTGCTCACATAGTTTGCTTCACCTCGCGTGGGAGTTCGTATCAGTAGAGTCGTCGGTCGAGGTCAGTCCAGCCACAACAAGCGATACCGGCACGTGTAATTCGATCGAAAGGATTAGTGATTGAGCTATGAGTGACACGGAGGCTAATGTTGAGAAAAAGGGAAATATTATTTTATTTCTGTTTATGGACTTCATTAAGCATTTTTCAGTTATATTTCAGAAGTCAATATTACCGAATTGGTGGCAAAAATAAATCCGCCGCATTTGCAGAAATTAGAAGTATCAAAAAAGGGTTAGGGTGCCTATAAACATACTTACTTACTTACTGGCTTCTAAGGAATCCGGAGGTTCATTGCCGCCCTCACATAAGCCCGCCATTGGACCCTATTCTGAGCAAGATTAATCCAGTCTCTATCATCATATCCCACCTCCCTCAAATCCATTTTAATATTATCTTCCCATCTACGTCTCGGTCTCCTCAAGGGTCTTTTTCCCTCCGGCCTCCCAACTAACACTGTATATGCGTTTCTGGTTTCACCCATACATGCTACATGTCCTGCCCATCTCTAACGTCTAGATTTAATGTTCATAATTATATCAGGTGTAGAATACAATGCGTGCAGTTCTGTTGTGTAACTTTCTCCTTTCTAAAAAAATAGGGTTAACAGTAAACTTAATTACTCGTATATATCGATATGCTAGGATTAAAAGAGAATTGAAAAAATACTAGGATTAAAAGAAAATTAAAAAAAGCAAAGCAAGTACCGAACAAAATAACGGTTGGACTAGGCCTACTTGTAAGAAATTGAGTACTACACATCATAAAAAAACGAACTTCTAGGACAAATAAAGAAACTTTTATAACAAGTCATAAGGCGTAACTCTCTGACAGAGTCGGGTTTGTATGGGATCTTTAATTGTAGAATCCATAGTGACACTTGTGGTGAACAAGGTTGCAGTTGGGTTTTCCTCGGGGTTATCCCGTTTTCCCTGATTAGGAATCTACTTCATTCTGTCAACATATCTCCATTCAATCATTATTCCATAGCATTCTTCGAATGCCGGCTAGTGACGTAAGGAGGGGCTGGCCTAGGAATGAGTGGGTTTGCCTACTCGAAACCTGGATACATAGCGCACCTTATTGTAGTCAGCAGGTCTGAGTTTGGGAATGTGCCTACCTCGAGGGTTAGTGCAATAGAAGTTATAGGTAGCAGTGCTGGGTCATAGTGCCCCTCTCCCGAAATTCCATTTCATTCCGTGCATAATAGGCCCACCAAAACTGATAATTTCATGTAAGTTACATTTGGTGTAAGATGTAAATAAAGAGGTAATCGACATTTCGTATGTTATCAGCTGTGACTTGACATGCATTTTTTAGAATACTAAATCCTTAATAGCCATACTAATGTCACATGTTTAGATTAGGCTCGAATTAGGAAAATTATTCTTTACTTCAAAGTACAGCCTATTACTATTCCAGTAACGGCGTTAATATTTACAAATTCTACAATTTTTTTTTTAGCATTTTCTTCATACCTGTACCGGCTGTACCTGTCACTAATAAGTTTACAAGGATCGAACTAGGGAAATAATGTCCTGACAGGATTCCAACTATGGCCTGCTAATAGATGGACATGGGATATTATGTTTACAGAAATAGCTTCTTTTTTTTTCCAGTTCCTTCTTATCCATAACGATATGTTTTAAATTTACTAGTTTCGAACTCAAGAAAGAATGCCCTCACTGAGTTCAAACAGTAGCACGTAAATATCACAGCAAGAAACTTATATCTACATTTTCTGCTTTTGTTTTTTTTTCTTTTTTTCTTTCTTTTTTTTTTTCTTTCCCCTACTAATAACTAGCAAGATTACAAGTCTCACTGAGGGGAATAACTATATTTCTGTTCTCTCTCTCTACTCTGTCATTTTCTTCTATGTCCTCTCAGTCCAATTTCTATCCTTTTAATTCCTTTTCTGACCACTCAGTTCTCTATGTTCTCTTAGTTCACTCTCTGTCCTCTCAGTCCTCTCTCTGTTCTCTCAGTCCACTCTCTCTTCTCTCAATCCAATCTGGTTCCTCTCAGTCCACTCTATGTACTCTCAGTCCACTCTATGTACTATCAGTCCACCCTCTCGCCTCTCAGTCCACTCTCTGTACTCATATTCCACTCTCTGAACTCTTAGTCCATTCTATGTTCTCTCAGTTTACTCTCTGTCATCACAGTCCACTCTCTGTCCTCTGAGTCCCATCTCTGACGTCTCAGTCCCCTCTCTAAACTCTCAGTCCACACTCTGTCCTCTCTGTGTAATCTATGTGCTCTCAGTTCACTCTCTGTCCTCCCAGTCCACTCTCTCCTCTCAGTAAAATCTGCTTCCTCTCAGTCCACACAAAGTCCAACCAGTCCATTCCTGACACTCAGTCCACTCTCTGCACTCTCAGCCAACTCTGTGTCCTCTTAGTCCACTCCCTGTTTTCTCAGTCCACTCTATGTTCTCTCAGTCCACTCTATGTCATCTACTCCACTCCCTGTCTTCTCCGTCCACTCTATGTCCTCTCAGTTCACTCTCTGTGATCTCAGTACATTGTGTGTCCTCTCAGTCCACTCCCCGTTTTCTCAGTCCACTCCCTGTTTTCTCAGTCCACCCCATGTCCTCTCAGCCCACTCCCTGTCTTCCCAGTCCACTATATGTCATCTCAGTCCACTCTATGTTCTCTCATTACACCCACTGTCCTCTAAGTACACTCTGTGTTCTCTCAGACCAATCCCTTACTTCTCAGCAAACTCTATGTCTTCTCAGTCCACTCTATGTCTTCTCAGTCCACTCTATGTCCTCTCAGTCCACTCTATGTCCTCTCAATTCACTATATGTTTTCACAGTCAACTCTATGTACTCTCAGTCCACCCTCTGTTCTCTCAGTACAGTCTGTGTTCTCTCAGTCCACTCTATGTCATCTCAGAACTCTCTGTGTCATCTCAGTACTCTCTGTGTCATCTCAGTACACTCTGCGTTCTCTCATTCCACTCCCTGTCTTCTCAGTCCACTCTATGTCATCTCTGTACTCTCTGTGTCATCTCAGTACACTCTGTGTTCTCTCAGCCCACTCCCTGATTTCTCAGTCCACTCTATGTCCTCTCAGTCCACCCTCTGTACTCTCAATACACTGTATGCCATTTCCGTCCACTCCCCGTCTTCTCAGTTCAATCTATGTCCTCTCAGTCCAGTCTGTGTCATCTCAGTACACTATCTGTATTCTCAGTCCACTCTATGTCCTCTCAGTCTTCTCTCTGACTTCTCAGTCCACTCTATGTCATCTGAGTCCACTCTATGTACTCCCAGAAAACTCTATGTTCTCTCAGTCCACTCTATGTCATCTCAGTCCACTCCCTGTCTTCTCCGTCCATTCTATGTGCTCTCAGTACACTCTCTGTGATCTCAGTACATTCTGTGTCTTCTCAGTCCACTCCCTGTTTTCTCAGTCCTCCCCATGTCCTCTCAGTCCAGTCCCTGTCTTCTCAGTCCACTCTATGTTCTCTCATTACACCCACTGTCCTCTCAGTACACTCTGTGTCCTCTCAGACCAATCCCTTTCTTTTCAGTCCACTCTATGTCTCCTCAGTCCACTCTATGTCATCTCAGTCCACTCCCTGTCTTCTCTGTCAACTCTATGTCTTCTCAGTCCACTCTATGTCATCTCAGTCCACTCTATGTCCTTTTAGTCCCCTCCCTGTATTCTCAGTCCACTGTATCTATTCTCAGTCCACTCCCTGTCTTCTCAGTACACTCTATGTCTTCTCAGTCCATTCCCTGTCTTCTCAGTCCATTCTAAGTCCTCTCGGTACAATCTCTGTTCTCTCAGTACATTCTGTGTCCTCTCAGTCCATTTCCTGTCCTCTCAGTACACTCTATGTCTTCTCAGTCCACTCCCTGTCTTCTCAGTGCATTCTATGTCCTCTCAGTACAATCTCTGTTCTCTCAGTACATTCTATGTCCTTCAGTCCACTCCCTATCCTCTCATTAAATTCCAAGTCATCTCAGTCCACTCTATATACTCTCAGTCCTCCCTATGTCCTCTCAGTCCACTCTATCTAATCTCAGTCCACTCTATGTCCGCTTAGTCCACTTGCTGTCCTCTCTGTCCACTCTCTGTTCTCTCAGCAAACTCTGTGTCCTCTCAGTCCAATCCCCGTGTTCTCAGTAGAGTCTATGTCCTCTCAGTCCACTCCCTGTCTTCTCAGTCCACTCCCTATCTTCTCAGTCCACTCTATGTCTTCTCAGTCCACTCTATGTCGTCTCAGTCCACCCTCTGTTCTGTCAGTACTCTCTGTGTCATCTCAGTCCATTCTATGTCTTCTCAGTACTCTCTGTGTCATCTAGTACACTCTGTGTTCTCTCAGTCCACTCCCTGTCTTCTCAGTCCACTCTATGTCATCTCAGTACACTCTGTGTTCTCTCAGTCCACTCCCTGTCTTCTCAGTTCACTCTATGTCCTCTCAGACCACCCTCTGTTCTCTCAATACAATCTGTGCCATCTCCGTCCACTCCCTATGTACTTAGTGCAGTCTATGTCCTCTCAGTCCACTGCCTGTCTTCTCAGTTCACTCTATGTCATCTCAGTACACTCTATATACTGAGTCCACTCCTTTTTTTCTCAGTCCACTCTACGTCGTCTCAGTCCACCCTCTGTTCTGTCAGTACACTTGTGTCATGTCATTCCACTCTATGTCTTCTCAGTCCACCCTCTGTTCTGTCAGTCAACTCTATGTTTTCTCAGTCCACTCTATGTCGTCTCTGTCCACCCTCTGTCCTGTCAGTCCACTCTATGTCCTATCAGTCCGCTCTATGTCATCTCAGTCCGCTCTATGTCATCTCAGTCCACTCTATGTCTTCTCAGTGCACACCGTGTTTCCTCAGTCCACTGTATGTCATGTCAGTCCACTCCCTGTCTTCTCAGTTCACTCCCTCTCTTATCAGTGCACTCTATGTCTTCTCAGTAATCTCTGTGTTAGCTCAGTACACTCTGTGTTCTCCCAGTCCACTCCCTGTCTTCTCAGTCCACTCTATGTCATATCAGTAGTCTCTGTGTTATCTCAGTACCCTCTGTGTTCTCTCAGTCCACTTCTCATCTTCTCAGTCCACTCTATGTCATCTCAGTAAACTCTGTTTTTTCTCAGTAGACTCCCTGTCTTGTCAGTCCACTCAGTGTCCTCTTAGTCCACTACCTGTATTCTCATTCCACTCCATGTCTTCTTAGTCCACTCCCGGTCTTCTCAGTATACTCTATATCCACCTCTGTTCTCTTAGTACACGCAGTGTCCTCTCAGTCCACTCTATGTATTCTCAGTCCACTATATGTCATCTCAGTCCAATCCCTGTCTTCTCAGTCTACCATATGTCCTCTTAGTACACTCCCTATCTTCTGAGTCCACTATATGTCCTCTCAGTCCTCTCCATCTACTCTCAGTCCACTGTATGTCATCTCAGTCCACGCTATGTCCTCTCAGTCCACTGTATGTCTTCTCAGACAACTCTATCTCCTCTCATTCCACTCTATGTCCTCTCAGTTCATCTATCACCTCTCAGTCCACTCTATCTAGTCTCAGTCCACTCTATCTCCTCTCAGTCCACTCCTTGTACTCTCAGTCCACTCCTTGTACTCTCAGTCCACTTCTAGAACTCTCAGTACACTCCTTGTACTCTCAGTCCACTCCTTGTACTCACAGTCCACTCCTTGTAGTCTCAGTCCACTCTATGTACTCTCAGTCCACTCTATCTCCCCTCAGTCCACTCTATCTCCCCTCAGCCCAGGCTATCTCCTCTCAGTCCATTCTATCTCTTTTCAGTCCACTCCATGTACTCTCAGTCCACTCTATGTCCTCTCAGTCCACTCTATCTCCTCTCAGTCCACTCTATATCCTCTCAGACCACTCTGGGTCCTCTCAGTCCACTCTATCTCCTCTCGGTCCACTCTATCTCCTCTCGGTCCACTCTTTCTCCACTCAGTCCACTCTATATCCTCCCAGTCCACTCTATCTCCTCTCAGTCCAATCTTTATCCCCTCTCAGTCCTCTCTGTCCTCTCAGTCCACTCTATCTCCTCTCAGTCCTCTCCATCTACTCTCAGTCCACTGTATGTCATCTCAGTCCACCCTATGCCCTCTCAGTCCACTGTATGTCCTCTCTGTCCACTCTAACTCCTCTCAGTCCACTCTATCTCCTATCAGTCCACTCTATCTCCTCTCAGTCCACTCCATGTCCTCTCAGTCAACTCTATGTCCTCTCAGGCCAGTCTATATCCTCTCAGTCCACTCTATCTCCTTTCAGTCCACTCTATGTTCTCTCAGTCGAATCTATGTCTTCTTAGTCCAGTGCTTCTCTCAGTCCAGAGTATCTCCTCTGCGTTCACTCTATGCATCTCAGTCCATTCTATGTCTCAGTCCACTCTATATCCTCTCTGTCCACTCTATGTCCTTTCAGTCCAGTCTATCTCGTCTCTGTCCACTCTATGGCCTCTCAGTCCATTCTACGCCTTTCAGTCTACTCTATGTCCTCTCTCTCCACTATATGTACTCTCAGTCCACTCTATCTCCTCTCGGTCCACTCCATCTCCTCTCAGTGCACTCTATGTCCTCTCAGTCCACTCTATCTCCTCTCAGTCCACTCTATGTACTCACAGTCCACTCCATGTCCTGTCAGTCTACTCTATCTCCTCTCAGTGCACTCTATGTCCACTCATTCCACTCTATGTCCACTCAGTCCACTCTATGTCCTCTCATTCCACTCTATATCCTCTCTGTCCACTCTATGTCCTCTCAGACCACTCTATGTCCTCTCGGTCCAGTCTATGTCCTCTCAGTCCAGTCCATTTACTCTCAATCCACTCTATGTCGTCTCAGTCCTCTCTATGTCCTCTCAGTCCACTCTATGTCTTCTCAGTCCACTCCATCTCCTCTCAATCCACTCTATCTCCTCTAAGTCCACTCTATGTCGTCTCAGTCCACTCTATGTCCTCTCAGTCCACTCTATGTCCCCTCAGTCCACTCCATTCCTCTCAGTCCAGTCTATGTCCTCTCAGTCCAGTCTATCTCCTCTCAGTCCACTCTATGTCCTCTCAGTCCAGTCTATGTCCTCTCAGTCCAGTATCTCCTCTCAGTCCACTCTATGTCCTCTCACTCCTCTCTATGTCCTCTCAGTACGCTCTAAGTCTTCTCAGTCCACACTACCTCCTCTCAGTTCACTCTATCTCCTCTCGGTCCACCCCATGTTCTCTCAGTCCGCTTTGTCCTCTCAGTCCAATCTTTGTCCTCTCATTACACTCTATGTCCTCTCAATACATTCATATCCTCTCAGGCCACTCTATCTCCTCTCAGTCCACTCCATGTCCTCTCAGTCCACTCCATGTTCTCTCTCTCCACTCTATGTCCTATCGGTCCACTCTATGTACTCTCAGTCCACTCTATCTCCTCTCAGTGCACTCTATGTCCTCTCGGTCCACTCTATCTCCTCTCAGTCCGTTCTATGTCCTCTCAGTCCACTCTATATCCTCTCAGTGCACTCTATGTCCTTTCAGACCAGTCTATCTCGTCTCAAACCACTCTAAGTCCTCTCAGTCCACTCTATGTTCTCTCAGTCGAAACTATTTCCTCTCAGTCCAGTCTATCTCCTCTCAGACCACTCTATCTCCTCTCCGTCCACTCTATGTCCTCTCAGTCTACTCTACGTCCACTCAGTCCACTCTATCTCCTCTCAGTCCACTCTAACTCTTCTCAGTCCACTCTATGTACTCTCAGTCCACTCTATTTCCCCTCAGTCCACTCTATCTCCTCTCAGACCACTGTATGTCCTCTCTGTCCAGTTTATGTCCTCTCCGTCCAGTCTATCTCCTCTCAGTCCACTCTATGACCTCTCAGTCCTCTCCATGTCCTCTCAGTCCACTATGTCTTCTCAGTCCACTCTCTTCTCTCAGTTCACACTATCTCCTCTCAGTCCACTCCATGTTCCCTCTGTCCACTCTTTGTCCTCTCAGTCCAGTCTATGTCCTCTCAGTCCACTCTATGTCCTCTCTGTCCACTCTATGTCCTTTAAGTCCACTCTAACTCCTCTCAGTCCACTCTATCTTCTCCCAGTCCACTCTATGTCCTCTCAGTCCACTCCATATCCCCTCAGTCCACTCTATATCCCCTCAGTCCACTCTATATACTCTCGGTCCAGTCTATCTCCTCTCAGTCCAATCTATATCCCCTCTCAGTCCTCTCTGTCCTCACAGTCCACTCTATCTCCTCTAAGTCCACTCCATTTACTCTCTGTCCACTCTATGTCATCTCAGTCCACCCTATGTCCTCTCAGTCCACTGTATGTACTATCATTCCACTCTATCTCCTCTCAGTACTCTCTATCTCCTGTCATTCCACTCTATGTCCTCTCAGTCCACTCTATCTCCCCTCAGTCCACCCTATGTCCCATCAGTCTACTCTATCTCCTCTCAGTGCACTCTATGCCCTCTCAGTCCACTCTATGTCATATCAGTCCACTCTATCTCCTCTCAAGTGCACTATTTCCTCTCAGTCCACTCTATGTCCTCTCAGTCCACTCTATCTCCTCTCAGTCCACTCTATGCCCCCTCAGTCCACTCTATGTGCTCTCAGTCCACCCTATGTCCTCTCAGTCCACTCTATGTCCTCTGAATCCACTCTGTCTCCTCTCAGTCCACTCTATCTCCTCTCAGCCCACACTATGTCCTCTCAGACCACTCTATGTCCTCTCAGACCACTCTATGTCCTCTCAGTCCAGTCCATGTCCTCCCAGTCCAGTCTATCTCCTCTCAGTCCACTCTATGTCCTCTCAGTCCTTTCTATGCTATCTCAGTCCACTCTATCTCCTCTCAGTCCACTATCTCCTCTCAGTCCACTCCATTTTCTCTCAGTCCACTCTATTTCCACTCAGTCCAATCTGTGTCCTCTCATTCCACTCTATATCCTCTCATTCCATTCATCTCCTCTCAGTCCACTCTATCTCTTCTCAGTCCACTCCATGTCCTATCTGTCCACTCCATGTCCTCTCAGTCCACTCTATGTCCTCTCAGTCCACTCTATTTCCTCTTAGTCCACTGTAGCTACTCTCAGTCCACTCTATGTACTCTCAGTCGAATCTATGTCCTCTCAGTCCAGTTTATCTCCTCTCAGACCAGTCTATCTCCTCTGCGTCCACTCCATGTCCTCTCAGTCCATTCTATGTCCTCTCAGTCCACTCTATCTCCTCTCAGTCCACTCTGTCCTTTCAGTCCAGTCTATCTCGTCTCAGCCCACTCTATGTCCTCTCTGTCCACTCTATGTCCTCTCAGTCCACTTCATATCCTCTCAGTCCAATCTATATCCCCTCAGTCCACTCTATATCCTCTCAGTCCACTCTATGCACGCTCAATCCACTCTATGTGCTCTCAGTCCACTCTATGTCCTCTCGATCCACTCTATCTCCTCTCAGTCCTCTCTATCTCCTCTCAGTCCACTCTAAGTTCTCTCAGTCGAAACTATTTCCTCTCAGTCCAGTCTATCTCCTCTCAGACCACTCTACCTCCTCTCCGTCCACTCTATGTCCTCTCAATCTACTCTACGTCCACTCAGTCCACTCTATCTCCTCTCAGTCCACTCTATGTCCTCTCAGTCCACTCTATTTCCCCTCAGTCCACTCTATCTCCTCTCAGACCACTCTATGTCCTCTCTGTCCAGTTAATGTCGTCTCCGTCCAGTCTATCTCCTCTCAGTCCACTCTATGTCCTCTCAGTCCTCTCCATGTCCTCTCAGTCCACTCTATGTCTTCTCAGTCCACTCTCTCCTCTCAGTTCACACTATCTCCTCTCAGTCCACTCCATGTTCCCTCTGTCCACTCTTTGTCCTCTCAGTCCAATCTATGTCCTCTCACACCACTCTATCTCCCTTCACTCCATTCTATCTCCTCTCAGTCCACTCTACGTGCTCTCAGTCCACTCTATGTCCTGTCAATCCAGCCTATCTCCTCTCAGTCCACTCTATGTCCTCTCAGTCCACTATATGTCCTTTCAGTCCACTCTATCTCCTCTCAGTCCACACTATCTCCTCCCAGTCAACTCTATCTCTTCCCAGTCCACTCTATCTCCTCCCAGTCCACTCTATGTCCTCTCAGTCCACTTCATATCCTCTCAGTCCACTCTATATCCCCTCAGTCCACTCTATATCCTCTCAGTCCAGTCTATCTCCTCTCAGTCCAATCTATATCCCCTCTCAGTCCTCTCTGTCCTCACAGTCCACTCTATCTCCTCTCAGTCCACTCCATCTACTCTCAGTCCACTCTATGTCATCTCAGTCCACCCTATGTCCTCTCAGTCCTCTCTATCTCCTCTCATTCCACTCTATGTCCTCTCAGTCCACTCTATCTCCCCTCAGTCTACTCTATCCCCTCTCAGTCCACTCTATGTCCTCTCAGTCTACTCTATCTCCTCTCAGTGCACTCTATGCCCTCTCAGTCCACTCTATGTCCTCTCAGTCCACTCTATCTCCTCTCAGTCCACTATTTTCTCTCAGTCCACTCTATGTCCTCTTAGTCCTCTCTATCTTCTCTCAGTCCACTCTATGCCTCCTCAGTCCACTCTATGCCCTCTCAGTCCACTCTATGCCCTCTCAGTCCACTCTATGTCCTCTCGATCCACTGTATCTCCTCTCAGTCCACTCTATCTCCTCTCAGTCCACACTATGTCCTCTCAGACCACTCTATGTCCTCTCAAACCACTCTATGTCCTCTCAGTCCAGTCCATGTCCTCTCAGTCCTTTCTATATCCCCTCAGTCCACTCTATGTCCTCTCAATGCTATCTCAGTCCACTATATCCCCTCAGTCCACTCCATTTTCTCTCAGTCCACTCTATGTCCTCTCAGTCCAATCTGTGTCCTCTCATTCCACTCTATATCCTCTCATTCCATTCATCTCCTCTCAGTCCACTCTATCTCTTCTCAGTCCACTCCATGTTCTCTCTGTCCACTCCATGTCCTCTCAGTCCACTCTATTTCCTCTCAGTCCACTCTATCTACTCTCAGTCCACTCTATGTTCTCTCAGTCGAATCTATGTCCTCTCAGTCCAGTTTATCTCCTCTCAGACCAGTCTATCTGCTCTGCGTCCACTCTATGTCCTCTCAGTCCATTCTATGTCCTCTCAGTCCACTCTATATCCTCTCAGTCCACTCTATGTCCTTTCAGTCCAGTCTATCTCGTCTCAGTCCTATGTCCTCTCAGTCCACTCTATGACCTCTCAGTCCACTCTATCTCCTCTCAGTCCACTCTATGTCTTTTCAGTCCACTCTATGTCCTCTCAGTCCACTCCATATCCTCTGAGTCCACTCTATCTCCTCTCAGTCCTCTCTATGTCCTCTCAGTCGAATGTATGTCCTCTCAGTCCAGTCTATCTATTCTCAGTCCACTCTATGTCCTCTCAGGCTTCTCTATGTCATCTCAGTCCACTCTATGTCATCTCAGTCCACTCTATGTCCTCTCAGTCCAGTCCATGTTCTCTCAGTCTACTCTATCTTCTCTCAGTGCACTCTATGTCCTCTCAGTCAACTCTATGTCATCTCAGTCCACTCTATGTCCTCTCAGTCCACTCTATCTCCTCTCCGTCCACTCTAAGTCCTCTCAATCGAATCTATGTCCTCTCAGTCCAGTCTATTCTCAGTCCAGTCTATCTCATCTGAGTCCACTCTATGTCCTCTCAGTCCACTCTATCTCCTCTCAGTACACTCTATGTCATCTGAGTCCACTCCCTGTCTTCTCAGTCTACTCTATGTCCTCTCAGTCCACTCTATTTCCTCTCAGTCCACTCTATGTCCTCTCAGTCCAGTCTATGTTCTCTCAGTCTACTTTATCTTCTCTCAGTGCACTCTATGTCCTCTCAGTCAACTCTATGTCATCTCAATCCACTCTATGTCCTCTCAGTCCACTCTATCTCCTCTCCGTCCACTCTGTGTCCTCTCAGTCGAATCTATGTCCTCTCAGTCCAGTCTATCTGTTCTCAGTCCAGTCTAGCTCATGAGTCCACTCTATGCCCTCTCAGTCCACTCTATATCCTCTCAGTCCACTGTATCTCCTCTCAGTCCAGTCTCTCCTCTCAGTCCACTCTATCTCCTGTCAGTCTACTCTATCTCCTCTCAGTCTATCCTATGTCCTCTCAGTCTACTCTATCTCATCTCAGTCCACTCTATCTCCTCTGAGTCCACTCTATGTCCTCACAGTCCAGTCTATCTCCTCTCAGTCCACTCTATGTCCTCTCAGTCCACTCTATTTCCTCTCAGTCCACTCCATATCCTCTCAGTCCACTCTATGTCTCAGTCTACTCTATGTCCTCTCAGTCCACTCTATCTCCTCTCAGTTCTCTCTATCTCCTCTCAGGCCACTCTATATCCCCTCAGTCCACTCTATATCCTCTCAGTCCAGTCTATCTCCTCTCAGTCCAGCCTATCTCCTCTCAGTCCAATCAATGTCCTCTCAGTCCTCTGAGTGCCCTCTCAGTCTACTCTATATCCTCTATGTCCACTCTATGTCCTCTCAGTCCACTCTGTATGCTCTCAGTGTAATCTCTGCTCTATCACTACACTCTCTTTCCTACTATTGCATTTTTTTGATTGCTCAGTCCGCTCATTGTCCTCTCAGTCCACTCTGTGTGCTATCAGTCCAATCTTTGTCCTGTCACTACACTCTCTGTCCTATCAGTTCAGTCTTTTTCCTCTCAGTCTTATGTCTGTGCTGTAACTATACTGTCCGTCCCGTTGCTTACGAGATTATACAAGCTGGCGCATAGAGCTTGAAAAACGAGTCTGATTTGGTTCCCTCGTAATGCCAATTCCGCCGCTCGGAGCGCTGTTCTGCCCTATATATTCATAGCAGAACACTTAAAAGACATTGACATTTGGGACATTTAAAGGACTCACCATTGCTTATTAAATGCTTCGTACAATATTTTATGGACAATAGACGTAATTTACAAACTTCTACTCCTCAATTATATTACAATAAAAGGCTGTCATTCTTGATATTAAAACATATTACATATAAACTGAGGGACTGTCTGCTCTGTACTTCAGTTCATACACCAAACATTTCCGGAAATAAATTAACTTGACATCTTACATATACGCACTATAGCCCACCCTTTTCACCTAATATTATTAATATTGTTATTAAATAAGATATTGCAACTAATTAAGGTACTGCATTATCTTTAATTTCCTTGAATTCATAATTACGCATTTGCAAGAAGGCCTAACTTTTCTCTCTCTTTTTAAAAAAAAATACGGACGTCACAATAACTGAGAAGTATAATTATTGCGCGATTTTTTCTTGCAGTGGTGAAAACATTTCTATAGGCCTACTGATTAATCTATTGAGCATAGTAATAGTAAACGCTGTAGTATTTTAGTGCGTGTACGCTTACTTAGCTCTTGTAAAACGAAATTTTCACTTTCACTTTCAACGGAACACTCACTTATATTCAGTTCTTGTATCTTGCAGTAAATTATCCATTTGTGATCATCTTTCCAATATAACCTCCCATTGAAACGACCACTTAAAATCATGAGCTAGAATTTATTATTTTAAAAACATTTCCACGTACATACTGTTATAATTGTTATGAACCACAATACAAAAGACAACACTGTGAAATTGGATTAATTTACCAAGATCAACATCAATACCGGTAGTATAAAATCACATATAGGCCTAGGCTATATTATTTCATTACTTTATGGTATTAATTAGAAAAATTAATTTTGAAGAATTTACAAATATGCTGAAATAATTTATGACACCACTTATAGAAATGTAAAAATATGTATGTACATTTTGAAACAATGGGTATAGCACCACTTGAAAATGTTGAGCATTTTAACAGTAACTTGTAAATTGTTCCATCACGTTGTCTATAGTGTTCATTTATTGTAGCACTTTTAGAACGAACGTGGTTCACATACATAAGAAGAAATGACGGTGGAATGAGTCGAACACATACAGTTTTCTTTAATTTTTAGCAAATGATGAAGTTGAATAGCCTATATATTGTTACTTCATATCCTAACATAAGTAGAGTTGCCACCATAGATGTAACACCTGAAATGAATATAAAATAAATTAATGTATTGATAATGATACAAGAATAAAAAGAAATTAGGCTAGACATAACCTCACAAAATTACAAACACATGCTAAAACAAAAACAAAAAAAAACTTTACGTATCCGTATATAATAAAACTAGATATTCCAGATAAAATTTGTTTCACACGATAACCACCTCAGCCTATTTCGGCAGCAGCCATTATTAGTTACAGTTTGAGGTGCATTACCCAATCTCATACTAACCTTGTTAAGTTCTCTAACCTAATTCACTGAAAATTACGTAACAATACACAGGTCTAAAATACAGACAAATACACATTAATTACCTAATAAGTACAGCATGAAGATAATTCATTACTTTTGTGGGTATTTTATAAAAGAGAAAGGGAAAACAGTAACAACATTATCTTCAATGTTTACATCACGTCGTTCACATTTTCATTAGGCCTATATCAGTAATGCTTGGTAAGTGAAACAATGCATGAAATTATTTTACATTTCGGGTCACATCATTCGAGAGTCGGAAAATGCAATTCGCCACTTTTAACATAGCATTGCTTGTTATATGAGAGAACTTTGACATTTACCTTTAGCCTATTTATTTTGAGTAGTAATGTCTTTGAAACATTGTGCCATATTTTCATTACTATTAAAATTTTCCTGAATAGCATGAATAGTCTAGTCCAGCGTTTCTCAAACTTTCTTGAAGTGGGGACCACTTTTTAAAGTGAGAACAGTTCCGCGGACCACCTTACTCTTGTTCCCTTCGTAACCTATAAAGATACGACCTGTTGGTACCGAGTTCTTCACATAGCAAAACACAGACAATTTTCGAATATAACTTAGCTGAACAAACTTCAAATAACACTGTAATATGCTTGGCATATTTATAATATTCGTACTCAATCAGTAATGCACAATTAATCGAACTATTTTCACGATACACAATGCTTTGTAATGGTACTATTCATCATTTCATAGGGCAGAGAGGCGAACCTAGCGGCAGAAATTGTCATGACTCACAGAGACCTACTCTCGATCGTGCTATGCGCCAGCTTGTGTAATCCCGTAAGCAACGGTCCGTCCTACCAGTCCATTGTCTGTCCTCGTAGTTCACTCTATGACCTCAGTGCATTACCTTTCCTGTCATATGTTCTAGTATTACGATTATTTGTATATCTGTGGTACTTATACATGTTCCACTGAATTACATTTATACGGGGATCGAACCCGGGTAATAATTTGTTTGGTAAACAGTTTCTTTGCCGTACGGTTTTCCTAAGCTGGAAGGATCGTGTCAATGCGACTCTGGTGTTGTCTGTAAACTACGTCCATGATTTCATACAGTTACAACATATTGGCTATGACAATACATGATAGCAGCTCTTCTCTCATCGCTAAAGAGTGTAGTGTTGGCTGCCATGCATACATGCTTAATTTGATTTACGTAGTAACCTTGCGCGCGTCCTCCATGACACTTCGCCTCGGCAACCTAAAGGTGGATTTAACCCACGTTTTATAACCAGACACATGTACACATCAAACACGTGTATGTACAAAAAACCAAAACATACTCCATTTTGGGAAACAGGAACATAATAGGCCAACATAAATAATAATATACTAAAATAATATTCATAGATTTCATAGAACTATATAGGAATAAAATAATATTTATTCCAAGTATTGTAATATCTCTGCGTTGGACTAAAACGTTATAGGTAATAATTTTGTTTTATAAATATTGTGTACTATGGCTCAAACAGTAGTTGTAGACTATGAGAAATTTTAGAGACAAACACCAGTGAACCAATGGAAACATCTAACAATCAAAATAGCGCGGTATCATGGATAAATATATAATAGCATGCGAAACTCACGGCCGACTTGATGTGCTCGCTTCGCTTCTCCTTTACCGGCCTTGACAATTCATTTTGATCCCTGTGTTGTAAATACCGGTAAGGATCTCACTGGCAGTGCATGACATGTCCGCGCATGCGCAGCATGAGGAGTTAATCTCACAACCTGGGGCCTGTTTCACAATGTTTACAAGCTTTGTAATTTGTAAACTTTGCTTGTAGATTGTAAACTTCTGTTTCACAATATTTGTTTGTAATGTTGAACTTTAGAAAGGAAATAAAATCTTTACAAATTATATTTTGCTCACTTTACAAGCATTCTGTTTCACAATGAAGGGTAATTTTACAAACGTGTAAACTTTACTTGTAAAGTTAGCACATTTTTCTACAATAGCTCTGAGATGTGTAAAGTTTGATATTGCAACAAATTCTGAATAAATACAATAAAGATATATTTATTAAATTAATATTTGAGTAACTGGGTAATATTAAGAATTAAACTAGAGCAGTTTTGATGTTATTAAGTAGTTCTAATGACTCAAACGAAGATATTGAATTTAGGCCTAATCAAACAAAGACGTATACGTAAAATTTTCCGGCCAAGAATTAATAATACGTTCCTATCATTGTATGAATTTAATGAAAGGTTTCGAATGAGTCCCGCGCTATACTTCAGAATACCGCATGAGTATTTATATACGAAGACTGTATTTAATAAATAATCGCACTTAAAAAAAAAAAGAAGTTCCCTGCACCAAAAATAAATTAATTCAATAATACAATAACGACACTGAAGTCGTTTCGAGTCCCGTTTCGCTGGAATATCTCCTCCAAGATATGGGACATCACATCCAACATGGAAAAGTGGTGCCCTAACCTCAAAGCGAGAACTGTATTGTTTTGCATTGGTTTAATATACTAGCTGTCAGTCCTGTCAGTTCCGTGCGTTAGTAGATAAGCACGGAATTTCTAAGTTATATGTGCAAAAGTGCCCATAGGGTAATTGATGTTGTTAAAAGAGTTAAATTCTAGATAGGTTTTTCATAATAAATACAATAAATAAGTACTTATTAAATTGATTTTTGAGTTAAGTGGATAATATTAAGAATTAAACTATAGCAGTTTTGATGTTATTAAGGAGTTCTAATGACTCAGACGAAGATATTGAATTTAGGCCTAATCAAACGAAGACGTATACGTAAAATTCTCCGGGCAAGAATTAATAACACGTTCGTATCATTGTATAAATTTAATGAAAGGATTCGAATGAGTCCCGCGCTATACTTCAGAATACAGCGTAAGTATTTATATACGAATATTGTATTTAATAAATACTCGAACTTAATAAAGAAGTTCCCTGCAACAAAAATAAATAATTCAATAATGCAATAGCGACACTACTTACGCGATATTCTGAAGTCGTTTCGAGTCCCGTTTCGCTGGAATCTCTCCTACCTACAAGATATGGGACATCATATCCAACATCCAAAATAGAAAAGTGATGCCCTAACCTCAAAGCGAGAACTGTATTGTTTTTGCATTGGATGCATACTAGCTGTCAGTTCCGTGGGTTAGCAAAGAAACACAGAATTTCTAAGATATCGTGTGCAAAAGTGCGCACAGGGTAGTTGATGTTGTTAAAAGAGTTAAATTCGGGGCAGGTTTTTGATCACCAAAATGTTATTTACTATAGCACAGAATTTTTATGCTGCTGATGGGATCACTAATGTTTGAGAGGTTAGGAATGCAACATTAATAAATACTAATGGATCAACACAAACAATTAACCTGATTTTGTGTTAAGACATCGTAATTATTTTATCAATTGCATATTTGTACGTGGACCAAATCTGTTATTTACTTATTTAACTGAATTTTATGCTAACTTAGGTCATTTAAGTAATAGACGTATTGGTATACTCGACCAATCACATCACATGAAACTCCATTGTCGCCAATATATAAAAATGTAAGTACTTTTAATTTTTTAATAAATACATTATATTTTCTCTTGGTGAAATATGAATCAGCAAGCTTAGAATAATCTATTTTAGTACAAAATATGAACATATGTATCGACAGTAGTAAAAATACAGCGATTTTAGTTCTGCTCCTTAGCGAGGTTAGTAAACTGTCGTTGGCGATATTGTGTAACCAATAATGCGTATTTGTAAATTTCTTTAGCTGATTTTGTAAAGTTCGTCAGACTTTACAAACTAATAAAATAGCATTGTGAAACACAATTTACAAGCATTTGTAATCATTTACTTGTTATTTGTAAATTGTTAATTTGTAATTTGTAAGGATTGTGAAACGGGCCCCTGCTCTTGGTAATTTCCAAAGACGTTGTAGTAATTTCAGAGTACTTGATGATCCTGACTCGAGCTCTCGTTAATTTTTTCTGTTTTTACACTTTTAGGTCCGGTTGCAGAAACACCGATCAAAATATGATTGGCAATTAAGAAGGGTTTGATTGGCCATCAGTTCTATTTCTGTTGCAGAAAGAACAATCAGTGTTTGATCGGAGATCAGTCTTCCATCAGATTTGATCAACAGATTTTTGCTGGTTAAGTCACTGATCATCGATCAAGTAGGCTATTTATGTTGTTCTGTTTATAATGCAGTTACTGTAATGTATATAGTAAATAGTTACATCGTAACAATATTGTTTTCGACATAATGGATTCTTCTGATGAAGAAATTTTAGAATGAAAAAAATATTATTAAGAAGAAGGCGTTTCCGTGATAGACATGAATTATTTTTATGTATAATAACAGAGAATTTGAGCAAAGATTTTGGTTAAGTAAGGATTCGTGTGTTTTGTTACTTTCAAAAATTGAAACAAATATATGCAGACAGACAAATCGAAACCTTCCACTTTCTCCAATGAACCAAGTTCTAATAATGCTGATATTTTATGCTGTTGGAATTTTTCAGGCGGTCTCATAAATCCCCAAACTTCAAACAGGGAACGATTTGAAATCCAGAGAGAATTTTCAGCCATGTCAGGATTTTCAAGAGTAGCCTAATATTGGTTGTATAGACTGCTCACATCCCCGTCCAATCCCCTGGTTGAAATGATGCCGAACTTTATCGAAGTAGAAAAGGTTTCTTTTCTGTGAATATACAGGCAATGTGTAGTCTACACCATCACTGCAATTCTGGAATGTTGTAGCCCGTTGGCAGGGTTCTACACATGACAACACAATACTGTATTTTTAATGAGTGGGTTACGAGCTCCATTTGTAAACAGAGAGATGGGAAATGGAATTATTTTGGGTTATGGAGGCTATGCATATTCCAATTTCTTGTCGACTCTCCTAGCAAATCCCACAACAGAAGCCCCCTCACGTTTTTTGTTGTTTTTTTTTGTTTGTTTGTTTTTTTTTTGTTTAATTGTATAGTAAGTGTGTTTCTGAAGGTCTGACACGTATGCAGAGAAAAATTCTGGCCATTTTTGAAAACCTAAATTTACAAAATTTCATAGATCTACCTAGAATAGTTTAGAAAATTGAAATTTCACATCAGTCTAACCTAATAGGGTTTCTAGTTTCTACGGTCTTTGTATTTTCCAATCGAGCCAAACATTACAATCTTGTCTCAAGAATGAATTCAGAACTTCACAAATATATTGTCATTCTTGCAAATAGGATTAAATTAAAAAATGCTTGATTTGAAAGGGAGAAGATGGTAAAAATTTGACACTGATCCTAATTGGTACGTGATTTTCATTTGTTTTATGTAGAAATATCATTGCTGAAACAACTTAAATTCTAGATTAGTTTTATAAAAATATTTTGGGGCCCAAATTTTGAAAAAATAAATATCAAAATACATTCATTCATTAATCTCACAATGTATTGCTCGCTTAGGTAGCGGATCGTTCCTTTTTATATTTATAGTCACTGCTTTCCTTTTTCCTTATTTCTTTCACCTTGTCACAAAGAAAACAAATGTGCGCTTTTTTCAGTTCTCTGTGAACAGTTCTGAACACAGCAGCACTGCATTTTTTCGCATTTAAATTACATTCTTTCCCTATACAACTGTATACTGCATAGAGCGCGCTGGACTAACAATGGCGGATTTGTCGGCATTTGCCGGCTCAAACGATTGAGGTACTCTGGATATCCACGGACACTGATTCGTACACGACACCAGCGCCAATTGTGTCTAGATATATAACTACAACGTCTTTGGTAGAAACCTAGATCATAGAAGTACTTCTATGATCTAGGGCAGAACCAGAGTCTAGTATATACCATAGACAGCTGTGGGGCTGCAGGGTTCCGAGTCCTCGAGGCTTGAACCAGAGCATCGAAAATAATTGTAGTATCTGCCACTAGATGTCCGAAGATAATTTTGCTATAAATAAATTAATTAACTCGCTTACTAAGTGCCACAACTATGATCTAGGATGCCACCCTGGCTGATATAATATACGTATACCTACAGAATGATATAGCTACTATTTATAGATACATTCATATGCAATATTACCACAGTCTAGTGTGATACTACTGTGCACAAATGTTAGTCATTCAATAGGTCAACATAATGGAGAGAACGCTCTCTGGTCAAGATTATATGTATGGTCAAGACACTCCAGGAATAACCTAATTCCGGGAATTTAGCGGCAGTTGCGCAGATGTGAGCGTTAGCTTATACTAGGGCGTGAGGGACAGTCATGTGATGATGTGACATGAATTGCATCATACTGTTCATATTTGTGTGCTAATGAAGGTGTCGATAACCATATTGGAATAGTAATTATTTTCTCCGCAGTTTAGTTCCATTGATAAGTTCTCAAGTTAACAATCGTAGTTCTAAATAATTGAGAGTAAATAGTTTTATTCTGAGCATGTACTGTATCCTTCAGTAGGCGACCTAATAACTTTGCAAGGGTGAGTAATATCAAGAACTAACTTCGGCTAAGTTATCACTAGCTTCTCGTTCATTAACCATTTTTCCAGAAAAACAACACCAGAGGAGGCATAATTTTCTTTTGCTTCAATAGTGGGTTGAATTTCATGACTACAGAGTCATTCCATGTCAAATCAACACACTGATTCTGACGGTAATACTGTATAACGTCTTTGACTTCGACTGTGTTCTGGGATTTTGATGAAACTTGCTACATTAATTGACCTTTCATAGTTATGAATAGATTGGCCAATCTTCGATATCGCCCCGCACCACATACGAGACTGACGTCTGATTTAAGTTTATTTATGGATTAGATGGGTTATATGAAGGGATAACTCTTAAGCAGTCTCTCTTAACTTTTTACAGTAACATTTTTTTTTATTTCATTCCAAAGACTGTACAATGCAGCATAGGAAAATGTCACGTAAAAAAACATTTAAATACTAGTGTTAAAAATAGATTTACAAGTAGGCAAGAAGATACGAGTACATAAGTAACATACAAGGAAATAATCACATTTTATAATACATTATTATAGACAATTCTCCTTAAAAGGTACACAGCTACATAGAGTTAAAATACTCTCCAATATTATATAATACGTCTATTAATTTATTTTTAATTTCTTTCTTAAAAAACAAGCTTAAATTTCTAATATTCTGGTAAAACATTATATAACTTTTTACAAATATCTACAAAGCTGCTATTAGTACGGTAGTAGTGTAGTTACGTTGTCCTGTTCTTTAATCATATTTATGCCTAGTTGAATAGTTATGCACTGAGCTATTTGTAATAAAGTATTAATATTTGATTGTACATACCGGTACATTAAACAACTTAAAATATACAAAGATGGTATAGTGAGGATCACGTAAGTTCAGTTCCCAAACAGCAAATATTTCCGCCTTGTCAGTGTTGCCAACTGTTACCAGATATCACCACATGTAGTAAAATCACGATCCTATGTACTGAATGACTTCTTTACTCACAGTACTTTACCTTAATGTTGGAAGGTTATTCTAAATAGTTTCAATAATAATGAGAATAATAATAATAATGAGAAATGTATTGCTATGTTCTATTCTTTTATTCCTTTACATTATTATTAGTATTAGCATTAATAGGTTACTATACGTAAATATACAACAAAGTATAGTATATAATATTCAAGAATCAAATCTGTTCCAAGACCAATTAAATTATTGTCACTTCACTTCAAAGATTCCAGCGTACATATACTGTACTTCCTAAAGGTAGATAAATTAATAACCAATTGACTTTTGGTTGGAATTCGAATGAACTTCTGATTATCTTTTGAAATTAGTAAGGAAATGGATAATAGGGCCTACAAATAGGCTAAAACTGAAATAATAATAAATCAACTTACAAAAATAATTTTGGTCCTAAAAGCCAAAAGTAATTTCACTTCTAGATACCTTTTTAAAGATTTCATTTGTTTGTAAATTGCTTAATAATGCTACACTTACACTTATTATTTCTGCAACTCCACGTCTGTCATTGAAAAAATGTATGATACATAACTGTGAAGTCTCTTTTTGGCTCTTGTGTCCTAAATTTAAATAAGAAAAAACAAATGATTCAAGAAATGTGAGCTGGTGAAAATTAAATACTCAATTAATAAAACAATTACTACCAAAAGAGTATTTTATTAATTCTATACAAAAGATGGATTACACAGAACAGATGGCCAGAAATCATTGATTTATACACAACATACAGCATGAAACGATCATCAAAAAATGCTTTTTGTACACAATAACATCTTTCAAACGAAGTGAAATAGCCAGTAAGTTCAATAAATATTATGCTAATAAGTAATAACTATAATTAATAATTATCTACAAGTTGTAAAAGGGAATAAAATAGTATATTGTTGAAATTAGGGGGTTATGGTTTATTACGTGTATTTATAATTTTAATTACTTTTTCTACATTTAATTATATTTTAATTTCTATTAGATTAGTTGGTGGTGTGGTTGTTAGTTTTATCTGTGTACGTCAGACTATTAAGGAAAAACTGAAAGAAATATTAAATCTACAATCTACTTTATATAACAATATTTAATCAAGAACTGAATATTACTATTAATTTAATAACATAAGACCCAAAACATCTCCAAGTCCAGACAATACACATGCTGATTTTCTTAAACATGTTGGCAAACAAGCAAACTCACTACTTTTATCTTGTAATCTCATCTGAAATACAATATCTGTCTGGAGAAAATCTATCATAACATCAATTTTGAAAAGCAATTATTCAACTAATATCTTTTCGAGTTATCCACAGATACCACTTACTAGTATGATAGCCAAAATTATGGAAGAGATGATTTTATAGATTGAATTGGTTCCTGGAATCTAGTAACTAACTTTCATCTTATTGAGTTGACTTTAGAGAATTGCATTCAACAAATGGACAGATTTTAAATTTTAGTCAAGATATTAAAGATATTTTAAACAGAAAACAAAACACCTTAACAATTTCAATTTATTTTCAAGGATCATATGGCTCTGTAGATATAAATCACTTAAGAAATTGCAAACTTAGGGTGTCCATGATAAAGTGTTACACTGGGCCTGTGACTTGATTATTTGATTCATTGTCACAAATATGTAAATAGAGACAGATTCATCTGGGCTTCCCACATTGTTGTTTTCAGGAATACATTTTCCAATATTAATGTCGATGGTCTAACTAAAGAAATAGATCTTATGATAATCTCATCATTTGCAGATAATATGGTTCTCTAGAACAAAAAATCACAGCTTTTTAAACATTCTGGTTATTGTATTGTGTTTGTGTTTAGTGAAAGATTTTAGATAAGGGCGCAAATAGCCATAGTAGCTGACGCGCCCTTTTTAAACGCCACTAACTAACTAACTAACTTCAAACACTGACTAATTTTGATAGTGAAAATTTAGATACACTTTTAAGCTTACAAAATCTCCAGTATCGACTTCATAAATCTGAGAAGGCTGTCATACTATCAGATTCAAAATCAGATATTCTTGCTGCAGTATTGGACGTAACAGCATGAAATCTCAATATTTTACAGTGTTTTAATATTTTAAGCAAAATGGTCGAATTACATCGACGACTGATACTTCCGTGGATCCATGAACTTTATGGAGTGGGAGGTAATGAGGTAGCTGAAAGGTAGCAAAATTACTGTAAGGTTATCTATACCTGCATCTTACCACACTGTTAAAAGAATAACAAGATCAGAACATGACAATGTGGTAACAAAAATCGGAATGATTCTAAAGCAAATGAAAAAATTGCAATAGGCCATCCGGCATCCACTCCACGATGGAGGAAAATCCTCAGAAGAAACCAACTAATCAGACCAAATGGGGGATCCAAACTACCCTCGAGTGCAGCTCTGAATTTGCAGGCCAACGAGTCTACCGACTAAGCTACATTGGTGGCTCCACTAAAAATATGAAGTACATGGCACTCAGATTATTAAATTGACAAACCTAAACAATTATTCATCAGTTAAGCTATAAAATATAATACATAGCAAGCAAGTTAATTCAATTTAAAAGTACAAACAATTCAATCAGTTGAAATATACAGAAATTGATAATAAATATCATGCAAATTACTTCACATTACAAGCATAAACAATTCATCACTTGTGGTATACAGCCTACTATTTAATTTACAGCACATACAATTCATCAGTTAAGCTATAGGCCTACAGTCTACTATTCAATTTACAGCATATATAATTCATCAATTAAGCGAAACAAAAATATAGTACAATACATAGTAAAAATAATATACCTAATTTAATAACTGAACTTCTATGAAAATCTACAGTGGCAGTACTCATATTATCACAGGCCATGATTGTCTCAAATATTTACAAAGAACTGATATTTCAGAATCTCCCCATGCCATTTCTGAAATCTCAATGAAGATATGGATCATTGTCTTGACTGTTTAACTTTACACAGCTTTCAATCATCTGGTTAAATATTGGAGTGCAAGATAACAAATGACATCAACTGCTGAACACTTGGTATCAATCAACCAACAACTTCATTACATTAAAGGGGAAAAAAAACTGAAAGAATTAATTGTATATAGACACAACACATAAGACAAGGCCGCTTCAGAACAGTAATTGGCAAGGCTCTGTTGTTTTAGGATTCTTATGTAGATTCAATTTCACCTGAAAGAAAAAAGTAGCATCTATAAGTATGCCTAATTATGAGAAATAAGAGAAACGGTTGCAATAGTAGTAGTAGTAGTAGTAGTAGTAGTAGTAGTAGTAGTAGTAGTAGTAGTAGTAGTAGTAATAGTAGTAGTAGTAGTGATACTAATGATAATAATGATGATAATAATAATAATAATAATAATAATAATAATAATAATAATAATAATAATAATAATAATGACTGTAAAGTATGGAAATTAATATTGCAATGTAATATCAAAAGGTGATTTCACACCATCAACTCTTATCATTTAGTACAACAAATCTATTATATTCAGTTGCAATCACCAGTAGCTGTTCTTTCCTCCATTTTGTTGTTGGCTGATTTTTCACAAGTCTGCTATGATATGCAGCACTATCCATGACAATAACGCATTGCCCTAATGTTCTCAGGTTAACAACTGTGTTTGCACCCACTTCTCAACTACAGGGCTATTCATAGCACTATGGTAGTCCTGACTTTTCTTTCAATTGCATGAAAAAATTAAATCAGCACCTGCAATAAAAATTATACCTGGGCATATAATTACGTCACATGAATTCACAGCATTTAAATAAAGAAAATAAAACATAACATAACATAACATGACATGACATGAGATCCTCTTTGGTGAAAGGCTTTCCCACGTTTTTATTTAGTCACCAATTTTTATATTTTTGTACCCTGATTTAAAAAATTACTCTTGCCAAATTTATGTAAAATATAAATCAATATAACTTACCGAGTATAAATCCACCTTTCGTTCTGGCATCTAATCTTCCACCCTCATTTGTTGGTCTACGAATAACACCATTCATGTCACTGGAAACTTCACCTGGTTTATTTCATGAATAAGTGGGTGATCCTACTTAAAAAAACAGAGAGAGAAAAGCAATTCACATTGACACTCTAAGAGACACAAAAATTTTAAAGACAGGAAAACCGTTCAAGAATTTTATAACTAGCCTCTAGTTATAATATGAAACTATTAATTGCAAAACATGTTGTTCCCACCTGAATTCATTACTAGTAGCCTATATTAATTGCAATTTCATATTCCACATAAGTGTTAACCTATTTGTTAGTAAAAAATTCAATCACTCAATGTCTCACAATACATTGAAATTTACCGTTCATAAAAATCCAAGTCTCATCCAAGAATACTACGGGTTTAGGGTTCTCACGCTCCACATTTCTTATTTATTCTCTTAAAAACGAATAACATCACTTTCTCGTACATGTGTATAAGGATCCCCTTTGCTCCATAGAAATTTCATCTCTTTCAAAATTTTTTTTCACCGATGATAAGGATACTCTAAATAAATATGTTTCATAATCATCATTCATATGTTCCAGAACTTTTGCTGCTGTTAGTACTTCCCCTGTAACAGTAAATGAAAATTATGCCATATTTTTATACATAGGCCTATGACTAATATCAGAATTACATTGCATAAATCAACACAATAATTCCTATAACTTCCCTACCTTTATGTAACTTGTCATAAATAAATCTCGCAATTGCATCTTTCGTAAAATCATCAGCATCAGTCACTGGATGTTTACGTAGTCTATGTTTTCCTGGTGTCACAAGTGGGGTCCCCTTCTGTGAATTTATCACTTTCGTGGCTGTAGTAAAACCAAACTGTAATAACAAACAATAACATAACACTTCTAAAAATTGTTATATCATAAAATTCATGCATAATACCAACATTTACAGCTATATGAATAGAAAATGATCAACATGTTAGGTTGGATCTACGATAGGTTTAAATAGGCTAATATTTAGGTAATTCTCCAGAAAAGCTACATCAAAGAAGGCATAATTTTATTTTGTTTAATTGATTTCTGTGATATTTACATAGTGATGAACACGTGGTTTTAGTGCACAGTCACAAATACTTTCAGCACAAAAATCCTTTGACACTTACCTGTATATTCTAATGCATTGTTGTAGCCCCTCCCTCAAACGTGTTACTAATTACCAATATAACATGCGAGAGGTCCAGGACGAAGAGAAATGGTTAGTTTCCCAGTAGTGCGTCCTCGTCCTCTCGAGTGTTATATCTTAACAAGTACGTTGGGTGGGGTAGCTTTTCTGAAGAAACACCATATTTAATATTACTTAGACCAGTCATGAATAAATTATTCAGCCAGAGTCAACGTTCCTATGCTTTATAGAGTATGTTATATAGTTATTATATAAAATTGAATTATTTTTAAGCATCATAACAGGCCAACATTCATGTAATATTTGTTGCAATATCAAGTTAATAATTACAATATGACTTGTATTTTCTTCGGCCGATGTGACATGTAAATTGTGATCTGAACGGTTAATTTAATACCAAAAGAGAAAACTGGAAATTTACTTTCGTGCTGTTTGATTACTTGTTCGTCTAATTTGTAAATGTATTTAAGATATCACCTACTGCAGTATTACAGTATCTTAAATGTATTTAGTTTGGCAATATGAAAATCACTGACTTCATTAAACATGTAGGCCTAACCTAAAAATTTGTTTTGTTTGACCACAATCATGAAATTATTAGTGCAAACTCCTAAAACTGAATACCACTTTGAAATGTATGCTTAAGAATACTTACTCCTAATAATTGTCCTATTCTGGTTGTAATTGCTGTCTCCGTTAGCATAATTCCTTCTTCATTATCTTCTTTCTTCAACTCATTATACACGTGAACTACAGATTTCTGAAGCGTACTCTGAATGCCACACATTTTCTTCCTTGAAGGAGTCACTGCAACACTATTTCATTTTTTTGACATAGTAATAAAAATCTAAACACGAAAGAAATTCATTAAAATTTGAAATAATATTTCTATCCATTACCCACGTGCATTATCACGCCCAAGTATATTATATTCATTCGCACTTATCTGACTATTCTTGAATTATAACCACAACGCAACACATAAAATAACTATTATGTATTAATATTAATACTAATATTAATTAATTATTAATAAGTTCGAATTTCACTATCTTCCAGTAACCAGCTGAGAAATCTAGTACAATTTTCATTTCATGGAACTCCAGTACCGGCAAATATTGTCGATATTTGCCTCAGCTGCCAATATACCGGTTACAAAATCACTACCATTTATAGTATTTGTCAGTATCGAAATTCGAAACGAAGTTGGCAAAAGAAAATTCAACCTTCAAACTAGAAAATCACCATAATCCACTAGCATTTGTAGTAATGGGGGAAAAATGGTTAGGTTTCACCCTTAGGGTATCAAGTTACCTGGTCTTCCCTATACAATTAAAATTTCAAGTCTCCGAAATAAAGGTTTACAATGAGTACAGTTATCAACATTACAAATTATTCTTACTGCTCTCTTTTGTAGTTTTAATAACTTTATTATTTTAGAATCATTACCCCAAACTATTATTCCATACATCACATGGCTATGGATATAAGCATATTAACGTATACGGATTTTAGCACTTAAACACTAACACTTATTTTTAATTTCCTTAACATAAAAATGCCTTTGTTGAGTTTCTTAGATAGCACCTATGTCAATATGACAGTCTCATTTAAGTGTAGATTGTATATGCACTCCTAAAAATTTGATAGATTCTTTATTGATTCTATTGTTTAAGGAAAACTCTGTACCTTCTCTTTATTTAAGCAAAGAGGGGAAAAACGTAATACGGCGAACGCTAAGCTCCGTCCACGTCCCCTTTCCACTTTTCCCCTACAAGCTCACCACACACCCTAGTGGGAAAGAGTGGAAATAGGGGTTTAGGGTGGGGTGACATCTAGTGTAGGAAAGTGGAACAAAAAGAGTTACGACATCTACGAAGCAAAAGAGGAACTTCGTCTCCTCTCTCTCTCTCTCTCTCTCCCTCCCTCTCTCTCCCCCCCCTTCTTTGTTCCTTGCTTCATGTCTCTCTCTTTTTTTTTCTTACGACTTCGGAGGAGGGGAGATTCGATCCGAGAAAGTTCGTAACTAAACCTAAACGCACGCTTTTTGTTCACGCTTTAGACCTCTCGGCTACCGAGGCGAGTTGGGGGTAGAAGGGAAAATGAATCTATTTATGTTTAAGGGAACTGCCATAACGTATTGTAGAAGGGGACAATGACCGAATAGCGTGGGTAGAAACTGGTGGGCTTGTGAATGTCGCTTGGTAGGGGTTGACTACGGGGGTGGCATAAGTGTTAATGCGCTGAGCTTACATTATTTATCTTTTAACAAAAAATATCTTAAATTTTGTTGATCAATGTATTTTGCAATTAGATGTTAGATGGAAGGCAGGAATCATTTATTTAGATGAGTTTGATTTGTATACTCAGCAACAAATAAGTTCAGAGACTTGTGAATCATCATTAGAGCCGGGATGTTTGGCAAAATGCCCTTTTTACTGGGTGGAAGTAAATCATTATTTGTATATATATATATATATATATATATATATATATATATATAATGTGATTTGGAGTAAATAAAAGTGATAGGGTCAATTTTTATTGGTCTATGAAGAAACTTCCGGGCTTATACCGCGTTGTCTTGGTGTTAGTGGCTGACGTTTCGACTGCTGTGTTGTGGTCATCCTCAGAGCAGTGGATAAGGAAATAGTGTGTGAGCTTGTGTATTATAAGAGTCTCAATGGGAGAGGACTTTCAATGATAGGTCGTTGGTTCTCCTTCTGGCATATGATTGGTTCTTCGTTGTCCAATCCGGTTGAGATCTCACACACAATTTCCTTATCCATTGCTCTGAGGAAGACCACAACACAGCGGTCGAAACTTCAGCCACTAACACCAAGACAGCGCGGTATAAGCCCGGAAGTTTCTCCACAGACCATGTACACCAGCTGCGGAAGTCTACGCCAAAATAAAAACTGACCCTATCACTTTTATTTACTCCAAATCACATTATATATATATATATATATATATATATATATATATATATATATATATATATATATATATGCAAATAATGATTTACTTCCACCCAGTAAAAAGGGCATTTTGCGAAACATCCGGGCTCTAATGATGATGATTCACAAGTCTCTGAACTTATTTGTTGCTGAGTATACAAATCAAACTCATCTAGATAAATGATTCCTGCCTTCCATCTAACATCTAATTGCAAAATACATTGATCAACAAAATTAAAGATATTTTTTGTTAAAAGATAAATAATGTGTAATTCTTATTGGTAGGGGTTAACTACGGGGGTGGCATAAGTGTTAACGCGCGGAGCTTCATTGTGTCCGTGTCCAACTTCGTGTACAGACGTAACCACGTGTAGTGATGATCCGTACTGAAGACGTGTACTTCTTCCTGAAAATGTCCAGGGAGAATTTGAAGGCGGATACGGTAAGGTACTGCGAGGAGCATGGACTACTTGCTAGTCATTACGTGTGTCCAACCTATGGGAAAAAAAGACTATTGTGTTACTTCGAGGATGTGCAAAGTTAACAGGTGAGTGTTGTTTAATGAAAACCACATTACATTGTGTTGTGTCAGTACATGTTGTGGACAGTTGTCTAATGCGTATTGTCTAATGCGTATTGCATTGTGGTTGTGGACAGTTGTCTAATGCGTATTACAATGTGGTAGGCAGTGATCCATCGAAGCGGGACAGATAGTAGAACACCAATCTTTTATTTTTCGGTTGATTGCATCAAGATCATTAATAAAATTTTTAAATCTAATTCACTAAAACCATAAAACTTTAATCTCATTAAAAGTTTTTCATGAGAAATACTGTCAAATGCTTTTGACATGTCATAAAATCGACTTAAAACATACATTTTACCATCAATATTTTCAGTGCATAATTTAACAAAATTCACAACAGCATCACAAGTTCCTTACGAGCCCTCAAATCATACTGCCATTGGGAAAACAAAATATTATTTTCAAAGAAACGTAACAATTGCTTATTAATAATTACTTCAAACACCTTAGATATGACAGGTATAATAGATATTGGGCGATAATTATTATAATCAGATCTAGATTCTTTTTTATATATTGATATATCTTTAACGTAGTTGAGACACTCAGGGAAGGTGCCAACATCTATACAAGAGTTAAATAAGTTGAAATTTCTGCAAAATTTAATGCAGCTAATTTAATTATTGAATAATTTAAAACATACCGTATATATCATAAGAAATACTATTGCTTAATTAAAGGATAGCAGTGTATACTTCCTCAACAATAGTCATTCTAAGACTGAACTCAGAATGAGTCCAATTATTATTACCAAATGCCGGGCACAAATAATCTTCAACATTATTATTGGCTTGTGGAATACCATTGACAACCGCAGTTAATTTGTTCGTAAAAGAAGAATTAAAACCACTTGATGTAAGTTTAGTTTCAGTATAATTACATTTGTCAACTCTTTTATTATAGACCAGACTGATCTACTTTTATTATTAGAGGAAGTGTTTCTAGTAGAATTATACCTCAATTTAGCAGCATTTACTTCTTTCTTATATAATCTCTTGAGGTCATAGTACAGTAGAACCTCTATCATCCGTGATAATAAAAGGGATGGAATGAACGGTTAATCGAAAACATCGGATAATCCGTACCATAAAATATTTTCGTAAATTAAGTGAATAATACTTGAACTCTAGGAATTTCGTCCATGGTCTTGTGTTTAACACGATAGGTAGCGGATCACAAGTTCACTAATTTAAGTTCGGTTGCCAACGATGTGTTTTTAAGGGGCAAGGAAACCCCTTGTAATGGCTTTCAGTCTCGTATTGTACATTAAATACTTTATACACTTTATCCTTGATTCTTATTAAATCGAGCACAGTTGTAACATCAGTTTCGTATTCTGATGCGAGATGAGCTACAGTTTCTCTGTTTCTCATTCCTCAAACCACTAAAGTATTGGCACTTTTTTCGATACTTAGCACCAACACGTTTTGTTTTGATACTTATGAAATACATTTCGTCTTGAAATTGTACAGTACGGCAACTTGAACAGTAAACCAAACTGTATAGCTAACTGTAAAGATTTGTAATAACACTCTAGAAAAAAATACGTATTAATATAACGTACAGTATTACTTCATATGTTTCTGTAGGGGGGGGGGACGAGAAAAAGACAGTCGGATAATCCGCCAATCGGTTAATAGGGAGACGGATAATCGGGGTTCTACTGTATTTATTTCTAAATAATTGATGCCCAGTACTTTTGAATTGATGACAAGAAATTAAACACCTTTCTTTGAGCTTCATTAAATCACTTCCATACCATTTCGGTTTAGTCCTGGTAATATTATTATCATTGGTAAGTATATATTGTTTTGACAAGAAGTGCCATATGAAGCTGTAGTCGGGTGGTCCGGCGATAGTGAGATATTTTTTTCTTCTATATAAGTTATAGTATAGTTTCATTTTGATATTTCTATATTTCTTTGAGATGTCTGTTTAACCTACGCTACAGGGATCAGCGAACCGCGTAATAGGTTCTTTATTCACTCAGTCTGACAGGCGCCTAACGCATTTAAAACCAGTAGACGCGAGGTAGGTTACTGAACTTTAGTATAGCATAAAGGGGTTTTTTCCTGTCTAGGAACGCGTTGGTAGCGTTGTTTGTATCTGGCAAACAATAGTAGCGTCTGGTGAGCGCGTCACCTTAGTGAGCATTTAAAAGGACGTGAGCCGAGAGCGTGCCCACCCAGACGATTGCCGGCCTGTGAGCCGAGTGTGTATTTTCGCAGACGATTACCGGCCTGTGAGCCGAGCGTGTATTTTCTCAGAATATTACCGGCTAGTGAGCCGATCGTGTGTTTGGTCAGAAGACTGCCGGCCAGTGGCGTGCTACTCACTTATATAATTTACGGCCTGTGAGTCGATCGCGTGAGTATTAATAATATTTCCGGCACTTGTTCCGATCGTGTATATCTTATCATTCTCCGTTTCCCAGCCGAACGAAGTGATAAAGTGTAGATTTCGCACCTTTTAGCTTTGTGATTTACTCAATAAGTTGACGGCAGCGATTTTAAACTGGCGTTAGACGAGACGCCGAAAACACACGGAATGACAACAGCCAGTATTCCGTCGCTTGGACTCAAGCGAGGGAAGTGAGCCGAATAAATACACATAGTGGAACTTTACTCCTTGGTTTCTTTTCGTGGGAATTACCAACATCACATTACATCCTACGCCCACAAAACCACAAGGTCCCTGAGAAGAGATCTCCTCTACCGGGGGACAAGATCCTCCATCACCCACCGACGTATGACTGGGTTAGTGGACTTCTCCTCTGCCGGCGGCGCGACAGAGACGAGGATAAACAACAACAACGTGTGCCACCAGGTAAAACCCGTCGCAAATGGCGCCCAACGTGGGGCCACGAGAATAAAAACAATACTAGTGTGGGGCCCGAGAATCAACAATACCACCGAGACAGTGGGGCTACGAGGATAAAAACAATACTAGTGTGTGGCTACGAGAATAAAAACAACAACGCGTGGCTACGAGAATCAACAATACCACCGAGGCGTCGGGACGAGAACAACAGTAGCAGCAGCAACGTGATTATCGTCAGTACTAGACGACAGCAGAGAGGCTGACGCAGCATCCCCGCCGAGACAACGAGAGCGGCGACACCGAGGGTGGCGAAATCATCACGGCCACGCGGGACGAGCAGGGTCGACGCTACATCGAGGAGGAAGACAACGTGGATGGTAATATTTTGGAGGGTTATGCATGTATGAATTTTCTTTGTGTGTAGGGAGGATAACATTTATTAACGCATAATTCTGTGTAGGGTTATATGTATATATATATGTGTGTGTATAATATTTTGGAGGGGATTGTTATTGTGTGATCTGTATATGGGTTATGGCATATCCAGATGTTATTAAGGAATAGGAGAATTGAGACCGAAGGGACGGAGAGTGAGAGGAAAATAATAAGAAGAGAGAATAGGGGGATGGATAACGTAGGAGATAGCGAAATGGAGGGAAGATTAGAATTGGAGAGCAGTATGGGGGACGACGAGATCATAGGAAATAGCGAAGAAACCCAGCAATGTAACGAGAAGGAAAAGGGAGAAGAAGGGACGATGCTAGGACAGATAGGAATTTTAATGAAACATATTACAGAGCAATTGAAACAGAGTACAGAACAAATGAAGCAGAATTTCGACAAAATGAAACAGGATAATTCAGAACAAATGAAAAAAATGGATGAGAGGTTAGGTCAAAGTACTGAGCACGCGAAGCAAATGTCAGAACAATTTAAGCAAAATTTTGAACAAATGAAACAAGATAACTCAGAACAAATGAAAAAAATGGATGAGAGGTTAGGTCAAAGTACTGAGGAAGCGAAGCAAATTTCAGAACAATTTAAGCGAAATTTTGAACAAATGAAACAAGATAGTTCAGAACAGTTTAAGCAAAATTTTGAACAAATGAAACAAGATAGTTCAGAACAGTTTAAGCAAAATTTTGAACAAATGAAACAGGATAATTCAGAGCAATTGAAACAGAGTTTGAGACAGATGGATGAAAGATTAGGTCAAAGTACTGAGCAAGCGAAGCAAATTTCAGAACAAATAAAGCAAATAGATGAGAGGCTAGGCCAAAAGACTGAACAACTGATGAGGCAGATGGACAGCAAACTATCAGAAATGGAGAGTAGGATGGGAGAAAATTCCAGAGAGATTAGGGAACAGGTAAACCAGCTGATAGAGAGTCGAATAGAAAACTTGGAGGGAAAGATAGCAGACAATAATACGGAAATAGAAAGTCAACTAGGCGTCGTAGTAGATAAGATGGCAGAGAACATGAGGGAACTAGAGGAGAAGGTGAGGAACAGCACAATTGCTGAGAACGAAAAGACGAGATCGGCCATAGAAGGAACGGTAGATGAGAGGTTACAAGGGGTGGATCGAGAGATGGAGGCGATTAGGCGAGTAGTGAGAGACCAGGGAAAGGAAGAGAGAGAACGCTTAGAGAGTTTAGAATCAAGATGGAATTCGATGCAAGATAGGATCCATGGAGTCACTGTCGATAATTCAATTAGCGAACCGAGCGTGAGCGGAACGCCTAGCGGGAGCAATAGTATGGGATTAGGAAATATAGTAGGAGGTAGTAACATAAGTAATCATGTGGTAGGAGAGAACCAAGACCCACGAAATCAGGAACAATGTAATTTAAATATTGTAAACGAGAGGTCATCTTTAGGTCGCCCACAGTATCCCACGCATATCATTAATGAAATTGGTTATCCCGTATTTGATGAGGTGGAATTCTCAAACCCTCACTGTTATATCCGCGAATTGGAAACGTATTTTCACGTGAAAGGGGTACCAGAGGAACTAAAAATGACCGTCGTGAGAAAAAGTCTAAGAGGACGGCCACTTAATTGGGTTCTCGTAGCTTTAGACGCACAGGTTAGTTATGGAGAATTCAAAACAAAGTTCTCTGACCGGTATTGGGGGCAGAGGCAACAGCAGAAAATCAGAAAAGAAATCAATGATAGTAGGTTTGATGCTAAGAAAGGCATATCGATGATTGATTACTTTATGGAGCTTGTCAAAAAGGGAAAGAGTCTAAATCCACCAATGCCAGATTCTGAGTTGATACAAACTATCATATCCCATTACCCGGAAAATATTAGGTATAATTTAATTATCGCGGGACCACGAGATTTTGGGGAGACAATTGACCTCCTGACCGCGCTAGACAGTTCTGATATGACACACAATGGAGGCGAAAGTTATGACGCAACTAATTGTGCAGAGAAGAGTATACAGGGTTATTCCAGCCACTCGAAGGCGGAGAGAGGGGCACATGGCGCCCTCTCACCACCTCGAGGGAACATGAATGTAAATAATTGGGCAGCTGACAGACAACCAGGCTATGGGTATAATAATAATAATAATAATAATAATAATAATAATAATAATAATAATAATAATAGTCGGGGTCAAAGTGGTATTGTCAGCCCAAACCGAAATAGGAGGGATATTCAACCTGTCAGAAATATGTACAACCGCAATAATCCTGGTGCTGACCGCGGTAACGGAGGTAATGTAAATAGGATGAGAAATAATGGGGGCGGACCAGTCCGCAGAATCAATCACATAAGATGGTGTCCGGATAGAGAGGCAGATATGCACCCTAGGGACAGCAACCCACCCCACTGGTTTAGAAATAGGAGATATAGGCAAGGATCCTGGCAGCCTAATTTTGGTAGGGGCTGGAATAACAGGAGAAACTGGAGGAGGCAGGAACAGGAAAGAGACCGCAGAAATGCATTGATGGTGGCGGCGCAGCAGGGAAACAATAGAATGCCAGCCACGTATAGCGACGAGTGTGACAGGCCTGCAAGCCCGGGTAGAGATCCTACAGCAAGGAGGAACGAAATGAGAGATGAGTGTGGAAATGGGTCCGCTTCGGGAAACTAGGATGCAGAAGTCTTAAGGACTCGGAGATTTCTGTAGCCGAGTGTCATAGAACACTATCTGAAGGGTCCGCAAACGCGATCAACATAAACCGACCGAGTGAAATCACATGCCGAGAAACGGATAATAAGGGCATATACACATTACCCTGTATAGATGTAAAGATTTTTGGTGTTAATTGTTGTGTGCTATTAGATTCTGGGTCAACCAACAATGTGTGCAGCATGGAATTTTTTCAGAAAATTAAAGATTCAGGAGTAAAATTGCAGGTACTTCCGATTTGTTCACTGTACTGCGCTGGCGCGTTAGGGAAGAAGCGGGAGAAAGTTAGATTCCAGGTGCTCTTCGAGATCGAATGTGGCGATCTAAGACTACAGGCAATTTTCCTAGTTGTGCAAAAATTAACCATGGATGTTATAATTGGCGTAGAGAGTTTCTACGAATGGCAGGCGTTATTAGATTTCGGAGGAAATAATTTAGGCGTGATCACCCAAGAGGGAAACATAGGACACGTACCGTTTAGCACAGGGGGCGCATCCACAGAAGGAGATGAGAGATCAAAAGGAGAAAGAGAGCTGCAGGAGGAATTATTCTTTGTAGAACATATCCGAATTTGCAAGAATGCAGTAATCGAGATCAATCCGTGGGAAAATGAGGACCGTAAGAAGGGAACATGTAATGTAGACTGCGGGAATTGTGATTTGTGCATTGTAGAATTAGCCCGGGTGCAGCCATTACGTAATAGTCACTTGTACGAAAGTGACGTTGTTAACGCGGTAGGGTCGCGACACTGTGTTGAAGGAATAGCCGCCGTGAACAATAGGATTGACGAGGGTACGTTCGAGGCAGTAAATAGGAAAGTCAGTGAAGCGTACGGGATTAGTGAGAAAGAGAGAAGACAGTTAATGGACGTGGTAGTGAAAAATTTAGATGTATTTTCTGATACGCCGGGGCTGTGTAATGTGTACACTCATAAAATTAATGTAGAGGGGTTAGAGATATTTCGGCATAAGTGTAGGCCCATTCCACTTTCGATACGAGAGCAGGCAGACGAGGTCATCAACAACATGTTGAGGGACGGAATAATTGAGGTGTCAGATTCTCCGTATGTAAACGCCTTGTGTTGGGTAAGGAAGCAGAATGGTAGCCTGCGGGTCACGATCGATGCCCGACATGTAAATTCCTTTTCAGTCCGAGACAACTTCCGCACGGAACCCATAGATACCCTTTTAAGTAGGATGAGTGATTGTTCCGTGTTCACGAGCTTAGATTTAACGAGCTCATTTTGGCAGATCCCTTTAGACGAGGAATCTAGGAAATATACCGCGTTTTTGCACAACGGACGCGTATATCAATACACGCGCTGCCCTTTTGGCATTGCAAGTTCAGGATCGGCGTTATTAAGAGCACTCGATAGGATTTTCATGGATTCCACAAAAGAGTTTTTAGCGCAGTATGTGGACGACTTTTTGATATATGGGAACAATATACAGAGACACATTCGAGACATTGATTTTGTATTAAGTAAACTCAGGGAAGCTGGCATGACAGTGAAATTAGGGAAGACTGCGTTTTTCAAAATTGAGACCGAATTCTTGGGTTATGTGATTTCAACGGAAGGAGTTAGGCCGAACCGAGAGAGAGTGGAGAGCATTATGAAGATCCCACCTCCTAAGAACAGGAAGCAGGTTCGGAGATATCTGGGTATCCTCCAATACCAAAATAGGTTCCTGGTCAATTTCGCGCGACACGTGCATCCACTGAGGGAACTCCTAAAGAAAGATACACCATTTAGATGGGGAGCAGCGGAACAAGAGGCTTTCGATCGGTCGAAACTATTGTTCGCTGACTCTATTCTGCTGGAAAGGCCTAACGACCGCCTACCTTACCAGATATACACTGATGCATCTTCGTATGGTTATGGCGCAGTACTGTGTCAAACTAGCGAAGACAACGAGCGACACGTGATTGCCACGGCCTCGAGAGGTTTGTCGCGAACGGAAAGTAACGCGTCAATTACGGAGTTGGAAATTTCTGCAGTGTACTTCGCACTACAGAAGTTTCGGCAATACGTTTTCAATCGTCAGATTGTAGTGTACACGGATCACGTGAGTTTAGGCTTCCTAAACCGGTGCAAACTGACCAACTCTAGGATATCTAGGTACGTACATGAAATTCTCGCCTATGATGTAACTATAAAGCATATTCCGGGATCAGAGAATATCTTCGGAGATTGTCTGTCCCGTTTGAATTCAAAATCGGGGTTGCCGGAAACTATTACCGCCCCTAAATATGAGATCGCGGTCATGAAAATTCATTCCACCGGGAATAGTTCACTTGCGGGTAGATTTCGTAGGATGGCAGATTTGCAAGATGAGGACCCCGCGATAAGAAATATGAAGAACACGGCTAAAGAGATCTCACAGGCTCAAGGTGAGTCAATCGGTATGCACTCTGGAGTGTTGTATAAGCTACACGGGAGAGACGTCCAGAAATGGAAGGTGTACATTCCTACTAGCATGGAAGAAGAACTAATTCGTGATTTTCACGTATCTATGAGTCACTCAGGGAGCGAGAGAGTTTCGCTAACCCTGGCTGAATCGGTGTATATCAAACAGCTGGCAAGGAAAGTTAGGAAAGTTGTCTCTTGTTGTGTAATTTGTCAGAAGGCAAAACCTATGAATGTAAAATTCGACACTGTACCACAAGTTATTGTCAGGGGAAGCAAAAACGAGCTTGTAGCTGTAGACGAACATGGTCCTATGCCGATGTCTGCATTTGGACATAAATATATTTTTGTAACATATGATGTGTTCACTAAATTTGTAAAAATCTACCCTGTGCGATCATTATCGAGTAAAATTTGTGCAGATAAGATACTTAATGATTATGTACCGAAGTATGGTCCAGTGAAGGCATTGTTGTGTGATAACGTTTCTGTACATAAATCGAGGTTGTTTACTGACAGACTAAGAAGCGCAGGTATCAAAATGTATAACTGCTCCGCCTATTTTCCAAGCGGAAACCCATGCGAGAGAGCCCTCAGGGACATATCATTGTATTTTAGAATCTTATGTCATAGGAACCACAAAGACTGGTTTAAACAATGTACAGTAATTGAGAAGGTGATGAACCATTCGGTGAACCCTACTACCGGGATCGCTCCCATAAAACTAATGTTAGGGATAGACCCGGATCCGATGATCGGAAAGCTTCCGGAGGCTATACAGGAGGGTGATTCAATGAATGAGGAACAACTGTGTAGATTGGCATTGGATAGGATAGAGGAAAAGGCAGAAAAGAGAAGGTCAAAAGTAAAGAGGTATAGACACCGGTGGGAACCGAAGGTTGGAGATCAGGTGTTGTTAAGAGACATAAAGTTATCGTCGGCTTTAAGAGGTCGATACTCGAGGATGGAGCTATTGTATAAGGGACCATTCTCTATAGCAAATAAATTTGGAGACCATACCTACGAGTTGAAGGACCTAAACAAAAACAAGGCTTTAGGTAGATACCATAAACAACTGCTAAGACCATTCAGGCAAGACAATGTAAATATAGATATGTAAGTTGGAATGGTGATCTAGACTCTATTGTGTAAAGGCAGGATACCAATGTACAGTGCGGCGCAGTATAACTGCGTACGCAAGGCGGATGCGTGATGGAATAATGTGTGAAACTGTAAATAAGAATCTTATGAATTTTGTAAATATCGTATGTAAATAGTGTGAGGGATGATTAACATGTATACTTGAATGATGACTGTGTGCACAGAGAGATTGTTTAAAAACATATATGTCATGTTTATTTTAGAATTTGTATAGCTGAGCAAGATGGCGTGTATCCTGGCTGATCGCGATAGGAATAACGGTAGAATGGCATTGTCGAAGGCGAGATTTCCCAACAATGAAAATTCTTTAAGGGAATTTCCATTGTTGAGAAAGGGGCATTTGAAGCTGTAGTCGGGTGGTCCGGCGATAGTGAGATATTTTTTTCTTCTATATAAGTTATAGTATAGTTTCATTTTGATATTTCTATATTTCTTTGAGATGTCTGTTTAACCTACGCTACAGGGATCAGCGAACCGCGTAATAGGTTCTTTATTCACTCAGTCTGACAGGCGCCTAACGCATTTAAAACCAGTAGACGCGAGGTAGGTTACTGAACTTTAGTATAGCATAAAGGGGTTTTTTCCTGTCTAGGAACGCGTTGGTAGCGTTGTTTGTATCTGGCAAACAATAGTAGCGTCTGGTGAGCGCGTCACCTTAGTGAGCATTTAAAAGGACGTGAGCCGAGAGCGTGCCCACCCAGACGATTGCCGGCCTGTGAGCCGAGTGTGTATTTTCGCAGACGATTACCGGCCTGTGAGCCGAGCGTGTATTTTCTCAGAATATTACCGGCTAGTGAGCCGATCGTGTGTTTGGTCAGAAGACTGCCGGCCAGTGGCGTGCTACTCACTTATATAATTTACGGCCTGTGAGTCGATCGCGTGAGTATTAATAATATTTCCGGCACTTGTTCCGATCGTGTATATCTTATCATTCTCCGTTTCCCAGCCGAACGAAGTGATAAAGTGTAGATTTCGCACCTTTTAGCTTTGTGATTTACTCAATAAGTTGACGGCAGCGATTTTAAACTGGCGTTAGACGAGACGCCGAAAACACACGGAATGACAACAGCCAGTATTCCGTCGCTTGGACTCAAGCGAGGGAAGTGAGCCGAATAAATACACATAGTGGAACTTTACTCCTTGGTTTCTTTTCGTGGGAATTACCAACATCACATTACATCCTACGCCCACAAAACCACAAGGTCCCTGAGAAGAGATCTCCTCTACCGGGGGACAAGATCCTCCATCACCCACCGACGTATGACTGGGTTAGTGGACTTCTCCTCTGCCGGCGGCGCGACAGAGACGAGGATAAACAACAACAACGTGTGCCACCAGGTAAAACCCGTCGCACATATCAACAATAATTAAAAACGTATTTAAAAACATTGAAACTTTTCATCTATTGTAGTTCAGGAGTACAAAAATAACCAATTTACTTGACTTAATAAGTGGCAAAAATATGTAGATGCCAATTCATTAATAGGTCTAAAAACCTTTACAGATTTTCTGTTTTTATTGTGTGTACTTTTTTGTGAACTTAAATTAACTTTCATTACTATACTATTATGATCAGAGAGCAATGAATTTTCTACAAAAGAATCAATTTTGTTAATATCAGTTGATGTAACAATATTATCGATGCAAGTTCCTTCACTAGTATATCCAGGTCTTATAATATCTAATACAGTGTAATTAAGTCCATAACTAACTAATAAGTTGACAAATTTTATCTTTTGTTGACTTTCAACTAAGAGATTAACATTAAAATCAGCACCTATGACTACTGAGGCATTAAATTTATTTCTATGGAATGACATTTGCAAGATATTATTTAAAATTTCAGTAAAATCATAAAAATTTTTCTCATTGGGTATTCGATAGAGTAATATACATATATAGTTAATTTTCTTAATATATACAGCAGATATTTCAGAAAGTGATAGATTGACTAGATATTTAAGCTCAATACTATGAATTTCTTTTTTAATAAATATAGCTGAACCACCACGTTTACCAGACGCTCTACAATATTCACTAGCAAGATAAAATCCAGGGATTTTTAATTTAGTTAATTCATCAAAACTCAGCCAATGGTGACATAATAATGTCCAGGGATTTTTAATTTAGTTAATTCATCAAAACTCAGCCAATGGTGACATAATAATGTAACTTTTTATATACTGAACAACAATGTAATTTTATTATCTCAACAATAATTATCACCAGGGAACGGATTTATATGGACTAAAAATATATGAAATATGTAAATATATATGTAGTTATTTTTACCAAAATATGGAATTAAATATGGATTTTTACCAAAATATGGAATTAAATATGGACTTAAAATTATAAAAAAATGACTATGTACGTTAAATATTAGTACATTTTAATCAAACTAAACAAAAAATATAATGGACGTACCTTATCTTCCAATGTAGTTTCAACAAAACACAATTTTTATTGTCTGTTACCATAACAATAGGTTACAAACATTTCTTTCAAGTGCTGAAAAGTGAATCTTCTTCTATTGTCTCTGAGGATAGATTTATACTGACTAAAAGAGCGTTCGACGTCACAAGAAGTAACTGGTACATAATTCAATTTCACAATGTCTGCTGGGGATAAGTCCAAGTTAATCTTCACTGTTGATTCACCACTCATCACAGCAACAACCTTTTGTAGTTCTTCATATCCAGGGTTTTTTGAAAGTACAGCGTCCACCTTAGCTCTTACTGCATCTGCAACTTTACCTCTACCACGATTCAGTTGTTCCACAGTACTATTTATAATTTCAAAACTTTCAGATAGTGAAAGGTGCCTATTTTGGAGACTTTTGAGCGTTTTTATGATGCATGAAAATGTATGCTGAATGTGAGCTAAGTCATTCTTCACACTTATGTCACAGGTAACTGTTTTCGCAGTATCAATTGAGACTGCATCTTCAGAGTCCAATGCAAGCAGAACATTGTTAATAGAGTCTATATGTTCGGCATAATATTCAACTGCTTCTAGCCATGTACCCCATCTAGTTAAAATTGGCTTTGGTGGCAATGGAATTTCAGGGTACATTTCTTTCAACACGTTAACTCTACTGGGAGCTTTGAGAAATACTTTTTTCACTGATGAAATCAACAAATCTACTTTAGGGAAATTGTCTCTGACCACTTCTGCCACACGATGAAATGCATGCGCCACACAAGTAAAATGAGTCAATTTAGGATATACAACAGATAATGCTTGTCCAGCTTTGACCATATAAGGGGCAGCATCGCTAATAAAGAATAACACATTATCGTACATAATACCCTTTGGCCACAGGATACCCATAGCTTCGTTGAACAGTTTAACTATAGTTTTGTTATTGCACTTTTCTAGAACATCACAATGTAAAAGAATTCGTTCAGAATATTGTTCACTTAACAAACCGATAACTACATTACCAACAAGTCTACCTTCTTTGTCGGGAGTCTCATCAATGGAAACCCAAATTGAACTATCTTTAATTTCATCTCTTATCTTCTGTATTGTCTCATCGTAGATGGATGGAGCATACGTCTTCCTAAGTGTTGACTCATCCGGGATTGTATGTTGAGTATATTTTTCAAGGAATTCCCTGAAGACCTTATTCTTTAGTTTGTAGAGAGGAATATCAGCAGAGATGAGAGAACGGCACAGGTCGATGTTAAACTCAGATCTTACATTCGATGTTGTTGGTTGTGTTAAAAACAATTGTCTCTGCTTGGAATTTAGTTGTTTGTTGGCCTGATGTTTACTAGTTGTAATGTGTTGTTGCACCAGGAACTTTTGTGTAGATGATACTGCACACTGACACAAATTACAAAATAATATTTTATTGTCAGTTGATAAACCATCTTCTTTAAATTCTGAAATGTAACTTGTTAGTTTTGATTTTAAATTGACTGAATGACGTACTTTTGGCATATTTACCGTCTTTATAGTATGATTTACAAAACTGAACCTATGTGTACTCTGACTGGCATTTAACTGTTGAGCTGCACAACTGAAGTCTGTTAAAAATTTTAAATTAAATTAATACAGTTTTGTAACTTACTTTCCCATTGTTGATAGGACTGCTAATTTTCAAATAACTCTGATGTTAAAGGGATTACTGAACATGTGTTTAAATCTCTATTGTTGAAATGTATTTTTAAAAGTTAATGGAATTTTGTTTTGTTTTATTGTTAAACCTAATATAATATGGACTGTTTTATATGAAATATGGAAAATATATGGAAATTAACGAAAATATGTACTAAACTCTAAAATATGGAAAATAAAGGTAGGATTTTTCAACCCTACACATTGTGAAACATAAAGATAATGCAAAATATAAATTATATTAGCTTTATAAGTAAATATGTATTTACATATAAATCCTTTCCCTGATTATCACTCTCTACAATTTAATTTCACTCCTGTCAACAATGGGATTTGCTCTCCGCACAGCAACACAGCGTTCGTTATTGCACTCCACAAACGATAATGACAATTTACTTGGACTATTACGAACAACAATGAACTGTTAATCTTAACTAATATTCACAAAGCACTATTTACAACACAGAACTGTCAGTTCTCAGTTCACAGCTCGTTTGTCTTGGCTAGTTCTTCTAGCTCAGTCACACGCGTTCACAGAATCTCGAACCCTAGACCTTCAGAGACGACCCGCTGCACTTCGAACTCAGGTCCCCCAACTGCGGTCCACTGCACTCGAACTCCGGGCTTCAGGTTCCACAGTTACGGACACAACTCAAGTCGCGCTCTGGTCTCGAAGCTGGCTTCACTGCTACACAAGACTGTCTGGCTTGCTCTCCACTGACTTTAACAACACTGGCTTACTGACGGGCTGAATCAACTGCTCAAGTTCACTCGCGTCTCTTCTTTTGTAACTAAACCATAGTTACGAGAAATTTCTACGGTTGTCCAGAGATAGCTCTCTCGAATTATCTGGATATCTCCAAGCGTCACTCGAACAATCCGGACCCCTCTCCTCTCTTCTGCGGTCACTCTTTCCCCTGTCTTCTCTCCGCAGCACATGCCACAGGAAGCAGATGCGCGCGCAATCCGCCCAAAACACGGCCGACTTAGCACTTCCTTCTGCTGATCGTGAGTTCGAACCTCACGTGGCTGTCACAATAATAAAATAGGCCTATCTGTATTAAAATAAGTTCCTCAATTTTTCCTAGGATACCTTGCACGTTTCATTACATTATAACATACGTATTTACATAATCACTATTATCTAGTTTGTTAATTTCTGAAGTCAACTTGCACATATCCTGATTTTATAGTTCTGGGGAATTCATGAATCTGTACATTATTAAGTAGTACTTCATCTAAGTTGAGTCCTTTTCTAAGGGCTGCCTTCTTAAAAAATACCTAGTACAGATAACTCAAGCTAGGAAGCTGCCTTGGAGAGGAGAGTTAGTACAGCTGAAGAAGGGGGCCCATCTACGCTCCGATACCCGTGTATAGTCATATTATCTGAAAAGTTGACTTCCTGGCAATGTATTCAAGTTGAATCCTCCCTATAATATGTTGAGCAGTGTTGTAATACATAACAACTCGTTTAATGTTATTGGTGTTAATGATTTATTTTCTAATTGCAAAAGTAGATTCATTAGTATAATATATGACTGACTTAAATGTTCCATCATTATTTTAGTTATATGTGCCCAAATTATACTGTAGATTATAGCGTTTGACTATGGAGAACTTTGCCCGATAATATACTACTCATCATAATAGAAGAAATACTTCTATCAAAACGACAGCCACACGTAGACACGTTCTTACACAGAATACAGCCTTCTCAACTGTTATTAGAACTGAACTGTACCGTTCTAGTCCACAGTTCACAGCAGTAAGCAGACAGTGGTAGGGGAGTTGTGCTCTATGCGCCTTTGCGAACGAGACAGCTTGCTAGTTTGAGGCATCTGTAACCAGAACACCGCCCTGCCACATATCAGGTTTCAGCGTCTTATCTAAGTTTTCCATATTAATAGTCACTTTGAATGATCGGTAATATTCAGGATATTTACTTTTCAATGATTCACATAATTATTACCTTGGGGAAAAATGTCTTTTACGAAATCAGTAAGCATATTGCTCGTCGTAGTAGGATCTAACCTAGATACAAAAAGGAATGCTTTTTTAGGCACTGTTTTTAATTTGCTGTCTTTATTAATATTTTTTCCATTTACGACAATTCGCTTCTGATGTCCAACTTGTTTAAGAGTCACACAGGGTGTTGTTGACTCTCCACATATAATGGGTTCTTATGGGCTATTATTTTTGTGAACAATTAAAATTATCGCTCTTTTTTATTTATACAACTGTATGAAATTCTTTAATATGGAATGAAATGGAATTTACGGGATAGGAGCACTATGGCCCAGCACTGCGTCCTGTTACGATCTATTGCGCTAACCTTCAAGTTAGACGCATTTCCAAATCCACACCAGCTGACTACACTAAGGTTCGCTGTATATCCAGATTTCGAGCAAGCAACTCCTTTTGTCCCTATGCCAGCCTCCCTCCTTGCGTCGCCAGCCGCGAATGCTATGAAATGACGACGAAATAGAGTAATGGTGACGGAATGATGTAGATGCCTAATATGGGAAAAAACGGGAGTACTCCGAGAAAAATCCCAACTGCGACCTTGTCCGCCACAAATGTCACTGTGGATTTTTCATGCTATTATTTGTTACATAAGACGGTCAGTTCAGTTACTGTCACTATTTACAATAGGAGCATTGTTGTAGTCCTAACACTTTGTCATGCCACACCACTTAAACCGTTATTATCTCGAGTATGCGATTTCTGATTTAAAATATATTTACGGTTATTGTTGTCTTACCAATTTTAAGAAAGGTACTGAAAGTTTCAGAAGTACAGGCTTGCTCAATATGTAGTTAACAGTTCCGTAACACTCGCATGACTGCTTAAGGGTTAAGTGACAAGGTTAGTTGAGCAGATTATTTAAATAATTGATTAAATGGCGATCTTACTCGTGTTAATTATGTAAGCATGTGCGGCTTACAGCTGTTTCGGTGCGTCATCTCAACTTCGCTGCCTGTTGTGTGGGTGCATTCGTGTGATGAACAGGCAGTGAAGTTGAGATGGCGCCGAGACACAGAAGGCTCTGAGGATGGTGTCAAGTAGCGCCGAAACAGCTGTAAGCCGCAAATGCTTACATAATTAACACGAGTAAGATTGCCATTTAATCAATTATTTATATTCAGATGTTAAAAGTAGTGTACGAAAGATTCAACAGGGATTATTTAAGTGTAATGATTTATGTAAGGTGGGGAGATAACGAAGTTCCACCGAATTTTTTGTGTATGAGAAGATAACGAAGTTCCACTAAAGGTTTTTTCCCTGCATTCAAAAGTTAAGTACTGGTAGCTCTTATTTTATATATTTTTTTTATCATAAATTGCCACGTCTTGAAGTACTTAGATACCATTTTCTTCGGAACCAGACCAGATACAGATGGACAATGTCTCATTTTAAAGTTTTAAACTCTTTTAATGGGCTTTAATTTGATGCCTAACATGACTTGAATCACAACATACATTTTTTTTTCTTAAAAATTGAATGAAGTTTTAAAATCCAGTTTTCTCAGATAATGGTATTTTTAAAGTCTTGAAAAAAAAAAAAATTAACAGAATTACTTCATACTATCATCACAGTCGTATATACAATCACGAAGCTTAAATTTCGAGAGTGCTAGGAACAATTGACTGTGCTGATACTATTTTGCATTGTCTGTAATGAGGCGATATTAGCGATCCTAGTGGTTAGCAACTATCTATGGATGCATATTTACTACGTATTGAGCTTCGTGACTGTATAATATACTAGACTGTGCTATCATCTTACACCTCACAAAATTTCATTTTGGGATCATAATGATACAACGAGTATAAATTTTACATGCAAGGAGAAATAGCCAGCGTATCCGATCTAGCCTTTGACAAAAGTTTAGTGTTTGTCAAATCTAGCTGACTTATTACTAGAGTCTGAAGATCTAGCCCTGATCTAGCCTACCACGTTCTGAAGGGGATAACATAACGCCTGTTTACTGCTGCACCATGCATCAGGTACATACAGTAAGTCATATGGAAAAAAAAAAAAATCCGAAATTTGAAATGTAAGGGTATACAAAAGTTGTGGATAAAGATTAGAGTAATATAAAGTAACGTTTTTATTTATTTTCATAATTCTTCAGTCAGTGGTGCTTAAGTCACTTAGTTTTTATAATTTTTAGTTTTTTTGTTAAAAAGAAAAACTTCAGTTTTCGTTTGATATTTACTGACTTGTGTCTGAGTGAAATACAAGCCATAATACAGTAAAATGATCAATTTGCCTTATGTCTTATTTTCTATAATTTTGTCGGTATTAACAGCTTATGTCGACAAGTGTTCTTAGTAACATCACTATATGATGTGATGGAGAAATGTCATGTTGACCACTCAAGATTTTATGCCTCTTTACTTGTATTAATGAGGAAGCTTAAGAGGCAGCTCGTGAGATTTTAGCTTGGTAGGGCTGCACTAAAATTTTAGTACACAGCATTAATGTCTTGTGTACCACAATGAAAATCAATTATATTAATAAATTTTACCTATATTGAAGCTGAAACCATAATCAACCACTTATCCAGTCCTTTTTTGTTTCTGGTACTGCTGTTGTCTTTGATATTTATGTTTGTTCATAATTAAAGTTTTGAAACACTATACACTAAAATTTAATTTAAAAATACTATGTTTGTTTATGTTATCAATTTTATTGGAGATACTATTTCACTGTTTTATTAATAATTTTATTTGAACACGAAGTCTAGAATTCTTTGCAACTAGAAAATTTATTAATAACTTTATCATTGAAATTAACAGCATTTTCAATCATCACTTTTTCTACACTTAACATTGTCAAAACAGCAAGATGGTCTTGTGTCATTGTACTTAGAAAAATCTTCAGTCTTTTCAGCATAGAAAAACGCCTATCAGGCTGAGCAGTAGTATGGAAGTAGTAAGAATTATTTTGATGAGAGTGAACACTTATGTGCAGGAATCATCGGCAGTTATCGGCAGTTCCTGTATTCAACATGATTTCTTACATTTTGATAAGTCCAGAAATATTACGGAATTCTTGCCTCTCACACAAAGCAGATAGTTCAGTTTTCAGACGTTCTTTACACAAGAAGGGATAAGCTTCAATGGTTTCATTACGTTCAGCTTAAGTAACTTAAATTGTATGTATGTATGTATTTATTTACACTGCAAGTGGGCAAGCACCCCGTGGCAGTGGTATATACAATATAAACAATACACAATAAAATGATAAGCAATACACAATACAATTTTACAACACATATACAATTTTATACACAATACGGGTACAATAAGAATACACAATACAATTTAACACAATAATAATAAAACATAAATAAAATACCTAATTTTACAATACAACCTACATAATTATGTATAGGTCCTACATAAGTTTCAATAGTCTTTCACTTTACTCTCATCTCATTCCCTGTAGTGGCACTATGACGCATTTCACTGACACTTCAGCACACATTTCACTGACACTCTGTAACACATTTCACTGACACTATAGAACACATTTCATTGACGCTATAAATTATCACTGATCGGAACTGTTCACTGCACTGTAAAACCATAACTTCACTGACTCACCTCGCTTCACTGATACAACAGTTCAAATAAGTCAAATAATTACATCCTTATGCATACTTATAAACAGAACTACATTCAAACTAAACATTTCTAGCCTAAGGCCCTCTTACACGCTATTTTTAAATAATTTACAATTCAAACCAAGGAAGTAAACTCGTCAGGCTAGATAAATACATGTCACCTTAAAAAATTAAATGTTGAATGTCACCTTAATTTTAATTTTCACTTTATACACAACTCTTTAAATTATTCTTGAATCTCCTTAAGGAAGGACAGCCCTCAAAGACCGCTGCAGGTAGGTTATTCCAATCATTTATAGTTCTGTTTAAAAATGAGAATTTACCTACATCCGTTTTCTGTTTCCTACATTTGATTTTAAAATCATGATCGTTCCTATCATAGTACGTTGGCTTTTCTAACTGAGCCGTTATGTCTACCCATGCTTTCTGACCTAGATGTGCTCTATACAATGATGTTATTCTAGTTTTCCTACGTCTGTTTTCCAAAGTTTCCCATTTAAGTTCTTTTATCGTATCGTTTTCATCTTCTCTTTTACCTTTAACAAATTTAGCTGCCCTATACTGGATTCTTTCTAAGGAATTTATCTGATATATTCTATAGGGATCCCAACATGTAGTTACGTATTCCATTAACGGTCGCACTAACGTTAGATATGCTATTTCCCTCGATTTGGGGCTAGATTTCTCAAGATTCTCATAATAAAGTGAAGTGCCCTCCATGCTTTACCCGTAACATTATCAACATGCTCTCCCCAAGAAAGTTCGGAGTTTAAATACACTCCTAGGTATTTACAACATTGTTCTTGCGGAATTACAACACCACTGAATTCGTAATTAGGACTAGTTTCTTCTCGGGTTTTACAAAATGTTATAGATTTACTTTTAGAACCATTTATTTTCATCCTATGCTTTAACGCCCAGTTATAAATTTTATTCAAGTCTGTTTGGATAGCATCTACATCTGAATTATTTCTAATCTTTCTATAGATAATGCAGTCGTCTGCAAATAGCCTCACATTTGATGTAATATTCTGGCATAGGTCATTTACGTATATTATAAAGAGTAATGGACCCAGAACGCTGCCCTTTGGCACCCCTGAACTTATATTTCCAATTTCCGATATTTCATGACCTACTCTAACTCTCTGGGTTCTACCTTTTAAGAATTCTTGGATCCATAGCACCACTCTTTTATCTATTCCTAGTCTACTTAACTTATCTATTAATATGTCATGTGGCACCAAATCAAATGCTTTCGAAAAATCAATCACAACTGCATCGATTCTTCCGCCTCTATCTACCTCTTCAGCTAGATCCTGAACCAGCGACGTAATTTGACTATCACATGAGAAGCTTTCCCTTAAACCATGCTGGCGGTTGTAAAACCAGTCTTTCGCATTTAGAACATGACGAATATAATCCGATATCAAATGCTCCATGACTTTACAAACGACAGATGTAAGGCTAATCGGTCTGTAGTTTCTGACATCTAATTTATTTCCACCTTTATGTGTGGGTACCACTATAGCTGATTTCCAGTCACATGGAATAGCTGCATTGTTTATGGAAACATGAAATATACGCATTAAGTATGGAATTATGGCCTTGGAACCTAATTTAAGAATCTCTGTAGCAATACTATCTGGTCCTCGAGACTTCCGATTTTTTAATTTCGTTATTCTCTAACTCCTTTGGAAGTTATTTTGAAAGTCGAATTTGGTTCACATTCACGGTCTGTGACACAACCACTCCTATCAGCGGGATTATTATTATTATTATTATTATTATTATTATTATTATTATTATTATTATTATTATTATTGAAAACCGAAATGAAATAGGAATTTAAGAAGTCGGCCTTTTCTTTGTCATCAGTTATACTTTCTCCGTTCTGATTTCGTAAAAGCACTACTCCTTCATTTTTTCCTTTTCTCCTGCGTACATAATTATAAAACTGTCTCCAATTGTTACTTTCATCTTCTTTTAAAATGGTTTTTAGAAAATTTTCCTGAGCTAACCTTTTTTCACACTCAAGTTTCTTAATTAATTCGACATATTTTTCCCAATGCTCATGGTTTCATTTACGTTTAGTAAATGCGCGCCTTGTCTTTTTCTTTAAGTAGCGAATATAATTAGTGTAATATTCTGGGTCCGGATTTTTCTTAATTATTTTAGGAGGTACACATTTTACTAATGCCTCGAAAATTATACTCTTAAATTTATGCCACACATTTTCCATATTTCCTTCAGTCCTTAGAAAGTCATCATGCTTTTGTCGTAGAAACGTTTGTAATTCATGGACATCGGTTTTGTTGAAATTCCAGACAGATAGTGGACCTCGGATTTACTGTGTTTTCCCAGAAGATTTCTAATAAGACGCTATTGTGATCACTTATTTTATGAAGACTTTCAGAGTTTACAAAGAGAGAGACAGGTCTTAGTAGGTAAACATCTAAGAGGGCATTGTCACACGTCTGACCATTTACTACCTGCGTGAAATCTTTACGCCAGATCAATTCATTAACAAGGGTCTGTGCATCTGAATTTGTACCTGAAATCCCGTTCCAGTTAATTTTAGGGAGGTTTAGATCCCCAGCAATTACTACGTTTCGGTCTTCTGATACTGTATTAAGATATTCATTTAGTTTGTGCAAAGTTACATTGTTTACATTGTGTAATTTACATTGTCTTTGAAAAGAGAGAAATTTAACAATTTTGCTGCCAATAAATGTTTATTGAAAGCAAATCGCTCTTTTATCTGACAAGAAATGATGTCACACATCTCTTTCGCAGAGACAAGATTTTGCGACTTGCTTTTCCTTTTCTTCATGAGAGGAGTTTCTTCTTGTTGATGAGTACCAGTAACAGAAGGAAGTTTGTTTCTATCTTTCATGATTGCCTCAAGGAATAAATTTACTGCATTGTAGATACCGGTACCGGTATTGGTGAATTCGTATTATAATGCTGCGGATGGTTATACAAAACAATCACATGAGGCATGATATGAAAAAATTATAGCCAAAAGTTGAAGTTCTGATCATTCAACATGTGAAGAATCCCTGTAGCTCCATTTACAGTGGAATGATTTCTTTCAATTTGAAGTTTCTTAAAGCATTCTCTTAAACTCTCCTTATTTTAAAAAACGGTATTAACTAATTCAGTCGTGTGTTAGATCCTTCAGGTATTCGTTTAGGAACACTATCCAGCACAGCTAATCATGAGGACGACTTAGGAAAAAATGCAGGTATAACAGCAAGATTACTGAAAAAAAAAAATACGAGTTTGTGAATTCTGTGAAGCTGCCTTTTCTATGATTAGATTCAGCTGATGTGCATATTCATCTTCATCATCATCATCATCATCATCATCATAATCATCATCATCATCATCATCAATAGCTCAACAGCACAGTGTGGGTCCTGGCCTTCTCCAGAAACTTTTTCCAGTCCTCCCTATTAAGAGACTTTCCCTCCCAGTTCCTTTCTCCAATCAGTTTAACGTCTTGACAGATACTGTCCTCCCATCTCAATTTAGGCCTCCAACTTCTCTCTTGCTCTTTAGTTTTGTTTTAAAAATTCTTCTTGTAATTCTGTCATTCATTCGTATTATGTGCCCTGCCCATTTGAGTCTATTACATTCAATGAACTTAGCTATATCTGGTCCCTTGTACTTACTTACTTACTGGCTTTTAAGGAACCCGGAGGTTCATTGCCACCCTCACATAAGCCCGCTATTGGTCCCTATACTGAGCAAGATTAATCCAGTTTCTATCATCATATCCCACCTCCCTCAAATCCATTTTAATATTATCTTCCCATCTACGTCTCGGTCTCCCCAAAGGTCTTTTTCCCTCTGGCCTCCCAACTAATACTCTATATGCATTTCTGGATTTGCCCATACGTGCTACATGCCCTGCCCATCTCAAACGTCTGGATTTAATGTTCCTAATTATGTCAGGTGAAGAATACAATGCGTGCAGTTCTGTGTTGTGTAACTTTCTCCATTCTCCTGTAACTTTATCCCTCTTAGCCCCAAATATTTTCCTAAGCACCTTATTCTCAAACACTCTTAACCTATGTTCCTCTCTCAAAGTGAGAGTCCAAGTTCCACAACCATAAAGAACAACTGGTAATATAACTGTTTTATAAATTCTAACTTTCAGATTTTTTGACAGCAGACTGGATGATAAAAGCTTCTCAACCGAATAATAACAGGCATTTCCCATATTTATTCTGTATTTAATTCCCTCCCGAATATCATTTATATTTGTTACTGTTGCTCCCAGGTATTTGAATTTTTCCACCTCTTCAAAAGATAAATTTCCAATTTTTATATTTCCATTTCGTACAATATTCTGGTCACGAGACATAATCATATACTTTGTCTTTTCGGGATTTACTTCCAAACCTATCTCTTTACTTGCTTCAAGTAAAATTCTCGTATTTTCCCTAATCGTTTGTGGATTTTCTCCTAATGTATTCACGTCATCTGCATAGACAAGCAGCTGATGTAACCCTTTCAATTCCAAACCCTCTCTGTTATCCTGGACTTTCCTAATGGCATACTCTAGAGCAAAGTTATAAAGTAAAGGTGATAGTGCATTTCCTTGCATTAGCCCACAGTGAATTGGAAATGCATCTGACAGAAATTGACCTATACGGACTCTGCTGTAGGTTTCACTGGACACATTTTAATTAATGGAATCCAGTTGTCCCTTGTACAACTGATATAGTAATTCAAAATTATACCGCCTTCTCCATTGACCTCCTCCTTCCACAGTCCCTAAAAAGCATCTATACCAGTCTTCCTTCATCAAACGTAGTAGAAGTCCAGGTTTCAGAGGCATATGCCAGCACTGGTCTTGTAAGTGCTTTGTAAATTAATAAGTTAGGATTTCTTGAAATGAAGTTATTTCAAGTGCATATTTATAGGATTGCTTAATAATTGTTTGTACACCTGCTTTCTCTCCACCCATTACAGTCACTCTGTCGTAGGTTTGGGCGATAAGTTTGTCACAGTCACCATTCAGAACTGTATTCAACTGCTCTAAAATCCTTTGCGCTAATATTTCAGCGTTTTGGGCTCTTTGGTTAAATAACCCCCACAATTTGTGGATTACAATAATGACAGCGATCGAGACAAAACATATATCCCGAGATCAGAAAGTGAAAGCAGTCTGGAGAAATTAATATAGGTCATAAGACAAGGAAAAAAAAAAACAGATATTATTAAAGTGTCCCATAATGGTTGAGATCTGCAACAAGAGCACATTTTGAAAACTGTTCCCTCAAACTCTAACGAACACATCTCCTACAAAAGATGAAGTTGGGCTTCCTTTTATGAGCAATGACAATGCTAAAGTCAGTTCTTCGCAACTTCCTTGAGCTAAAGCAGTGCTCATAGAATGAACACTTCTTTCAAATACTGGGAAAGCAAATGTCAGTATTAATGGAAAGGAAATATATGCAAGGAAAATTAAACCACTTCATACATTCTGGTTTTGAAAAATATTATAATATATATAGATATATATTTTTTTTTCAAAATATTGGGGGTTTGATACTCATGATAAAATGATTGTATTTTTCAGAAAATATGTCATTAGCAGGGAACGGATTTATATGGACTAAAAATATATGAAATATGTAAATATATATGTAGTTATTTTTACCAAAATATGGAATTAAATATGGATTTTTACCAAAATATGGAATTAAATATGGACTTAAAATTATAAAAAAATGACTATGTACGTTAAATATTGGTACATTTTAATCAAACTAAACAAAAAATATAATGGACGTACCTTATCTTCCAATGTAGTTTCAACAAAACACAATTTTTATTGTCTGTTACCATAACAATAGGTTACAAACATTTCTTTCAAGTGCTGAAAAGTGAATCTTCTTCTATTGTCTCTGAGGATAGATTTATACTGACTAAAAGAGCGTTCGACGTCACAAGAAGTAACTGGTACATAATTCAATTTCACAATGTCTGCTGGGGATAAGTCCAAGTTAATCTTCACTGTTGATTCACCACTCATCACAGCAACAACCTTTTGTAGTTCTTCATATCCAGGGTTTTTTGAAAGTACAGCGTCCACCTTAGCTCTTACTGCATCTGCAACTTTACCTCTACCACGATTCAGTTGTTCCACAGTACTATTTATAATTTCAAAACTTTCAGATAGTGAAAGGTGCCTATTTTGGAGACTTTTGAGCGTTTTTATGATGCATGAAAATGTATGCTGAATGTGAGCTAAGTCATTCTTCACACTTATGTCACAGGTAACTGTTTTCGCAGTATCAATTGAGACTGCATCTTCAGAGTCCAATGCAAGGAGAACATTGTTAATAGAGTCTATATGTTCGGCATAATATTCAACTGCTTCTAGCCATGTACCCCATCTAGTTAAAATTGGCTTTGGTGGCAATGGAATTTCAGGGTACATTTCTTTCAACACGTTAACTCTACTGGGAGCTTTGAGAAATACTTTTTTCACTGATGAAATCAACAAATCTACTTTAGGGAAATTGTCTCTGACCACTTCTGCCACACGATGAAATGCATGCGCCACACAAGTAAAATGAGTCAATTTAGGATATACAACAGATAATGCTTGTCCAGCTTTGACCATATAAGGGGCAGCATCGCTAATAAAGAATAACACATTATCGTACATAATACCCTTTGGCCACAGGATACCCATAGCTTCGTTGAACAGTTTAACTATAGTTTTGTTATTGCACTTTTCTAGAACATCACAATGTAAAAGAATTCGTTCAGAATATTGTTCACTTAACAAACCGATAACTACATTACCAACAAGTCTACCTTCTTTGTCGGGAGTCTCATCAATGGAAACCCAAATTGAACTATCTTTAATTTCATCTCTTATCTTCTGTATTGTCTCATCGTAGATGGATGGAGCATACGTCTTCCTAAGTGTTGACTCATCCGGGATTGTATGTTGAGTATATTTTTCAAGGAATTCCCTGAAGACCTTATTCTTTAGTTTGTAGAGAGGAATATCAGCAGAGATGAGAGAACGGCACAGGTCGATGTTAAACTCAGATCTTACATTCGATGTTGTTGGTTGTGTTAAAAACAATTGTCTCTGCTTGGAATTTAGTTGTTTGTTGGCCTGATGTTTACTAGTTGTAATGTGTTGTTGCACCAGGAACTTTTGTGTAGATGATACTGCACACTGACACAAATTACAAAATAATATTTTATTGTCAGTTGATAAACCATCTTCTTTAAATTCTGAAATGTAACTTGTTAGTTTTGATTTTAAATTGACTGAATGACGTACTTTTGGCATATTTACCGTCTTTATAGTATGATTTACAAAACTGAACCTATGTGTACTCTGACTGGCATTTAACTGTTGAGCTGCACAACTGAAGTCTGTTAAAAATTTTAAATTAAATTAATACAGTTTTGTAACTTACTTTCCCATTGTTGATAGGACTGCTAATTTTCAAATAACTCTGATGTTAAAGGGATTACTGAACATGTGTTTAAATCTCTATTGTTGAAATGTATTTTTAAAAGTTAATGGAATTTTGTTTTGTTTTATTGTTAAACCTAATATAATATGGACTGTTTTATATGAAATATGGAAAATATATGGAAATTAACGAAAATATGTACTAAACTCTAAAATATGGAAAAATATGGAAAATAAAAGTAGGATTTTTCAACCCTACACATTGTGAAACATAAAGATAATGCAAAATATAAATTATATTAGCTTTATAAGTAAATATGTATTTACATATAAATCCTTTCCCTGGTCATTAGTAAGAAAGTTAAGATCATTTGACCTAGTAAGGAAAATGATTTAAAAATAAAAGAATGTTGACCACTATTACAGTTTTGATATCAATTGTTAGAGGATACCTACCTGTATGGAGACCTGTGTGTACGCAGAATTTTGTCAAGGTGGGGTCATTATTAAAATTGTTTGCAATTTATATTTTCGGTATTTAACATTTTGTGTATTATTATTATTATTATTATTATTATTATTATTATTATTATTATTATTATTATTAGCTGAGTTTTCACAGCGGGATGTGAAACTAGTTCCGAGAAGAACGTTCGGGACAACATCCGAACATCGTCACGCTGCAACTGCAAAGAAACATTTGTCAATGTGAAATTTTTCACTAACCTCACGAGAATCACTACGGGACTTTTTGCTAAAAAAATGGAAGAATTCAACTTTGCGATTACTTAGACATATCAAAGAACCCCGAACGATGTGTAGTTTATATAAAAAATATGAACTTTCAAATGCACAAAACGTTAAAAGTTATTGATATTGATATTGATATTTATTTGTCATTCAACTTTACAATTCACAGTTATGGTGGACCTTCACATTTCTGTTTTTCGATCCACCATCCCTTTAATACATATAACTCTTTTCTATTAAGGTATTCTTTGCCGATAATTTCTTGATTGCTTTCTAATGTTCTATTATGACTGAATTGCTATATGTCCTTCCCCCTCTATCCTCTTCTATTCTCTCCCTCCTACCTAGACTGTTTCCCTTCCATTCCTAAATTTCCTATTTTATTACCCCTATCCATATATTTATTTCGATAATACTCCTACAGTTATAGTACCCCTGCTACTACTCCCAATCCAAAACATTGAAAAACATCAAATATCTAATTCACTTAAATTACACTTCCAATTTCTCTCTCATTCCACTTCACATTTGTTCAGATATCATTGTATTCATTGTTTGATAGTTTATCTTATTACACTCTTACCCTATCTTCTTACACTAACACTTTCTTCTCTGCTCCTTTTCTTACACTTTTGCTACCCCTAACTTTTCTGCACTCACTTTTTAGCACTCTTCTTCTTCGCTATAACCCCTCCAACGCCCTATATATTCAGTCCTCACAATCACTAATATCTGGTAGTCGCTTCATTCCTACACTCGTTCTTCACATGTCTTCTCTTGCATTTCCTCCATTAGTCTTGTCTATGCTCCTGACCTCAGACACTACCAGTTGTTTCCCTAATCCTTCCTCCGCAGTGTTTTATATCTGCCTCACGTTATGTTTTCCTCCTTGGTTTATTCTGGTCACCTGTTTCGTACTCGAAGTAGACGTCAGGTATCGTCATTGTCCATCTCTCGTTTCATTGATATTGAAGTTTTGTGTCGTATGCATTTTTCCATTCTTCCTGGCGTGCTGCCTTGACATACGCATATTTTCGCGTCCATTGAACCTCCGTTTCAATGCGCCTTGATTCACCTGGCTTTGCTAGATTTCGGTCCGAAACTCTGGTTTGTCACAATTCTTTCCACAGTATTCGAGAACGTACACTTTATCATTGATTTTCAATTTATCTATGCCTCAGACTAAGCAGATCTTTCCTCTGATTCACTTTTACACTTCACACGTCTTAGTTTGCACTTCCTTGTTTCTTTACTATCACATGACTCGCTGAATTTTTATATAGTTTCACCTATTTTCTCGCACATCTTTTTTTTTTTAGTTCCCTCTCCAAAACCTCCACGATTTCTGAACTTGACCCTCTGCGCTCTCGTTGACAGTTGTCCTTAAATATCACATAACTTGCTGCATTTTATATAAGTTTCGTCTACTTTCTCGCGTATCTTATTTAGTTCTCTCTCAAACATCTCCACGATTGTTGATCTTTGACCCTCTGCGCACTCGTTGTCAGTTATATACTCGACTTCTTTCTTCTCTTCCCCGCAGTCCCTTTCGTAACTTCCCCTTTTATCTGCACTCGCAAAGACTCCTTTCCTTATACTCTCCATATTCCCCTTCGATGATTCTCCTATTATTCCCAACCCTGGACTCCTCTCCTTCTCTTTCCTTCTTCTTACCTCTATTATCCGCTCACACGATTCATAACCATCAGTAGCTCCCTCTTCTTCACTAGACTCATTCATCATTACACAACTTAAACCTTTCTTTATCTTCTCATTCGCACATTTCTTTGCCGCTGTAGCCTTTATGCCACTCTTCATAGAAGTGTACTTCTTCCTGTCTGTTAGCTTGTAAAAGTTATTGATTGTTGTCAGCTTGTCAGTGATGATAATACATCAATATTATTTTCTTTGTTTACTTGATACTTTATGAAGTATATTCGTATTAAAACAATAGTTAAATTTATATTTTGTGAGGGGGTGATAGAAGTTATCCCTGGCAGGAATGTTAATATGGATATATGAAGGGGGGGATAACTTTCCAACGGGGGCAAATCCCCCCATCCCCCCCTTAATTCGCATCCTGTAAGTTACCCAGTTTTCCATTGATATGGGAGAGATTCGGACTTCATAATTATTGTTGTTTCTCATAGTTTTAAGGATCTTCCAAGCATAAGCTGAACGAGCTTATTCCAATGAGCTACTTATATCCACACACTTTTTCTCTCTCCACATTTCACTTTTTAGTTTATTTACTTCCTTTTGAACTTTCCTTTTCTGATGTACATACTTATTCCAACTTCTCTGATCTTGCTTTGCTAACCACTCCGGGTAACAACTCTTCTTGTGATCTACTTCCTCTCTCATTTCTTCCGTCCACCAATCATTCCTTTATATATATATATATATATATATATATATATATATATATATATATATATAACTTCAGTTCCTAAGGCTTCAGTTGCCGCTACATGGATTACATCTTTCATTTCTCGGTACATCCCTTCATGATATAATCCATCCAAGTTAGCCTTCCTGAATTTTTCTTCGAGTCTATTTCTATACAATGTAGTTCGACTCGAAATTCTGGTTCCATAACCGTTTCCAAAGACAGAACATCCTGTCGGTGGCTTCAGTTCTTCCAAGGAAACCTTAATTCGACTGTAAGCAAATAGTGGTCTGATCCACATTCAAAGCCTCTTTTTTACTCTGACGTCTATTACTTGTACTGAAGTTTTCTGTCTAGTTAAAAACTAATCAATTATTGACTTCTTATTGGCTTGAAACCATGTAAACTTTTGGCTTTTTTTATGTGGGAAGAAGCCAGTCCAAATTTTCATAAAAAATTCTCTGCATAACCCTGTTATGCGTAAGCCGTTGTTATTTCTGTCTTCTTTTCCTATGGGTCCACTGTATCTGAGTGATTGTGTCTCCCAACCCTTGCATTCAGATCCCCCAGAAGAAACAGTTTTTATCACTGAATTGATCTAGCACATTTTTTAGTTGATCCTCAAATTCATCCTTCTCTTCTGTACAAGAACTAATCGTAGGAGCATATACTCCTACAATTACAATCTCTCTTCCATACCTCTTTAGTATGATTGTAGCAGTTCTCTCGTTTATCGGTTAAAAGTCAAGAACCTCTTTTTTAAGCTTCTTATTAACCATTATGGAGATCCAGATGATGCTCTCTTATCCTTGCTCACTCTGCTGAAAAAAATGCCAATAATTTCCTTCTGTATTACTACCTGAACCCTTCTTCATTGTTTCTGTAAGGACAACCAGATCAAGTCTTGCTCTTTCAATTTCTGCAACGACTTCTGAAAATCTGGCATTTAAGCCTTGTACGTTCCATGTTCCATAAGCGAGTTTCCATTTAACAGAACCAAGTCTATTACCAGAAGAACCATCCATAATCCGAGGCAAATATCTAGCTTTTCGAACAGAAGATGGTTTTACATTGGAATAGATTGTCAGCCCAGACAGCAACTCCCAACCTGGAGAACCACGGGTTTTCTGTTAGGGTCCCTTTCCTTTGATAAGTTGCCTTACTGGGCTCACGAGTCTTATCTACTCGTCTGCTAGTTTTGGTCCACCCTGGGTATTTTATTTCCCCAGTACCCACCATATCTGATGAGTAGGGATGACAGTTTGTCCCAGTTCGCCACGAGGTTCACTGGTACTGGTGTATAGAGTACCTGTGTTTACTAGTTGATAGGAGCAGTCCAGCGACAGCACGCGACTGTTTGCTGGTATAGATCGGCAGAACGAAAATGCAACGTTTCTACAGGTTACCACTCCCATATAATATGTATGCGTGTAGCATATGCCTTGATTAGTTACATGTTTACAATATTACTTACACATATTTACACCATATACAACAACCGTGCAAATGGCAGAAATAACTGCAAACGTTCAATATGCTGTTTCGTTTCACAGTGCTTTTGCAAATCTTTACGAACTTTTACGTTTAGTACTGTGTTGCACATTTTACAGCGTATGTTGTCGCCCTCCACACTAAAATACTCACTTCCAAACGCAGTTGCAATTGCATTCAGTTTAGACTCTTGTCTGACTAAGTTGTATTATGTTTACACTACTGCACACAGAGTCACGATCAGAACCACGTTGCCATTAAGTGACAACGGCACCAGTAGTACGTAGGAACTGTAGGTAAACCACTACAATGCAGAACAAGCAGGCAGCGGCAGAGAGCAGCATAGGTTCGAATCCTAAACAAATCAAACGTCTGTTCGGTCTCCGGCGCAGCACACATAGGTTGCCCTTCCCTGTCACAGAGCAGTACCTTCGAACCCATGACCTCCGTGACGTCAATATAGGAAAGCAACAACCAACCTAAAATCCGTCCACGCTGGGACAAAGTGTTGTCCCTGCTGATGAGCATCCCTCTATCCACCACCCAGGAAGGCATTCGATGGGAGACTAGCAACTCCACACGAATTAAAGGCATAAAATAGAATACTGTACCTACCTTTATTACAGTTGCACATAATTCTTTACCCTAACAATATTGTACAGAATAACTAAGATAAAGCCTCTTGACTCTTAAACATCAATAGCTCTTGTAAGAAATCATCTCACATGATAACTTTGTTCATGCTGGTACCTAATCTCATGATGTATGGTATCTTGTTTTTATTTAATCTAGATGTTATTTATTCCTTCAGATTACCTGTATATCTTTGTGAACTGAAATTTATTGTATATGTTGTTATTTATTGTATCTTTTGGTAGTTTTACTATTTCTTTGAAGTACTTAAGTATGTTAAAATTAAATCCATATTAGAAATCTTATTATGTGCTTGCGCACGTGTGTGTACCTAACGACGAACGATCTGTAGTAGATTGTAGAGGGAATAAATAAGTCAATAAAAAAGAAATAAATATTTAAGGAAAATTACTTCTAAATGTTGTCGTAACCAACGTTACATTGCGTAACTCACGCTACCGTCACTCACGTTACATATTTTCATATTTCAAAATAGACTCTTGTATAATACAAACAATGCATTTTTTTAGTTCTGATTGAAAATAAGAATGAGTACTAAGAGGACTAAACAATTTAAGAGAGAGATGAAAAAAGATATTTTCATAACTCACGTTATGTGGTACATGGTGATATTTAACTCTCATTATAAGAAAAATGGACACATAATATTAAAGTCTAAACGTATCATAACTTACCTTAGGCTACTATCTCTCTGTTTATAATGATAAGTACCGATATATAATACAAATCTCCAAACCAAACAATTTTTCACACTGAAAGAGTTGTTTGTAAACAGGTGTAGCAAGCGCTAATAATCGCCAAATTAACGTGCAGGAATATACAAAAATAACGCATTTCCAGAAGAAAATATATTAGTGTTGTGAAAGTTCACTTACTTTACTTTAAAGAAATATCGAAGTTTTAGAGAAAATTATGATTTTAAAATTCAGTGCTTTTGTCCTTCATTTCTTGGAATGACCCATATACTTGCAGTAGAAAAAGTAGAAAGTTTTGCTAATTTGCAGACGAGGTTTGGTGTTCGATCAAGAAAGCTTCATACCTCTCTGAAAGATAAAAAAAAAAAACTCGACAGTAAGTTAAGGTGGTCGTAGCAGAGTTACAGATTGTGAAATGTACTTGTTTTAAAACTATTGTGGGTTGGCCATCAGAGAAAATACAGGCAGTGTGGAGCAAATGAGGAAGGCAGTTTGGTCGACTTTTTCCAAACGCTTCAACAGATGATCCTGCTCATGGTTTCTGTCCGAACAGTGTAGGCTCTTTGGGTAAATATAAAAAATCTCGGGTGAAATGTGAACAATACACCCATAAACATTCTATACCAAATTCTGTCATAGAGATAATAAAGTCCATATTTAGGGACTTAGAAGATAGATGGAAAAGTGTTATTAATTAATGTGTAGGTGGCAGTAGCGGCTGGTGGTCAAAATAATGAGTGTGCTACTTCTCTTTATCGACCTACTGTATACACTTATATGTATTTATCTTAATTTGAGACTCGCCTAGTGACGAAATATGAAGTCCATACGACTTTCTTTCGTACTGCAGAACTTGTCAATTACCCTGGTGTTAAACCCCTCCATCTTGGACATAATACTATTTTCTATTGACAGTATTACAAGAGCAGTGAGACGATCCTGGGACATAGTGTTCCTTAAAAACGTTTTTATGCGTTTTAAGCAAGAAAAACTTCTTTCTGGCTCAGCAGTGGTCATTGGTGTTGTAACCAAAATATTTAACAACTTCGTTACTTCACAGAATGGATCCTGTAAATTGTTGGAGACTATGTATTGTAACAATTGAACAGCCATCTATATTTTGGAAGTCGGGTCTTCTGTATAGAACTCCAAGTTGTGCCTTTAACACTCTTTTGTTCAGTATAGTTGACAGTAACTTCAAGTTCGCGTTCAGGAAAATTATGCGAAAAATTGTCAAACAGTTTGCTGTTCATCAATTTTGTTTCATCTAGGTAGCTTAAAGACTGGAAACGGTGAGTAGCTTCCTGAAATATATGGTCACATACTTCCTTGGCTTCAATTATCTGGGATTCCATTTCCCGGCGCTTGCTGGCTGATTTAGGAGGAAGCTCAAACAGGTAGATGGCAGCAGCAAATAAATGCAATTGATATAATAATAATAATAATAATAATAATAATAATAATAATAATATTATTATTATTATTATTATTATTATTATTATTATTATTATTATTATTATTATTATTATTATTATTATTATTATTATTATTATTATTATTATTATTATTATTATTATTATAGAGAATGAGTTTTTAAAATAACAGCACATGCAGTGTATGTATAATAGCTGTGCTCTAAATATTCGCGACTTAACACTTAAATATTTTAACTTAAACCTAAGGACAACACAAGCCCTCAGGCCATACATACCAAGGAACAATTCCTAAGCAAGGAAAAATCGCTTGGATGAGTCGGGAATTTAATCTGAAACCTGTTAGGAGTCAGCGTTGTTAACCACTAGACCAAGAGGCTGAGGCATTACAGGTATCTGAAGCTGTGAAACTTTTAGAGACAACAAGAATGAAGAAAAGGAATGTTAAATGTGAACTGGAGGATGGATATAATGAAAAGATGATTGTCAAACCAGGGCCGTAACCAGCAAACTGCATTAGGAGTTGCACTGAACTGTGTTTTGAGCTGAATGTTTTTTTTACATTGGATATAATTGAATAAACACCATAAATAAAGGTACCGGTATTAATTTAATATTTATCTGCTAATCATTATTACAACAATAATGAAACATTAAATATCGGTATTTTAAAGGACACTTGAAAGAATTGAAGTGAAACTTTATGAACCTGAAATAGAAGTAGATTTCTGTTTATCTCACTGTTAAACTGTTTCAGAAACTTATAAATATTCAAACACTTTCTCATTCTTCTCAAAGCCCAACAAGCCCAAATTCGCTTCACGTTGACTTTTCATATTCTGTCATTGTGGACTGCCAAAATCCTGGTAAGGACTGAAAGGAGCTTTCACAGAATGCTGTACTGCATCCAAAAACTCTACATGAAGCCAAAAAATCATAAACTGAAGAAAAAGCAGGTTTAATCTCAAATGTTATTGTTGTTGTTGTTTGCTGAATTTATTTATTTGTTGTGCTAAATTTATGATAATGAAATCATTAATTCTCTTGCTCTCCAGTATTTTTCACTCAAGGACGCCAAGTTGATAGTGGCTGGGCAGTGTTGAAGATGACCTTAATCCATTTCCTGTTGAAGATCACATAAGGGGCAGAGTGGTGAAGGATATATTCTAATCCTGTGGAGATATTTGGCCGAGCAGTTGTGGCCCGTAAACAGTCTAAAAATTGCAACTGCATTCTTCCTTGGGTATCCAAGGATGTTTTGGGTTGAGACAGATTCCCACCTTTTATTTTTGGAGATTTGGAGATGATGATTTGTTATAATTTTGTGATATTGTGAAGTAATTATTCTTTTTGTTGGATAATAGGATAAGGTTTTGAGCTTATGAGCAAAGTAACCATCAAAGCAGAAAAAAATGGTGCACAATCTAAAATGTTTACATCTCTGCTAAACTAGCACTTCAGTTTCATCTCATATAACTTTTAAGAACTTCAGTTTTCTCCCTCTTACACTTATACAAACATCATCTCTTCTTTAGATGGTATGTTCAAGCCCAATAAAATTGTGTTAAACTCTCATAATTTGCTGTCTCTTCCTTTAAATCTTCTACTTCAGTAATAGCTGAAATAAGTTCTTTTTTATCGCTTAATCTTCCTTCAAGTTCTCCTAGTATTACTGCGTCCATTGTTTCATAAAAAAATCTGACTTCAATCTTGAACACTGGCTGCCATCTTTAGATGATTCACAAATTGGTCCGTGAACTATGTAGTCATCTAACAATCTGCTCTTCTTGCGAACTCGCTGTTCTCAGACTGAATTTCAAATCTCATATCTTTGTACATAGCCATGCATGTTTTCAGAGTTGATCTGTACCCATCTGCATCTCTGAGTTGTTTCAAATTTTCACAAACTACATTTACTAATTTACTTGATTGTGTTAGGCTGATTTCATGATTTTGAAGTGTGTTGTCTTCTAAGAGTAGAGTTCTAAGAACTTTTTTATGAGCACCAAACAAAACCCAATATTTTCATTTATCACTGCATGCAGTAAGCCTATATTTACAGCAATATCCTCATCATCAGATGGTCTGTTTTCATTTGCTTTCACTAGCGTGTTTCTGAGATGAAGTGGAAAATTTCCAAGACTACTTCAACAACATGGAAATGATCTCTACATCACTGCTCCAGCAGTGTGACTAGGTGTTTACCTTCAGCTACGTTTTTTAGTTGTTATTTAACGACATTGTATCAACTACTAGGTCATTACTGTGTTTTTATTGTTTATTCCAGCCATAAATAAAATGTAGGCTACTGTACCAAGGAACATCTGCAATAATCACATTTGCTGTTACATTTGTCTAACCATATTAGCCATTCGGTCAATTTTTGAATTACTGGTGATAAGTAGCTGGCTTTTTTTATATTTTCTTTGCAATTTCATCAAACTTAAGGTCTTTTTACAGTATATGATCACCATAACGGAACCATACTGTAACATGGTTATTTACTTTCCTTCCTTGTCGTCACCTCAGACTGCAGTGGTGTTAAATTGTGCAGTCATCTCGCAAAGAAGAATGGACTGCTTGTAAATATGTACATACAGTACGATTTTTTAGTTACTGTAATCAATTATCATCCAGTACAATGCGTTGTTTTGCATGTTAAATTATACATGTATGAGGTTAAGAAAAATTTTAGGAGTTGCTTGGAACCCCCCTGATTACAGCCCTGTATCAAACCAAGACTGTGTTAGGATTATGTTTAGCAATGAAATAGCGACTTTAACTTCAAAAGCATCTTTTCCTTAAGTTTTGCTGATTTTTAAATAGGTATGGTACACTTTTCTCCTGAACTGCAAATGTTACAAACACCAAATTTTGCACGAGTCTTGATTTGTGTGTATTGGGAAAAAAATGGTATGCGCAGGCACCTGTGCATGCTCACACACACCCACGCACCCACCCACGCATGCACACACACACACACACACACACTCTCTCTCTCCCCCTCCCTCCCTCCCTCTCCCTCTCTCCCTCTCCCTCTCCCCCTCACTTTTTAATCCAAAATTACTTTTATAATGTTACTAGTAAAGAAATTTACTACATTGCTTTGTTCCAGTAAATATCAAAGTACCTAGGAGTGTATTTACCTAGGAGTGTATTTACCTAGGAGTGTATTTTACCTAGGAGTGTATTTAAACTCCAAACTTTCTTGGGGAGAGCATGTTGATAATGTTACAGGCAAAGCATGGAGGGCACTTCACTTTATTATGAGAATCTTGAGAAAGGCTAGCCCCAAATCGAGGGAAATAGCATATCTAACATTAGTGCGACCGTTAATGGAATATGGAACTACGTGTTGGGATCCCTATAGAATATATCAGATAAATTCCTTAGAAAGAATCCAGTATAGGGCAGCTAAATTTGTTAAAGGTAAAAGAGAAGATGGGAACGATACGATAAAAGAACTTAAATGGGAAACTTTGGAAAACAGACGTAGGAAAACTAGAATAACATCACTGTATAGAGCACATCTAGGTCAGAAAGCATGGGTAGACATAACGGCTCGGTTAGAAAAGCCAACGTACTATGGTAGGAACGATCATGATTTTAAAATCAAATGTAGGAAACAGAAAACGGATGTAGGTAAATTCTCATTTTTAAACAGAACTATAAATGATTGGAATGACCTACCTGCAGCGGTCTTTGAGGGCTGTCCTTCCTTAAGGAGATTCAAGAATAATTTAAAGAGTTGTGTATAAAGTGAAAATTAAAATTAAGGTGACATTCAACATTTAATTTTTTAAGGTGACATGTATTTATCTAGCCTTACGAGTTTACTTCCTTGGTTTGAATTGTAAATTATTTAAAAATAGCGTGTAAGAGGGCCTTAGACTAGAAATGTTTAGTTTGAATGTAGTTCTGTTTATAAGTATGCATAAGAATGCAATTATTTGACTTATTTGAACTGTTGTATCAGTGAAGCGAGGTGAGTCAGTGAAGTTATGGTTTTACAGTGCAGTGAACAGTTCCGATCAGTGATAATTTATAGCGTCAATGAAATGTGTTCTATAGTGTCAGTGAAATGTGTTACAGAGTGTCAGTGAAATGTGTGCTAAAGTGTCAGTGAAATGCGTCATAGTGCCACTACAGGGAATGAGATGAGAGTAAAGTGAAAGACTATTGAAACTTATGTAGGACCTATACATAATTATGTAGGTTGTGTTGTAAAAGTAAGTGTTTTATTTTATGTTTTATTATTATTGTGTTAAATTGTATTGTGTATTCTTATTGTATTGTGTATAAAATTGTATATGTGTTGTAAATTGTATTATGTATTGTAAATTTTATTGTGTATTGCTTATCATTTTAACTGTGTATTGTTAATATTGTATATACCACTGCCATGGGTGCTTGCCCACTTGCAGTGTAAATAAATACATACATACATACATATTCTAATGATTAAATGGTTAAATTGGAATTGGTAGCTCCTGAGAAGAGTGTACCAATGTTAACGTGAAAGAGATCAGGAAAACTTTGACATCCCAGTGCTATAAAGTTTTATTGATTAATAAAAATGTTGAATGTGTGTATGCATGTGCATACCTTGTTAAATGTTAACAGGAGTAACTGTAGTTGATGCTTATGATTTCAGAAATGGACTTGTAAGCAGAAATGGTATAAATGTGAGATCTGCAGAAACCAGTTTTTGACAATGGACAAACATAAAGCATCAAAAGAGCGTAGATCCCAATATCACCATAAATCAAGTGTTTGGAGTCGATTAGGAGATAAAAAAGCAGGGACCCAATCAAAATATCATCAGAAATCTGTTTGGACTCGATTGGGTGATACAAAACGAGTGGAGCTTACAAGCACAGCTTCCACCAGCAGCAGCAGCAGCAGCAGCAGAAATTACAGCACAGGAAACTATCAGAACAGAAAAAGGACGCATAGTAATGATACAAGTAATGAGAGACATTCTCACTACTTAAGTAAAAGGAAGAGAACTCATGAAAATAACTTTTCGCCAGAGTCTTATAATTCAAAGCCCCAATTTGGCTATAAACGTTTGGAAGGCTTGACAAAAATAAGTTCCAATGAAGTAGTAACTATATTAGCCAACAGAGATACAGGTTTCAAGGAATTATTAATTGATAAATTGAGACCTGATTTCATACACCTGATAGTGAGAACACTTGCCAAAGTATCTGAGGCTGATTTTAATGAGAATAAGACTTTTATTTTGACCATGGCATGTCAACAAGATTTCCTAAATCAGCTCTTGCAACATATAATTAGTATTTCAATTGAAGGACGCAAAAGTGACTTCGAAGATTTTTTGAGCGCCCTGCTTAAGTTTCTCAAAACAGTGTTGGAATTGTTGCCAAATTACGCCTCTGATAGGTTTCAAAAAATTTTGAGGTCCACAGATATGACAATAAATGGTATGACTACCTACCATAATGTTTCAGTCAGTACGAACTTGAAAGAAGAATTTAATTGCCTCCAGGTACAATTAAATAATTTAATGGAAGACAAAGAGAAACAAGCTAATAGTCGAAATGAATCGAAACCGCCTGATGACTTCAGAAAAATCAGCGTATATCCAACACCAGATGAAATTTTAACAAAAAAATTACCTTTCCTGAGACCAAACAAAACAAAAGGTGCATACTCTGATGTAGAAAATTATTTAGATATACAGTTTCGTCTTCTTCGTGAAGATTTTGTCTGTCCTCTAAGGGAAGGAATTATGAATTACCTTCATTCAAAGCCCACCAAGAAAAATAATAGAGTACATAATGTAAGAATCTACAAGAACGTTACTTTTAAATCAATGAAGGTGACATCCAACAAAATAGGTGTACTTGTCAACTTTGATCCAAATTTCAAGAATAAGAAAATAAGTTGGATAAATTCTAAAAGATTTATGTTTGGATCATTGCTGTGTTTTACTGACGATGATTTCAGAAGCATTATTTTGGCAACAGTGATAGACAGAGACATAAAACTTCTCAAGTCAGGATTAGTCCTTGTGGAACTGTGTGCAGGCACACATATTAGTGAATCTTTATTCAATCATTCATACACAATGGCAGAATCTGAGGTGTATTTTGAACCGTATTTTCATGTATTGAAAGGTCTGCAAGCAATGACTGAAGATAAATTTCCACTGAAGAAGTATATAGTTGATGTGGACTGCACGGACAGTACACCCCAATATCTGTTGGTGCAAAAGAACGTGAAGTACAAGTTATCACATGAGCCTTCATATTCTCCCTCATCACCTACATATACTCCCACATCACCTACATATACTCCTGCCTCACCTTCACATTCTCCTTCTTTACCTTCATGTTCAACATATTCCACATCCTCAACTGTTGCACAGTCTTCAAATTCAGTAGACAAATCTGAAGTGCCAAATATGAGAGATGCTAAAATAAAAAGTAATGCACTGGAAGACGTAGCATCAACTCCGAAACTAACTCCAGTACTTAATTTCACTGTGTTAGACTTTGATTCATGGCCAAGTGCAGAACAGTTGAGTTTAGATGGGTCTCAATACAATGCTTTTAGATCAGCTCTGACAAGAGAATTTGTGGTTATTCAAGGTCCTCCTGGCACAGGAAAGACGCATTTGGGTCTTAAAATGACGGAAGTTTTACTGAATAACTCTTCTGTTTGGAAAAGTACTGATCGTCCCATCTTGGTAGTTTGCTACACAAATCATGCATTAGATCAGTTTCTTGAAGGTCTTCTTTGTACAACTGAAGAGTTGGTTAGAGTTGGAGGACAAAGTAAAAGTGAATATTTGAGAAAATTCAATTTAAATCAGAAAAGACATTTGGAGGTAAGAAAGTTTGCTTGCACTCAGCTAAGCCTGAGTATTAAAAGAGAAATGGAAAATTATGTGAGATGTCTGAAGGAAATTGAATTAGATCTTGAAATATTAAATAAATATTCTGGCATAGTTTCGCTCCACTCTCTGAAATCAATAATGCGACGTGAACATTATGATTTCTTCATTTCATTATCAGAAAGTGTCGAAAAAGTAGATGAAGCCTTCATTGGCTGGCTTATGGAAAATGATTTGGACTTTAGTACTGAAAATGAAAAAAGCACATTTGAATTTGACTCTACGGAGAAATTGGAGAATATGGAAGTTGATCTTGAACTGCATGATGACGAAAGGAAGTCATTGGAAACATTGTTTAGCGACATTGATGTAGATTTTACAGAAGTAAATGCTCGTTTGCAAATGTCAGTAACTATAGAAAATTTAGAGAAGTGGCTTGCTGTCATTTGTGAAATGCAAAAACAAAAGCAGGAAGATGCTAGTGTGTTTTATATGCTGGAAATGGAATCGAATACAGTCCGAAAGACTCTCAAGTGTTTGAAATATCATCTCCAAAGACTGAAATCTAGACTAAGGATGAGTTTTGCTTATTTAAAGAGTGAAGAGAATTTGTTATCACTGAGAATAGAACAAAGATGGAACCTTTACAGTTATTGGCTTCAACTACTGCAGAAATCATTGTTAAATGAAACTGAGAACATTAACAAAAAATTCCATAAAGAAGCAAAGAGATATGAAGAGGTAAAACACAAGGAGGATCTGGTGATTTTGAAAAAGGCTCTTGTTGTTGGTATGACAACATCAGGTGCAGCAAGACTGCAGCCATTACTTCAGGCACTTAGACCACCAATAGGTAAGTAAAATTTAGTACCTAGCAGTTGCAGTGATACTAGTGCTTGTTGTAAAGCTACCGTAATAATAGGCTAATTATAATAATGTTGGTAGCAGTAGTGGTAGTAGGGACTATCAGTCTGTTTCTTGAAGGGACTATCAGTCTCAGTCTGTTTCTTGCCTGTGCTTTATCTCACATTGCGATTGGAAAAGGGAGCAAATGTTACCACTAATAATAGCACGTGCTTTGTTACTGAAAGCATAAATTGATATTTAAAACTGGTAATAAAGAGCACTCTACCTATGTTAAAAGAATTATTGTTTAAAATGATTTTCCTCGCCAGCAACACATCCTTGACATTGCATAGAAAATTCCCGTTAAAATGCAAAAGTTCCTCAGATGTGATTAAAGAAATTTCTCGCGTGATTTCTTTTAGTTGTAATGTATGAGGGTTATTATTGCACATTTTTGTCTTTTAAGTTTCCTTACCAATAAAAATTACATAAAATTAAACTGGGGCCACAACCCATTGCTAATAACTCTACTCTCAAAAATCTCTGAAATGAGATCTAGTGATTCGTAAGAAGTGTGTGCATTAGGAGAATCCTTCATTGTTTGTTTTTCGGGGGGGAGGGAGAGTCTCTATATTTCTGCTCAATATCTTGCAGCATTGATAGGACTTTCAAAAAAAAAAAAAAAAAAAAGTAGGCCCTATCATTATGTGTGCATTCAAACCACACCATACGGCTCGTGAAGTAGTCATAAACGTACAAAATGATGATTGTACACTACATTAGTAGTATTTTGTACACTACATTAGTAGTATTTAATTTTAAGACGCTTTCACTTGTATAGATTTTTAGGTGTATTAGGCGTCCTTAGTAAATAATAACCAAATACAATAGAATATCTGATATAGACAGTTCTCAGTCATTGACGCCATGTTCTAGCTTAGGCCAGTTTTCCAAACCCACACAGGCAGCAGATCAGTCGTCACGAGCAGACAGTGTTAAGCTGTCGCGAGACATTATAAAGCAAAATGTCACGTCACAAAGTGCTGCACTGAATTTGATTTCTGTGTGCACCTGGCCTAATTTTTCTTCCATAGGAACTCTGTGTGTGGTAATAAGTTTTTTAAACTATTTTTTTTAATTTATTAGGTTATTTTACGACGCTTTATCAATATCTTAGGTTATTTAGCACCTGAATGAGATAAAGGTGAGAATGCCGGTGAAATGAGTCCAGGGTCCAGCACCGAAAGTTACCCAGCATTTGTTCATATTGGATTGAGGGAAAACCTCGGAAAAAACCTCAACTAGGTAACTTGCCCCGACCTGGAATTGAATCCAGGCCACTTGGTTTCACGGCCAGACGCGCTAACCATTACTCCACAGATGTGAACTTTTTAAATTACAAAAGTAAAAGTTACAGTTATAAAAGTAAGTATTTTATATTATACTGACCATGAAATAAAAAAAAAGTTGGGTTTTTGTAGAATAAACTACAGAAATAGGTAAATTACCTCTAGGATTGCATATTGCTTCTTTCTCACTTGATCAGCTAATGACTGGAAGTATACACAATATGCAAGTTAGTTTTTCACGTAGGATGTAGTTTTCACGTAGGATGTAGTAATGTGCATTTCTCTTTTGCAGTTCATTAAATAGTATAGTCTACCTCAGTGGTCGAGTATTTGCTGTTACGTGTTACTTCTCGCACAGTAAGAAATGATATGTTTGTATTTCATGAGCACATGTTACATGACGAGATTGTTCGGTGGGCCTATATGTTTTGTCTATTTCAGTGATAGTGGAAGAAGCTGCTGAGGTGCTGGAAGCACACATAATAACAGCGCTTACAAAACACTGCCAGCATTTGATTCTTATTGGTAAGTTATTATATTCTGTTTGTATAATATAATCTGCTAAGAATTTAATGTTAGTTGTGCTATTTATTGCAGTCGTGAAATGCCTGAACATATGTTTCATTAACTTGTGTTTGTCATCTGACATACTGACAAGACAAGGTAGTATAAGTTGCTTATAACTTCTCAGAAAATGTGTAGCTTGGATTTGTATTTTATTTGTATTCACCTTAATGTGAAAAGGGTATTCTGATCTTCAGGATCATAATAAAGGGCTAGGTCCACTTGACTGATACTGATGACAGAAGGCGAGGTATTATAAGCAGAGAGCTGTGTTCAGGCCTTTAAACCGTGAAGTTCAGTTCACATCAACTGTAGGAAATTGGGAATAGTCCTTCACACAACAGTCTTCAATGCAAACAAACCTGTTTTCTTAAGTACCATTGGGTTCAAGAACAGGTGACCCTGGCTGAAATAAGCCCCGGTACTTGGAAGATACAAATTTAAAAATATGTGTAATTATTTTCAGGGTGTAATAAAGATATAAATTTAAAAATATGTGTAATTATTTTCAGAGTGTAATAAAGTTCACTTACCACATTCATTCATTAATTCATAGTTTTCTGCCCAAAGGCAGATTTTTCACTGCAAACCCAGCATTCTTCAAAATTCCCTATTTTCTGCCTTCCTCAGTCTAGGCCTATGATCACTATATCTTAATGATGTCTATCATCTGATATCTTCTTCTCCTCAACTTTTCTTCCGTTCACCATTCCTTCAAACGCATCCTTCAGTAGGGAACCTCTTCTTAGACAGTGACCCAGTCAATCTCTTTCTCTCTCTTCCTGATCAGTTTCAGCATTGGGCCTAGTCTTTCTTCACTCACCCTTTCTAACACAGCTTCATTTCTTATTCTCTCTGTCCACTTCACATGCTCCATCCTTTTCCGTATCCATATTTCAAATTCTTCTAATTGTTTCTCTTCACTTCGTCATAATGTCTATGTTTCTGCCTCATACAATGTCAAACTTCATACAAAGTGCTTTACTAGTGTCTTCGTTATCTCTTTTTAAGAGATCCAACAGAAGATGCTCATTTTTCTATTAAACGATTCCTTTGCTATTACTGCCCTCCTTTTGACTTCCTTGCTGCAGCTCATGTTACTAATAATACACCCCAAATATTTGGAGTTGTTTACTTGTTCTACTGCCTCATTTCGAATTTGTGAGTTTACCTTCTTTATTTTTCTTCCGATATCCATGGTATTCATCTTGTTTGCATTTATCTTCATCCCATACTGCTCACAGTTGTCATTTAGCTCCAGAACAATATATCCCTTAGAGTCATCTCCTCTTCTGCTAACAATGCCATATCAACAAATCTGAATGTATATAGAAGTTTAATTTGCATTATATATACAGAATGGAAGTTTTATAGAAATACCGGTACACATTTTATAAACGTCTTTACATCATAGTTATCATTGTCAACAAATATTTTGCATAATATTTGTCACATTTAATGGAATTCAGGAACATGTTTACACTTTATTAATAATCACTCACTAGTCGACAAAAATGAACTTTTTTTCTTTCACAAGAAGTAAAATAACATTTTCTAGAAGAATATTTCGTGCTGAATTCAAATATAATTTCAGTTTTTCCCCATCGGGCAGGAGTTTTTTGTGATATTCATTTGAATTTTTATAATATTCTAAAAAAATCTGTAACTAGCTATCTAACTCAACATTATAAGTACTCATTCTGACTTACCTAGCAAGTGGTAGATAGTGATTTTCGGGCATATTTTGCATCTGGAACGTCTCTCTTCTTGGTCCAACAGTAGTCAGCCAGCATATTGGAACTCCACTTACCTTAGTACCTCTTTTCCATAGTAGAAATTTGCTGATGAAAATGCTCACCGTGCTCATCGCTGACAGCTCCAAGATTTTCGGGGAAGTCCAAGTGAGAGTCCAAGAAGTGAATTTTTAAAGACATGTTGCATCCCATAGCTTTATAAGAATGCAGAAGATCAGTCACTATGTCACGATAGTTTTCTGCTTTATGGTTTCCAAGAAAATTGAAACATAAACTTTTGAAAGACTGCCAGGCTGCTTTCTCCAGTTGATTTAACAGTTCTTCGAAATGATCATCACCCATTAATGACCGGATTTGTGGTCCTATAAAAATTCCTTCTTTCAATTTAGCATCACTGACTTTGGGGAATTTCGATTTCAAGTACAAGAATCCATCAGACTGTTTATCCATAGCTTTGACAAAATTTTTCATTATTCCTAACTAAATATGCAATGGAGGTAACAATATTTTTTCAGGATTCACTAAAGGGACATATGACACATTTTTCTGGCCAGGGATATGAGATTCACGTTTAGGCCATGATTTTGTAACATAGTGAGACTTCCTATCTCTGCTGTCCCAGAGGCACAAAAAACAGCAAAATTTGGTGAACCCAAGTTGCAAACCAAGCAATAAAGCAGTGACCTTTAAATCACCACAGATATACCATTCATATTTTCCATATTGTATTTTCTCTAGAATTACTTTCATATTTTGGTATGTCTCTTTCATATCAGCGGCATGCGCTACAGGTATTGATGGAAGTTCATTGCCAATATGTAGCAGCACAGCCTTCAAACTAACTTTAGACGAATCTATGAATAGCCGCCACTCATCTGGCCGGTGTTGAAGCCCAAGAGTTTCCATAACTGAACAAATATCATTACAGAACACAATACCATTTTCTTCAGAGAAGCAGTCCTTGAAATCACTATGGCAGCCACGATAACTACATATTCTTACGTCTTTTTAGAGTAGATTCCACCCTTTGAGTCTGGAAGCTAAACCTTCAGCTTGCTGTTTAGACATATTTAAATCCCGAATCAGGTCATTAAGGTCTTTCTGATTGGAAAAGTATGGTTCTGATGAACAGGTATTGGCTTCAAATGTAGGGTCATTTTTATTTTCATCTGAAGCATTTTCAGTTTCAGTTAGGTCAGAATCAGAGTTATTACCTAAGGTCGTATCGGCATATATTGGTACAGGGAACTGTTCATTGTGTAAGACAGATCTTATTGCAGATTTCAAATTAGGATACTTAACTGTATGTTTTATTTTAGATGTGATTCCTGTAATATTTGTCAAACAGAAATAACAATCACTTAAATGATCCTTCAGTTCCCTCCAAATCATAGGAATTGCAAATGGCATACGATGTGTACCCTTTTTCCATCCAGTCAGCAATCTAACACACGAAACACAGCATGTATTTGGGGCCCAGCTCTTATCAAAATCACCATCCTGACAGCCAAAGTAAAGTTGATAACACTTCTTTACGAGTTGGGTCAAATGTCACCTCTGAGACTTGAAGGTTACTCACCACAAATATAGCAGAAACTGTCTACATGATTTACACACTTTCTTGGCATGATGAACAACACTAAGCACTAAAACACTACATACACAATACACTTCCGAAAAGAAAGGAAGGAACTATTTCACTACTGAACAAACTCACGGCCATCTCGATACTGACATATCACAATGCCAGATGAACAGGTCTGAGCATGTCCAAACATGAATGTACCTGCACAGGATTGTTTTATGGTGCTTCAGCATAATATTACAAATCATTTCCTTAAATACAGCTTGGATAAAATCGCTACATATGAGGTAACGGTTCCTATGACAGGTCAAAGAAAACGCTAAAATCCGATTTTAAAAAGTAGCTGTCACAAAAAAAACTGTGCCTGATGGAAAAATTCTGACTACATATCTGAATTCAGTATGAAAAACTGCACTAGAATCACTAATCAGATTTCTTGTGAAGAAAACCTTGTCGACCAGTGTATTAATAAATCACTTTATGTAATGGATGTTTGACAACATTGTTACCGAAATGTAGACTCATGCTTCACTCTGGCGTGAATATTGGGGTGTAGAGCGTTTTGCAGAGTAATTAAAAAAATTAACTTTTGAACGAAACATCTACCAGCACTAATGTTGCTGAGATATGTTTTGGACAATGAACTTGATAGTGTTTATAAACAAACAACACGTTTAATTGGTTTAATTCCCTCATTTCTAGTGAGATGTTTCTGGTCATTTTTCTTAAATTCATTCTCCTGAATAACAATTTTCCAAAAATTAAAATTCCTAATCCTATTTTTCCTAAAACTATTCTTTTAAATATTGAATGAAGAAAATTTAATATAATTTAAATAAAAAATGTACGGTATATAATTCAAGTTTATAGCAGAATAGTATGTGCTAATGCACCCAAATATTGAAGAACCTAATTTTCATTCTTATAAACACTATGATTGTTGACTATGTTTCTAATACTTCTTTCAGTTGAAATCCACTTCTTTTCATTCCTGCCTTAATTCCTCATCCCAAACTTAATTCAGCTATAATAGTTTCGGTATCTGATTGTTTTTTTTTAACTCTATCAATGCTGAATACAAATTATGGTGGTGTTTTCGGACTACGAATTTAAAACAATTATGCCACCCCTCACTTACATTGTTTGTCCGTTGAAAACCATTCAGTATGGTCTCGTAATGGTTTCATTTTTCCACTGGTTATCTAGGTTGAACTGCTCTTCTGCCTCTTGCTGGATGCTCAACCATGTAAAATTCTTTGAAGTAATCTATGATTAGAATTAATTCATCAAGTATGTTGTCTCTGAGAAGATAACATTTAGATATCTCAGTCAACCTAAATTAATAGGTATTCACTCACATTTTTTTCATTTTAATCTTGTACCGGTACATTCCCAGTAAGTTTTTGCACTAGTATGCAGTCTTGTTTGATAATAAAATGTAACCGCATACAATTAATTTTTCATCAACAATTTTCGGCTATCCATTTTTAACTTTTTCACATCATTTTCATAATAACACAGTGGCGGTCCATCAGGGGAAGCAAAGGAAGCTATGCTGGGGTAACTAAAATTAAAATAATAAAAATGTACATTTAGACAATCATTTTCCACTCCAGATGGTTTATCTAATCAGAATGTACTTTTAAAAGTTCCGCGTTGATTCTCGATGACTGGGTGACTTGGCATATAAACTGCTAAGAACGTAAAGGAAGAGAAGCTACCTTATATTTCTATCTCTTTCTTGAGATCTTTCTAACCTTGTCATTCACTGTACGTCTTAAAATGTCCATGACTGAAGGAGGGAGGGAAGTAGAAGCTAGTAGGGTGCACTCTCTCTCTCTGGAACTCTTCCTATCTTTGTTGCTCACTATATGGTCATGACTGAAGGAGGGTGGGAAGTAGAAGCTAGCAGGATGTGCTCTCTCTCTCTCTCTCTCTCTCTCTCTCACTCTGTCTCCTACTGCACTTGACCGGTAAGGGTAGGGGTGGGGAAGTGTAGGAAATGCTTAGTTTACAAGCTTTCGCTTTCTAAACCTCGTCCTATCTTTGGGAAATAGAGAAATTATTATTTTTCCTTCTTATGTGCATTCTCATTTCTCCCCCTCTTTGTAATGATAATTGTAATCGAAATAGTTCATTCGTAGTCCTAATCCTAATTGTAATTCAAAGAGTTCAAAGTGGTTAAAGAATTGTATGTAATGTTACGATGTAACAGAGCATACAGTATTAAAAAAAAAATACCGGTATGGTTACATTGGTGCGAAAGAAGCAAGTGGTCTGTGCTATATTATGTAGATGAGTTACTGATTTATTTTAGTTTGTAGTGCATGAATAATGATGTCTTGTGTGATTGCGAACTTCATAGAAAGACTTTTTGCATGTCATGAAAGAAGATGATTGTGGATCTTGTTATAAATACCGTTTGCATGTCGTAAATCTCAATAAAAGAAGAAGATTGTAAATAATGAAAGATCGACACCAAAATTGTTCCTTTTAACATAAAGCGCCAAAAAATTTACAAGGTATTTTCAAGAAGCAAAGTACGATAAATATAAGTGGCTGACTGGTAGTTAGGAATTAATGCTGTCTTTTATTGGAACTGTTTGCTTTTCGTCAAGATCGGGGTACAAGTTTGACAAAAATAGGATTTACCCATTTAGAAAACTTTGAGCAAGGCAGCTACAGCGCATGAATTAACAACAGGGCACATACACTCTACTTTTCATTTGGCAGAACTAGAATTGATACGCAGCTGGATGAACAACGTAGAGAACAAATATATTTGCACAGTCAGAGAGTTAAGCAGAATCGAGAACTCATAAAACGTTCCATAAACATTGTCTGGTGTTTAAGAAAGCAGGAACTATCGTTTTGAGAACACAATGAATCGCCATAATTGATTAATCGAGGAAACTATGTAGACATTTTTAATTTAATAGCGGAATATGATCTGCTTTTAAAGACCCACTTGGAAACATCGACAGTTTTTAAGGGCAAGTCCAATCATACAGAATATCATTGATACAGTTGCTAAATGATTACTACAAGAAATTGAAAAGGAAATCAAAGAAATTAAATTTGTGTCTGCATTAGTGGACGAAACCACTGATGTTTCCAATATACTGCAGCTCATTTGTCCATCGTTTTGAGATATGTCTATGATGGAAAAACGAAGGAGAAATTTGTTGGATTTTGTGATGTTAATGAAGATCGGACTGCATCAACTATTTATGAAGCAATTAAACATTTCTTGACTGAGTTCGGTTGCAATGAAACATTGATAGCACAATCATATGATGGGACAGCAACAAAGGCTGAATGAAGTGCAGGCATTGACTAAATCCACGCATCCTGAAGCTCTATCCATACATTGTTATGTCCATGTATTCAATTTGGTACTATCTCGGGGCATGAGTAGTCTTGCTGAATGTAAAATATTTTTTAGTACACTCAGTGGCATTGCGGAATTTTTTCCTTGATCGTCAAAGAGAACCAAATTTTTTAAGGGACGACTACCTCGTGTTTCCTTCACAAGATGGACATATTCATCAAGGCTTGTCAACATTGCTTGTGAGGACGGAACCAAATATGTGACATGTATAGCGAAATGTTAAACAATTCAACAGAGATAGAAAAAGATATGCTAGTACCTGCAAGAGGCTTCTTATCTACCTTAGAAGATTTTACGTTCTGTTTTCTTCTGAGAACATTTAACAATATTTATACATTCATAAACGTTATCTACAGAATACTGTAGAATCTGCAGAAACTCGCCAAAATATTGCTGCAATGAGAGGAGATTTTGAAAATGTTTATGCAGAAACTGTGAGAAATGTTGGAGAACCTTTCGAAATAATATCTACAAACTACCAGCTTGTATACTGTTGAGATATTCGATAATGTGGTCAGCCAACTTGACATGAGATTTCAAGATTATGGGAATTTGCAATTTTTATCGCTACTAACAAGTGATAAATACACATACAGTACATACTTACAAATGGCTTTTAAGGACCCTGGAGGTTCATTATCGCCCTCACATAAGCCCATCATCCCTATCCTAAGCAAGATTAATCCAGTCCCTACCATCATATCCTACCTCCCTCAAATCTATTTTAATATTATCCTCCCATCTATGCCTTAGCTTCTCCAAAAGTATTTTCTCCTCAGATCTTTCAACTAACAATCTAGATGCATTCCTAGATTCACCCATATGTGCTACATGCCCTGCCTATCTCGGTGAATTTCCAGAGCTATGATAGGTAACGAAATCTGGTTATGGAAACCAGCTATAATGGCTGGGTGGGATCATCGTGCTGACCACACGATTGTTCATTTCTGCTAAGGCATGTGGAGAGTGGACGTGAGGCCAGCAGCCAGCTGGTCGACCTTTGCCCTTCATGGGCTGTTGTGCCACGGATTTAATTTTTTTTTAATTAATATCATTGCTTTGTATTTATGAATTGAACTCTCTACCAACTTCTTGACCTGCGGGACATGAACATTATAATATCTTCTGAACTATTGGAAGAAAAAATTATGAAGTGGTGACAAGACAGCAACTCCTGCAAAATTATGAAATTTTGAGAAAATTTTAAGTCGTGGAATATGTTTAACATGTGCTTCTAAGTTTATTTAACCTATTTACAGTTGCAAATCTGATAATTATTGTTCTTTGTATTTAATTCATACCTATTTGCTTTGTTCACAGGAGATCACAAACAATTGAAACCATCCACTGCAGTGTACAAGCTCTCACGTAAATTTAACTTGGACACATCACTATTTGAACGAATGGTTTCAAATGGAATGCACTGTGAGACATTGAAAGTACAGCATCGAATGCGTCCGGAAATAGCACGACTTATAGTTCCCAGCATTTACCCAGACCTACGGAATCACAATTCTGTTCTGTCTTTTCCAAAAATACGAGGTGTTGTTAAGAATCTGTTTTTCGTCACTCACGACATCCCTGAAGAGGAGGTATGTTGCAATTCGCTTACCAGTACAGATATTAGACAGGTCTGTTAATATTTATCAGAGTTGGATTACTTACTTACAAATGGTTTTTATAGAATCTGGAGGTTCATTGCCGCCCTCACATAAGCCCACCATTTGTCCCTATCCTAACCAAGATTAATCCATTCCCTACCATTATATCCTGCCTCCCTCAAATCCATTTAAATATTTTCCTCCCATCTACGACTCGGCCTCCCTAAAGATCTCTTTCCCTTCGGCCTCCCAACTGACACTCTATATGAATTTCTGGATTCGCCCATACATGCTACATGCCCTGTCCATCTCAAACGTATGGATTTAATGTTCCTAATTATGTCAGGAGAAGAATACAATGCATGCAGTTCTGCATTATGTAACTCTGTCCTTTCTCTTTTAACTTCATCTCTCTTAGCCCCAAATATTTACCTAAGCACCTTATTCTCAAATACCCTTAGCCTCTGTTCCTCTCTCAAAGTGAGAGTCCAAGTTTCACAACCATACAAAACAACTGGTAATAAAACTGTTTTATAAATTCTAACTTTCAGCTTTTTCGAGAGCACAGTGGATTCTAACTTTCAGGTTTTTTTTTTTTTTTTCTTCTTTAGAGCAGACTGGATGACAAAAGCTTCTCGACCGAATAATAACAGGCATTTACTATATTTATTCTGCGATTAATTTCCTCCCGAATGCCATTTATATTTGTTACTGTTGCTCCCAGGTATTTGAATTTTTTCACTCTTTCAAAGGATAAATTTCCAATAAAATTGATTTATTTTCATTTCATACTGTGTTCCAGTCATGAGACTTAGTCATATACTTTGTCTTTTCGAGATTTACTTCCAAACCCATCTCTTTATTTGCTTCAAGTAAAATTCCTGTGTTTTCCCTAATAGTTTCTGGTTTCTCTCCTAACATATTAACGTCATCCGTATAAACAGGCATTTAATGTAACCCGTTCAATTCCACACCCTCTCTGTTATCTTGGACTTCCCTAATGGCATATTCTGGAACAAAGTTGAAAAGCAAATATGATAGTGCATCTCCTTCCTGTATGTTTCACTGAGACACATTTTAATTAATCTAACTAGTTTCTTGGGAATACAAAATTCAATAAGAATATTTTATAAAACTTCTCTCTTAACCGACTCATATGCCTTTTTGAAATCTATGAATAACTGATTTACTGTGCCCTTATACTCCCATTTTTCTCCGTATCTGTCGAATACAAAAAATCTGATCAATAGTCGATCTATTACGCCTAAAACCACATTGATGATACCCAATAATTTCATCTACATATGGAGTTAATTTTCTCAAAATAATATTGGACAAAATTTTGTACGACGTCAACAAAAGTGATATTCCTCGAGCTGGATTATTTGTATAAATGTGATGGATCTTAAAGAATATATTGAAATAATATTGACAGCAATTAAAGAAATGTTACATATAACCAGATATGGTAGAACAAACTCTATCTATTACCTTAATGTGTATAGGTACAAAACATACACTATTTTTAAAGGTGCAGAACTTGAATTTTCAATTCAGTGTCTCCGCACTTTTAATTTAATGTTACCGGTTGGTACATGCTTATCAGTGGCGCGGATCTTAAGAGGCTTTTGAGGCGTAGTCTACACAAAAGTTTGTGTTATTATACCTAATAACAGTAAGCCTATAAGTTCGTAATACCGGCAACAATGTATCGTAGCACTTGGTTTCACTCTGATCCTTTCATATATTAAGTTCACTGCAGTCATTCCAGGATGGAGAGTTCAGTGCCTTGACTCTCAAGCTTGAGGGGGGACAGGGGGTATCAATTCTGTACAGCTCAGTGTGAAACATGGCTAGCCTCACCATCACAATAATACGTCATTCTATATTGTGAACGAGCTGTGTTGTTGAGTGTTAGTTTAATCAAAAGTGCATGCTTGTGTTATATATTAATTTAGTGTAAAATGGCCCGTACTGAGATATTGAGGTCATTATTTATAGAATTAAAATAGTAACCATTTTCAAGTTGGATATATGAAACAAAATGTGCTTACAAAGATAGGAGATTGACACCACATTTACATATTAAAATAGCGGATAGAGAAAGACAAAATATAAATTTTCAACTTTTCAAGATATAAGAAATATCCTTGGCTAATAGGGTGCTCTGAGACAAATAAGTTGCATTGTTATACCAGTATTCTGTTTAGGGGTGAAAATGAGTGATCATCATATTCTTGTGGGATCTGTGTTACAAATAATGTTGATAGAAAAGCCGAGAAACATCTGCTGTATAAAAAGATATAAGGCAAGCAGATCTTTTCAGCCTATCCAGTATTTACACCTTAGCTTCGCCACTGATGCTCATAAGTTCATACAGTGAAAGAGTAAAAGAGTATTTTGTATGTGTAAATGTTAAAAAGAATCGTGTCAAAATAAAAAAAAGCAGGGTTCTGGTGGAGCTCATAGACTACTTCATACATTATTGAGTATTATGCTGTAAAATATATTGCCTCAGATTTGTTTGAAAAGTTACTTATCAAATCATTTTCAAATTGTAGAATATATTAGAGTGGTAAACATTGAAATATAGTTGCAATTGACAGGGGAGTTCCAAGGATCAGTATTGGGGCCTCTTTTATATTTAGTTATGGTTAATGATTTGCCTTTTAATATCCACAATAAATGCATACTTTTTCCAGATGATACAATATTGTATTCTTCCAGTAATAATTTGAATGATTTAAACCACATTATGACTAACAACAAGGGAACATTCAACACTGGAAGGTTGCACAGGATCTTCAAATTTTGCATACATACGTATAATTATTAGTGTAAGATGTTTTGCCAAAAAGATAAGTTGCGAAAATAATATGCAAGGTATTAAAACGATGTTTCGAATATCAATGTGAATCTAGTAGTTACAGAGCCTTTTGAGTGTAGCATGTGGTAGAGACGAGGGAAAAACAAGGCTGCAACTCAACGTCTGTAAACACAGAGTTAAATATCGTCCATCATTACGAACAAAATATGAATTGATTTCGTGGAATTAAACAAACTCATAGTACATGCATTGAATTGGTAAGGTATATTTAATGGTCTCACAAATTAAACTTATAAAAGCAGGCTATATTAAATTTTGTTTTCCTTACTTATATTTTTCTAATAAAAATGAATGCCTTTATTGTTTGTTTTCCTGCCTTTATTGTTTGTTTTCCTGCCTTTGTTGTTTGTTTTCCTCTCATAAGATGTACCGGTATATTTTTATGGATTGATATTTTGTAACTTTGTGCATTTACTATTGCAGTTACTAAGAATATTACTTGGAAGTTAGAAAGAAACACATTTAATGCATTGAGTTAATCAATTTCAGTGTCCTAACATATCAAGCCGCAAGAATGTTCATGAAGCACACTTCCTCTTAGCTCTCTGCAGACATCTCATCTTTCAAGGCTATGATCCTTGCAGAATAACGATCTTAACAACCTACAAAGGACAAATGTTTGCAATGAAAAATGTAAGTAATTATAAATTTACAAAATTAAAAAAGAAAAATTGGTCCTGATATATAGGTTGTTTCAGAATTCAACCGAAGAAATTTATCTAGTTATAGAGGGGTTGTACACAAGCAATTTGATATAAGAAACCGCAGGATCTCCGACGAAAAATATGAGTTATCAGTTGTTAAAGCTGTTTACATTTGATACTCATAACCCACTATTAAAATGAAATGGAGGTTTGGAATAGTATGAGATGGTTTTGGACCTTATTAGGGATTGTATGAAGCCCAATTGTTATGAACAAATCAATCGCGTTTTCAAAACTTAGACTTCGTAGAATTTGTAAAATTTGCCGGCAAATTCGAGTCTAACCTGGTATATATATATATATATAATTGGCATTCATACAGTTCTCTCTGTACATTAAAAACTCAAAAAAGTTTCGTATCCATGGTTCAAAAATTAAAATAGAAAATTAATATTCCGAATTTAAAAGAAAACTTACAAATCAAACCAAACCCTTTAACTCTATTAAATATAGAGTATAATCTAAATTTAACAGAAGAAATACTGAAATCAGAAGTAAACACTGAAATAATGAAACAATTGTCTTTAGAGACATTTAATGTTACGTACCCTCCACAAAACTGGCTTCATTTATACACCGGCGGATCCTTGATTTCCAGGGAATAAGATGCTGGTGCAGGTGTTACGTGCTGTCTTCTCTCACTTTATAGATCTCTTGGATATGGAACAACAAGTTTTGATGGAGAAGTCATTGCAATAAGTGAAAGGCTCAGGAATTTTCTATGCCAGATCAATAAATTTAAGAATGCAGTTATATTGTCAGACTCCAAAGCAGCTTTTCTAGCAATAGTCTCCAGACATACACCTTCATCTCAAACAGCCAAAATAACTAAAATGCTCTCTCAATTAATAACACTCAATAAAAGAATTATATTCCAATGGATACCATCCCATTGTGGAATCCTGGGAAACGAGAATGCGGATGCTTTAACAAAGAAGAGCAGCACTGCTACTTACAGACATGTTACTAAATCCTACGTATTACTCTGTGAAAAGATTTATTAAATCTACATACTTAGACTTCAACAAACAAAAATGGGTAACACAATCTCAAGGGAAAAAATGAAATGCGTCATAATCCACAGTTAATTCCCGATTTACTACGAAAATCATCTGTAGCTGCATTTAGATTGGCAACAGGCCATCGGCCAAACACCTGCATAGAATTGGAATATATCAGTCCCCTAACTGCTCATTGTGCAACTCAAACCAAGAAATGGATTCGGAACATCTCAAAATCTGTGTTTCAGTGGCTGACCATGATAATATCTTTGAAAAATATTGGAGTGCAAGAGGTCAAATGACTTTGTTGTCAAATGCCTGGCATTAGAAAACAACAACATATAATTTTTAATTCCAATGCCTCTTATTTTATTGATGAGATAATCTGAATTCTTTCTTTTTCGAACCATCGAAATATGTATTGTATTATTTATTATGCTTTCGGCAAGAGTATACTGTATAGTACTAGCCATTGCTTCATTGCAGTTCATTTGAAATCAAGTCATATTTGAACTCCTTTGGAGCTCAGCTAGGTATCTGTTAGAAATGTGCTTGTGTTTAGTTGCAGATGTGACGAGTGCATGATCTTTTTGTGTACTATACAATTATTTTCATGCGTTTTGTCCAGTTAATGTTTAAGTTATATGAAATTCGTTGTACATAGTTTCTAATAGTTAAGCCAGAATAATTAATAAACTTCAGAATAAAAGTACTTAATTCGTTGCAGAAAAATACTGTAATTAAGTCGAAGGTCGTTACTTTGAACAATTCCTGTAACTTGTTTTCCAACTGGCAGTGAGTATTGAAAGAATAATTTGTTTTCCTTTATTACAGGACTGATACCAGTATATGTATGTACTATACTGTACAGTAATTCCTGAATATTGCTTGCTCCTTCCTCTAAAGAAGACGAAAAGGGAAATTTCTTTCTTTTTCATTTATCCATTTTGTTAAGATATTTTCTATTAACAGAATAATGATATACACTATTTATATACACTACAAGTTAATTGATAAACATACTGTGACTTGTCCAGAGCAATGGTTATGCATTTCTCAAACTACATTTCTTCTTTGCTCTTCTAAACAATTCTTGTCATTTTTACAAAATAACTAGAGCTGGCATTTTAATGTTACAACAGTAGTTTAAAGTTACATACCCTAAGTTAAAAAAAAAAAAAAAGTACCTGCTGAAACTTGACCTTTCGATCTCATCTTCTGACAGAAACCAACTACAATATTTAACCGATGTGCCACAGAGACATGGCAGTATTGTATCTGACACATTTTCAATTTATCGCTATGTCACGTCCAGGTTCAATCAGTGGCATACTGACTCAATAAATATTTCACGCAATTACGTGAAAGTTTGAATCCGGAGACCCTTACTTAGTTCCCTATCTCAAAATATTTACCTAGGACCCCTCCACAACCCTTTAAATTCCTTCGGTTGAATTCTGAAACACACTGTATATGTCTACTATATTCCTCATTCCAAGTGACTGAAGAAAAATTATGCATTTGATGTAGTGTATTCAAATAGCTTCACAAAACTGAATCCAACTAAGTATAGTATAATGTACACCCTGTTATTGACGGCTCTCTATATAGTATGGGTGAAATTTGTTTCATACTTCATACACATTTTGTTATCCAAAATGACATTTTTGTAAAAAAAAAAAAAAAATAAATACATGCTTACTTATTTCAGATGCTGGTGGAAGATTCAACATTGAGAGATGTTCGTGTTACTGTAGTTGATAACTTCCAAGGAGAAGAAAATGATATCATTCTTTTGTCCCTTGTACGAAGCAATGATGAAGGAAAAATTGGATTTCTAACCACAGAGAATCGAGTGTGCGTAGCATTGTCAAGGGCACGTCATGGTCTCTTTCTAATTGGAAACATGGAGAACCTTAAAAATGCAAGTGCTGTATGGAAGAATATTGAAGAAACATTGAGTCAGCAGGACGCAATTGGAACTCATTTAAAATTGCAGTGTGAGGTTAGTAGAATGTTGTAAATTATTTAATACATCCACGACCACCCAAACTCTTCTTAAAGTGTGCAGATTTACTCTGAAGTGAAGCAAAAAGCTTCGACAACTAGACATAAGTACCTTAATAAATTCAGAATGAGTATATAGCAAGACTGAATCTTACATTAATAAGATCAGCTGCAATACAGATAGGCCTATTTAATTTCGGATGCAAGATACCTCAGAAGAGAGTACCGGTAATGAAAAACCAAAGGCAGAAGTTACCTTCATACCCCATACCATTACGTTTTGCTATGTTCGCTTATATTACGTAATTTAATTCTGGTGAGATTCGCATTGGTAAATTTGGAATATCTACTCGGCATATAAAATTTTACATACATATTGTGGACAATAGAACTCTCTTCCTCCCCCCCCCCCCCGCACTTTTAAGTCGCTAAATAAGTGTTGAAAACATAAAATTGCAAGGTTCAGTTCTTGTAATGTTTTCTTTAAAAATATTGCGAATTGCAGGATTTATTTAGAATGTTATTGGTACGTTAAAGCACTAAATAGGTACATACAGAGTTTGACCAGCATTCTTACTGAGCTGTGAGGTTGTTTTTGTCAGGCAGTACATTGGATTTTTCCCAGTTATGTCCTCTATGTCCAGAGCAGGGATTTTCCTTGTTAATTTTTTGCACTAAGTCGGCAACACAATTCTGCTGACACTTTGCATTGTCAGTCTTCATTAGTGATTTATCTGAAGTGTATTTTTAAACATAGATAGATATACAGTACAGTAATGCATTTTCCTCGTTTAAACATAATATCTGCTGAAGAAGTACGAGTTGTGTTAATGTAAATTTCGGCAATGTTTTTCAGACGCTACACAATCTTTGAAACAGTGTGTGAAATTGTTAAATAAGTGGCGAGAAACGAGTTCTATTCTTGTTAAGAAGAAACATTATCTGAAGCATAAACCCAACATGCTGTCCGTCAAAAAGCAACAAATTGTTGCTCGGCAAGAATGTCGATAATTTAGGTTTGACTTGTTCTGTATGTGACTTCAGTAATATCGCTACGTCACTTCAATATTACGGTACAAAATTAGATCTGGGGTTTTAAGACAATGAAAAATGTATTTTGAGCACCTAAAATAAGCTCTAAAAATATAAAAATAGCCTTTTAAAATAATAGAATAGGCATTTAAAATATAACAGGCCCTCAATTTTTTTCCCTTCCATTCAGGAACTTGGTACTGACACTTAAATAATTAATGGAAACAGTAAACCAATGGATTGAAGCATTTATTCAGATTAAATTATTAAATTATCAAAGAGCACAAATATTATAAATTGATTAGTAAATTAGGCACCTTATGAACACAAGTGTTTAGTCAACTGTCCGAAGACAGGTCTGAACCTCACAAATGATACCAAGAAGGCACCACTTATGAGGCAGCTAGGCCAGGAGATAATAGAGTAGGATGGCCAGTTCCTTTCCCCCTTCATTGCATACATAGCCGACTAGCTACATATTACACTAGTCAGACTTCAGATGCATGCAAACAATTATTGTTCTTCCTCTGACATATGGTCAAATGAGATGAACTGCCTGATAATAGATGTATAGTACTAATCAAGCAGAACCTCAGTCATAGGGTGATCACAAGTTACAGAATGCAAAAATTCAAAACTTTTCATTCTTAATTTGCTGTGCAATACTTAACTTTAATCTCTACTTTCAATCTTTGATTTTTGTCTGTCAGTATTATTTTGTAAGCTGAGAAAGATGCACTTTGCAAACTGTGGTTAAGGGGGTGGTGGGGAGAGGATGGCTAACCTTGGTTACATTTTTATTTTCAATTTCATCATCAAGGTTTTCATTTTCTACATCCAGTACTTTATTCATACGTATCAGCATTGAAAAACTTGGATTTTTCTTCAACACATTAATCCACTCAGTCTTTTAATAAACAATAACAACCAACAGTATATGAGGAGACAAAGAGAAAGGCAGAAAAGAGGAAAGACTTGTGAAAGATGGGTTTACACTGAAAGACATGCCCTTGAGCAGAACACTATGAACGAATGAGTACTTACTGGTATGCCACAATTTGAGAAGTTGTGAAACGGCTCTTTTTAATTGAAAAAGTTGATTGTCAGTAACAATAGCTATCTACATAGATAGCATAGATGTGATAGAATGTGCATTAGAGAGTTCAAAAGCAGTCTTATTCTTGTTATACAAAGAGAGGCAGTGAAAAGTTACCACACTACGCAGGGGATGTCGGAGAAAAGATTACCCGACTCACCGGTAAGCTGTAGCAGTGCAGGCAGGCGTTCAGTTTCATTATGGTAGGCCTAAAATTCCCGAGTGGTGGGGATGGGATGGAGTGCGCAGACAGCATGAAGTGTACGGAGTGTTTAGTTGACGAGTGGAGTTAAAAAAAAATGTTCAATAACAAGTATAGTAATGCAACACTATGTAATAATATACGCTCAACAAACACGTCCCCTGCATAGTGCGGTAACTTTTCGCTGCCTCTGTGTGTAGTATATATGTTATAAAATGTGATAATTTTTAAATGGGCGTTATGGGCACTATTACAGTGAAATGAAGTTAACGATCGAAATAAGCATTTTAGGGTACTACAAAACTATCGGATTTCATGATTTTTCCTGAAACATGGGCATATTTAAAACATGTTCCTTTGTATTAATGCTTAAGGAACAAAATTGGCACTTGCCTTAAAATCTCAGCTCTATACCTTATTAAGGCGTAGGATTAGCTGAGCAATTAAAGTATTGGCTTTCTAAGCTGGTAACCCAGGTTCGAATCCTGATGGGTCAGAGTGAAATTTTTTGCGAACAAAGACAGTGCTTGGTAGATTTTTGCGGAATGCTCCCATTCTATCTGTATTCCACCGTTGCTCCATTAATCATCACCATCACTATGCAGATCACCTCCCATCAGGGCCGCGGACAGGTTTTACGGGCCCCTGTGGAGTATTGTGCTCGGGCCCCGTTGAAAAAAAGTTAAAAATGACAAGTTACCAATTATTCTGACCACAATAATTATTTTCAAAATAAATAAAAGACAACCCCATACACAGATACAAATCTAAAAATATACACTTTTGTTACACTGAAAACTTTTAGCAAAACTTCACATTAGCGCAATATATTATATTCATTACGCTTCTTTTTCAGTAGGGCCTACATAGTATGTTTCGTGACGAAACTTTCGTCTTTTCGTTGTCGTTTGTTTCGTTTCGTTTTCATAAAACCTATTCTTAAACAGCTGTAATTTCTGACTTGCAGGCCAACATCAAGAAACAACTCTCCTTGACTTCATTGATACAAAATCATCAATTATATCATCGCTCTCCAGACTAAGGAGGCCAAGGTTACTCAGTCTTTCTTGGCACATTGTTACTCTGAATACATTTTTATTTCTTTCATTTTCTTTGCAGTTGATGTGAAATTGAGCGTTGCTAGTGAAGGTGCAGAAAATAAACTAATCTCAAGCCCGTCTGTTCAGGCTGTCAAAAATGAAGACAGTTGATACTAGAAGTGAATACTGATGGTTGTGGCTGTCTAGAAAAAATTCTGATAACAGTAGTATTGAATCAGAACAAGCAAACAATAGTAAAAATTATATGTTAATATGTGCAAGTGGAACAAATTTACACACAGCAGTTCCTAACTCTGAGTCATGGAAGTAACATGCGACCTTGGAAAACTAAAAAGTGGCAGACAAATTGTGTCATTGAATACGTTGTTCGAAAAACTACCCCCACCCTGCCTAATAACCTTCTAAATGACGGAACAAGAGTCTTTCCAGTATTATTTTCAAAACTCAAGAATGAAGAATGTGTTCCCAGAGACTGGCTAGTGTGGAGTGAAACAATTCAGTTACTGCACTATTTTCTCTGATTTGTTTCACTCCACACTAGCCAGTCTCTGGGAACACATTCTCCATTCTTGAGTTTTGAAAATACTGTAATACTGTTTTTGGAAAAGCTCTTCTTTTCGAACAACACTTTCAATGACACAATTTGTCTGCTACTCTTTAGTTTTCCAAGGTCGCTCAATTTCACACCAACTTCAAACAAAGTTCTACTCCCTTCCTTAATATCTTCCAATTTTTCTGTTTCTCCTTGCACTTCTCAGCTTCCTACTTACGTTTCTACTTGTCCATTGTCCGCTGGTAACACTAATGAGCAGAATTTACTAGAAAAGCGACAACGAAAAGACGAAAGTTTAGACACGAAACATACTATGTAGACCCTACTCGAAAGGAAACGTAATCCTCCGGCTTGCATTTGGAAGAGTCCACTAGTATATTGCGGTGGGCCGGCAGAGATTGGTAGTTAAGAAAACAAGCCAATTGAACGTGTTCGTTACAAGTGACGGGAACATATTTCAGGTAAATCCCGGAGACCTCATGTGTCGTGTCGATGATTGTTAATGTGGAAAACCGATATTCTATTATATAAAAGTTAAACATCTACATAATTAAGTGGTAATTTGTATTATACTATTGTTGGTTAATACGTCAGATTCATGTAACAAATGTTCTTACAACATTTTATAGTACCGGTATGTATCTGTGAATAATTATTCGAGATAATGGAAAGTAATCAGACTCACTTAATCTGACGGGCCCTTACTGCTCATGGGCCCATATGCACTTGCCCCCTTTGCCCCCCCCCTTCTCGGCGGCCTTGCCTCTCATGTTGCACAGACTGCGAAGCTACAGCGACAAAACGATCTGTAATTACTGCACAATACTTCTAGTACTTCTAGGAGGAGATGCTTGGGTGAATGACACAAAATCAAGTACCGACCATTGAATAAAAAATGTTACATTATTAATTTTTGCAATGACAGCAGAAGACTTAATTTACGTGTGTCATGTAGAGTGGAACATATCATTTCAGTTATTCCAAAACCTTGTAACTCCAGAAACAACATTTTTTTCAGTGAGGACAAAAATATTCATAGAGTGTAAGTAAGTACTTTCACAAAATATAACTACCAAAACCTCTCATCGACCATTTACAGATGTTATGTTAATAGAATAAAGCACCAAAAACTCTTGTGGATGCAAACATGAACTATATGAGCTATGCTAACATTCCAAATATATGTGGTTATGTATTTTTAATTAGAGAAAAATGTATCGTTCATTCTTCTTTAAGCATTCGTAAACCATTGATGATCAATATTTTACAATCAGTAAAACCGAAACCTAGAATTCAGCAGTCACTGGATTTACGAGGTTTTGGAATAACAGCGACAAGATGGTTGTGGTATAGGATAGCATTTGTGATTTGAAGATTGTTTTCTACCCTTAATGATTTAAACAAGAGCAGTTTCTACTAAGCATTATAGTTTAAATTTATACTTCTGTTTGTCAGTCCTCACATAATATGCTATTTCATATCGTGTGGGTTAAAATCATGCAGTGTAATCAGCTGTATTACTGACAATATCTTTGTGTAACAGATCCATCCAGATCAACAAACGTTAGTGTCGTGTGCTGAAGACTTCAGTAAAGTTCCAGAAGGTGGCTGCACTGTTCAGTGCATGGCATCTCTGAGGTGTGGTCATACATGTAAGAGTTTGTGTCATATAAATGACCGTGATCATACTGTGCATCGCTGTTACGAGCCTTGCAAACTGACATGTGAATTGAAACATCCTTGCAAGCTGCAATGCTGGCAAGAATGTGGCATCTGCAAGGAACCAGTGTTAAGAAACCTTCCATGTGGTCATGAAAAGGAGCTACAATGCTATATTGAGTACCAAGCATATGAGTGCCAGGTATATTTAATTATATTCTACAAGTGAAACATTTTACATGCTGGTATATTACAGTTTGATAGAATTGGCTGTTAAATGGTTAAGTCAAAATAAACTGTATGAAGAATGTTGAATAATTATTATTTTTTTATTTTACTGAAATTGAATTATAATAATGGTGATTATTTATTATTATTATTATTATTATTATTATTATTATTATTATTATTATTATTATTCTGAGGATGACCAATAATAGGTCGAAACATGTAAACAAGGTACGTTAGAATTTAACACAAGAAAGTCTTATCATACATATTCCGAAGTAATACAGTGTTAAAAGTTGTGTAATCAAGATGTATTAATATTATTTCCAAGATATTTTTCTAATTTTGATTTTGTGGTGATTTTAAGGTGCCAGTGTTGAGAAAACTTCCATGTGATCATGAAAAGGAACTGGAATGTTATGTTGAATACCAGACGCACATATGCCAGGTATGCTTCATGACATTGTACAAATAACTTACAGTATTTTACAAATTTTAGGATTTCTCAATGTTAGTTATTACCAGGCTCAATCGAATTAAATTAATATAAAAGAGCTGGTGAAATATTTTCTTCCTAAGTAATTCTTAAAATTTTCATTTTATTGTGATTTTAAGGCCCAAGTGCTGAGAAAACGTGTGCTTAATAAAACTCTACAACTAAACCTTTTTCACAGTTTCTCAGGATTGGCTGTTACCTGGCTAAGTCAAAATGAACTAACTTTATGAAGAGTCTTGAATAATTACGGTACTATAATTTTTTATTCTACTAGAACTGAAACATAGAGGTTTTTTTTTTTTTTTTTCCAAAATATTCTTATAATTTTGATTTTGTGGTGATTTTTAAGGTCCCAGTGTTGAGAAAACTTCCATGTGGTCATGAAATGGAGCTGGAGTGTTTTGTGCAATACCAGATGCACAAGTGCCAGGTATGCTTCATGACAAATTTATAAACACAATATTTTATCATCATCATCATCATCATCATCATCATCATCATCATCAGCAGCAGCAGCATCAGCATCATCATCATCATCATCATCATCATCATCATCATCATCAAATTTTCAGCAATAGGTATAAGAGTGACAAAGCAGAGGTGCTTACCTGCTGATTGGGAGCTGTGCTCGGACGTGAGTTCAGTTCCCACTTGGGCTGATTATCTGATTGGGGTTTTTCCGAGGTTTTCCTCCAACTATAAGGTGAATGTTAGGCAGTTTATACGCATCCTCGTTTTCATCTCTCTATTACCATTTCCATCAAATAGCCTAGTTGGTACACGTCGTAGTAACTCACTATATTCTAACTGAACAAACTAAAAAAAAAAAAAAGACGTTAATTCTGCCCTTCATTTAGTCGAAGATAAAAAAATCACATTTTCTATATCAATATCGAAAGCATCGGAGGCATGTATGCAACAATTGTGAATGACGTGGGCTTTACAATTTGCTTTTAATATGTGATTACTTTCGTTCTGCAAAAGTCTATACACACAATAACCTGTCTTGATAATACAGTACTTTTCTTTCACACTGCGGCCAGCACACAGTGGCTTGCACGCCGACCACAGCACATGGGACTCCTGCCGAAACAGTTGTAATATCCCCACTACCGCATTACATTCTCATAATTAGTTACAATTACAATGATAATAAGCACATACCTTATCATAAGAGATGTTGGAAATGTTGTCATCCATACACACATTTCTGGCATATTCTCAGGAAATTTTCATTCACACTCGAGAGTTTAATATCCGAAATTGAGTCAATTTCTCGCCTGATGTTTTCTTTTAGTTCTTCCATTGTATGGGGGTTTGTTGCATACACTTTATTTTTCAAGTTCCCCCATACATAAAAATCGCGTACAGTTAAATCAGGGGATCTTGTTACTCTTCGCTTTCTATCGCGGATCGACCCAGTTTCCCTGAATTTGTTTGCAAGTTTTCATACGGTTTCTCTGTGTGGGATAGGTAAACCGGAAAATTTTGTTTCAAATTGCCTTTTAACTTCCTTACAAGAGTTTTTTGTCACATATGTGTCGTACTTAAAAGTCCTTTGTGGTAATGTGTAATCGTGTTGAGGCATTATGGAAAACTGCGCAAGCAAGCATCTGCAGATCATAATGAATATTCGACAATATTTGGTCACCGGGATGCAGTTTATTCAATTAAACTGATTACATGTACAACAAATACATCCCTTCATTTCAACATTTCAGAAAACCTGTGTATGGTGATGATTTAGAATTTTCGCATGATTTTGTAAGTAAATTAATACTTTCATATGGCATTCATTTCCAATATATTTCTCTAATTACCTATCATAGATATACATTTGTTTCTCAGATAGGAGAGCACAGAACACTTAACAAGAATTTTACTCGCTCCATCGAAATTAGCCAGTTCATATTTGCTTTACGACTCTATATTTAGTAATATCAGGTTTATATATTTCTAGTAATTTATTGATTTTACTATGATCAGCACATTGATTACTACTCTCTGTATGTTTTTCTATTCACTTTCAACAAATTATTGGCAACAATGTAATATATATTAGGATACCAATGTATTGACATCTACTTTGTATGCCAACACTGCGTATTCAGTATTACTTAATAGCTATGCAAGCTTACATTATTCAATTTGTTTTTAATATTTGACATGATCTTTTTTTTAATGTTGTTTTGGATGATTAATATTGTCACTATGTTATATTTCACTCTATTTATGTCATTTCCAAATGTAAGACAAAGTTTTGTAATTGATTTTAGATGGATATCTGTTATATCTCGTACCTGAAGATGCCCTATAAGGGTGAAAAAGTTAGCATTAAGACTAAATAAGATGTAAAACATAAGTGTTTTGTTTTATATATAATCAATGCTCAAGCCATAAGACGGAATAAATAATTAATTATATTGATATATGTTATCTAAAAATAAGACGAGCTGAAGCCTCAGTAGTTCAAGAAAGACTGACAATGACATGTCACTAGTGTCGAAATGGAACCGTCTGTCAGTAAGGCATTATTACCATTTTAAAATAAGTTTTAACACTTTTAAAATTTGATGTTTTAAAGAAACATTTTTATATTTTATAATAAGTGTTAAAGTGATCATCAAAGACAAAGTAAAATTTAAATTGTTTATGTTGCTGTTCCACCACAAAAAATACAGCACGTGTCCCTCTGTTGAACATCTTTGTCAGAAATCCATTAGCTGTAGTGGTGATCATTTTTCTTTGAACATTTCTAACTTTAATGCAACCACCTTATTGCGACATATTGTAGTTTCTCGACAATTGTTCTATGGTCTGAAATGGTCCATCTCTGGTCGACTTGTTTGACTCTTAAATTATTTGTGAAGGGAAAGAAATAGTTCTGATAACACATTTGCATCTTAAGCCTAGAGAAAAGTGAATTTTATGCAGAAAAATAAAGTTTTATTTTGTTCAGTGTCTGTTATACCGATTTTCTGTAACATTGAAATTTATTTGAATTATTTGTAGTAAAATTATATTCTGATGCTGACTTGTCATACTACTTGACATGTTGCTAAGGAAATATTTTGATCTGATATGATTAATCTCAATTCTTATATGAGTTGTTTCTTTTTCTTGAAAATATTTTTAATCCATGTTGAATCTTTCGTACACTACTTTTAACACTTGGAATATAAATAATTGATTAAATGGCGATCTTACTCGTGTTAATTGTGTAAGCATGTGCGGCTTACAGCTGTTTCGGTGCTTCTTCACACCATCCTCAGAGCCTACTAGATCTCGGCGTCATCTCGAACTTCGCTGCCTGTTGTGTGGGTGCGTTTGATTGTTGAAAAGTGTTGAAATGTGGTGTCAAATAATGTGTGTGTTCTGAAATTGATCTGTGTGTTGAGAATTTGATCAGGGTGTGTTTTAGTGCGTCTGTATAATTTATATTGTTGTAGTGTGTTGAGTTTTTGGTTTTTGGTTTTTGGGCTGTATGTGTAGGATTTCCATGTCTGTATTTATGTTATTGTATGTGTGGTTAGCATTAGTTATGTGTTCGGCATATGTAGATGTATTGTGTCCTCTGGTTATTGCTTTAATGTGTTCTTCGTATCAAGTTTGGAATGATCTGCCTGTCTGTCCAATGTAGAAACTATTGCATGTGAGTTTGTATACGCCTGTGTGGTTATATTTATTTGTTTTTGTAAAAACTCAACACACTAGAACAATATGAAATATACAGACACATTAAAACACACCCTGATCAAATTCTCAACACACAGATCAATTTCAGAACACACACATTATTTGACACCACATTTCAACACTTTTCAACAATCGAACGCACCCACACAACAGGCAGCGAAGTTCGAGATGACGCCGAGATCTAGTATTCTCTGAGGATGGTGTGAAGAAGCACCGAAACAGCTGTAAGCCGCACATGCTTACACAATTAACACGAGTAAGATCGCCATTTAATCAATTATTTATATTTTTAATGTCTTTCTGTTCCTTGAAAATATAATCATTTTCTTCCATCACCCCAATTACGCAGGTTAAAGTACTGAAAAAACTATCTGCTTGTGGACATGAAGTTACAGCTGAATGTTGGATGAAAGAAGAAAATATTCGCTGCTCATTTCCATGTGAAATACGTCTAGATTGTGGACATGCGTGTACACGCAGATGCCATCCATTCAGAGATCCTGACCACGAAAAGGTGAGTCTCTTGAGGAATGTGATATAAACAAGATAATATATCTATAAATTTAATGATCATCATCATCCATCATCATCATTCATTTCTTCATGGATTAGACTGATTGGCCTGTTCCATTTTTAGGGTTTTGAAGCATAGGTTGGTCCTTCCAACGCATCTTGGGGCACCTTCTGGATAGTCTATGTATTGCAGTATATAGCAATAATGTTGTCTGCTAGTCTATGTATTGCAGTATATAGCAATAATGTTGTCTGCATAACTTAAAAATAATGTATTTTTTAAAGAATAAGGGACAGCTTGTTGAATTTTCCAAATTCTATTGTATCATCGACTGCAGAGTAGGGATAAGACTTATGATTGACAAATGTGCAGTGGGACTGTCTTCTTCGAATACTTTGTTTCACCACAACTTTTCGAAGATCGGCTCTATCTTCGTCTTCAGGTGGACAAAAAAATGGGATGAGAAAAGGATTCCTATTTGTTGGGATCGTTACAAACAGCTAAATTGGTCAAGTAGATTTAGCTGTTTGTACATTAAACGCAAAAATGTTTACGAATAGGAACCCCTTATTCACTCCAATTTTTCTCGGAGACTAAGATAGAGCCCATCTTCTGTGATTTTCGTTTTCATTACTACCAATAGAAAAAAATCTAGTCTGTCTACTATTCTAAGCAATTCATAATAGTTTTCTCCTTCTTTAGATCATTTATGATTACTGAAGGAGGAAACAGCTTAATGATGTCATGAATACTCCGAATAAACAATTGTCAGTGACAATCTTCAAGAAATATTGCACAAAAATATCTGCATAAAGTTCAGTCTTGTTAAAATGTGTGTATCAGTGGCGGCTGATTGGTTGAGACAAGTGAGGCCAGGCATCAGTCACTTGACAAACTCAAATTTTGTATTTTTATATAACATATAATATTAGTTATTTGAATAAAGCATATAGCATTGTAGAAGTATTTGAAAACTTTATAGACCTATGGACCTGTCTTGCAGTAAAATTTGTTTCTGTTTGTATGTTTTCGCGGGCTTTGAGGTTGCACTCGGAAAGCTGCAACTGAGGCACATTGCTCGTGGCCTTGTAGTCTTGCTGGTATTCACCTATCCAGCAGCTTTCACATTTCCCATTCATACAGCGGTCTCTTGCCAATGCCAGTCTCAAAGCTGAGAATAGCAGTGGTGACCGTCTTCCTAAATAAGCCATAAATAACATAACAACAGGCATGAGTCCACACTGTTCTCTTCCCTTAGTGTCTCAATGTACGACTTATGCGAAGGTATTGTGCTTTGTACTTCGTAGTAAAGTAGTGGGTTTGGTCCAGTGTTGTTATGTGTTTCGGGAAATCGGAAACAAAACAGATGCAAGCAATAATGATGATATAATTAATTCATTGTCATAGTATCCTTTTTCGAGAAGAAATAATATTGGAAGAAAGAAAGTTTTAAATAAAGACAGAACCTACGCCATCACTGACAATTTATCAGAAAGATAATCTTAAAATTCGAGCTTTCAATGCATCTTGGTATGGGCAGCATAAAATGGTTGAGTGGTAATGTTGTGCGAAATAAACTTTTCTGTTGGCCGTGCTTGATGCTATCGAAGAAAATAAGTGTTGCCTACTGAGAACTTCAGCGACCTGAAAAATATTTCAAGGAAAAATTCAAAATATGCTTCTTCAGCTGAGCATAATATGCATTGCTTTATTACATTGAAACTGTTACTGAAACAAACTCACAGCATAGTTCTCGTGACCAATTTTTTAGTAAAATTATTATTCATTAATAATAATAATAATAATAATAATAATAATAATAATAATACTGACAATAATAATCGATATTATCAATAATAAACATTTTATATGGGTAGTAGCCTATTTAAACTGATCACATCAGTCCTCACCAGCTGCTACTGATGTGTATCTAATGGCTATCCACTTCACTTGCGTGATTTGGGTTCCACATATTGTGGGCAGATGGCAGGACTATGAACTATTTCCAAGTTGCACACCACTTCAGCTGGTCACACACTGCGTGGTGTGTATCTGTGGAGAGTTACGTCGTGTAATAAGGTGAGTGTATATATAAATGTTCGTATAAGTGTATTGTATGAAATGGGTGAGGTTGATGATGATGAAGATGAGGAAGAGAGAAAGGGAAACCCGGTTCAGCATGTAGCCTACTCTTATTGAATAGCACTAAGGGGGCCGCCAGCTTAACATCCCCGTCTAACGGAGGAATCACTATCAACAGTGACGTGGGGGTCAGAAGTAAAGGGGTATACTTAAGTGCACTTAAGTTATTTGTGAGAAAATATAGTTGAAAGTATTTAAGATTTATTAAATTTCGTGAAATTTTTTATTTCAGTTTTAGTGTGTGGTGTTGTTAAGAGATGTATCCCTTTGCCACTAAAATTTTAAATGTTTTAGATTACCCTGGATGCATTTAACTCATGTTCTTAGAAATGTCACATGTATCCCTTTGCTTCTAACCCCCTCATATGCCTTCTCTACATATGCCCTGCGGAGAGATTTGGGATTTAACCCAGACATATTGATGCACAATCTAGTGTGATTAGAAGTTATGCTCTGTTACCTCTCCTATTCCTAAGTAGAAATTTTACACAAAAATGTTTGACCCTGCAGGGAGTCGAACCCAGGCCGGCTAGTCTGATCTTGTTAAAATTAACCTGTCCAATCGTAATATGTTATATCAGTCAGCTTTATAATCAAATTAGCTATTACTTTCTGATCTAAATTTGTTTAACATAATTACTTAAGTAAATATTAATTTTTTGCTTCTACAGAATATATCTGGTATGGTAACAATGGTTATTAGAGGAGAAAAATTTGCTCCAGCGCCGAGGATCGAACCTGGGTCCTTGGTTCTATATGCCGAGTGCTCTAACCACTGAGCTACGCCGAAGTTCAATCCACAGCACTGGATCTTATCCTCCTCCTCTAGTGGTTTTCCCTTTGTGGCCTTACTCCATGTTCGACATAGTCTGTGTTGATATATTAAGTCACCTGCCATTATAATACAAGGAGCGCACTCAATTGAGTGATTTGATGGTCGGGATTCCACAGTATATTATATTAAGCACTGTTGGGCGAAGAATCTAAGATTAATTTTTTGGTCCTATAGAATATATCTGGTATGGTAACAATGGTTTATTAGAGGAGAAAAATTTGCTCTGGCTCCAGGGATCGAACCCGGGTTCTTGGTTCTATGTGCCAAGCATTCTAACCACTGAGCTACGCCCGAGTTTAACCCACAGCACCAGATCGAATCTCCCTCCTCCAGTGATTTTTGTCTCCATTATCTGCTTACTTGATTAATAATAATAATAATAATAATAATAATAATAATAATAACAACAACAATAATAACAACAGTTATAATAATGACAGTGTCTATGAATTTGTCGCGAATGTTTTAATCAAGTGTCACATCTGATTGCAATTATATTTATTTTTTTTTATAAAGATTATATGTGTTTATCAATTATTATAAATTATTATGGAACATGATCTTTGGTCAGTATAGGTCTATGTAATAATTTATTTATATTCTATTCAATGCCTGCTCAAACACAGTCATGCATCTGATGGCTGCTTATACTGCCTGCTCATTCAATGGTCAAACATGTAACATGAATAGGAAAAAATTGTTGCTAGATGGCAGCTTCTAACTGCCAGTGAAGTAGCTTTGGATATAGGTCCTATGCTTTATGTTTGTAGTATATGATTAAAATATTACTTATATTTGTTATATATGATTAAAATATTACTCGGTTGCGTGACTAATAGCTTCTTCTCCCTCTTCGTTAATCCAATATATTCTCTGCTCTTGAAATAACAAGAAAACCGGAAAACTTTTTGTGTGAAAATTCCCTACATTACTAAGCAGAGGTTTCACGAATTTATCCATTTATCTACAACAGTTTCTGACACAAGTTTCTGATGGTTATTATTCCTAACACACTTCAGTGTGCCACACTGGCACAAAATAGAACGGTTTTTTCCTCCCCCCCTCCCTAGTTTGGAGCAGACATACGGATGAACGTAGTATATTTTTTGGTGCTTCCACCTACCACTTCAGCGAAAGTATTGTTAGAATGGCCTTATGAGCAAGCATTACAAGCAGGCGGTGATCCTTTCAAATTATTTATCAAAATCAACGAAAGTAATGTGTGTCTCATTGCAAATAATTTAATTTTGACATTCCTTCTATAACTGTATTATATATAATTATTTTTTAATTTGATTGCTCATGTTTTTTTTTTAATAATTGTTTTCTTCTCTTTTTTCTTTAATAGTTTACCCATTTTATGTTCTTTTACAATGTTATTTAGGGTTTCAAGGAGTAGTGAACTGCATTCCATAACCTCTCCTACTCCATCCTCATCTTCCTGTGTTGTAACCTGTTTTTTGCAAACGAGGCTCTGGGGAGGAAAAATGAGGAAATGCCATTTCAGCATGCTGACCTGTCATGGTATGCATAAACGTCCCCTAAATGTTATTTATTATTTGAGGACCTCGCCGTCCTCTATTGAAAATTGTGTATTCTATGACTTTGTGTAGTCACACGTAAATGCTATTAATGGGCATGTATGTCTAAAATGCAGGTAGAATTGAATATTGTGTATTCCATGACTTTTTGTAGTTATCACCTAAATACTGTTAATGGACATGTATGTCTAAAATGCAGGTAGATTTGAATACTATGTATTCCATGACTATAATACTATGTATTCCATGACTGTGCAGTCATCACATAAATATTATTAATGGACATATATGTCTAAAATGCGGGTAGATTTGAATACTATGTATTCCATGACTGTGCAGTCATCGTATAAATATTGTTAATGGACATGTATGTCTAAAATTCAAGCAGTAGGCCATTGATGATACGAAGGAGGAGAGTTGGGCTGGAACTGTGGATAGGATTCTGGCATAGCTCAGTTGGTTAAGAGCAATCAGCGCGTCAAGCTGAGGGGTCCTGGGTTCGATTCCCAGTGGCGGAACTAATTTTTCTCCATTAATAATATTTACGTGATGACTGCACAAAGTCATGGAATATACAATATCCAATAGAGGACGGCGAGGCCCTCAAATGAGAATGTATATGTGTGTTAACAGTGATCTAAAACTGTTGTTGAAAATGGCCATAAAGTCATTGAAATATGTGCTCCTGTATATATGACATGTATGTCTAAAATGCAGGTAAAAGGCCATTGATAATTAATATTAAGGAGGAGAGTTCGGCCAGTGCTGTGAATCGGATCTTGGTGTAGCTCAGTTGGTTAAGAGAACTCAGCATGCCAAACTGAGGGGTCCTAGGTTTGATTCACAGTGCTGGAACGAATTTTTCTCCATTAATAGTCCTCTAAATGGTTAAGAGGGGATATGGTCAATGAAGCTGTCTGACAGTTTTCCCAGCTAGGTCATATGGACCCCCTAACCAATAGCAGCTGTGGTCCTCCAAACAGTTTGGGGGTTGCGTCCAGGTTTATAACTGCCATAACAAAAAAGTATCATGCCTATCATGTCATTAAAATGGTTACCTTCTTGCTACATCACTCCTATATTGGAGAAAGTTAATGGCGTTGTTAACACCAACAACAAAGTTATTTAGACCGTGGAATATCCTTCATCGTCTTTATTTTTTAGCTAGAATAATAAGAACCATACAAAATAACTATTTTACTGTTACAAGTCTACGTGCTGTGTTGATGCCTCTTTGTGTATTGTTTAAAATACATATTCTCACGATGTCATGTAAATATTATAAAAAAAAAACTTTTCTTGTGAAATTGTTGCAAATGTTTGGTCATCTGGAGCTCCTCCATTCATCATGTTGCATCCTAGTGACAGTGAATGAATTAGTTGCCCTCTAAGTCATGACTGCGTAGTAGATCTTATCTATTATATACTTAACTTCATTGTACAATACCATTTTGGTAAGGAATATACAATAGTTGCACTACTGATTCTTGTATAAGGAGTATGAAAAATTGAGCTTAGGGCAGAGGGGGTAGTATAACTCCACATCACTTTCTATCACCATAGATTGTGAATAAATATTTATGAGTGGAGAGAAAGTATGTTTGACTGAAGATAGTGGAAAATTCAGTTGTTGAAATATAGAAATTAATGATGTGAATGAACACTATCTGTATTAACAAATTGTTTTGTATTAATAAAATGTAAATTCAAAACAAGATAATTATCAGTAAAACCAAACTTGTATGACAAGGATAGAAGTCAATAATTTCAAGGAAAAAATTGTTCTGAGGCTGGGTATCGAACCCAGGATCTTTGGCTGAGCGCACCAACGCTCTACCGACTGAGCTACCCAGGAACTGAGCCAGACACTGGCTCAATTTTTCCCTTTATATCTACATATCTCAAGTGGGCTGACAGGCTGTTAAAGACCCAAGATTGAGTGCACACAAACTATGTGTGACTTGAATTGTGGTTTCTTGTTAACAAACAGTGATGTACAATTCAAGTCACACAGAGTTTGTGTGCACTCATTGTTGGGTCTTTGACGGGCTGTCAACCCACTTGTACGAGGATATAAAGGGAAAAATTGAGCCAGTGTCTGTTACATTTCCTCGGTAGCTCAGTCGGTAGAGCATTGGTACGCTCAGCCAAAGGTCCCAGGTTCAATACCCAGTCCTGGAACAATTTTTCCCTTGAAATTATTCAAATCAGCATCACAGGGAGCTATACCTGAAAGCCAGATTTGCAAGGATAGAGGTGATGTAAATTTTCCTGTCACTTGTGGAAGAGTACAGTTAGTCTCCAAAGAGCCTTTTTCTCAAATAATCACATTGGTAAGTTGCTTTTCTTGGATGTACTTAGATGTGTTTGTGTCTATGTATTATATATATATATATATGTATGTATGTATGTATGTATGTATGTATGTATGTATGTATGTATGTATGTATGTAGTGCGTACGCGACTTTGCTTGGATGTGATTTATATATATATATATATATATATATATATATATATCTTCAGATATATTTTTCACTTTGCAGTCTTAGATTAATTTTACAATTGTTTATTTATTTCAGTACATATGTTTGAAACCATGTACACGAGACAATGTGGACTGCATCAATAACCATAAGTGTTCAAGACGATGCTATGAAGAATGTATGAAGTGCAACATTAAAGTGGAGAAATTGTTGCCTAAATGTGGGCACACACAAACCATGAATTGTAGTACAAAACCTGAGGAATTTAGTTGCAAGATACTCTGCACAAAAGAATTATCTTGTGGTCATAAGTGTCCCTTGACTTGTGGTGAAGAATGTGGAGGTTGCAAAGTCTTGGTGCCTAAAGTTATCCCTGAATGTGGTCATGAGGTAATTATACAACATTTAAGTCTGGGAAAATAATTTTAGTATAATACGTTTGGCTTCCTAATAGGCAACTAGGCTTGGTATTATACTTTACAACAAAACTAGCCCGTAATTTACTACTACCTAATCTTTCATTTAACAATAACTACTGTGTGTTTGTCTTCATGTGTGCGCGACCAATGTGTACTCGGTTCCTTTTTTTTTTAATCATTATCGAGGAATGTTGACACTGATATTATTTTAACCTGGAGTGGTCGCTGTACGAGATTTTCTCTCGCACTTTTTTTTTTTTACAGTACATTTCTTTAGTGACAGTCACATGAGAGAGTTCATCTCTCGTCTAGCTGACTTTTTAACTTTGGTAAATAATTTGGTAGTTTTAAAAGTTAGACCTTTAACGTAGTTTGGTTGTAATGACAGTTTAATTACGCCCATACGTCAAATGTGAGATTTTCTCTCACTATGTTACTAATGACAATACGTTAATGATGTGGTGAGGAGAAGAGGGAAGGAAATCCGAGAAATAAGAAGATTGGCATTGGACCGGGAGAGATATAAGAAATGGGTGGAGGACCCGACGCTGCAAGGCATAAGGGATAGAAGAAGCAGAAGAAGAAGAAGAAGTTACTAATGGCATTACTATTTTTTGCTGTCAGTTGCTGAAAGTGCCAGGCCTTTCTTCTTGCTATAGGCCTATCTGCAGAAGGTCGATTGTCTTCTTGGTGTGTTTATAATCTAGATAGTGGTGAGTAATCCGCAGGACCCATTGGTATATTTGTTGTGGCCTGGTAGTGTCAATCTAAAAATTAAATAGTAAAAGTTTATGCAAATTACACTTAATAATAATAATAATAATAATAATAATAATAATATCGGTAATAACAATTTCATAATAAATAAATCGAATTGATTTAATTAATTTTTAATGAGTTAGAAAATTCATAATTATTTTGACATTATTCAAAATCATGCAGAATAAAGGTAGCTATGCCGTAGTGATGAAAATAAATTCTGTGAGAGAAATTCTCACACATGACCACTCACTTGAGTTTTATTAGCGACCTATAACAGGTTAATAAATTGCGCTATTAAATAAAAACATTTTATGAGGAATTTCATGATGGGTGTGTTTTAAGTTAATAACTGCTTTTTTTTATGAATAGACCAAATAATTCAAAATTTTGCTTTTTGTTGCCTTTCTAGCACTGTTTCTTATAATCATGGAAAAATATTTTTTTTTTTATCCCATGGCGAGTACTTCTTCATTCACCCAAGCAACCTCATCTATGAGCGGACATTGTTAGGCTACTGTGGTTTTCTCGAAATACTCATTTTGAGTGTCGTCTACTCATCCGAGAGTTTCGTTAGAAGTTGATGTATTAGTCATTGCTTTAGACATCGAGGTTATGCTGCAGGTGGGTTCTTCTGACATAGGAAATTTCAGAGAGTTCGATGTAGGCTGACAATGTTTTGCTGTATCCAGTTTTGTTCATCCAACTTTGATGTTACTTCAACATTTCCAAGATCACTATTATAAATCAAAAGTTCAGACCTTTCTCTGGGAGGCTGCATGATGTAGAACTATAGTCAGGCAACAAATGTTTTAAAGTGCGCAGAAACCAAGTGCTCCTGCCAATCAAACAAGAATTGAGGATAAATTAATTGGTGTGAATCTATCTGCTCATATGAAGTTCTGGTACTAGTACAGTTTAATCTAAATAATTTAATATAGCATTGGTTTATTTCTACAGTGTTTGTGTATTTTAGGGTACCGTATTCTTAAAGTGTAAAATAGCCTACCTCTTTGTCACACCTCTCTTTATCAATAATTTGTGGTTGTGGAAGAATGACATCATTCACGATGCAAGAACAGAAGTGCTATGTTTTGTCTGTTGCCTCACTATACCAGGCAGTGCCTCTTCAGCAGGATTCGTGATAAGCGAAGAAGCATTTTCAGCTTTTGAAATCTGTGTTGCATAATCAGCATTGCAATTATAAAGTGACAGCAGGCCATCCATTATAGCACGTATCAAAACTTTCACTTCATTCAGAAATTTGTTTTCAATTGAACTGTATGGGCCTTCTCCTGTTTTCAGTCTCTCTACTTTTGATGCATCTGTTTTCAGGTTCTCCCATTTCGTCTTCAATGTTGTCCGTGGTCTGGCTACAAGATTTCTTGCATTAATCTTTCAATTTGTTGCCATTCCTTCTTTCTTTGTTTTACTGTTTGGCCATCACTTCTCTTATCTATTATTTTAATATGATTTCCAGTAATATGCTTTTTAGTTCCTGAAAAGTTTGTAGGCCTACTTCGTTTTTATTCTCCCCCCTCTATGTTAAGACAGTGTTATACGTTGTATGTTTGCATGACCTCTGTTGCTAATATGACAGTTAAAAGAAACCACCTCATAATTTGAAAATAGCTGTAATTTAAGGTAATTTAGTTAGAAAAATAGCTAAATAGTATATTTCAATAAAAAATATAAAACATTCTTTTCAGCTAAATAAATATTTCAAAAGACTTGATTTAGTTGCACAATAAATTACTTGGAAAAACTATATGACAGAATATGAATATCTATTTCTAAACACACACCATGGTCTTTCGAAATATGTTCTTTTACTATGACTATTACACTCTTACTACGTCATACTACTTTTGACCAATAAAACGGTGCGAAAGGACGTATTTCAACCAATCATGGCTGCTTATCGCACAATTTTATCGCGTCCCTAGCATTTGTTTAATTTTATCGCGTCCCTAGCATTTGTTTAATTTTATCGTGTCCCTAGCATTTGTTTCTTTGTTTGCCAACATTTGAAACTGCGCTGGTCTGGACGTCAAAAATATATATAAAATTACAAATCACTCCAGTCGATGCACAGCAGTTTCAAATATGACTCGCATTGGCATTCAAGAACAAGAATTAATAAAAATCACTGATCATACCTATGCATCTTCTGAAATCCGATTTACAAATAAATGAAGAGCACCATTCGGAAATCCTGAATAAGTTGAATACACCATGTAGGCCTAAATCAACGAGTTCCACTTCTATTACGCACACGTCCAATATAACATCAATTGAACCACCAACCACATTCAAATTTGAAAATTGTACATTTAATAATTATTCCTTTTAAAATTATTCATGTTTATTTTTTATGTCATCGTCGTTAATTAAAACTTTTCTAACACTTGTGTATATTAGTTAGGTTATGTTATAGCTTCTGCTATATGATATTATGGATAGTCACGTATCAGAGATTGTTTAATATTAAGATTTATTGAAAATCATCTGTCAAGTGACGTTGATTACTGGGATTCAGATAATTGAAGTGGAATGTTGCATTTTAATAAAAATGAAACTGAATCAACAAAGCCTTCTTGACTAGTAACATTGCCATCGTGTATAATAGATCGAGAACTTCTCGACGAGAAGGCATTGCTCACTACTGGCATCTAGCATGCATCTAGCGTAATATTTGTAATGTTGAGATGGTGCAATAATACATTTGAAGACAGTAGTTGTATTTTCGTAAGTCAATTAATATTTTATTGTATTGGAGTACTTCGTTACTTCTAATCTTTATATACTTTCTTCTAATCGTGTAATAGTCAATTAAATCCCACTCGAGTTTTGATTTTCTCTAGATAAATCAAAACGTCTAGTGAGATTACTGTTGAAAAAAGAATGCTGTGAAAACTTAAAGAAGCTTTAGCTAACTGACTTTAAATCTACATTACAATGGTGAAATACATACAAACTTAATTGCTTTTAACTGTCCTCTTTAAGTTAAATCATCTGTAGATAAAGAGGCTTTAACAATACATTGGTGAAATTGACCCTAAGTATATTTCCCTAAAGTAGCATTTACCAACATTGTACAGTCATCATTTTACCCAGGCTGGCTTTCATCACCATCATGTTTCCAGGCACACGCTGCTCTCCTGCCAACATGCCAGTCCCCACATGGTTGGCAGAGCAGTGGATGAATAGACAAGGCTAAATTAGTATAATTATTTTGCAAACTAAAATTGTGAACGTGCCTAATATTGCTTACCTTTTCAAAGAAGCTGTTGAAATTGTTCTTGTGCTTCAGTCAAAGAAGCTGTTGAAATTGTTCTCCTTGTGCTTCGAGACAGATGATGTAGCATTATGACAAATAATTTTCTTTCACATATTGCAACTCCACTTGCAAAATGTTGGCTGTTTCTTCTGACTTTTGTGGCAAACGTCTTAATCGAGCATCTATACCATTAAGCATTTCCTGTGTTATAACGTGACATTTCGATTTTTTTTTTCTTTTCCAATGACATTCTTGTAGTTTTGAATTTTTTGACTGTTTTATGAACATTTGTTAGGCGGGTCAACCCCAGGAATTTATAAAGTTACAACAAATGAAAAAAAAAAAAAAAAACTCTTTGTTCTGTACTAAATTTCTGCACCATGACTCATGCACTCACAACCCAACTACCTTGCCTTGTTTGTAGTTGACTTTGAAAATGGTACCAATCGCTACCCATTCATAGCCGTGGAACTGCTCTGTTGAAAGTGAGCCTGGGTATAGTGATTGTTTTGTAGGTGAAGTTAAAAAAATATTGCATCAGACATTAATATTACCTGAAAGAAAAGTAGTATCTGCGTTGCAATTTTCAGATGCAAATTATATTGTAAAGAAGAAGTAAGGAATTTGTGAGAAAAATCCAAATTCATAAACTGTAGGAAGATGGGTTGTTGGCTGTTCTAGATTTTCTTTTTGTGTCATTCTCAGCTCTCTCTTATTTTGCTCGTTGGATTCCAGGTAAAAACACAGTGCAGCAAGGAAGCAGTTAGAAAACAGTGTAAATCATCAAAGTGTGAAAGTCTCCTTGCTTGTGGACACAACTGTAAGGAACGCTGTTCTGAACCATGCACCAGTCAATGTGAAGAAATGGTGAACCATAAAATAGCTTCAGATTGTGGTCACATATTCAAAATACCGTGCTTTAGTTTAAAAGAATGTGAGTAGATGAGAGAAAGAAGCCATTTCTATTGTTACTGGTAGTATTAATATTTTCCCATGAAATACATTTACAGTGAACTTACATAAAAAATATTTGGTCTGTTACAAAATAATTATAACGAAAAAGATTTTTTTGTAAAATATTGATTATATTTTTCTCATTTATTAAAAATATTCTTAAATTATCGTAAAATATATCATGTCTGAATATACTATGGTGATGTCTGACTATACTTGTTTTTTTGAAAGATAGGACATGGCAGGAGCGTTGCGATCGAAAAAACAACTGAATGTCACATAGCGTGGTAGGCCTGTTGCTATGGTAACAACGATTGAGTTGCCAAACTTACCGTTCCCACGTGGCGAGTACTTAATCGCTGTCTTGGCGACATTTATTGTGCACACAATGTTAGCATTGATATGTTTCCTCTTTTTTTCTCTGTCGATTTTTGCATTGTTGCAGATGACACCAGTGTGATTATCTCAAGTAAACCATATGATCACTTTATGAACACTTCTAATAGTGTTAACTCGAATGGTTTAGTGCAAATAAATAGCATTTAATAGTTTTGTTGCATTTCTACCTCGAGGCTAGGAGAGGTGGCAGTGCATAACTTCTAATCACTAATTTGTGCACCAATATGCCTGGGTTAAATTCCAAATCTCTTTGCAGTGCATATATAGAAAAGACATTATGTCACTGTTGATAGTGATTAGTCCATTGGACAAGGATGTTAAACCTGGTGGCTCCTTTTGTGCTATTCAACAGGAGTAGACTATGTGTCGGCACTGGGTTTCCCCTTCTCTCTTCCTCGCCTTCAATCATCCTCCTCTCCCATTCCCTACACTGCACTTACACGAACACTTACACATATACTCACTAGTACACGATCACAACTTCCACAGATACATATCATGGATAGCATGGCCTGCCGAAGTGGTGTGCAACTTGACATTGGGTCATAGTTAAGCCATCTGTCCGCAATATGCGGAAGCCAATTCACACAAGTGAAGTGGGTAGACATTAAATACACACACACATCAAGTTTTGAGACAAATGGCTTCTATACAATTTTATTAATTTAATCGAATTAACTTTAGATTATCATGCATCTGAAAGTGTTTTTCAGTTCACCAGGTTTACTTAATTTTGTAAAATAATTTAATATCAAGCATTACTAAAAATGTAATCCACGTCTATGTTTTATGATCGCAGATTCATAACTTAATTCGTAAATGTGTGCATGTATAAATAAATGTAAGAAACTTGCGTAACAAAAATCGTGGTTGCTTCTAAAACCAAAGTTCCTGGACTCATTTCTTACTGATGGTGATGGATTTTTAGGCGGAAAAAAAATGTAGTTTCGCATCAGACGAAAAGGTAAACCCGTTAGCCACATTTAGTAGATTTACTGCATGTAAAAGTAACTTTATGAAAAAATAAATGAAGATAAACGTCCAAGCCTTACCATTATTCTGTTCTAAAGCACCAGATTGAGAATAGATATAATGTATCAGTTCAAAATCTCGATGCTGTAAGTTTTCTACATGTAGTAACGCCTGTACATACCGATATGCAGGGTATTTCTAAATTAGACCTACAAACTTTGGGATCAGATAAATAAACTTCTTTCACACAGTTTTTGTTAAGGAACCCACGGGCTGCGATACTTCCATTTAGAGCAAGAGGGGTTTATGTCATTACAGAGTTTGATCGTACAGGGAGGGATTGAAGTAATTAGTTACGTGAAAAAGTGAATAAACAAATCATTAACGTTACAGGTACAATTTACTGACCCAAACATACAGAAAAACACAAACAAAACAAACCGAATGTAAAGGGAAAACACAAACCAATGTTAAATTACAGGGATGGATTCATTGCTTTACTGTCTCATCACTACAACAAATGCTGGAACACATGTCCATCGACTTCCAGACAAGTATTGCATCGACATACCATACTTTGTCGTACCCTTTCAAAGATTCCAGGCATTTCCCTGATTTCAGCTACTGCGCAGACAGTGCTTGTTGATCTTCTTTAGAGTCATCAGGGGTTTCATAAACCATAGGTAGCATTCAAATTGGGTCAATGCATGATACCGAGCTCAGGGAATAAATAAACTAGGTTGAAGAATGATACTGCGCTGACGGAGTAAACAAACTGGGTGGTAGCATTAAATCCCTCTTGCACTGAAACGAAATGTCCGAGCCCATGGGTTTCTTAACGAAAAATGTTTGAAAGAAGGTTATCTATCTGATCCAAAAGTTCGTCGGTCTAATTTAGAAAAACACTGTATAGTACATGTGCCAGGAACGCAAATTGAAATTGGCCATTGAACCAAGTTCAATTAAAATTGTTAATGAATAAATTTTTGTTATCAAGTGATTTGTATTGAACACCAAATAGCCAACCAACATCAAATTGCAGTCGAGGTTATGTACAAATTAGGATTGTTAATATATTAGCATTAAAATAATTACCACGTTCAAAATTAGTGGAAATAACTTGTTTTCTGTATTGAGTGTCATATCAAGCCTAATTATTTAGTTAATTCAATATATATATATATATATATATATATATATATGACATGAGGACCACCACAGTGGTCTTGCGGCTAAAGCACTGGACTTATAATCCTGTGATCCCGATTCGATCCCCGATGTACCCCTGATTTATAACTTGTGTTGGGCAAGCCTGTAGTCCAGGTAACACAGTTTTCTCCGGGAAGTTCCTGTTTCCCTGTGATATCCCAACAAATCTCCATTATCATCTCATCATGGGTGTAGTGTAGACCAGCCTCCTATGGCGCTCCCTGGGCAATGATTCTGTTGGTAAATTGGTCTACATAACTGGCTTCATATGGGTGACTGATGTAAGTCAAGTACCTGCCAGTGGTTAAATATATTATATGAAATGATTGGATAACATATTCTTTAGATAATCATTTCTTTGAAACAAAAGCACTTACTGTTTTACAGGTGAAAATGTTGAACGACTGCAAAGGTACTGTAATGTTCCATGTGATACAGTGCTTGAATGTGGGCATCAGTGTTCTGGCACGTGTTACGGATGCTATCAAGGACGTGTACATATGGAGTGTATTATGCCATGTGGTAAGCCACTTGTTTGTGGTCACAGGTATGTCTAAAAATTGGAATCTTGATTTGTTAGAATAATTATTATTGCCATATATACAACGGAAGTTGATGATCAGTGGTTAACTGCTAATATCTTTGATATTTATTGACATAAAATATTGAATAATCCATTATTCTTTTTTTTGTGTGTGTGTGTGTGTGTGTGTGTGTGTGTGTGTGTGCGTGTGTGTGCGTGCGTGATTTTTGCACTGTATTGTTCACCACTCTAGAGTAATGGTTAGCATGTCTGACTGTAAAACAGTGGATCCAGGTTGAAATTCTGGTTGATACAAGTTACCTGGTTGGTCATTCCCTCTCCACCCCCAGAAATTTTCCCTCAATCAATTGAAGCAGAATTGCTGGGTAACTTTTGGCCTTGGATCTCGGACACATTTCGCTATCATTTAGTCATATTCGTCATCATTACCATAGCCCAGGTTAAGTTTATGGTGCAGCATGCTGTAGGCCCTACACAGACAAGAGCGCGACCATTATGCAACATACATGAAATATATACTTGACAAAACAGAAGTGGTAAACACAGTAAGCCTCAGGCCGCATTGCAAGCCTTTGGGCCTCTCCGTTAACACACACAAAAAACACAGTATTTCATGTTGGTTGTTTATGCTCTGCTTGTTGGAGGACTTCCATTTGTCATCTTGCATCGCATAAATATGAAGTTATATCACTTTCAAATGCAAGTACACTTAAGGAGGTAACTTCTGTTAATCATAGAATCTGGTTCATTGCATTGTATAATTAATTTCGATGAATGGAATGAAAATTTGTGTTAATTTGCATGACCATTGTGTCTCTTTTGGCCAAGAAATCTTCCTTTTCATTGGCTTGTATGTCGCAATATGAGGTAATCCATTAAAAGGTAATCCTCCTTTGATGAAAGTTCTGTAAATGTTTCATACATTAATATATTTCAGAAACTAGTCTACTTGTGTCCTGCGCCATGGCGTCATGGTCTAAGGCATCCTGCCTGGGACTCGCGTTACGAAATGCGTGCTGGTTCGAGTCCTCATGGAGGAAGAAATTTTCTGGGGGGCTCATTGTGCTAACCACACGATACCTCCATTCTGGTTGGATGATCGTCCAACTTTGTTTCGGCATGTGGCCGTGAGGCCAGCAACCGACTGGTCGGTCTTGGCCCCTCATGGGCTGTAGCGCCACGGATTATTATTATTATTATTATTATTATTATTATTATTATTATTATATTATTTATAAACTAGTCTGCTTGTTTTGCCAGCAACTAGGCTACATTTCTTGTATGGCAGGCTTAGAATCACAGCTTTGCAAAAAGAATTAAAATGGCTTAATAGTCTTTTCAAGACACAATAAATAGCTTTCAGTTTTTAGTCGAAATAAGTTGAGTTTGTGCCAAGAATAAGTATGAACAAAATAATTTGTTAAAAATTCCTGCACCTACTTTGCAGTTATTTTTCATATGGAACCCATTAGTGTAGATGTGAACCCACTTGGTTTCCGGGTACCTTATACTTCATTTCATTTGATTTATTGTATTCCATAGATCTTACATCAGCATTGTAGCTTTGAAAAGTCAAAAGTTATTCTTAAAAATATACAGTACCGGTATGTAACAAGCAGATTAATTCAGTTTCTAAGCATAAATAATTCACCATTTGAGTGGAAGGTACAGTATGTGTAGGCAGAAATTTTGTTAATTCTGTTCTTTTCTCTTGACCCTTCAAAGCTTTAAGAAAATTAGACAGTACACTGAAGATAGTAATATAAGAATAGTGAACTCCTTTTTATAACAGCAACAGAGGGTAAATGGAGATTTGATTTGTGTCTTGTATTAAAATTATGAATGTTTTATTAGTACTGAAATATGTATCTTGGTTTTTAATATAAAACATCATATATGACTGTACTCCCACGAAAAGATCAAGGTTTCTAAACTTTGGAAAATCTTTTTACACAGAGTCAGTTATGCACAGCTATCATCCGCATAGCTTTCTGTTGTAAAACAGAAATATGTCTAGTTTCAGTTGAGTGTGCCAATATATTAATCTATATTCCATTACAGAATGAAAATATGCAGAGTGTGACATGTTAAGGGTGTTAATATAGCCAATAGAAGATAAGGATCTTAATACATAACATGAAGAGCACGATTTAGGAGTAATATAGTCTGTGTGTAATTTCATGTTGTATCTTACCATCATTATACACTTCACTTCCCAAATACTTGAAATTTTCTATTTCCTCTAAATATTTTCCATTTAATTTAATTCTGAGCTTTCATTTTGGTATTCTTACTATTTTCATTGCTACAGTTTTCTCTTCGTGTATTGTTAATCCATGTTCATTTATTACAATATTCCAGAAGCAGAGCGACAAGAATCATGAAAAGGACTTATGACATTGATCACAATAAGGATTACAAGGACCATGATAAGGAAAACGATAAGAACAAAAGTCACGAGGAAGACCATGCCAAAGACAACAAATACCATGATAAAGACCATGATCAAGACAATAAGAAAAATGATAACGGCAATACAATGACAATAAAGACCATGACAGAGACAGGTAGAATCATGATAAGGAGCATGACAAAGACAACAAGGGTCACTATAAGGAAGAGGACAAAGACAAGAACCACTGTAAGGACCACAAAGAGCGCAAAAATAAGGACCAGATAAGGTCCATGACATGGATAATGACAGGATAACGATAAGGACCACAACAGAGACAATATGAACCATGATAAGGATCACAAGGACAAAACAAAGGCAAGAACAATGGCTGGGACCAAAATAAGGACCATGAGGAACATAACAAGGACCATTACAAAGACAAGAATGACCATGATAAGGACTACGACACAGGATAAGAATTACGACATGGTTCATGACAAGCACCACAATAAGGATCATGACAAAGGCAACAAGGACCTTAAGGGCCATAAGTCAAAAAGTACCATGATCAGGACCACAACAAAGACATCAAAAATCGCATAAGAACAATGACAAAGACAACAAGGACCATTATAAGAATCACGGTAACAATAAGGCCATTAACCAAGATAAGTTTCACGACATGACCACAACAAGCACCATTGTCCTGTTGTTGCCCGTTGGTTCTTATGCTTGTTGTGGTCCTTGTCATGAACACAGTCTTGTTCCTTGTCATGATATAGCATTATTTATTGCCACCAGTGTAGCTCAGTCGGCTAAGGTGCTTGCCTGCCAATCTAGAGTTGCTCTTGGCGCAGGTTCGATTCCTGCTTGGACAGATTAGCAGATTATCTGGTTGGTTTTTTCCGAGGTTTTCTCCAATCTTAAGGCAAATGTCAGGTAATCTATGGCGAATCCTCGGCCTCATTTCGTCAAATATCATCTCACTATCATCAATTTCCATTGACGCTCAGTAACCTTATAGTTGATACAGCATTGCTAAATAATCAAGTAAAAAAAAAAACATTGTTTTGTCAGTGTTTCGAAATGACATCTGCCTGCAGTGACACCAAAAGGCTGGATAAATGCTTATGTCTCCACTCGTCATAGTGGGGCATACGGTTAAATTTTAAATGTAATTGTATTTAAAATTAGTTTTAATGCTTGTTGTTTAAAACATTATAAATTCCATTGCTATTATTAAAGAAAGAAATTGCCCATTTACATTGACATCGTAAGATCTAAATAAATATTGTTTGTTAAAATATGTTGGAATATTTTATGATAATGTATTTATTTGTTTTTTATATTATAATTTTTAAATTTGTATTGTCTGTAACCATGAACACTTATCGAATACGAATCTCATTGTGCTCACACTATGCCGCTAATCCTAGGACTCTGTAAAACTCCGTTTTAACGTTATTTGGGGGGGGGGGGAACTCACAGGTGTAGGATTCTAATCAGCTCCTGTCCGCTTAACATACAGAAGGCCCAGTCACCTGAGTCATTGAGAAGAAACGGGTTTTATCCATTATACATACATACATACATACATACGGACTATTCCATATGAAATCGATCAGTAAAAAACCTCGCATTTTTTTATACTGTCATTTTTTCCCTGTTTATACAAGGTGCTGAGGAGAGTGCATTTTCAAAAATATACTATCGAAAGTCAAACGGTTTTCGTATTGTTCAGCGACAAATTTAGCATATTTTATAAAAACAAGCCTCTTTCAGCGCTCAGAACTCTGGAACCATTTACTGCAGAACATTGAACGGGAGCTCATTTTGAAGCTGACATTTGGTAGGTTATGTTAAGAAGTAATCCTTATTTTTATTGTACACAGAGAGACAGATAATCTGATTTTACTTACTTTTAGGCTTTTTGGCCATTTGTAAAAATGTAAAAAAATATTGAGAAAAAACCTTGCATTATTAAGAGGGATTCGGCATTGTTTGCTTAGTGGTATGGCAGTAAGTTTCGAGGATATGAAATGGATTATTTTCACATGCCTGGACTTGAACGGTGCAGTACCGCACACACTGGCCGAGAGCTGAAGATAAGCGAGCATTGGGCGTCATTTTACTCCTGTGTTTATGAAAACTTGTGATAAAGCTAGCCCAGCTATGCGCTACTAGACGAAACATCACGTGTTTGTCTCCTGACCTTGCTAGCTCCCTTCTCACAGTCAGCTGGTTAGTTCATGCGCATACTATTTATTTTCTTTATTTGATATTTTCAATACTTTCTTATCAACGTATCATCGGTAAAAAATATATGTTTATTTGTACTTTCAATGCGGAATCGAACTATATACAGGGTGTTTAAAAAATACGGGGCATAATTTCAGGTATGTATTTCCCACATGTAGACAATCAAAATAGTTCATTACAACATGTGTCCGAAAATGCTTCATTTCCGAGTTATGGTCTTCACAACATTGAAATTCACCAGAACATTTTTCTTTCCACAGGTCGTTGTCATCACAGAAGATGTTCAAAATGTCCACCTCCTGCTTGAATACAGACCTCACATCGATGTCTCATTGACCTGCGAACACGATCCCAAACTCCAGGAGTATTGCGTATTTCCTCAGAACATGCCACAATTCGATTCCGAAGGGATTCCAAATCAAGCACCGGAGACGAATAAACCAATGATTTTAAATGGCCCCACAAGTAGAAATCGAGAGGGTTCAGATCAGGTGAGCGTGGAGTGCAAGCAATTGGGCCACCTCTACCTATCCATCGATCAGGAAACCTTCGATCCAAGTACCGGCGAGCCGTACGACTGAAGTGTGCAGGAGTGCCATCATGCAAGAAGTGAATGTGTTGACGATTGATCAGTGGAGTGTCTTCTAAAACATGAGGTATGGTGTTTTCCAGGAAGTTTGTGTACGCCTGCCCCATAAGTCTGTTTACAAGTACATGGGGTCCAACTAATCGATCACCAATGATACCGGCCCACATGTTGAGGGAGAACCGCACCTGGTGATGAGATGGAACAGTTGCACGTGGGTTTTCATACGCCCATACATGCTGATTGTGGAAATTTGTCATGCCATCTCGTGTGAACTGTGCTTCATCTGTAAATAATACTAAGGCAGGAAAGTTCGGATTTACACCACACTGCTGCAAGAACCACTGACAGAACCTAACTCGTGCAGGGTAATCTGCTGGTGACAGGGCCTGTACACGTTGCAAACGATAAGGATACAATTGATACTCTTTCAACAGTCTCCAGACAGTCGTATGAGGAACATTGACTTGCAACGCTACCCTTCGTGTGCTGATAGAAGGAGTCATGTTCACAGCCTCCAGAATCTCCTCCTGTACTTCTGGAGTTGTAGATCTTGGTCGTCCCCTTCCCAAACCAGGAGAGTTAAATTTTTCATACTCGCACAGACGGTAATGGAGACGTACAAATGTCTTCTGATCTGGACATTGTCGCTGTGGGTACCTCTCCTGATACAAACGACGAGCCAGCGCAGCATTGCCATCCGCCTTACCGTACATGAAGTGTATCTCTGCCAGCTCTTGATTTGAATACATGTCGCACAGTCTAACGCCTACACAACACTGAATGTAACCTTCGCCTCGGAATGAACTGTCAGAGTGCCCTCTTAATGTCTCCTTTGACGGCAATGACCTGCGGAAAGAAAAACGTTCCGGTGAATTTCAATGTTGTGAAGGCCTTAACTCGGAAATAAAGCATTTCCGGACACATGTTGTAATGATCTATTTTGATTGTCTACATGTGGGAAATACATACCTGAAATTATGCCCCGTATTTTTTAAACACCCTGTATTTTTTAAATATTTTTTCCTAAGCAAAGGCGTCTTAATAAGGAAAAATCTAAATTTCTCCATTTCCATAAAAAGTAAGAAAATCTGTTTATATGTCAATATAAACTTCAATTTGATTTTGATCATTGGGTGAAAGGGTTTCGGAGCTACAACAGTTTAAAGTTGCTAATTTTATGAAAATACGATAAATTTAAATATTTTAATTTAAACACTATGAAGTTCTGATGCCTCAAACTTTGCACAAAGCATTGTATCACAGTCCTCTACGTACAAAAAAAGTTCCATTGTATTTAGAAATTGTAAGGTCAATTTTCTCTATATTTCGGTCGATTTGAGATGGAATAGCTCACGCGCGCACGCACACACACGGTAATAGTCCTACATGATATTTTAATTCCCTGAGAGTTATCCTTATGTTTTTATTTACTTTTGGATTTTTTTTCACAATCTTGTCTGTAAAACATGCATTGAAATAATTAAGTAAATGTAGTTACTCGTAAAATACATAAAAATTTTCAGCGAAGATTCACCTGCGTGTAATGAATTGGAAGGACAGTTTGAAGAAGAGCAGTTTGGCTTCAGGAAGGAAAAAGGTAGAGAGATGCAATTGGACTGCTGCAACAATTGACGAAAGATTTTGTGTGTTCGCACATGCGCACTTAGGATAGCTATGGCAAAGGAAATTTTTAAAAGTAAAAGGAGCATCTTCTGTGGACCACTGAAAAAAGAACTAAGAAAGATACTGGTGAAATGCTGTCTGTGGAGTGTGTCATTGTATGGGACAGAAACATGGACATTACGACGAAGTGAAAAGAAGCGAATAGAAGCATTTGAAATGTGGATATGGAGAAGAAAAGAGCGTGTGAAATGGACAGACAGAATAATAAATTAAGCTGTGTTGGAAAGAGTGGGTGTAGAAAGAATGATGATGAAACTGTCAAGAAGAGTAAAAGAATTGGTTGGGTCACTGGATAAGAAGAAACTGCCTACTGAAGGATGCGCTGGAAGGAATGGTGAACAGGAGAAGAGTTTGGGGCAGAAGACAATGATAGACGAATTGACGCCTTTTCTATATTTATGAGCATATTACATGTCATATCCAATTATGGCCCTATGACATTTCTTAATTTTACCAAGATATTGTTCACCTGAAATCTGGACGTTGAAGCTTTTATAGAAATGGAGATAGTAGAAGGAATACCTAGAAAGACTGAGGGGTCAAATTGATACCCATCGATATTATCAGTATGTATGTAAAGTCAGCAGCCTGAAGACATGTTTGAATCTCACAAGTGACACCAATAAGACATCACTCATGAGGCAACTATGCCAGGAGATAATGGGATAGGGTGGCCAGTTCCTTTCCCCCTCCATTGCATACAACCCTGACTAGATGTATAGTACACTGATCAGACTTGAGATATAATTATCAGTAATGAAGTGTAATATTATTCAATTAGTAACTAGTTTTGGACTCAATTCTATGTTTTCATATGTAAAATACATAAAATGATAATATTGCTGAGTTTGAGAATCCTGGAGTAATGGCAAATTTATAAACATGCCACCGATACCACCAAAAAGTAGCAGATTTGAAGGCTTTGATAATGTTCCAAAGCAAAATAAAATTCCTAAATACTGTTATATATGAGCAGAAAACTGAATGAATGAATCAGTGGTGCCGGTACCGTATATAGAGTCCCTATGAAGACTGGTCCATTCCAACCTCTACTTAACAAAATCTGTTTTCAGGAGGTGAGTGGTCATAAGTTGGTGTATGGCTAGGTTTGTGCATGCTTCCTTACACAGACCAGTCCCACTCCACCCCTTACCAATTAGCTTCCTTGGGCCAGGCACTTCACATTACTGTCATTAAGCTGACAGAACAATATTACCTTACCTTGAACTGATCTTCATAGGAACTCTGTACATTTTCCCAAGACTCATTTTGCAGACATATATTTAAATGATTCTTAGATTCAGCATTTGTGATTCTTTTTTTAGTTTTTAAATTTATATTTTGGAATTTTTCAGTGACATTGTAAATGCTTAGAATTTGTCCATCGTGATTAAAGCTTCTGTGGAATAGGAATTCAATCTGTTGTTTTCAGTGCTATGTGGTTACCTTTTCCTTTTTCGTTACTATTTCTGTTAATTCAATATTGAAGTTTCACCTTATTAATTGAATGAAATGCTGCAGGTAGTTTTTCTCTCTCCCTGTTTTTTATCTGTAGGTTGTATGCAGAGGCGGCTTTCGAAGGGGGGCTGCGGAGCTGCAGCACCCCCAGACACTTGTGGCTCTTGTCTCGTTTTATGTTGTGAAATACATTTATTTTATTATACAGTCTCTATTTAGCGGCTCGAATTTTTTAAAAAATTTCGCACTCATTGACATGCATGCAATTGTTAGTGAAGTCACTTCCTCCCCTGGTGCTGCCAGAGAGAAACGAGAGACAAGGACGGATTGGTGAAGTCACTTCCTCCCCTGGAGCTGCCAGTCTCGTCTTGGATGCTTTGCGCGTTTTACCCCTCCCCCTGCTGCCCCTTGCCATGAATCCAGAATTTCCAGGCGCTGCAAAATATGCAGCAGTTTGTCAGTAGCACGCAGTTTTAAATGCATTTTCTTGAATGTTGTAAGTATAACAAGTGCAACAATGTTTAATTCTGTGCAATATTTACAGTCTATTCAGTTCAGTACCTTAACAATTCAGGAGAAATGTGAAATTAAGTGCTCATCAGTTGACTCTCATAATGGAAAGAGCCACTAAACAAAATACAAATGCTCGCATATTTTTTGCTAATTTATCCAGTATCCCTGCTTTCTTCTCTCGATCTCCACACAGTCTGTATTAGATTAATGTGTTTCAAAGACAATTCCATCAGCTGGGGCAACAAGATGGAGCTTTAAAATATGAACAGTGAATGTTGTTCATGAGAAGAAGGAGCCATTGCTAAAATGTTTTCAAACCATAATGAAATCTGAAACGTCTAACAACATCACAATAAATGAGGAAAGCGCCCTGGTGTGTGCTCTTGAAGATCCTGAATTCAATTTCTGGCTTCTTTTTTTTTTTTTTTTTTTTTTCATTTATTGATGTATCATATAGATATATTATACAACCAACTACAACATCGCCAATTAGATATTTCTAAGGTTCAAATCTGCATAAAAAAATTAAATTATGGTTTATTTCACGACACTCGCAACTGCAGGGGTTATATCAGCATCGCTAGTGTGCCTAAATTTCGTCCCGCAGGATTCTTTTAAATGCCAGTAAATCTACTGACATGAGCCTGTCTCATTTAAACAGATTTAAATGCCATCGACCTGGACCAGGATCGAACCCGCAATCGACTATGCTGCCGAGGCCGACTCTGCATATCAAGCTTTGTTAATGCCATACAGACAATACGGAACAGTGCACAGTTGAGCAGGGAGATCAGTGAAAATGAAAACCCTAAAAAGCATCGTAAGGTCGAAGGGATTCAGACAAGGGTTGCGGCAGCCAAGGAAGTGTGTGACCTCATTATCACACAAGCTAACACCTGATTCCAGTTCATAGATTATCTGATATTATCTTCTCTTCTGTGTCAAGAAAAATTTGAATGCTACAAAAGCTCATTTCCTGAAAATGACCTAACTGTATGTGTGAAGCTTTTTCCAATGTTCGATAAAGACAAACTAAAAACGGAACTCACTGTGTTGTATCAGAGACAATAATTCAGAAATATCAGTGACGCAGTCAAGCTCTTGCAGTTTCTTCTATCTGAGAACTTGCAGGCCTCATTTTCAAAAGTTGTGGAACTACTACGCAGAGCTAACATCATACCAATGACAATTTCCGAACCAGAACGTTGCTTTTCGTGTTTAAAGAGAGTAAAATCCTATCTCAGAAATATGATGAGAGAAGAGAGACTGACCGCATTAGCTATGTTTTCCATTGTAAAGACTATGTTAAACGACATATCGGGTTTTAATAAGAAGATGATTCAAAAGTTTGCAACCTACAAGACAAGGCACATGGAACTAATCTTTAAATAAGGTAAGTTGCATGGTTTATTTATGTATGCAGCCCCCCTGAATTTAATACCCACGAGCCGCCACTGGTTGTATGACTTCTGTAGGTGTTCATCTTTATGTGTAAATCCTCGTTGTCTTTTCAAGTTCATTGAAGCATCTGTGTGATTTCTCTAGTAATAATTGTTAAGGATTCTCTTTAGTTTTTTGTACAGTATGAGGCTTTGTCTTGTTCTGTCTGCCGAAAGGGATGGATTATTTGTAAATGCTTGTAAAGGTGTGTTTGGGGTGGATGAAACAACACCTGTTATGATATTTGAGGCTTGATTTGGAACTCGGTTCTATTTTGTCAAAGTTTGATTTATGTGTTGTAAAACTTTTCCACTGACATACTGGAAAATGGGCTTGTTATGAGTTTTGTATGTAGTATTTAAGACTGATTTAGAGCATTCACATTTATATCGTGTTAATTTTTTTTATTGGTACCACTTCTGTATGTTGTTTCCAGGTTAGTTTCTGGTCGAAGGTTACTCCTAGAATCTCTAACATTGACTTTGGGATATAGTTTTATTGAGTGTGACTGCTAGTAATTGATACCTTAAAGTGAAGATATGATATTCACTCTAATCCACATTAATTTGTAAGTCATTCTCCTGGCACTATTCAGTTAACTTAATGAGTATTTCTTTTGTTTTTTTTACAGTTGGTGAGAGTTGTTATTTTCCACTGATGTCCAGAATATCTAATTATCTGCAAATAATGCTAGTTTGTTGTGGTCTGAATTGCTTAGTTGCGGTATCCTGCTGTATTGTATGTAGTGTTGCATTCTAAAGAAATTACATTTTAGTGGCGATGTAATTATGCGAGAGCATTCCAGAAATAAATTGGTACTAAAAACCAATCTTAAATACTCATTTTTAGTTAAAATAAATACTTTTATTTTTCAGATGTGAAACTCCCTGTGCTAAACGCTGTCCTCCCTGTATGCAGGAATGCAATTACAGATGTGTACATTCTCGATGTGGAAGAAAGTGCGGCCAACCTTGTATACCATGCAGGGTATGTATAACTTGTAGTGACACTAATACAGAAACTGACTTTTTGTCAAAGACTACTTTGAAATGGATAATAGATACGGTAATTGCAAATTTAGGAACTGCAGTTGTATTCATATTCTGTAATTCTATAACCTACTTAAAGTTAATGCAGGATTATTACAAAATAAATAGACAACTCCAACAAGGTATGAGGTTAAAACTGTTTAAGATATCGAAAAATCACCTTATATGGTTTTGTAAATGCATTCTTGAACTTTCTTTCAAAACTTACAAATGTTCGGTATGTATATCCTGCAATACCAGTACCGGTACACAACATAATATATCAAGGTGATAGTAGCATTCTTGCCAAATTCATAGTAACATATCTTCAGCACTGCGATTTTGCATGTCAACCAGTTACTAGGAAGAGGAGGAATGAAAATCCGATCTTTCACATACCCTCACAGAAAAAAAGTCCAAAGTAATCGATAAAAAGAGCAAGTCTGAAGCTACAAATCACAACAGACGGTTCGGAAAATGTTACAGGAACAGCTGAAAATGATTCCATACAAACTTCAGTTATTGCAAGCTGTAACTGGCAATGACAAAATCAAGTACCGGTATCGTGACTTTTGTGTGGAAATCACTTAATCTTGTGAAGAAGATGGTTTTAATGAGCATCGAATTTTTAGCAACGAGTGATTTGTTTTGAACTGTTGCTTGACCAATCCAGCATTGTGTAATAAGAACAGCAAAGTTTATATTCATGTTTAGGTTCACAGTACATTATTTCATTTATATACCAGTATGTCTTTTGAATCATACTTCAAGAAAATTAACTGGAAATAGGAATATTATTATTATTAACGTAAAGTAATTGTAGTAGAACGCTTCAATACATAATTAAAAGCCACATGTCATACATGATGCCGACTTTGTTATAATTCATTTTACATACTAATGTGCTGTATTCATTTTGTTAAGTTTTACATTTTCTTACCGTAGCAGTTTGGTATTTGACTTTTCCTTGCATTCCATTCTTTTTTTTTTTTTTTTTAAGTTGGTTGTTTAACGACGCTGTATCAACTGCGAAGTTATTTAGTTCGATGAGATTGGTGATAGCGAGATGGTATTTGGCGAGATGAGGCCGAGGATTCGCCATATATTACTTGGCATTCACCTTATGGTTGGGGAAAACCTCGGAAAAAATTCAACCAGGTAATCAGCCCAAGCACCCACACCCGAGCGCAACTTCAGACCGGCAGGCACGCGCCTTAACCGACTGAGCCACGCCAGTGGCTTTCATTCTGTTCTCTTCCAGGTTACTACTTAATGTAGGATGGAACAACTGTTTCTGAAACTGGGATGGTTGTAACTAAGAGTATTGTTACAAGGAAAAGATAAAATGTAGGCCTACTTTGTTAGATTTTCATTTTCTTATATTTGGGAGCAATTTAAGTTAAGAAAACACAGCTTCTGATAATTTTTTATACCAATGTTAATTTTATTGTCACATCAAATGATTTATACCGGGAGATCAGGCACCTGGCAAAACATTTTTGCTCTCGGCATGTGGGCTCATGCACCATTTGCCATTTGTCACGATGGCATATTACAAAGTGTCATACTCACGAGATTTATCTAAGAAGGTGTTGAAATCGTTCTTCTTTATTTCTATCCATTTTTGACAAAGCTTAAGAAATTGTTCATCACTTATTGCAATTCACGTCGTGATGCGGAGGCTATTTCTTGTCCGATATTGTTTCTTTAGTTTGTATTATGTGAGTTTATTATGTATACTTTTCCCCTCAGTGTGCCCCAGAAATAATAGTCACAGTATGTAAGATTAGGGGATCGTGGAGATAACACATTATTGGTAATCACCCTGTCTTCAAACAGGACACAAATTACCCGTAAAGAAATATTGGCAACATGCGCTGGTACAGAATCCTGTTTGAGGGTGGGGGAGAAAGAAAGAAAATGACCCTACAATTCGTTTGCTGTTAACGGTACACCAAACACCAATTTTTTTGTGAAGGGACACGTCTTAATGGAGAATTCCTTGTTTTCTGTACTCCAATCTTGATTGTTTTAAGAATTTACTTATCTGTGCAGGTAGAATCAGGCCTTGTTTAAAAAGAAAACAAGATTTGGGTCTGTCTGTTATGAATAGAAGTCAAAATCTACTCGCAAAACCTGCGCCAAAAAACTGGATCAGCAGAACTTAATTCATGCACCTCAAACGTTGTAGGGTTTTAGTTTTAATAATTTTATTGCTTTCTGTTATGAACCTTAGGATATTGCTGTTGGTTGAGTAAGTTGCTAATGAGATTTTGTAGGAGACATTTATAGCCATTTATAACCGAAGTTTCCTTGATAAGCTCTTAATGTGTATGGTTCGATTTATTGTCTATAACACTTCCAGTTTCCTGAAATTTGTCTGCTAAATTATGAACAGTTGAAGAACTTGGTACATCAACACCAGGATATTGCAGCTTAAATCGCCTTCGTACTTCCTGAGCAGATTCTGTCAGTATGTAGAAATCGTATGTGAATACTTTTTTCTAGCAGAAAGAGCCCTCTCTCTTTTCTTGACTTGTATCGAAGTGAGACACACACTACTGATTGAAAATTATTTTACTCAACTTGCTGATGTGAGCCAGGCACGAAAGATTAATTAGAAGGTGATTGGTGCGAGTTAAAATAAAGGTTATCTGTTATTTGCCACACACAGCTATTTCTCAATGCCATACCGTACCAAATGTTTCTTGGGATGCAGAACATCATAGCGCGTGTATTGAGAGCAAAAAGCCATGCACAGTTCCAGTCCAACTGATCACCTGGTATTTCAACAAATATGAAGTGCCCAGATGATAGATATGCAAAAGTGAATTGAGGGGTTCACAACCAGAGTGGACCAAGTCCTGGAATAATTTTGAGAAATTGAGTCTTAAAGTTCCTGGCTCATGCTTAGCAACCTTCACCTTCCAAAGGAAATACTGCCCTCTGTGGAGTAACAAATGAGTTATGGACTTGGTTTGTTATGGCAATGAATAAATCTAAGTTTTCTTCATCCGAAATTGTATTAATCCACGAACTGACCACTAGTGGACTTGGTCCACTCTGGTTGTGAGCCCCTCATGTACATCTGTGTGTGTTTTTTCTTCCTCCAAAGCAGTTTCTCAGGTTTTTCAAATTTCATAATGTGAACACTTTAAGAAGAAAATTTCAGAAGTATGGCTTCATCTCATAATATTTCACATTTTAAATTTCAGGAACCATGTGCATGGCGTTGCAAACATTACCGATGCACCAGAAAATGTTTTGAAATCTGTAATCGGCAACCATGCAATGAACCTTGCACAAAGGAACTACGGTGTGGTCACCCATGCATAGGTTTTTGTGGGGAGAAATGCCCTAAATTATGTAGAATTTGTGATCCAGAGGAGGTTACAAAAATATTTCTTGGCCATGAAGACGAAGAAGATGCAAGGTTAGGCTTACATTATTAATTATGGAATATAACAATAATAAGAATTCATAAAGAACCTTCCTCTTACATTAATCTGTAGTGCTCGGGAAAAGTGGCGCAAGTCAAAAATGTTAATTTTACAGAAGGAAAAAACCTGTCTTCACACTGGTTTATGTTGATTTGATTTTCTTCTGTATGAATTATTCTAATGGGAGAAATACTTATGTCACTTCCCAAGCGATCAGATGTTCCGTAAGTTGTCAATAAATTAATAAAAAAAATGTTGTGGAAATAGACTTATGCCACTTTTTCCAAGCATTGCAGAATTTAATCTATGTCAATCTATTATCTTACTATCCAAGGACATTCGTCATATACATTTCATGGTTTATATATTATAGGCCTACTATAGAAGTTAGTGATCACAGTGTTTCCTAATTTAATCAGGAAACTCGCAACATTGTTCGCAGTAGAAGTTTATTTGGAATGTGTATGTGCGTTACAATGTCTTTTCTTTAAGTTCATGTAAAGAAGATATTGTGATGATACTTTTAATTTTGTTATAGAAATAAACATTCTTTACATCGGAAATATAAAAATTCTATCCAAACTTGACTCGTGTTAACAAAAGCTGAATAAATATGTAGTTTTTTTTTTATCTAAGTATATACCGGTAACAGTTTTCATACTCTTTTTAGCCAGAATTAAAATTTTAGTATGGTATTTAACAATATGTCTAATTTAAGTTGTGTAAATATATATATATATATATATATATATATATATATATATTAAATATAAGTGACTCTTACTAATCAGTGAAAATAAAAATTTAAGTTTCAAATTCGAAGCATTTCTAGCTTTATTGCTTTTGTAAAAAAAAAAAAAAAACAGGAGCATCAACAACATTGTTCGGAAGATAGTTTAAATATGTTCAAGGGAAAGGATTGTTACTTTCACCATTCTGTATAAAATATTATGAATTTATATTTTAAACTGAAACATCAGGTACAGTACTAAACTTCAGTTGTCTCCTTTTTAATGATGTGTGGACTGTTCTTTCGCCTTTGGTATGATTGAGAAATTTGTGAGATCATGTTTGATTTTCTTTCAAGCTCACTAAACACGAGTAGTTACACTGTGTGTTATTGTGACTTATTGCAGATTTGTGTTATTGGAAGATTGTGGTCATTCAATTGAAGCTAAGGGCCTTGAAGAATGGCTGAATATACATGATGACCAAAAGGACATACAAATTGAGACGAAGGTAAATATATGAAAATGCGGTAATATAATATAATAAGTTTTAAGGTACGTATATTATTATTATCTGGATTGTACCTCATTGCAGTGTTGAACTCTCTCCACGTGTTACAAACACTGGTAGAGTTTTAGAGCGTGGAATAATTGCAAAAGTAGAAGAGAAGGGGAGGAAAGGAGTAGGGAAGAAAAAGGAAAAGATAGTTCTCTTTCGATTGTCAGTTGCTTGCTGCAGTAAAGGATCTGACAAGTGAAAAAGCCATTGTTTTATATAAGCTAAATGTCATTGTTAATGATGCCGTCAACTGGTTAGATCGAAAAATACGAAATAACCTGAGAAATGAAATATTTCAGTCTTTGACCAATCACACCCTAAGAGGCAAAGGTGTCATTATCTATTCCGATGTTCCCAAAGCTAACTCATGGATGAGCAATAGAAAAGGCTTATCTTCCTCTAAATAGACAAATGCTTTAAAAATGTCCAGCAATATTTCTGTAATTTGTGTGATACTGGACAGAAGATTTAGCAAAAATTGTTGCTGTCACCCTGACTAGCGAGATTGAATCATTTGGTCAAGTACTAGGACAGTGTCCGAAATGCGAACTGCTGATAAATGCACGACATCACGAGTGCGAAGTACATTGGCATCATCTTTAAAATCTTTGGGAAGGAAAATTCATTAGGAAGTGCACTGTGTATCTTCGAATGGATCATTCAGATGAGCTGATATCGTTGCTATTAACAGGAGCATTAGACAGGTTCTTATTCTCAATAATACAATCCATTTTGAGAGAGACATAAATCAGACAATGGAAGTTCACGCAGAAAAGAAGATCTACGAGCCTGTCTGAAAAATACCAAAACAGTGTTCTGTCATTGGTCTTTTGTTTGGGAATAGAGGAGCTGTCCCAGAATTAACTTGGGAGCATCTTAGAGAGCTGTATAGAACATTTAAGACTCTAATGCATATTGTTAACATTTTAAAAGACTCTCTGAAAATTTTGCATTATTATTTGTATTTCAATTAATTACATTGTTCTTCTATTCCATATCCTTATATTATTTTATATTTTAACTGACTGCATTGTTGTTGTATTTCTATTAATTGTATTGTTATTATTAACTCTCCAGGAATATGTAAGACTTGTCCAAAAACGAGCTGTGTAAATGAGTATATGAATAATCTGCTTCAAGCAAACAGTTACGAAAACCAAACAAAATGACTGATAATACATAGCATCAGTTAGAGGTAATCATTAGATGACTTTTGATTGCTGCTTTCAATTTTACCGTTTGTCTGAGGATGATTAGCAACATTAGAAATTGACGCACGCTGTTAAGAGAATAAAATAATATGGGAATCGAATTGACTACCTCGATCGCTTATTTTGCAAGATATCCCATATTGTGGCATCTACTTACTGCAAAATGCCTGTGTTGTTATATCATATGCTACCGTACTTCCGGCCAAGCGGCGAATTTATCATCACTAAGCAGTACTTGTAACTATCTGATACTGGAAGTGGCCCAGTGATGTCGATATGGACAAATTCAAAACGAGAACCTAAGGGATATGTAGTAATTTGATTTTTCGTGTGTCTTTGAATCTTTGACCGTTGACACTGAATGCAATATTGTCATGACCAATTGGTACAATCACGATCTATGTAAGGCCATACATAACTCTGGCGAATTATTTGTGATGTTTTTACTCCTTAAGACTATGCATACATTCAAATTGTTGCCTTAGAGACTCTGGAACAAATGGCCTTTAATGAGCTTTTATACTCTGTTAATGATAAGCTTTAGACTGATATTACCACAATGCGAACTTACTGATTTTTTATTTTCTAGGGATATAGTGTGGGGAGAGGAAAATCAGCTACGACGTTATCTTCATCAGAAATATGTAGGCCTACAATATTCGTGGTAAATTGTGAAATAAAGTCTAGATGTCTAAGATGACATGGCGATGCCTTCTCCACACTCTGCTGAAAAAATGCATAGCATAATGGCTTGTGATCATTAATAAAATTAAAGATATGCTTTGGGTAATTATAGTAAGAGTGTTGTTAAGTAAAGACACACTTAAATCTTATAGCAAATTGTATTTATTTATCGTAATTCCATTGCACTAATTTTTTGTATAGACTTCACACGCAATCATAGAAATTTCCTCAAATATTCTGTCACTTTCTTTTTTTGTTAGACTTCTGCCTTTCAGCATCCCACTCTTCTGTTTGATTTTGTAATATTTTCATTAACTTACTATAGTATTTTCAATGTTTGCCTTAGACCATATTCTTGTATGTTTTCTACAGCAACTACTAAAATCACAAAATTCATATTAATTAAAGGCAAAAATTCGCTGTATATGCATGATATTGTTTTATGAATAATGTTTATGTGAATTTTGACCATACTACCATGTGTATGTATATGTATATGTATATATATATATATATATATATATATAGCAAAAAGAGTCTACAGGCAGTAGAACTCCGGTGAAAGCAATCAAGTGTCCATAACGCTCTGCCTAGTCAAATATAGAGGTCATTGGTCTGAGTGAGAATTTAGGAAGAAGTGAAGTACCGGTAAGGAAGATGGAAAAGTGGGTACTAGTGATTTCAGGAAATGATAAAGTAAGTAAATTAAGGAGAGAGGAAATGAAGATCAGTACAGGAGTGAATCAGGTTGAAGTACTAACGAAGAACCAGACTTGAGACTACAGGTAGAGTCATCAGCGAGAAGATAGAGGAGTTGATAGCAGAGAATAATAAATTAAAGAAGAAAATGAATGACTACGATCTCAATATATGGAAAAGGAAGTTATTCTGAATAACCTTAGAAAGCTCGATGGTTCAGGAGTGAGAGTAGAAATAGATGTGTCATTTGAAGTAAGAAATAGAAGAAAACTGCTACTATCTTATATGAAAGCAGCTAGGTCGTAAGGACATTTTGCTAAAATGTACGAAGATAAGCTGAAAGTGGACAGAAAATTGTATGATCTGGAGTTTTGTTTAAAGAACGAAGATCATTCAGAATTTGGATTGTTTTGCAGAGGGAAGAAATAGTTAGACAGCCGATTGTAACTACTTAAATCAAGGTAAAGAACAGGAATGGTGGAAAAAAAATTATTCCAACTGCAAGAACAGAACAATAGATATAGAAGACCAGGTAACTTGATACCCTAAGGGTGAAACCTAACCATTTTTCCCCCATTACTACAAATGCTAGTGGATTATGGTGATTTTCTAGTTTGAAGGTTGAATTTTCTATTGCCAACTTCGTTTCGAATTTCGATACTGACAAATACTATAAATGGTAGTGATTTTGTAACCGGTATGTTGGCAGCTGAGGCAAATATCGACAATATTTGCCGGTACTGGAGTTCCATGAAATTAAAATTGTACTAGATTTCTCAGCCGGTTACTGGAAGATAGTGAAATTCGAACTTATTAATAATTAATTAATATTAGTATTAATATTAATACATAATAGTTATGTTATGTGTTGCGTTGTGGTTATAATTCAAGAATAGTCAGATAAGTACGAATGAATATAATATACTTGGGCGTGATAATGCACGTGGGTAATGGATAGAAATATTATTTCAAATTTTAATGAATTTCTTTCGTGTTTAGATTTTTATTACTATGTCAAAAAAATGAAATAGTGTTGCAGTGACTCCTCCAAGGAAGAAAATGTGTGGCATTCAGAGTACGCTTCAGAAATCTGTAGTTCACGTGTATAATGAGTTGAAGAAAGAAGATAATGAAGAAGGAATTATGCTAACGGAGACAGCAATTACAACCAGAATAGGACAATTATTAGGAGTAAGTATTCTTAAGCATACATTTCAAAGTGGTATTCAGTTTTAGGAGTTTGCACTAATAATTTCATGATTGTGGTCAAACAAAACAAATTTTTAGGTTAGGCCTAATGTTTAATCAAGTCAGTGATTTTCATATTGCCAAACTAAATACATTTAAGATACTGTAATACTGCAATAGGTGATAGCTTAAATACATTTACAAATTAGACGAACAAGTAATCAAACAGCACGAAAGTAAATTTCCAGTTTTCTCTTTTGGTATTAAATTAACCGTTCAGATCACAATTTACATGCCACATCGGCCGAAGAAAATACAAGTCATATTGTAATTATTAACTTGATATTGCAGCAAATATTACATGAATGTTGGCCTGTTATGGTGCTTAAAAATAATTCAGTTTTATATAATAACTATATAACATACTCTATAAAGCATAGGAACGTTGACTCTGGCTGAATAATTTATTCATGACTGGTCTAAGTAATATTAAATATGGTGTTTCTTCAGAAAAGCTACCCCACCCAAAGTACTTGTTAAGATATAACACTCGAGAGGACGAGGACGCACTACTGGGAAACTAACCATTTCTCTTCGTCCTGGACCTCTCGCATGTTATATTGGTAATTAGTAACAAGTTTGAGGGAGGGACTACAACAATGCATTAGAATATACAGGTAAGTGTCAAAGGATTTTTGTGCTGAAAGTATTTGTGGCTGTGCACCAAAACCACGTGTTCATCACTATGTAAATATCACAGAAATCAATTAAACAAAATAAAATTATGCCTTCTTTGGTGTAGCTTTTCTGGAGAATTACCTAAATATTAGCCTACTTAAACCTATCGTAGACCCAACCTAACATGTTGATCATTTTCTATTCATATAGCTGTAAATGTTGGTATTATGCATGCATTTTATGATATAACAATTTTTAGAAGTATTATGTTATTATTTGTTATTACAGCTTGGCTTAACTACAGCCACGAAAGTGATAAATTCACACAAGGGGACCCCACTCGTGACACCAGGAAAACATAGACTACGTAAACATCCAGTGACTGATGCTGATGATTTTACGAAAGATGCAATTGCGAGATTTATTTATGACAAGTTACATAAAGGTAGGGAAGTTACAGGAATTATTGTGTTGATTTATGCAATGTAATTCTGATATTAGTCATAGGCCTATGTATAAAAATATGGCATAATTTTCATTTACTGTTACAGGGGAAGTACTAACAGCAGCAAAAGTTCTGGAACATATGAATGATGATTATGAAACATATTTATTTAGAGTATCCTTATCATCGGTGAAAAAAATTTTGAAAGAGATGAAATTTCTATGGAGCAAAGGGGATCCTTATACACATGTATGAGAAAGTGATGTTATTCGTTTTTAAGAGAATATATAAGAAATGTGGAGCGTGAGAACCCTAAACCCGTAGTATTCTTGGATGAGACTTGGATTTTTATGAATGGTAAATTTCAATGTATTGTGAGACATTGAGTGATTGAATTTTTTACTAACAAATAGATTAACACTTATGTGGAATATGAAATTGCAATTAATATAGGCTACTAGTAATGAATTCAGGTGGGAACAACATGTTTTGCAATTAATAGTTTCATATTATAACTAGAGGTTAGTTATAAAATTCTTGAACGGTTTTCCTGTCTTTAAAATTTTTGTGTCTCTTAGAGTGTCAATGTGAATTGCTTTTCTCTCTCTGTTTTTTTAAGTATGATCACCCACTTATTCATGAAATAAACCAGGTGAAGTTTCCAGTGACATGAATGGTGTTATTCATAGACCAACAAATGAGGGTGGAAGATTAGATGCCGGAACGAAAGGTGGATTTATACTCGGTAAGTTATATTGATTTATATTTTACATAAATTTGGCAAGAGTAATTTTTTAAATCAGGGTACAAAAATATAAAAATTGGTGACTAAATAAAAACGTGGGAAAGCCTTTCACCAAAGAGGATCTCATGTCATGTCATGTTATGTTATGTTTTATTTTCTTTATTTAAATGCTGTGAATTCATGTGACGTAATTATATGCCCAGGTATAATTTTTATTGCAGGTGCTGATTTAATTTTTTCATGCAATTGAAAGAAAAGTCAGGACTACCATAGTGCTATGAATAGCCCTGTAGTTGAGAAGTGGGTGCAAACACAGTTGTTGACCTGAGAACATTAGGGCAATGCGTTATTGTCATGGATAGTGCTGCATATCATAGCAGACTTGTGAAAAATCAGCCAACAACAAAATGGAGGAAAGAACAGCTACTGGTGATTGCAACTGAATATAATAGATTTGTTGTACTAAATGATAAGAGTTGTACTAAATGATAAGAGTTGATGGTGTGAAATCACCTTTTGATATTACATTGCAATATTAATTTCCATACTTTACAGTCATTATTATTATTATTATTATTATTATTATTATTATTATTATTATTATTATTATCTCTACTACTACCACTACTACTTATAGATGCTACTTTTTTCTTTCAGGTGAAATTGAATCTACATAAGAATCCTAAAACAACGGAGCCTTGCCAATTACTGTTCTGAAGCGGCCTTGTCTTATGTGTTGTGTCTATATACAATTAATTCTTTCAGTTTTTTTTCCCCTTTAATGTAATGAAGTTGTTGGTTGATTGATACCAAGTGTTCAGCAGTTGATGTCATTTCTTATCTTGCACTCCAATATTTAACCAGATGATTGAAAGCTGTGTAAAGTTAAACAGTCAAGACAATGATCCATATCTTCATTGAGATTTCAGAAATGGCATGGGGAGATTCTGAAATATCAGTTCTTTGTAAATATTTGAGACAATCATGGCCTGTGATAATATGAGTACTGCCACTGTAGATTTTCATAGAAGTTCAGTTATTAAATTAGGTGTATTATTTTTACTATGTATTGTACTATATTTTTGTTTCGCTTAATTGATGAATTATATATGCTGTAAATTGAATAGTAGACTGTAGGTCTATAGCTTAACTGATGAATTGTATGTGCTGTAAATTAAATAGTAGGCTGTATACCACAAGTGATGAATTGTTTATGCTTGTAATGTGAAGTAATTTGCATGATATTTATTATCAGTTTCTGTATATTTCAACTGATTGAATTGTTTATACTTTTAAATTGAATTAACTTGCTTGCTATGTATTATATTTTATAGCTTAACTGATGAATAATTGTTTAGGTTTGTCAATTTAATAATCTGAGTGCCATGTACTTCATATTTTTAGTGGAGCCACCAATGTAGCTTAGTCGGTAGACTCGTTGGCCTGCATATTCAGAGCTGCACTTGAGGGTAGTTTGGATCCCCCATTTGGTCTGATTAGTTGGTTTCTTCTGAGGATTTTCCTCCATCGTGGAGCAGACGCCGGATGGCCTATTGCAATTTTTTCATTTGCTTTAGAATCATTCCGATTTTTGTTACCACATTGTCATGTTCTGATCTTGTTATTCTTTTAACAGTGTGGTAAGATGCAGGTATAGATAACCTTACAGTAATTTTGCTACCTTTCAGCTACCTCATTACCTCCCACTCCATAAAGTTCATGGATCCACGGAAGTACCAGTCGTCGATGTAATTCGACCATTTTGCTTAAAATATTAAAACACTGTAAAATATTGTGATTTCTTGCTGTTACGTCCATTACTGCAGCAAGAACATCTGATTTTGAATCTGATAGTATGACAACCTTCTCAGATTTATGAAGTCGATACTGGAGATTTTGTAAGCTTAAAAGTGTATCTAAATTTTCACTATCAAAATTAGTCAGTGTTTGAAGTTAGTTAGTTAGTTAGTTAGTTAGTTAGTGGCGTTTAAAAAGGGCGCGTCAGCTACTATGGCTATTTGCGCCCTTATCTAAAATCTTTCACTAAACACAAACACAATAGGCTACAATAACCAGAATGTTTAAAAAGCTAAAAAGCGTTGTCACGGTTAAAATGGGGCAAACAAGTGTTTGAATATAATTCCCTGTAAAAGGGAATATACTGGTATTGTACTACAACACCACTACATCTATGGCTTGGTAAACAGGATCCATCTATAAAAAATACTGTATGTAGTCACTCACTGACCAGATCATTTATCGTTTCTAATGATTTTTAAAATGTCTGGAGAAGTATCACATTTCTTAACATCATCTGTTAAAGTTAACTTATATACTATTCATTTTGAAATAACTTGGGATTGTGTTTTATTAGTAAAGTTTTCCTTAATTGAGCAAGTTTGAGTTCTCCAAGTAGAGTCAAAAAGTCTGTTGGGATTTTGGCTCAGTTTATTAATATTTGTGGACTGTGATTTTTTGTTCTAGACAACCATATTATCTGCAAATGATGAGATTATCATAAGATCTATTTCTTTAGTTAGACCATCGACATTAATATTGAAAAATGTATTCCTTAAAACAACAATGTGGGAAGCCCAGATGAATCTGTCTCTATTTACATATTTGTGACAATGAATCAAATAATCAAGTCACTGACCCAGTGTAACACTTTATCATGGACACCCTAAGTTTGCAATTTCTTAAGTGATTTATATCTACAGAGCCATATGATCCTTGAAAATAAATTAAAATTGTTAAGTTGTTTTGTTTTCTGTTTAAAATATCTTTAATATCTTGACTAAAATTTAAAATCTGTCCATTTGTTGAATGCAATTCTCTAAAGTCAACCCAATAAAATGAAAGTTAGTTACTAGATTCCAGGAACCAATTCAATCTATGAAATCATCTCTTCCATAATTTTGGCTATCATACTAGTAAGTGGTATCTGTCGATAACTCGAAAAGATATTAGTTGAATAATTGCTTTTCAAAATTGATGTTATGATAGATTTTCTCCAGACAGATATTGTATTTTAGATGAGATTACAAGATAAAAGTAGTGAGTTTGCTTGTTTGCCAACATGTTTAAGAAAATCAGCATGTGTATTGTCTGGACTTGGAGATGTTTTGGGTCTTATGTTATTAAATTAATAGTAATATTCAGTTCTTGATTAAATATTGTTATATAAAGTAGATAGTAGATTTAATATTTCTTTCAGTTTTTCCTTAATAGTCTGACGTACACAGATAAAACTAACAACCACACCACCAACTAATCTAATAGAAATTAAAATATAATTAAATGTAGTAAAAGTAATTAAAATTATAAATACACGTAATAAACCATAACCCCCTAATTTCAACAATATACTATTTTATTCCCTTTTACAGCTTGTAGATAATTATTAATTATAGTTATTACTTATTAGCATAATATTTATTGAACTTATTGGCTATTTCACTTCGTTTGAAAGATGTTATTGTGTACAAAAAGCATTTTTTGATGATCGTTTCATGCTGTATGTTGTGTATAAATCTATGATTTCTGGCCATCTGTTCTGTGTAATCCATCTTTTGTATAGAATTAATAAAATATTCTTTTGGTAGTAATTATTTTATTAATTGAGTATTTAATTTTCACCAGCTCACATTTCTTGAATCATTTGCTTTTTCTTATTTAAATTTAGGACACAAGAGCCAAAAAGAGACTTCACAGTTATGTATCATACATTTTTTCAATGACAGACGTGGAGTTGCAGAAATAATAAGTGTAAGTGTAGCATTATTAAGCAATTTACAAACAAATGAAATCTTTAAAAAGGTATCTAGAAGTGAAATTACTTATGGCTTTTAAGGACCAAAATTATTTTTGTAAGTTGATTTATTATTATTTCAGTTTTAGCATAGTTGTATTATCCATTTCCTTACTAATTTCAAAAGATAATCAGAAGTTCATTCGAATTCCAACCAAAAGTCAATTGGTTATTAATTTATCTACCTTTAGGAAGTACAGTATATGTACGCTGGAATCTTTGAAGTGAAGTGACAATAATTTAATTGGTCTTGGAACAGATTTGATTCTTGAATATTATATACTATACTTTGTTGTATATTTACGTCTAGTAACCTATTAATGCTAATACTAATAATAATGTAAAGGAATAAAAGAATAGAACATAGCAATACATTTCTCATTATTATTGAAACTATTTAGAATAACCTTCCAACATTAAGGTAAAGTACGGTGAGTAAAGAAGTCATTCAGTACATAGGATCGTGATTTTACTACATGTGGTGATATCTGGTAACAGTTGGCAACACTGACAAGGCGGAAATATTTGCTGTTTGGGAACTGAACTTACGTGATCCTCACTAAGATCACCACAATTACCACACAATAACAGGAGAGGAAAATAGCAATGTCAGGAAGCCACATAATGACGAACGAGAAAGTGTAAATATGATGACACGACATGGAAAGGGAAGCAGAATCTATAATGTAAAACTGCAGCATAAGAGGAATTCAAGTATGCTAAGAACACATCTGAATACGAGGAAGAACAGCACAATTGACATGGCAACGTGGAAGAAGACACGTGGGGATAAAAAGAGAATCCAAGATTCAGGAAGTGAAAATGGGGGAGGAAGTGAGAGTAATAAGGGTAGGATTAGAAGTAGTAACCAAATCTATGCGAGTAAAGGTGAGAGGGGGAAGAAAGGGAAATGTCAGAAGAAATGACTAAGAAAAAGTCGGTAATTTGACAGATACAAGCAGTACAGGAATAGAGGATTTTGTGTCAATGAAGCATGGAAAATATTCACAGTCAGATGAAGGAACCATTCAAAATAGTTCAAGTACAGATGATCCATTTGGTATACAAAAGTCAATAGAGGAATTCAATGAAGTATGTAATGAGGGAGTTAGGTTTAAGAGAGAAATGTCAGAGTAACGGGGTGGTAAAAGTGTAAAGTAAAATAGAAGGAAAAGTATGTTTATAAAGAAGAGAAGCGTTCATGATTTGGTGTTAAGAGTGAAGGAGAAGAGTGTAAATAAAAGAGAGAATCAGATAAACAGATGAAGTGTAAACAGTGAAAAAGATAATGTGTGATCAGTGAACTAAGTGAATAATAAGATAATTTTTTAGTATAATTGAAAATTGTAACTTCAAAGAACCATGTGAAAACAATTGATTGGGGACAAATGTAAATGAGGCACAGAAAGAGCGGTAAAGTGGAACTGAGAAGAAATTCGATTGAGAATGAGCAAATTATATAACTTGGAAGCAGTGAATTATAAATATTAGATAAATGAAGGATGGTACTAGAGCAAACAGTACGATATAGTAAAGAGTATAAATTACAGGGTTAACAGAAATAATAAATTGAATGTATGAATTATGATAATAACCATAGTAAGCAAAAAGAGAAGGCTGCAGTGGAATTGGAGAAAGATTAAAAAATAAGAGAAAAATTTAAAATTTGAACTATTAGATTTTGATACTAGTGATTTAAAGTTCATTCTAGAGTAAATAATAGTAATTGAAAATGTAGGCCAGAATTAATAATAAAAGAAGGATAGAAAGTGGTATACAGTACTGTATTAGAAATGGCACTTACAGAGAGCTGATATTAGAACTAATGAATAAACAATGAATAGGAAAGGAAATGTAGGATAAGTATTGAATAGTACGATAGACTGAACAATAAGAGAGTAGATAACTAGTGAGAATAGAGTATTTTTAAAGTGTGTACTGCATAGAAGTGTTACTGTAATGATTGTTAATGGTAACACCGTATACAAGAAATGTGAGGTCTACCATTACATGAAATTTTTCTTTCATACCATGGCATGATTGTGACTATAATAGTATTTAAATTCATTAATATGTCACATCAACGGACGTATATACGTCATCCAACATCGTAAGATGAAGATTACATTTGTAAAGAAATGTTGTGATGTATATATTGTGACTTTTTCTTATTTTACAACACACACACCCGCAACAACAATAGTCATTGCACACAACACAGCAACAATGACTATTACGACGTGTAGAATCAAGTAGAACAACAATGTAATTCTAATTACAATTAAATGTCCGCAATACACCATGTGCAGAATGAATCTTATCAGTTCTCAGCTCACTGTTACCTTGTCTTAGCTAGTTTTTCTAGCTCACTGTTTAAATTCACTGCACGTCGAACTCAGGTCTCCCGAACTGCGACGCACTCGCCTGGTGGACATTATCACAGTTACGGACTCAAGTTCACTGCACGTCGAACTCTGGTCTCCCAGTTGTGGTTCACTGCGCGTCAAACTCAGGTCTCACAGCAACGGTTCACTGTACTTCGAACCCAGGTCTCCCAGCACTCTGCTGCTCGCCCTCGATGATTGACTTCTTTGCTCGCTTGCTATCAAAGACTGACTGACTGACTTTCGACAGTTCATGGCGTTATTTATACATCTCACACATTCCAGAGAATTCCATGTTGCGTGGCTTTTAGACTCTCGAGAAAAAATCCGCTTCTAGATGTTTACTTGCTCCCCTTCCAGTCACTGTAGCGTTCTCCCCTCGCTCCGTACCGTGCTACAGCTCCTACTGAAGCTCATGTTCCTTTTTCCCTGCGTCTCTCTTTAGCTAGATGCGTGTACACACTCCCCGACGCAATCCAGAACAATCCAGAAGGCGCCATTCTTCACAATATCATATTATATATTGCAAAAAGTGTTATTGTATTCAATATATTTTTTACAAATTTAATTCTTTATAAATCACTGTGTGAAATTAATTAAAATATTGGGACTATTTTATACAAATATTGTGCCTGGTAGGCAGATATGTTGATCGTGTTGATGTTCATTGTAGTGAATATTGAGTCTGTGAGTCCTTACTTAAATGAATTCTTCGAATGCTTTCTGTTTGGTGGAGGGAGGTATCAGAAAACAGCAGATCCCTAATAGCAAGCTTAGTGTGTTCTCTTCTATTTTCTGACACCTATCTTACAAAATCGAAGTAATGAGGTAGGTGTAATGGGTAACTTCATGAGGTGTTGTATCTTCTTGATGTTCATAATACTCCAGGTATAGGCTATAACATTTTTAATCTTTTTCACATACGTAGAAAACGCAGAATGATTTTAACACTTCAGTCTTACTTCGTGGTTTTAATTTTTTTTTAGGTGTGCCCACTTTGCAAAACTCCCATAAATCGCACACAGCGTTTTATGAATGTTGTAAAGGCCCAGTACAACGATGTATTGACCATCAAGAGAAGAGTGTTTGGAGATGTGGCTGCCATAAGAAGGAAGGAAGAAGCTCTTGTGAGGAAACTCAATTCTCGGAGTTTCTACACAGGTTAAGTACACAGTCGTTTATAGTATTCTTATACAGAGAAGTTCTTTACGAATGCCATGAGTGTACATTCGCTATCTGTCAGGAGATTTTAAGCCTATTTAGTGTATGAAAAAATATAAGTTTATGTACCGGTACCTAGACACTTGCAACAACGACCATCTTACTGTATACACTACTCATATCTCAGAATATCTCAATAAATGGTCATTGAGTACCAGTCTCTGATCAAACACCATTAATATCTAACTTTTCTTCATTGTAGACTCATTTTTCTTTCGGTTTAATCCAGGCACTCACCTGGTGATGAAAATTCTCCAACAATAATTGGTATGTGTTGTAGCAAACACCAAACAATTCGACATAATTACACTATGAAATTTTCTGAGACACTTTCTTTGAGATTATTTGGGGAATATCCTATAAATGAAAATCGGTGTTATGAAGATGGTACATACTTTCTCATTTAAGTGTTCCGTAAAAAACCCAGTTCTTTATCATGTTAACCATTGTTGATTCTCTTGGTAGTTTTCTTTCTTGAGTTGTAATTCAAAATGTATACATAAATTATTATGCGCCAAAGTAACAGAACAAACGTCTGTTGTCTACATTGGATACAAAAGTAATTTTATAATCCAAACTAGTAAGAAAATATCTAAGTTAATCATAATAAACTTGAGTAATACTTTACTGTGGATTCGAGTATTTGATATGATATGATATTTATTTCACCAGCTTACATCAGTTGTGATGGCTCTTCACATCTGTACCGGTATACAGTGCCATCACTCCCTTGGATACATATTCTGCTTACACTTTTTTAAATATCCGGCTATTACATGTAAATGATCCTGATCAGTTTTCTATCCCTTCTCTAACCTCTGTTTCCCTCCCTTTCCCCGTTATCTATCTTATTCTTACTAATCTCATTTAACTAAACAATCACTTCTCTCAATTCCTTATTAATTGTTCCCAACATTGTTTACATTGAGTTGAACTCTTCCATAGTTGTCATCTTATTTATTCACTTGAATCACTAACGTTCACTGACCACTTATTCCCATTAATCTAATCTATACATTTTCAGACGAAGTAGTTTCTACACTTCATTACATTTCCATCCCCACTTTATTATGTTTGTATCATTACTTACTTATTATCAAAACTAGTAAGAAAATATCTAAGTTAATCGTAATAAACTTTAGTAATACTTTACTGTGGATTCGAGTATTTGATATGATATTATATTTATTCCACCAGCTTACATCAGTTGTGATGGCCATTCACATCTGTACCGGTATACAGTGCCATGACTCCCTTGGATACATATTCTGCTTACACTTTTTTAAATATCCGGCTATTACATATAAATGACCCTAATCAGTTTTCTATCCCTTCTCTAACCTCTGTTTCCCTCTCTTTCCCCGTTATCTATCTTATTCTTACTAATCTCATTTAACTAAACAATCACTTCTCTCAATTCCTTATTAATTGTTCCCAACATTGTTTACATTGAGTTGAACTCTTCCATAGTTGCCATCTTATTTATTCACTTGAATCACTAACGTTCACTGACCACTTATTCCCACTAATCTAATCTATACATTTTCAGACGAAGTAGTTTCTACACTTCATTACATTTCCATTCCCACTTTATTATGTTTGTATCACTACTTACTTATTATCACTCCCTTGTTATTACTTGTATCTTATCCTTTTTCATTATTATTTCCTTGCCTTGCCGTCTTTTCTGTCACCATCACCATTTTCACTTTATCACTTTCCTATGTTTTGTCACTCATGCACCAATCTCTGTTCCTTACTTCTTCCCACTGACGTACTTCTATTCGGTGTTGCTAATGTTACTTCATCCCTTCCGGTTCTTGCAGGATCTTGACTTGTTTTCTTAGCTTCTTCTTCATCTCTCGATCCCTTTTGTAATTGCTGACCCATGTTTGTTCTTCCAGCTGGATTCACTGAACTCTTTATGCTGTTCTCAGCTCCTGTATGCTGCCCTTCGGTTCTCCCCTGTCTACCTGATGCCATCATCATTTTCTTCCTCAATCACTTGTTGACATCCTTGTCTGCTGCTGTTGCTGCGTTTTGCTGGCCTCTCTTCCTGGTTCATGTGATTCACTGACTGGTTCAATCCATCGCTTGCTATTATTTCCTGTGTGATGACCTCTCCACCTTCTAATTTTCCAAATAGTTTTCCCATAGTATGTTTTACTATAATGTTCCTTATCTCCTCTGTCAGGTTTTTCGTTGGATAGTGTTTGCTCTTCTCATATTATTTCTTAATACATAAATTATCTCCAATCCCTCAGATTAATTTTTTTTTGTTTCATTCGGAATAAATAACGGACATAATAACAGACAGCATAGAGTTTTAACACAATTTATTTATTTATTTAAAGATATTTTTAATATGTCACTTTTAGCGACACTATCATGAGAACGTCACAACCTGGGTAGACCAAGGAAAACGTTGAATTCAAACTATGACATACCAAATGGTCTACGACATACGAGATCAATGACAACCCGCATGGAGCTGGACCATATCGACATATACTGCTTGCTGGAATATCTTACATTCAATTCTTCTGTCGCTATCATTCACTTTTGCTGTCATGAGTTTGAAAGATTCGAACCGTAAATAATTACTGAAGGCAGGATTCAAGCTTTCATAGCTACTGCTATGTGGAACATTTTGGTTCATAAGATGTTTCATTGATCTATCGATCCCCAGAGTTTGTTGCATAGGTCCTGAATCACCTGCTATTGGAGTTCAACATTAAAGAGTACGAAAAGAACCTGGGATCGAATCCTCACAGGTAATCGAAGTATTCATAGAACCCATTAGGCCTACTCTAGCTGAGAGTCTAACTACCTTGAGAGATCCGCGTATTAGAAATTAATACTTCTTTACCCAAATGCATCGCATAAATCAATATATTAATCAGTCAACCCATTTATATTTATTTATTATTTTAGCTGTTTTCAACCATTATTAAAACTAAAACATAAGCGCTGCAAGTTACAAAATTTCAACGATGATACGTATCTACCCCTAGTTGTGTTGTGCGTGATGTCTAAAACAATTTATGAACAGCTTGAATTGGACAATGTATAGATAATTACGACTAGCGCGCAAAGCATATCTGCAGGAGTTAATAATACAAAACTGTTTAAAAATTATCATTAACGTATACAGTATTGAGAAATGAGAGTGTCTGTTTCAATCAGAGTAAAATTGTCCTCAAATGAGGACACAGGGATTTAAATCCCGACAGAGTTGCCAACCTGTTTAGACTAAAAATCTCTAAAATACCTCTTATTTTTTTCTTAGATTCCAATAAAAAGTTTCTAATTTCAAAATATAATTTCAGCTTGAGATTGAATAGTAATCTTTATTAACATAACTTATAATAAGAAATAGAACACAATTAAGCTGTAAATATAAGAATTTAGTAAACTATTTCTGCACTCTTTAGTCCTCATGAAGTACTACCAAAAGGAACTTCCATGTTTTTATTTCATGAGTATCCCTGATCTCCCTCTCCTCACTAAAGTTTTTGAAATGGTGAAACATTAATATCTTCTCATACAAAGAAAATTTTCATATGAAAGTTTATTTCGAGCACTGCTCATTCGGTCCTCAAATTTATTAATATTAATAGTAATATTATTGTATATTCTTTTCTTATACTTAATGTATTATTATTTTATTCTATTTCTATTGTTATATATCTATATTTTCTATTTTTTGTATAAATGAATTGTGAAATATTTGGTTTAGTTTTAAAGAGAAGATTAATTTCATTATCAGCAGATTCTCATACAAATCTACCCTTTTCTTACCAGTACTTAACTTTAAAGATATCAGTTGCTTAAGTCACAAATCACAAAATCATTTCACCATATTCTCAATCTACTTCGCCTGAATGTTTGACAAGGTACATTCGCAAAGTGCCTGACTGATAATGGTATAAAATCAAATACAATGGACAGGGCTGGGCAAAATACTGACATCCAAGTATTTCAAATACAAATACAAAATACTTAAAAAAAATTGTATTTGAAATACAAATACAAAATACTTTTTAAAAATTAACCAAAATACATATGTATTTCAAATACTCAAAATACATTTGTATTTCAAATACTCGATACAATATATAGGCCTAAAGAAATAAGAATATTACTGAAAATCTAAAATATCATACTAACATCTCGAAGTTTTATATAAACACTGTAACTGAACATTTCTTCCTTTACCCAGTCAGCAATGAAATTATGCTACATATGAATAATTACTGCTTCCTTTCAAAAAACCAGTTTCTCAAGAAGTTTATCAGATAAGGATCCCCTTGCTTATGAATGAATAAATCCTGCAAAACAGAACAGTCTTTCTACAGGCGCAGAGGAACACAAACTTGTATTATACTTTATAAAAGCTTGTTTCACTGTTGGGTAATTCTCTGCAGTGCACAGGGTTGTCCCTTTGCCATTGAAGAATTGTATGAGCTCATACTCCGCAGTAGACAAGTTCTTTTCTTTTTGATTTTCAAAGTCTGTTGTACTTGAGTTGAAAACATAAAAATTGTTTTCATCATTTGAACTGACCAAAGGTGTAGCAGAGAACTGCTCAGCTGATTTCACGCACATATTCTGTATTCTCTTCTTATCATTTGATGAGGCAGTGTCAGGCAGTCATATCTTCAATGATGGGTGGAAGCAAGCTGCCAAAATAGCTCAATTTGCTTCTGGGGTCAGATCAAACATCGCTTTAAATCTTGATGAAAGCGAACTTATTAGGATTGGAGTTACTTGGAATAGATGGCGTAGATTGCTAGATAACAGAATATGTAATCTGTTTTTGAGGGAAATTAATGTGGACAAAAGTTGACCGTAATAGCATGTCTTCTCATTTTGCATTAAATCAAGGGCTACGGCAATAGATTTCAGAACTGCACAATATTCTTCAAGATACTGAAACTCAATATCTTTGAAGATTGGCAATCCCAGTGTTTCACATATACTGTTTATATCATGTTTGAATTGCAGTATTTGAGAGATAGAGTCATAAAGAGAATTCCATCGAGTTGGGCAAGGAAACTTTAATGAATATTTCAAGACATCTGATCTAATTTCTGAGGATTTGGGTCCCCTAGACGCAGTCCATAATGCTGAACATTTAGCGAGTGTTGGGTGATGGATCCTTGATGCTGTTGGAGATTTCTTTATGGCATTAAGGAAACCAGTTGTGGCAAGAAAACTAAGTGTATGGCTAGCACAACTGAAATGGGTAGGCAAATAAGACAAAAGTTCATTCTTCAAATTCAAATCCAAAACTTGAAGGACAAGAAGAAGAAAAAAGTATTTTGAGTATTTGAAATACAAAATACATCAATTTTATGTATTTAAATACAAAATACTTTCGGAAATCCTTACAAATTACAAAATACAAATGTATTTCAATTACGTATTTCAAATACTGCCCAGCTCTGACGATGGAAAGTTCAGCTGTACCGGTACCGTAATTAATGTTTATGGTAGCTGCCCATAGTGGTAATTACACATTGTTTATGAACCTAGATAGATCTTGGTATAATAATGAATACAGAAAGAAACTCGGCTATAAATAATGATTATTCTACTAATTACAGCTATCCTTACATATACATGTATTTAAACATGTTTGTGGGTGTTGATGTAGAAATCCGTTAAGCACAAATGTAAATGACAATAAGCACATTGAATGAATGATGCATTTCTGCAGTTAGGAGTTCAGCAACTCGAATCTTCAGTGTCCTAGATTAGTGAATTCAATCTTTTTTACTAGCTTACCCCCAAAACTGCATTGCAATTACCGGTATATAAGAATTAACAAAAGACTATGATTGATGTACTAAAAATAAATTATTATTATTATTATTATTATTATTATTATTGTTATTATTATTATTATTATTATTATTATTATTATTATTATTATTATTATTATTATTATTATTATTATTATTATACAGTAGCTATTGCTGTAATAATAATAGTCATGATTTACGTAAAATAATATTCAATCAAGGGAAAACAAGAGTTTATATTGCAAAATAAATTATAATATAATGCAATAATTATCAACAAGTATAATAAAATAAATATGTCAGAATTTTTACATACGTAATCAGTGGGATGTGTACCCTTGAGACAACTCTGCATACCTATGGGGGTACCCTTACCATAGATTGAATACCACTGTCCTAGATAACATTGGCAGGCTCTTCAAAGGCATCACATTCAAGTGGAAAAGTGGCTTTCTTCTGGCATGCATAATCATGTTAATGAAAATGGAAGAAGTTCGCCAAATGTTAAAGAGAAAGTTTTAGTAGACAACATTGATATTGACCTCCAGAGCTGTAATGCTATTATCAACCTGCATGCACTTATCCATAATAAATTCAGTGCCCATTGATTTTTTTAAATATTTAAAACCTATGATAGTTTGCAGAGAAGAAACACTGCCGTAGAAGATTCCTCTTCTCATAGTGAAAATTGCATCTTTTTTAAAGTAGTCAGTAATATAAATACTATGGAAACAATAGCCATGATAGAACACCAATACTTTCTGTGACACAGTAACGAAGATTAAATTCTTCCGAGCAAAAAGCTGGCTACCACATGCTTGCTATGAAACATTTGGCAACACTGACCTGTCACCATGGACTCTGGTTGGTTTAAGTGGTTACCATGGTAATGCCTTAAAGCTGCTGGACTGTCGATACATTTCTAGTTTTGTATAGACTGTAAACAAATTCATGTAAATATTAGTAAATATACCTATTATATGATTATACATTTTGATGTCTTAATTTGAATAAATGTTTTATAAGCAGTGTGGTGTAAACTGACGATGACTTCAGTACCGGTATTCGAAGCATGCAATTTGCCTTTTTCTGTAAGTTCAAGATTTAGGGTGTACCTAGTATTCTTTGTCCCTAAACCCTTATAACGTTCTTATTGTGTACCACTAACACAATTATTTATTCGCCTGTTCTTCCATCCATAGGCGGAGAGAGAATCGTTTCCTTGGAGGTGGGGGGGGGGGGCAAAGCAAAATCATAGAATCCCCATATAACGGGAGTTATGGGAGACACTTACCTTCTCCCCCATTATAGCTTGACCGTAGTACAGTATATCGGAATATGATCATTAAATTTAATGAAGGTATTTTCGGGGGGCATGTTTCTCACAGTGTTACTTCCATATCAGCGATGTTTCAGACCGAATTGTATAGGGCAGTAGTGTCAGAGTTGTAAGCTCCGAAACCGGTTGTGGTGCTAGAGACGTCCAGTCGGAGCGTGAACTTGCTTATGTCTGTGGAAGCACCGGAGCTCGCAACGAGTTATAGTGGAGCGCTCCGCTCCGTTTAGGCTGTGTTTGACAACGCTGGTATAGGGCTTGAACTGTATATCTACTACAAATTATAAGAGCATAATTTAAAACAATCTCCCTCCTTTCTCTCTCGTACAGGAACACCTGTACATCAATAAAACTGCTAACATAAACTTTTTTATATTAAGCTTTCCTGAAGATTATTTAATCTCGTCTTTAAGTTTACATATTATACTGGGATCACTTTTCTTTTTTCTGCATTGTTGTGCAGTATGTTATTCACATTTCTCCAAGTGGCGGCCTGAACACTGCAGACTTTTAACACATGAGTACAGGCTGTTACAAAAGAAACATTACAGTGCCTCCATTCCTCAAATGAGGTATAGAAATTCTTACACATTCAAAAATTTAAAATAAATATTATAGTCCAGACACATGATCTGAAGACATTAATTCATCAATTTAGGTACAGAAACTTAATCATAAACAAAAGCAAAAAAGATCTTTTGAATTCAGTGTTTTCTAACGTTAATAAAAAAGCAAGAGTTCAGACAAGTTTGAGGGGGCAGTCTCCCCCATGCTCCCCATAACTCCGCCTATGCTTCCATCCCTTCCCAATCTGTTTCCCTAGTTCCTTCCTCATCGTCCATCCAGCAGTCCTTTTCTCCATCCATCCATCCATTTATTTAGACCAGTAGTGTCAGAGTTGTAAGCTCCAATACCGGTTGTGGAGCTAGATCGGAGCTTGAACTTGCTTATGTCTGTGGAAACACCGGAGCACGCAGTCAGTCTAGTGGAGCGCTCCGCTCCGTTTAGTCCCTGTCTGACAACGCTGATTTAGACTATACCTAACATTCTTTTTTCGTAATACTTATAACTCTTACTCTTATTATTATGTATTTACTGTACCATCATGTCTACCTCTCAATTTATTCCTCCAGCTCTTTATCCATACGTCTATCTAGAATTTAGGATTTACCCAGAATTTTTTGTTTCTAACACTGTAGATTTACCCCGATTTTTTCTAACACTATAAATAGTTTTGTTGTGTATCTACTAACATAATATTTACCAGTTCATCTGTTCCTCCATCCCTTCAGTCTATTTCCATTGTTATTTTCTCATTTCCCATATAGCTAGTCATTCCTTCATTCATCTCTATCACTCACTCATTCATCCAAACATACATACCTATTTGTCTGTCTAACTACGGTACCTACCTAAATGGCTGTCTTTCTCTATCTCTCTCTCTCATTTTCTCAGTAAAAATATGATCTTATGTAATCAAATCTATCATTCAATCACTCGATATGCCATAGCTATCACCGTCTGTAGGTCTTTAACTTCGTTTAAACTTTTACGTTGACAATCTTTCTGTATGGTATCATTCCAACTTCGTCTATTTTCATAGTGCATCTACATTTCACTGGCCTTTGAAACAGGCTGTATTCTCCGATATTATAATTGAAGGGTTCAGAGCCATAGCAGGCCAAGTGCCATTTATTAAAAACAGAGAAAGCAAGGGTTAAAGTTAAGTAAATACTTACTTACTGGCTTTCAAGGAACCCGGAGGTTCATTACCGCCCTCACATAAGCCCGCCATCGGTCCCTATCCTGAGCAAGATTAATCCAGTTTCTATCATCATATCCCACCTCCGTCAAATTCATTTTATATTATCTTCCCATCTACGTCTCGGCCTCCCCAAAGGTCTTTTTCCGTCTGGCCTCCCAACTAACACTCTGTATGCATTTCTGGATTCGCCCATACGTGCTACATGCCCTGCCCATCTCAAACGTCTAGATTTAATGTTCCTAATTATGTCAGGTGAAGAATACAATGCGTGCAGTTCTGCATTGTGTAACTTTCTCCATTCTCATGTAACTTCATCCCTCTTAGCCCCAAATATTTTCCTAAGCACTTTATTCTCAAACACCCTTAGACTATGTTCCTCTTTCAAAGTGAGAGTCCAAGTTTCACAACCATAAAGAACAACCGGTAATATAACTGTTTTATAAATTCTAACTTTCTGATTTTTCGACAGCAGACTGGATGATAAAAGCTTCTCGACCGAATAATAACAGGCATTTCCCATATTTATTCTGTGTTTAATTTCCTCCCGAGTATCATTTATATTTGTTACTGTTGCTCCCAGATATTTGAATTTTTCCACCTCTTCAAAAGATAAATTTCCAATTTTTATATTTCCATTTCGTACAATATTCTCGTCACGAGACATAATCATATACTTCGTCTTTTCGGGATTTACTTCCAAACCTATCTCTTTACTTGCTTCAAGTAAAATTTCCGCGTTTTCCCTAATCGTTTGTGGATTTTCTCCTAACATATTCACGTCATCCACATAGACAAGCAGCTGATGTAACCAATTCAATTCCAAACCCTCTCTGTCATCTGGACTTTCCTAATGGGATACTCTAGAGCAGCGGTTCCCAAACTTTTTCAGCCACGGAGCCCTTTTTGAAGCAAAACTTTCTCGTGGAGCCCCAAGAAGTTTTTAGTTCTATCTGTCTATGTTCTATGAAGCATATTACACACGATACATATATGAAAGTATGAATAGTAAGATATTTTAATAATAATGTGAAAGAGTACTGGAGATAATGTTATTTAAATCAACAAAATGATATAACAACTAGTTAAGATATTTTTAAAAATGTTACAATGTTGCATGTACACCCGAAGTTAATGTGAAGAATGTGCGTGTTTCTTGCGGCAGAGTTTGTCACTGTCCAGTGTCACAGAAGTGAGTTTGAAGACGTATATCGTCTTCTGTGTCCAAACAAGCTCGATTTTTTTTGTAGCCGTGTACCTCGACAAGGCCGATTCATAGAGATACGTAGTACCAAAAGGCAGTAAGATAAATTTAACTTTTGAACTTAATATCAAAAGATCCTCCCCTAACTGAGCCCAAAATTCCAGAAGTGCTTTGCTTTTAAATGATGCCTGACACCATGTTTATAAGGGCCTCATATTCTGCCGCGGTGAGGGCTGCTGGTTTTGACTTCACTGGAAATGGATCTACAAACCAATCATATTTCTTTCGAATCGATTCCTGAGTGTCCCTTGGCAAGTATGAATTCATATTTTGAAGCAAATTGTCAAGGTGTTATTTCATTATTGCTATGAATGAGTCATTCATTGTTGTGTTATTTAATTCTAAGTTTGAAATCAATTATTTTCGACGCTTTCTATGTAGAACGCTATCTTTTTCTTCAGCGCGGCATTTTTGTCATTAGCATCGAATATAGACTCCTGTTTACCTTGTATGGAAGTTTAAAGTTATGTTTTATTTAACGACGCTCGCAACTGCAGAGGTTATATTAGCGTCGCCGGATGTGCTGGAATTTTGTCCCGCAGGAGTTCTTTTACATGCCAGTAAATCTACTGGCATGAGTCTGTCGCATTTAAGCACACTTAAATGCCATCGACCTAGCCCGGGATCGAACCCGCAACCTTGGGCATGGGAGGCCAGCGCTGTACCAACTCGCCAACCAGGTCGACCCTTGTATGGATGTGTTGAATTAGTTAATGTTAAAAAAATGTCTGGCAAGTAACATAATTTGCACAACCATTCCTGATCATTCAAATAATCTGGTAGCAAATTGTTTTGGTCATTCGAAAGTAAAGAAACTTCCATTCAAAGTTCAAGGAAAGGGATAACGCTTTATCACGTGACAACCATTGCACTTCTATGTGTAATAACAATAACGCGTGTAGGCCTATACTTCCCATAAATTGGCACAGAATACTGAGTAGCCTACACTGCAAAGATCGTGCCTTAACAAAGTTGATAATTTTGACGACGTTGTGTAGTACTTGCTTTAATAAAGCTGGCATATTTTTTCGTTGCGAGAGCGTGTTGGTGTAGTACACAATGACTACTTGTGCAGTTTTTTTAAACTTTCTTGATCCTTGTAACAGCGCCAGAAACGGGACCTACCATGGCCTTTGCGCCATCTGTGCACACGTCAATGCAGTTGTCCCAAGGTATCGAGTCTTTAATGAAATTTCAGTACCTCTTGTAGAGGATGGCAATGGCTTGCAGAACAAAATATCATCATGAAAGGACCTGATAATTCGTCCGCACAAACGTCATTAACACAGCTAACCCGGCAATGTCCGTGAATTCAAGTTGTAGCAAAAATTTCATTTGACTGATACGGAAAATTATGATATTTTTAACATCGTTTGATAGATTCTGTATTCGATTACGCATAGTGTTAGACCTATTTGATAAAGGCACACTGGAGATCAAGTTTGCAGTTTTATCGTCCACCATGCACTTTACTATCGTCACTAATAGTAGTTTCATAAGAGTTTCAGCAAGAGTGAGGTTTACCAGCAAAAGCCAGGTCATGACTATCAAGTACGACGCCTCCAGTGCTTTCTCGTTATTTGCCTTTTACATGAGATAAAAATATTGTCTGAACTGCATGGAGTTCGTCCAGGGGCGTATTTTGCGGGCTACCGGTGGTAGCCCAAGGAAATTACAAAAGAAAAAGTTTATAATATAACATAATGTAATAATTTTGTATTATTAGTTTTACCATAGTAATTAAAATTAAAGTAATTGTTAGATATATTTTGTGTAATAATAGGGTCAGCGGTAGCCCAAACCCTTTAACCAGTATACGCCACTGAGTTCGTCAGTTTTCTTTTAAGGTACCTAGTCTACAGTTTCATTTGTGAAGTTAGGATGAGTTTCGAAATACCGTCTCTAAGCTTGGCAAGGAACATAGAACTACTGGGCAAAACTTTGTTACATCTCACACTGTGGACGTCCATCAGCGAACTCAATATTAATCCCATATCCAAATATGAATCACAATATTTTCTTTTTTTAATTCCTTTCAATAGGCCTACCTCTACCCTAGACATCGTAGACTCTGAAGCAGGATCATGTTCAACATATTCGGAACTCATCTTAAGGAATTCACATTATCTTCTTTTAAAGTAAGGTTACAGCAGTTATTATGCCCCTTTAACTGAGCATTGGTTGATAGCTGATGTTTCTCGGGTATTACGGAGTCCGTCTTAAGCCACAGTTCCATTTCAACGAAAGTTCAGCTTAAGGCTCGTCTCCACTATTAAACATTTAACAACAACATGTTAATGCTAATTTCATTTAACACTTTGTCCGCACTGTTAAACATGTTAAACTTGACTTTCTTTGCGTAGTCCACCATAAACAGTCTATGAGATTTTAATGTAGATAGTGTCTTATTTGCAAACCTTGGACAGTGGACTCAGATGACGATTTGACTTTTGTAATTGCCTCTGTTGCTTGTTAACAAGGCCTTGAAAAGGAAGAAAATGAGAATGTGGGTGCGGCAATATCTTAGTAAAAGACACTATGTAGAACAGAAGACATTCTAAACGAATTTAAATTTGAAGATCGATTTGGATTCAAAAACTTCCTGAGAATGTCAGAACACGATTTTAATATAGTGCTGCAAAAAATACTTCCTGTTACATCAAAGAAAGACACAATTTAAGAGTAGCCATTTCATCTCGATTAAAAAAATTACAACACGAGTGATTGACTATCATAGGACCTACGACATGATAGATGTTAAAGGAGGAGGTAATATCGTATAATTATTATTTCCGAAGTTTTTCGAACGTTAACATACATCACCAAATACGACCATTACTGACGTCAACATAGCATTAATGTTTAGCGTACTACGAGAGTGTGAAAACTCTCTATTGTATTCTCGAGAACAATTACATAATAATTCCAGTTCTCTAAAACAGTGACATTCTTTGTTTTGTCTCTGTATTCTATTGCAGACACATCCCGCAAACAAGGTCTTTCCATCAGTGCATTAATCTTATTCTAACGTATTTTCTTTCGTCCACTCCATTCCTTCGAACAACTTACAGCCAACACCAAAGAACCAATGATAGTATAAAAATGATCAAGATACGCGCCACAAAATCGGAAGTTAGTTGTTGCTAAGGAAACTGTACGAACTTTGCCGAACTGTACCGACGCTGCACTAGCAAATGAATTGACTTGACATGTTTTCCATTGCTGCTGGAAAACACGCCAACATGTTAAAAGTGTTAACTTTAACATACTCAGTCAACATGTTATGTCAATTGAGACTTGAAATGTCCATATACATGTTAAATTCAACATGTTATATTTAACATGTTGTTGTTAAATGTTTAATAGTGGAGACGAGCCTTGCAAACAAATTAACATGCAGGTATGTATATATGTTTTAGGCAACATAACAGTCAATAGAATGTATATTCCACGTATCACGATTAACAAACGCTGCCCGCTTGGTATATAAAACATAAAATAAATTTAGAGAATCATTGAGTACTTGGCAAGCAAGGAACATTGAGATAGTTGCAGTAACGAGTAGCTCTATTAGAGATGCTTCTATCTAGCAAGAAAACTCAAACTATTTTCTGAGAAAATATTTTCGCTTAATGAAAGTAGTTTGCGGTTTTCTTCCTAGAGACTAGATGGAAGCAGCAATTTTTGTCATCTTCATAACTGCCGCGGTCGGAGCCCCTGAGAATCACTCGCGGAGCCCCAAGGGCTCCGCGGAGCACACTTTGGGAACCGCTGCTCTAGAGCAAAGTTAAAAAGTAAAGATGATAGTGCATCTCCTTGCTTTAGCCCACAGTGAATTGGAAACGCATCTGACAGAAATTGACCTATACTGACTGATGTACGCTTCACTGAGACACATTTTAATTAATTGAACTAGTTTCTTGGGAATAGCAAATTCAATAAGAATATCATATAAAACTTCTCTCTTAACCGAGTCATATGCCTTTTTGAAATCTATGAATAACTGATGCACTGTACCCTTATACTCCCATTGTTTCTCCATTATCTGTCGAATACAAAATATCTGATCGATAGTTGATCTATTACGCCTAAAACCACACTGATGATCCCCAATAATTCCATCTACATATGGAGTTAATTTCCTCAAAAGAATATTGGACAAAATTTTGTACGACATCAACAAAAGTGATATTCCTCGAAAGTTACTACATTTAGTCTTGTCCCCTGTCTTAAACTTAGATACGATTATGGACTCCTAAAGTTAAGTAAATACCACAATTTAATGAAGATTGACATATCATTTAATTTTAATGTGCATACTTTATCTTCCTTGCTCTATGTTTCGTTAAATTATGGTAATCACTTAATTTTAACTCTTGTTTTCTCAGTTTTTCATAAATGGCGCTTGGCCCACTATGGCTCTGAACCCTTCAATTCTTAAATATTTAGGTGTACAATCTTAAATATGTAATAGCATGGCAGTAATAATTTTGTTTAACATACTGCTGCCTGTAACGCATGTTGATACTATTTACAGGTCCAGAAGAAATTTCGGATCTATATGTGAAAATGTTGAGAATTCTGAATGATGCCTTGTATGCACAAAGAAGCAAAACATTTCTGAATTATTGTGAAGTAGAAAAACTTGAAATACAAACTGATGTCCTTTGTGAGATTGATGAAGCAATCCAAAAGCTGGGAATACGAGGAGTATTCCTCAGCTGTGAAACTAAGAATAAGGTAGACAAACGCATACATTTCCTATTGTGGATTTGTAAGAGAAGAGAAATAGAGAGAGGAGATCTGTATACAAGTGAGCAGGAAGTTGCGGATTTGAATTTGGAACTTCAAAGGTATGGATATAATAACTTGTTACACTATACAAGTCACATGCACATTGTGAATTATACATTTGTCACTGTGCAGGTCGTTGTATCTAAGATGGTATGGGAAGGTGGGGCAAGAGTGCCATGTTAAGGTTTGACATAGATTATTACTCTTTCTAATGATAATTATTATTTACAAAATTAATTTCAAAATGTTTTACACTTTCACTCTATAATGACAAAACACAAAATCCAGTATCTCTTATATTTTAAGAAAAATACTAATAAACATAAATTAAGAGTGTCAGCAATATTGGGGCAAAAGTGTCACCAGAGTTCAAATACAGTATTACTTTAAAAACTACTTATTTACAGTTTATTCTCTGCAAATATCACAAGTATAGGTTCCCTGTCGTTCATTAAAGTCAGTGCAATCCATATGTGACCACTCATTGCATTCTTCACATTGAATCATGGTTCATCAGGTGGGTCACTCAACATTTCATTACAAATAACACAAAAAATAATTGTCACTTTTATCAGTATGGCAGTCAAGAACAGCTTGAGACGAAGCTTCTTCACCTCCTTTCTTTCTTTCTTTCTTTTTTTTTTTTTCCTGTGTTTTAATTCTTCGTTTGATTGATTTTTCCCTGAATCATTCATTTTATTTTGCAGTTCATTTTTATATGGGCTACTAGTAAGAATAGCAGATGTTTCAGTCTTCCTTCTTTTTTTGGAGTTGTAGGCACCATTTTACAAATTGGAAGTGGAGACAGTGATTTAGTACTATAAGAGCCATTTGAATTGATATTTTCCAAAGACCGACTTGTAGATGGTAATGATTCATTGACCCTTGGAATCATCCTTTGAAGATTTTGTGGCGTAGAGCTGATCTTTCTGGTATCATTTACAACTGAAGGTTGAGTTTTATCATGCTGTAAATTGTCTTGGTTTTCTGAAGTGCTGTTGTTTGAGTTACCTTAGTACCGGTAATGTGTAGAGTCATTGGTTTTGTTGCTGTTCATTGGGATGTTTTGTGCTACATTACCAGAAAATGCTTCTGAGGCAGCAAAATCAGATTCATAAAAACCATCGTGATTAAAGGAACTATTCCCGTCACTTTGAAACCCTTCATTGCATTGTTGAAAGTAGCAGCTTTACCATAGGCTTTGGTAAACAAATCAGCAATGTTGCATTCAGTAATTCTCTTGCCAGGGTTATTTGTCATAAATGTTGAGCTTTCCTGTTTATAATAGGTTTTTAGAGGACCAAAAAATGACTTTTCAGAGGCTGCAACATATGTGAAGTGTGTGATGGAAAAGTGAGCAAATGAATTCCATATTCTCTTGCATTTAGAATAACCTCTAGAGATTTGTGAATCACATGACCATCCAATTTTAATCTCTTCCGGCATGTAGATCTTGGAATATCATATTCTGTGGCAGCAGAAGCTTCACTCTTTCCATTTCGGACATCTTGCATAGCAGATATTAATACCATTTGCGAATAAGATGACCTTGTACTCTTCTGAGCATAATTACGTACCGGTACCATTGTTAGTTTTAAAGTACCTGAAGTATAATATTACTATTATTAGATTATTAGAAATATTAGGTATTCTTAATATTATATAATTTCAATAAAATTAATCAAAATTATTCTAAATAATAAGAAATATGATACCACACTCAGAGGGGTAAGAGTGTCATGGTGACACTCTTACCCCAAAGTTATATGACATTCTTGCCTCAAATGTAATATGCAACTTTTTAGTAATAGTAATATATTCACCATAAAGATTTTTACAAATCATGGCTTCGTCAATCTTATTTCTAAGTCTTAGTCTAGTTTCTGATTATACTATAGGCATATTTATGAATTTGTAGCTTTCTTATTGCAGGACATCTGCTGACATGATTTAAGAAGAACTGTCTAAGATAGTATAATAATAATAATAATAATAATAATAATAATAATAATAATGTTCTTAACAGCAATAACGACCTAGGCTATATGCCTTCACAATTACACATTAGTAGACATTTTCATGCAAAGTCTAAAGACATAAATTCCTCTACAGTATATGGCATATGATGCAGCAGCAACTTGTTGACTATGCTTTTAAATTTCTTTTGTTTACGGGTACTATTTATTATGGAGCTTGGAATTTTATTATAAATGTTTATGCCTCTATGTAAAATAGGTACTTTTAAGACTTGTAGTAATTCTATGAGTGGACAGATGGATATGACTTAATGTTCTTGTTTGATACATGTGGTAGTCTGAATTCAATTTGAATTTTGCTTTGTTTTTATGAATGAAAGACACTGTTTCTAGAATGTATATACAAGGCACTGGCAGAATTTTGAGTTCTCTAAAAATTGCTTTACTTTGCGACCTTATAGGTGCTTGTTTCATAATTTTTATAATTTTCTTCTGTAGCTTAAAAATTTCTGTAATTTTGCTTGTTGCGCCCCATAATGGTATGCCATACTGAATCTGGGAATGTATAGGCTATAGCCAAAATACATAGATCTCAGAACTTCATTAGAGGTTGTTTTGCTTAAAATTCTGAAAGCATATACTGTATATACCAGTAGCGGTTCAATTTTTCTATAGTTTTCTCAACATGATAGTTCCAGGTTAAAGCAGAGTCAGTTCAGATGCCTAGAAATTTTGTATTTTTAACTTCCATTATGTCTTTATCATTTATTTTGATAGGAGTAGAATTTTGATCGCTGCTGCTGTTAAAGAGTATGTAAACCGAGCCCCTACAGCCGAGGCTGCGCAGAAGTTTAGAGTACGGACAAATTGAAGCTTGCGTCCGTCGCCATGTTTTGGGGAAAGCGCTGGATAGCAGAAGGGTGTGCTATGCAATGTTGAATGTTAAATTCATATGTTTGTGTATCTTATAAATCAATCTGAATGAATAAATGAAAAAATCCTATTATCATTTAAAGCAACCACGTTATGGACATAATCAAGCTTACAGTAGTTACGTTAGTTTGACAAGAAACAAAAGAAGACTGGAACAATTTGATACTGTAACCAAAGACGTTGTATAGTTATTTGACAACATATATAGCGAACAGAAATACAAATGCATATTGTAGTAATAGTTCAGATGAAAAGAAAATTATCAGTATTAACTATTATTAACAAAACACTGCCAGCTATGTAAGGCATTACATTAGGTCTATATTGTAAACACAGGTTTGCTTTCATGTGAACGAGAAACGAACAATTATTATTTATCTGGTTTCATTTCACATAATAAACACCTGTAAGATAAAAACAAGTACCGGTACATAATGTTTCGTTTGAAATATAAGTAGGTCTACCATGCATTAGCTTATTATCACAGCTGTAGTAGGAAATAAGTCACATACATGAATCAGTCATATAGGCCTAATAGAACTCAGGTGTAGTTTACAGAATATCTTGCCTATTGATTCATTATTATTATTATTATTATTATTATTATTATTATTATTATTATTATTATTATTATTATTGATTTCGTTAAATGTTGTCTTTGAACTTTTTTATGTAAAGTCGTGTTGTACTAGTAACTTTAAGCTATGTGGTGACACCTGCTCTTTATGTAGTACTTTCTTTCAGTTGGTTATTAAAACGACGCTGTATCAACTATTAATTATTTAGAATTGATGGTATTAATGATAGCAAGATGGTATTTCGCGAGATGAGGCCAAGGATTACCCATAGATTACCTGACATTAGCCTTACTGTTGTGGATATCGAAAAAAATCTCAACCAGGTAATCAGCCCAAACGGGAATCGAACCCGCGCCCGAGCGCAACTTCGGATCGGCAAGCCTCAGTCGACTGAGCTACGCTGGCAACTCTTCATGTAATTATATCAAATAAATCAGTATTTTATTCTTTCAGTCAGTCACTTATCATTTATCAATGGCAGAAAAAGATTCTGTTACATCAAAAGTACAATTGTTAAAAATCACAAATATTTTCGATTTTCATAGAAGTCATCTTCAGGTGATATTTTGACAAACAATATTTGAAAACTAGGTGAATATTTAAATACATTAAAACACTTATAACTGCGACGGGTTTTACCTGGTGGCTCACGTTGTTGTTGTTTATCTTCTTCTCTGTCGCGTCGCCGGCAGAGGAGAAGTCCACTAGCTCAGTCACACGTCGGTGGATGCTGGAAGATCTTGTCCCCCGGTAGAGGAGATCTCTTCTCAGGGACCTTGTGGTTTTGTGGGCGTAGGATATAATGTGATATTCGTCGTTCTCACGAAAAGAAACCAAGGAGTAAAGTTCCACTATGTGTATTTATTCGGCTCACTTCCCTTGCTTGAGTCCAAGCGACGGAATACTGGCTGTTGTCATTCCGTGTGTTTTCGGCGTCTTGTCTAACGCCAGTTTAAAATCGCTGCCGTCAACTTATTGAGTAAATCCCAAAGCTAAAAGGTGCGAAATTTACACTTTATCACTTCGTTCGGCTGGGAAACGGAGAATGATAAGATATACACGATCGGAACAAGTGCCGGAAATATTATTAATATTCACGCGATCGGCTCACAGGCCGTAGACTATATAAGTGAGTAAACACGCCACTGGCCGGCAGTCTTCTGACCAAAACACACGATCGGCTCACTAGCCGGTAATATTCTGAGAAAATACACGCTCGGCTCACAGGCCGGTAATCGTCTGCGAAAATACACACTCGGCTCACAGACCGGCAATCGTCTAGGGAAATACACACTCGGCTCACAGGCCGGCAGTCGTCTAGGTGGGCACGCTCTCGGCTCACGTCCTTTTAAATGCTCACTAAGGTGACGCGCTCACCAGACGCTACTATTGTTTGCCAGATACAAACAACGCTACCAACGCGTTCCTAGACAGGAAAAACCCCTTTATGCTATACTAAAGTTCAGTAACCTACCTCGCGTCTACTGGTTTTAAATGCGTTAGGCGCCTGTCAGACTGAGTGAATAAAGAACCTATTACGCGCTTCAATGATCCCTGTGGCGTAGGTTAAACAAACATCTCAAAGAAATATAGAAATATCTAAACTGAAAATATACTATAACTTATATAGGAGAAAAAATATCTCACTATCGCCGGACCACCCGACTACAGCTTCAAATGCCCCTTTCTCAACAATGGAAATTCCCCTAAAGAATTTTCATTGTTGGGAAATCTCGCCTTCGACAATGCCATTCTACCGTTATTCCTATCGCGATCAGCCAGGATACACGCCATCTTGCTCAGCTATACAAATTCTAAAATAAACATGACATATATGTTTTTAAACAATCTCTCTGTGCACACAGTCATCATTCAAGTATACATGTTAATCATCCCTCACACTATTTACATACGATATTTACAAAATTCATAAGATTCTTATTTACAGTTTCACACATTATTCCATCACGCATCCGTCTTGCGTACGCAGTTACACTGCGCCGCACTGTACATTGGTATCCTGCCTTTACACAATAGAGTCTAGCTCACCATTCCAACTTACGTATCTATATTTACATTGTCTTGCCTGAATGGTCTTAGCAGCTGTTTATGGTATCTACCTAGAACCTTGTTTTTGTTTAGGTCCTTCAACTCGTAGGTATGGTCTCCAAATTTATTTGCTATAGAGAATGGTCCCTTATACAATAGCTCCATCCTCGAGTACCGGCCTCTTAAAGCCGATGATAACTTTATGTCTCTTAACAACACTTGATCTCCAACCTTCGGTTCCCATCGGTGTCTATACCTCTTTACTTTTGACCTTCTCTTTTCTGCCTTTTTCTCTATCCTATCCAAAGCCAATCTACACAGTTGTTCCTCGTTCATCGAATCACCCTCCTGTATAGCCTCCGGGAGCTTTCCGATCATTGGATCCGGGTCTATCCCTAACATTAGTTTTATGGGAGCGATCCCGGTAGTAGGGTTCACCGAATGGTTCATCACCTTCTCAATTACTGTACATTGTTTAAACCAGTCTTTGTGGTTCCTATGACATAAGATTCTAAAATACAATGATATGTCCCTGAGGGCTCTCTCGCATGGGTTTCCGCTGGGAAAATAGGCGGAGCAGTTATACATTTTGATACCTGCGCTTCTTAGTCTGTCAGTAAACAACCTAGATTTATGTACAGAAACGTTATCACACAACAATGCCTTCACTGGACCATACTTCGGTACATAATCATTAAGTATCTTATCTGCACAAATTTTACTCGATAATGATCGCACAGGGTAGATTTTTACAAATTTAGTGAACACATCATATGTTACAAAAATATATTTATGTCCAAATGCAGACATCGGCATAGGACCATGTTCGTCTACAGCTACAAGCTCGTTTTTGCTTCCCCTGACAATAACTTGTGGTACAGTGTCGAATTTTACATTCATAGGTTTTGCCTTCTGACAAATTGCACAACAAGAGACAACTTTCCTAACTTTCCTTGCCAGCTGTTTGATATACACCGATTCAGCCAGGGTTAGCGAAACTCTCTCGCTCCCTGAGTGACTCATAGATACGTGAAAATCACGAATTAGTTCTTCTTCCATGCTAGTAGGAATGTACACCTTCCATTTCTGGACGTCTCTCCCGTGTAGCTTATACAACACTCCAGAGCGCATACCAATTGACTCACCTTGAGCCTGTGAGATCTCTTTAGCCGTGTTCTTCATATTTCTTATCGCGGGGTCCTCATCCTGCAAATCTGCAATCCTACGAAATCTACCCGCGAGTGAACTATTCCCGGTGGAATGAATTTTCATGACCGCGATCTCATATTTAGGGGCGGTAATAGTTTCCGGCAACCCCGATTTTGAATTCAAACGGGACAGACAATCTCCGAAGATATTCTCTGATCCCGGAATATGCTTTATAGTTACATCATAGGCGAGAATTTCATGTACGTACCTAGATATCCTAGAGTTGGTCAGTTTGCACCGGTTTAGGAAGCCTAAACTCACGTGATCCGTGTACACTACAATCTGACGATTGAAAATGTACTGCCGAAACTTCTGTAGTGCGAAGTACACTGCAGAAATTTCCAACTCCGTAATTGATGCGTTACTTTCCGTCCGCGACAAACCTCTCGAGGCCGTGGCAATCACGTGTCGCTCGTTGTCTTCGCTAGTTTGACACAGTACTGCGCCATAACCATACGAAGATGCATCAGTGTATATCTGGTAAGGTAGGCGGTCGTTAGGCCTTTCCAGCAGAATCGAGTCAGCGAACAATAGTTTCGACCGATCGAAAGCCTCTTGTTCCGCTGCTCCCCATCTAAATGGTGTATATTTCTTTAGGAGTTCCCTCAGTGGATGCACGTGTCGCGCGAAATTGACCAGGAACCTATTTTGGTATTGGAGGATACCCAGATATCTCCGAACCTGCTTCCTGTTCTTAGGAGGTGGGATCTTCATAATGCTCTCCACTCTCTCTCGGTTCGGCCTAACTCCTTCCGTTGAAATCACATAACCCAAGAATTCGGTCTCAATTTTAAAAAACGCAGTCTTCCCTAATTTCACTGTCATGCCAGCTTCCCTGAGTTTACTTAATACAAAATCAATGTCTCGAATGTGTCTCTGTATATTGTTCCCATATATCAAAAAGTCGTCCACATACTGCGCTAAAAACTCTTTTGTGGAATCCATGAAAATCCTATCGAGTGCTCTTAATAACGCCGATCCTGAACTTGCAATGCCAAAAGGGCAGCGCGTGTATTGATATACGCGTCCGTTGTGCAAAAACGCGGTATATTTCCTAGATTCCTCGTCTAAAGGGATCTGCCAAAATGAGCTCGTTAAATCTAAGCTCGTAAACACGGAACAATCACTCATCCTACTTAAAAGCGTATCTATGGGTTCCGTGCGGAAGTTGTCTCGGACTGAAAAGGAATTTACATGTCGGGCATCGATCGTGACCCGCAGGCTACCATTCTGCTTCCTTACCCAGCACAAGGCGTTTACATACGGAGAATCCGATACCTCAATTATTCCGTCCCTCAACATGTTGTTGATGACCTCGTCTGCCTGCTCTCGTATCGAAAGTGGAATGGGCCTACACTTGTGTCGAAATATCTCTAATCCCTCTACATTAATTTTATGAGTGTACATATTACACAGCCCCGGCGTATCTGAAAATACATCTAAATTTTTCACTACCACGTCCATTAACTGTCTTCTCTCTTTCTCACTAATCCCGTACGCTTCACTGACTTTCCTATTTACTGCCTCGAACGTACCCTCGTCAATCCTATTGTTCGCGGCGGCTATTCCTTCAACACAGTGTCGCGACCCTACCGCGTTAACAACGTCACTTTCGTACAAGTGACTATTACGTAATGGCTGCACCCGGGCTAATTCTACAATGCACAAATCACAATTCCCGCAGTCTACATTACATGTTCCCTTCTTACGGTCCTCATTTTCCCACGGATTGATCTCGATTACTGCATTCTTGCAAATTCGGATATGTTCTACAAAGAATAATTCCTCCTGCAGCTCTCTTTCTCCTTTTGATCTCTCATCTCCTTCTGTGGATGCGCCCCCTGTGCTAAACGGTACGTGTCCTATGTTTCCCTCTTGGGTGATCACGCCTAAATTATTTCCTCCGAAATCTAATAACGCCTGCCATTCGTAGAAACTCTCTACGCCAATTATAACATCCATGGTTAATTTTTGCACAACTAGGAAAATTGCCTGTAGTCTTAGATCGCCACATTCGATCTCGAAGAGCACCTGGAATCTAACTTTCTCCCGCTTCTTCCCTAACGCGCCAGCGCAGTACAGTGAACAAATCGGAAGTACCTGCAATTTTACTCCTGAATCTTTAATTTTCTGAAAAAATTCCATGCTGCACACATTGTTGGTTGACCCAGAATCTAATAGCACACAACAATTAACACCAAAAATCTTTACATCTATACAGGGTAATGTGTATATGCCCTTATTATCCGTTTCTCGGCATGTGATTTCACTCGGTCGGTTTATGTTGATCGCGTTTGCGGACCCTTCAGATAGTGTTCTATGACACTCGGCTACAGAAATCTCCGAGTCCTTAAGACTTCTGCATCCTAGTTTCCCGAAGCGGACCCATTTCCACACTCATCTCTCATTTCGTTCCTCCTTGCTGTAGGATCTCTACCCGGGCTTGCCGGCCTGTCACACTCGTCGCTACACGTGGCTGGCATTCTATTGTTTCCCTGCTGCGCTGCCACCATCAATGCATTTCTACGGTCTCTTTCTTGTTCCTGCCTCCTCCAGTCTCTCCTGTTATTCCAGCCCCTACCAAAATTAGGCTGCCAGAATCCTTGCCTGTATCTCCTATTCCTTATCCAGTGGGGTGGGTTGCTGTCCCTAGGGTGCACATTTGCCTCTCTATCCGTATACCATCTTATGTGATTAATTCTGCGGACTGGTCCGCCCCCATTATTTCTCATCCTATTTACATTACTTCCGCTACCGCGGTCAACGCCAGGATTATTGCGGTTGTACATATTTCTGACAGGTTGAATATCCCTCCTATTTCGGTTTGGACTGACAGTACCACTTTGACCCCGACTATTATTATTATTATACCCATAGCCTGGTTGTCTGTCAACTGCCCAATTATTTACATTCATGTTCCCTCGAGGTGGTGAGAGGGCGCCATGTGCCCCTCTCTCCGCCTTCGAGTGGCTGGAATAACCCTGTATACTCTTCTCTGCACAATTAGTTGCGTCATAACTTTCGCCTCCATTGTGTGTCATATCAGAACTGTCTAGCGCGGTCAGGAGGTCAATGGTCTCCCCAAAATCTCGTGGTCCCGCGATAATTAAATTATACCTAATATTTTCCGGGTAATGGGATATGATAGTTTGTATCAATTCAGAATCTGGCATTGGTGGATTTAGACTCTTTCCCTTTTTGACAAGCTCCATAAAGTAATCAATCATCGATATGCCTTTCTTAGCATCAAACCTACTATCATTGATTTCTTTTCTAATTTTCTGCTGTTGCCTCTGCCCCCAATACCGGTCAGAGAACTTTGTTTTGAATTCTCCATAACTAACCTGTGCGTCTAAAGCTACGAGAACCCAATTAAGTGGCCGTCCTCTCAGACTTTTTCTCACGACGGTCATTTTTAGTTCCTCTGGTACCCCTTTCACGTGAAAATACGTTTCCAATTCGCGGATATAACAGTGAGGGTTTGAGAATTCCACCTCATCAAATACGGGATAACCGATTTCATTAATGATATGCGTGGGATACTGTGGGCGACCTAAAGATGACCTCTCGTTTACAATATTTAAATTACATTGTTCCTGATTTCGTGGGTCTTGGTTCTCTCCTACCACATGATTATTTATGTTACTACCTCCTACTATATTTCCTAATCCCATACTATTGCTCCCGCTAGGCGTTCCGCTCACGCTCGGTTCGCTAATTGAATTATCGACAGTGACTCCATGGATCCTATCTTGCATCGAATTCCATCTTGATTCTAAACTCTCTAAGCGTTCTCTCTCTTCCTTTCCCTGGTCTCTCACTACTCGCCTAATCGCCTCCATCTCTCGATCCACCCCTTGTAACCTCTCATCTACCGTTCCTTCTATGGCCGATCTCGTCTTTTCGTTCTCAGCAATTGTGCTGTTCCTTACCTTCTCCTCTAGTTCCCTCATGTTCTCTGCCATCTTATCTACTACGACGCCTAGTTGACTTTCTATTTCCGTATTATTGTCTGCTATCTTTCCCTCCAAGTTTTCTATTCGACTCTCTATCAGCTGGTTTACCTGTTCCCTAATCTCTCTGGAATTTTCTCCCATCCTACTCTCCATTTCTGATAGTTTGCTGTCCATCTGCCTCATTAGTTGTTCAGTCTTTTGGCCTAGCCTCTCATCTATTTGCTTTATTTGTTCTGAAATTTGCTTCGCTTGCTCAGTACTTTGACCTAATCTTTCATCCATCTGTCTCAAACTCTGTTTCAATTGCTCTGAATTATCCTGTTTCATTTTGTCGAAATTCTGCTTCATTTGTTCTGTACTCTGTTTCAATTGCTCTGTAATATGTTTCATTAAAATTCCTATCTGTCCTAGCATCGTCCCTTCTTCTCCCTTTTCCTTCTCGCTACATTGCTGGGTTTCTTCGCTATTTCCTATGATCTCGTCGTCCCCCATACTGCTCTCCAATTCTAATCTTCCCTCCATTTCGCTGTCTCCTACGTTCTCCATCCCTCTATTCTCTCTACTTATTATTTTCCTCTCACTCTCCGTCCCTTCGGTCTCAATTCTTCTATTCCTTAATAACATCTGGATATGCCATAACCTATATACAGATCACACAATAACGATCCCCTCCAAAATATTATACACACACAGACATAAATATACATACAACCCTACACAGAATTATGCGTTAATAAATGTTATCCTCCCTACACACAAAGAAAGTTCATACATGTATAACCCTCCAAAATATTACCATCAACGTTGTCTTCCTCCTCGATGTAGCGTCGACCCTACTCGTCCCGCGTAGCCGTGATGATTTCGCCACCCTCGGTGTCGCCGCTCTCGTTGTCTCGGCGGGGATGCTGCGTCAGCCTCTCTGCTGTCGTCTAGTACTGACGATAATCACGTTGCTGCTGCTACTGTTGTTCTCGTCCCGACGCCTCGGTGGTATTGTTGATTCTCGTAGCCACGCGTTGTTGTTTATATTCTCGTAGCCACGCGATGTTGTTTTTATTCTCGTAGCCACGCGATGTTGTTTTTATTCTCGTAGCCACGCGATGTTGTTTTTATTCTCGTAGCCACGCGATGTTGTTTTTATTCTCGTAGCCACGCGATGTTGTTTTTATTCTCGTAGCCACGCGATGTTGTTTTTATTCTCGTAGCCACGCGATGTTGTTTTTATTCTCGTAGCCCCACGCTGGGCGCCATTTGCGACGGGTTTTACCTGGTGGCTCACGTTGTTGTTGTTTATCTTCTTCTCTGTCGCGTCGCCGGCAGAGGAGAAGTCCACTAGCTCAGTCACACGTCGGTGGATGCTGGAAGATCTTGTCCCCCGGTAGAGGAGATCTCTTCTCAGGGACCTTGTGGTTTTGTGGGCGTAGGATATAATGTGATATTCGTCGTTCTCACGAAAAGAAACCAAGGAGTAAAGTTCCACTATGTGTATTTATTCGGCTCACTTCCCTTGCTTGAGTCCAAGCGACGGAATACTGGCTGTTGTCATTCCGTGTGTTTTCGGCGTCTTGTCTAACGCCAGTTTAAAATCGCTGCCGTCAACTTATTGAGTAAATCCCAAAGCTAAAAGGTGCGAAATTTACACTTTATCACTTCGTTCGGCTGGGAAACGGAGAATGATAAGATATACACGATCGGAACAAGTGCCGGAAATATTATTAATATTCACGCGATCGGCTCACAGGCCGTAGACTATATAAGTGAGTAAACACGCCACTGGCCGGCAGTCTTCTGACCAAAACACACGATCGGCTCACTAGCCGGTAATATTCTGAGAAAATACACGCTCGGCTCACAGGCCGGTAATCGTCTGCGAAAATACACACTCGGCTCACAGGCCGGCAATCGTCTAGGGAAATACACACTCGGCTCACAGGCCGGCAGTCGTCTAGGTGGGCACGCTCTCGGCTCACGTCCTTTTAAATGCTCACTAAGGTGACGCGCTCACCAGACGCTACTATTGTTTGCCAGATACAAACAACGCTACCAACGCGTTCCTAGACAGGAAAAACCCCTTTATGCTATACTAAAGTTCAGTAACCTACCTCGCGTCTACTGGTTTTAAATGCGTTAGGCGCCTGTCAGACTGAGTGAATAAAGAACCTATTACGCGCTTCAATGATCCCTGTGGCGTAGGTTAAACAAACATCTCAAAGAAATATAGAAATATCTAAACTGAAAATATACTATAACTTATATAGGAGAAAAAATATCTCACTATCGCCGGACCACCCGACTACAGCTTCATAACTGATCTGACCATGTGTGCTTTACATGAATTGGTGGAGTGACATACATGGTTTTGAAATAACATACAGAGTAGAGAATCTTCCATTAATCATAATTGTGATATAATATGTTAATGCACATGCAGTGTGCTTAAGGTATAGGATTAAAATCATTTAAAAATGTTCTTAAGTTTTATTGACCATGGAAGGCTATATAAGGTGAGTTGTGAAGAATTCTCAGTCTATTCGCCGTGGTGAGAGGCGTTTTGTCTGAAAAAATTAATTAATCGAAAAGTCATAAATTTTGATAAAATTGTTTTAAAAATTTATGATTGAAGCCTTAAAAGGCTTTAAGGTTAATACTCACAAATGAGGTACATTGAGAGTTTCCCGACGATGTGGCCTTCACATCCCGGCATTACATTGCAACAAAACTTAAGAACATTTTTAAATGATTTTAATCCTATACCTTAAGCACACTGCATGTGCCTTAACATATTGTATCACAATTATGATTAATGGAAGATACTCTATTCTGTATGTTATTTAAAAACCATGTATGTCACTCCACCAATTCATGTAAAGCACACATGGTCAGATCAGTTATAAGTGTTTTAATGTATTTAAATATTCACCTAGTTTTCAAATATTGTTTGTCAAAATATCACCTGAAGATGACTTCTATGAAAGTCGAAAATATTTGTGATTTTTAACAATTGTACTTTTGATGTAACAGAATCTTTTTCTGCCATTGATGAATGATAAGTGACTGACTGAAAGAATAAAATACTGATTTATTTGCTATAATTTCACAACACTTATCTGATATTCAACATGACCTTTATCTTCATGTAAGCCTACTTCTATGATCAGTTTAATAAGTTTAAAATGTGATTCTCGGGGGGAATCTGGGAACCCATTTTCTAAAATATGTTCCTATAGTTGTAGAAAGATTGTACAAGTGTTCTACTGTTATCACATTGTTTTTCACACGATGTAAGAGAGACCCTTGGATGGTAATCTGCCATATTCTCTCTCAACATCTGTATAATCGCTCTTTCACTTACGCGGCATATTTCTATAATCTCAAATGATATGATATGACTCCGATTATTCTTTCGTTAAAGAAAAAGAAAAGAGATTTTGTTTACTGCTAATATGTACCATAAATTGAATCTCTAGATTTATTACACCATATTTTCTTAATGTTAACAACAAAGCCAGCAATGCAAACAATCACATTTTCACAATATTCTGTCATTGAGCATGATGTAAGAATGAGGGAACTGTAATGAATGTCTGCAGTTGAAAGTTCCAAAGAGTCATATAGCCTCTGATCCTCAAAACACTGAGGACTATTATTAAAGTGTGTTATGTGTTTGGAAAATAGCATTGAGTATATAGCCTTCTTTTTAGCGGACATCCCCTCTTTGTAATATACCTTAAATAAGTTATTTACGTATTTCTTAACGCATATAAAATAACATAAGTAAAAACATCCCATCTATTCAGTCATTGGAAATAGAAATAAACTAATAAGTCTATTTATAAGCAATATAAAGCTTTTATATTTAAAGCAATGCTTAGTTACAGTATTTATATTTACTTATTATACATTAGAAAATACGTAAATAAGTTTAGTTATATTACAGTGCAGTGGGATGTCCGTTAAGAAAACGCCTATATACACAATGGTATTTTCTAAACTCCGAATGATTTATAGAAACAATCATTTGTGCTCCCCAAACATGGCGTCGCGCGAACCTGCGCGAGAGGTTTCAAATTTGTACACGACACCAGCGCCAGTTGTGTGTCTAAATATATAACTACAACGTCTTTGATGTAAACAGTCTTACTAATATCAGAGTCCGTGGATATCCAGAGTACCGCAATCGTTTGAGCCGGCAAATGCCGACAAATCTGCCATTGTTTGTCCAGCGCGTGCTATGCAGTATACAGTTGCATAGGGAAAGAATGTAATTTAAATGCGAAAAAATGCAGTGCTACTGTGTTCAGAACTGTTCACAGAGAACTCAAAAAAGCGCACATTTGTTTTCTCTGTGACAAGGTGAAAGAAATAAGGAAAAAGGAAAGAAGTGACTATAAATATAAAAAGGAACGATCCGCTGCCTAAGCGAGCATACATTGTGAGATTAATGGATGACTGTATTTTGATATTTATTTTTTCAGAATTTGGGCCCCAAAATATTTTTATAAAACCAATCTAGAATTTAAGTTGATTCAGCAATGATATTTCTACATAAAACAAATGAAAGTCACGTACCAATTAGTATCAGTGTCAAATTTTTACCATCTTCTCCCTTTCAAATCAAGCATTTCTGAATTTGATCCTATTTGCTATTTGCAAGAATGACAAAATATATTTGTGAAGTTCTGAATTTATTCTTGAGACAAGATTGTATTGTTTGGCTCGATTAGAAAATACAAAGACCGTAGAAACTAGAAACCCTATTAAGGTTAGACTGATGTGAAATTTCAATTTTCTAAACTATTCTAAGTAGATCTATGAAATTTTGTACTTTTAATTTGTAATTTTAAATTGTGCAAATTTAGGTTTTCAAAAATTGCTACTATTTTGGCCAGAATTTTTGTCTACATACGTGTCAGACCTTCAGAAACGAAACTTACTATACAATTTTCCTCTTTATTTTACTAAAAAATAATTAAACCTATTTAATGCACTAAAAGTGTAAAAACAGAAAAATTCAACTCGAGCGTAAAAAACTTAATATTAAAAAATACCTCTTCTGGCTGATATGCATATAGATATAATCAGGCAGTACATCTCACTTGACGATATGTGTCAGAGGAAGACAATTGTTTGTAAGTATCTGAAGTGTGATTAGTGGAATATGTAGCTAATCGGCGAAGTATGCATTGGAGGGGGAAAGAAACTTGCCACCCTACCCCATTATCTCCTGGCCTAGTTTTCTCATGAGTGATGCCTTATTGGTGGTACTTATGAGGTTCAAATCTGTCTTCGGACAATTGACTAAACAACAAGAACAATAAAAAAATGAGTGTTAGGTATAATACTGATAGTAAGTTTTGTTAAGAACATATTCAAAAACCTCTACAAAAAATCATGCATGTAGTACAGAATCTGTAGAAAGAGTAGCATTTTTAGCAATGCAAAATTTACAGAAAATTAAAGTGGAGAAAATTGACTTCAAAAGTTTGGGATAATAATAATTAACCAGGTCTCTGTCTTTTTTATTTTCTAGGCATTTTGAAATATGTAGAACTATCATATTATATACAGAACTTATCCTTATATACACTACCACGCTGTGCACACCTAACCTACACTAGTAAATAAAGATGACTAAAAATTATGTAATCTTATGAAAACACTATAATAGATAAATATTATTTACAAATCACTATGGACTATAGACACTATTATAACACTAACAATAAAACTGTTAGAAACTTGCAAATATTTCTTGTATCACAAACAAAAACCAAGCATGGAAAACACGTTGTTATGGCTACTAGCAACAAGTGGAATTTTCCTTTAGATAAGAGTTGTGCTCTCCTTTGTAACTGAATATCTTTTAAAGGAAAGCAGCCTTTGAAGTAGGTCTAACACCTGTTGGATTCTATGAAGAAATATTTCGAGAAGTCAAGAAGCTACACTGGCTCAATCGGAAATCTAATATAATAAATAATGTATGAAATATAGCGTAATTTCCAAAATGGTCGCAGAATTCAGAGTGGGGGTCGTGGACGGAGAATTTAAATTAACTTCCATACTTTTAAAGATAAACTTACAAAATGTTTATCACTAGTATATCTGGTTGATAATAACACATGTACAAACTTTCTTCTCTCTCTATGATAAGTGGTTTGCATTTTATTGGTAACTTAATTATATAGTGTATTGCTTAATGCAAAAAGTCCCTTGCGTCACAATTTACATTATTTTTCATTGATATTCACTTATAAGATTCTTTATATACCTTGGAACAAACATTACTATTGGAATTTTCTGTACAGCGAATGGGTAAATTACTAGGAATTTTTATGACTATTAATTTTTTTATTTACTAAAAAATTCTACAATTTACTTATTAATTTTACAACAAAACCTTATAGTAAGCTTTGATTCCATGTATGTAAGGAGCCATGTAAGTGAAAATCACTTAAGAATAATGTCAATTGTAGTGCGACTTTTTATATAAAGCCGTTCAATATTTTAATAAAATAATTAATAAAATGCAAACCACGTATCATAGGCGGATGCAATTTTGTACACTTGTCACTAATAAGCAGATATACCAGTGATCAAAATTTGGTGAATCTAGCTTCGTAAGTATGGTAGTTATTGGTTTCACTGTTGTGAACTCTTAAAACTAATAAACTTCGAGAAATTTCAGTATAGTGTGCCCTTATATGCGGAAGCCGGAGAGTTTGCACGAAGAATGCAGTTGGAAATGTTTAGATTTATTGTTATTTTATTTGCAAAATTGTTGTTTTCATTTGTTACTGTACTTGTAATTTATTAAGTTCATGCTGCTGTGATGTTTATGAAGGAGTAGGCTATATTAAATACTTAAATGCGTATTTATGCTGTAATAATTATTAAATGAAGTTTTTTATACATTAGTATGTTGACTGATAATAATGTTCTATAATGTGAGAAGATCCTTTAGACGTTTCTGCCCTTCAAATTAAAAATATCTGAGTTTCACTTCAAATATTCCTATCCCTAGCATGTTGAAAAGGACTAACAATGGCGGCCGACTCGGTGATTGCGCTACTCTGTATATCCACGGACTCTGACTAATATTCAGTAGTTCTGCCACCTAGCATCAATAAACGGAACAGTTTCAATAACACATGAATTTGCATCCGTAAATATGTACTTTTAAAATGCCTGTATTAAATATAGCTGCAATTTATTTATCTAATCTATTTTCGATGACAAACATTTAAAAAAATTACTTCAAAATACATCAAAACATAACTTATGCGTTTAAAATAACTTACCTCCCAAGAAGCAAGAAAAACTAATGTTACTACATATTAGCCGCCATTTTTTATTGCTATCAAACTAGGAAAAAAGTCACTGAAACATATTTACTTTATTATTAGTCATGACACTCTTACCCGACCTGGCACTCTTACCTCTCCTTACCATATTTGTATATTATTGCTAAAAATTCTGTGTATAAAATTATTGATCTGATGTTTTTACTTTCATATTATTGAAAATATAAAGGAAAATAGGTATTATAATGCTGCAAAAAATTGGTTTCGAGATTTCCACGGAAATACATGATTTCGACTACATGGTTTTCAGTATGATGTATACCGTATTCATTATCTCATATTATTCAGGAATGATAGACATGAATAATTTTTACTAAAAGTTTAATGGGTTTGTGGTAAAAAAAAATAAGAGAGAAAAAACAAACACAAGATGATTTTAGTCGAAATTAACTTTAACAATTTTCTTTTCAAATCTTTGTTTCTTATGTAAGATAGTAATAAATGAAATGGTGAAGATGGTTTGTCTCTACAACTCTCTATTTCGTAGAAATTTACTTGCAGTATTATTATTTATAAATGTTCTCCAGTCGAAAACTTTTTAAGATAAAAAGTTAAAATTAAAAAATAAAATCCTTTTCGTTCTGAAAATAGAGGAAAAGAAATGGATTATTTTGTGTTACATATATGTATGTATACCACCATTATAATGATAATCTTTTTAAGGTTGAGAATTTTCTTTTAAAAAGAAATTGTATAATTCTCAAATATACAGTAAAAATTCCTTCCTTGCCACAGATAATTTAAAGAATTGCTTGCTTGCTTTATCCCTCCCCCTCCCCCTTCTTGTGTTTGCTTTTGTAGTGCTGTTGGTTTCTTGGAAAGTAATACAGATAGAGTCTCATTGTGACTAATATCATTTAATATTTCTTCCTTGTTATTAATATTTCTTCTTCTTTCTGGCAAGTATTAGTGCTTATCTTCTTTCTGGCAAGCATTAGTCCTTATAAGAACTGTTATGGTTTAAACATTAAACAGAATACATTAAAACTTATTATATTAACATCTTTTAATAATGTATTATATTAACTATTGAAATTTAAGAACATACCGGTACTATACTTTTGTGATTAGCTGCGGCATAATTTCCGACATACCTTAAACTCTAAATAGTGGCCTACATAATTCTTTAACCTTCAGAGTTCTTTTATAGCAACAACATGCTACTGACTCCTGTTGCACTTCCCTATAATATATGAATTCCATAGTTAATGTGAGATTCAAATAGTGCAAAGTAGCCTATACCTCTCTGAGAGTTTCTGTTGACACCAATGGTCTTAACTTCCTTTAAAAAAAAATACTTGGTAATTTAGTACATATACTTCCTGTGTGTTTGTGCTGTCCTAATTTTGGATCCAAATAAAAACCTAACAGCTTAACATTATGATATTTCATCCTCTAGTGTGTTTGAGAGGCCTAAGATCAGTTTCTGGGTTTTTTCCTCATTTAGCATTGGCCTATTTGATTGAAACCATTGTCTAGCTATGTTAAGATTATTGATCTGTGACAACTTTAATTGGTTAAAATCTGAGCGAGATGGGGCCTAATATGTTGCCTTGGGTAACTCCATTAGTAACAAGTCTCATATCAGAGAGCTTATTTGATATGTTAACAATTTGTCTTCTATTTTTTTAAATTAGATAAGTAAACTTTCTCTCCTAATATCATAGTGTTGCAGCTTAGCTAATAAAATATCATGGGATATGCAATCAAATGCTGCAGTAAGATCACAAATAATGTTAGACACAATTTTTGTTTTCAAATGCTGTAATGATTTCCTTACCAGATACTTCTGAGCTAATATTGTAGATTTATTGTTTTTGAAACCGAAGTATCTAGGTGAGATAGTTTGGTGTTGGTCGAACCATTCATTCATCTGCTTGTATAAGAGAGATTCAGTAATTTTTAGAAACTTAGGACAAGGTATACAAACGTGGAGTAAACTTTGTTTATAGATTCTTTGAGGAGAGTTCCATTTAATCTAATATTGTAGGAAAATTAAGCACTATTATGTGTACTAAATTTAACTACAGTGGTTTTATCAATAGTAGGCCTACGTGCTAGTTTATTTACACTAATCAATTAATTAATTAGACGTAACACTGTATTAGATATATTTATAAAGTGTTCTTATTGTTTGCTTGAAAAAATCACACTTGTAACATCTGCAATTAAAATTATATGGGATAAATTATTTATGGTTGAAGCTGAATCATTAATACAAACTAGAAAGAATAATGGACCTAAAATCGATCCCTGGGGAATTCTTTTCCTCCCACACTCTGAGATTTTCGGCTCTTCTGACCTCCTTATTAAAAAGATTATGAGTCTCATTGTCATACCATCAATACCATAACTTCATCTTCTGGAACTAGATCAACAACAATATCAGTGTAGGCCTATGCAGATTTAGGTTTCTATTTATGAGTATATATGAATTAACTCTTTGATAATACCGTAATATTCATGTAAATAATGAAGAGCAGAGTGAAAGGCTAAAACCCTGTCCTACTCCTGAAGTGATTGTTCCCCAATTCTACAGTTTGTCTTTAATTTTTACTGAATTAGATTTTGTTTATGAGATTGCAGATGTTTTGTATAAGTATTGTGGAGTCTGATCACATGCCAGAGCTCTCATCATTATGTTGCAGTCAACTCCTAATCATACGCCAAAATTCTCATTATTATGTTGCAATCCACATCTCAATCTATGTTGATTTCATCAATAAACTGCTTTCATAACACACAGACTAACAAAATCTATCAACAGTAAATTTGTTATCATAGTAACTATAACCATAATGCTTCTGTATAAAACAAATTAAGGGCTGCATATAATAAATATGCTTTTTCAAGTGATGTTAATAGAAGTATAGGGTATCATTTAAAAATGTGCTTGATGACGTCATAACTCGCACAATAATAGTCTAAAAATATTTTGTTTTCATAAAAATATTCCTTCCTAAATACAAGATTTGATGTGTGTGAGCTCTTTGTCCAAAATCCAGTTGTGATTGCAGTAATGCTTTATTTTTGAAAAATTATGCATATACTAATATTTACAAACAGCTTCTGCTTCATATGACATTTCATAGAATTTCCACTGACGCATGTTTTTCTTTGTCAACCAACACAAAGGAGTGGATTTTACCGTGGCCAACATTACAAAACTAAATTTAACAATTTGCGTAACACTATAGTTTTTTACGGCTGGAGCTATTGGTTTCACACCATTAGTCCTTGTGCTTCCCAGTAGAATCCTGCTAGATCTTTTCAGTCCTTTTTGTGTAACATGTGTTTCTTGCTGAAGCTATATCCTCTCCACACAGGGAGTATCCTGTTCTTGGGATCTACAGTTTATTTGTAATCCTTGGACTTAAATTGAGATGGAATAATATAGGGTGTTTAATAGTTGCAGCTTTCAATGTCTCTCACATATATTGCTTTTCCCCCCTTTCTTTTTCTCCAAAGAGCAGTGCCATATAATCCATTCTACATTCTTACAAAAGAGGTCATGGTAGTTGCGTAATAGATAATTATATTGAGACTTGTAATTAATTGATAATGTTGATAAACCTCACCTTACCAAAACTACAGAATATGATGATGTTGCAGGTTCAAACGCATCATTCAGCTATTTGCCCTTGAGAACACAGCAAACTTCGAAAATATGAGAACAGAAAATGTTACGAACCTTCAACAAAAAGTAACACAACTAGCATTTTCAATGAAGAGATACTCCAAAGACACGGATAAAATTCTGGAAAGTGATTTGAAAGCTTTAAAAGAAGCCCTTAAATCGACACTGAATATCACCGAAACTGAACGAAAACTGATTGTTAAAGCAATTGGGCTGAAACAAGGACATTGGTATAAATGTCCAAATGGGCATATCTACGTTATCACGGAATGTGGTGGTGCAATGCAGGAAGCTAAATGCAATGAGTGTAAAGCTAAAATTGGCGGCACAAATCACAGACTTCTTTTTTCAAATAGATTGGCTCAAGAGATGGATGGTGCTACACACTCAGCATGGTCGGAAGCTGCAAACATGAGAAACTATCATTGGTAAACAAAAATGACTGCAAACACTAGGCCTACATCTTAATACAGTGATTCACTGAATTGTACCGGTATCAACCAGTTAATTTATCGCCATACCTCTTCATGTTATAATTTATCAGCATTTAGAACTATGACTTTTGAGTAAACAGAGCTGGATTCCAAACATTACATTACAATACAATGCTTCATTCTACTATGTTTACATATGCATACTTCCATGTGCATGTTATGTTGAACATACCAACATTCAGAACTGTAACTCTGAGTAGGGCTATTGAAAACATTACATTATAATGCGTAATAATATATATAAAAGCAAGTTGCTTTAACATACATATACGTTGAATATGGCAACATTTAAAATTGTAACTCTTAGCTGAGCTGGAATGCAAACATTACATTATATTACATTGATATGTAGTACCATAGTCTATATGATATATATTTCGTCACAGTACTTCTTTACATGCAATGATGTACCTCACATTTGTCTGTATCCAGTGCTACCATTAAGCTTAACATATTATTACACTAACACATTATTTGCAGTATGCGTCTATACAAATACTCCCATTTACACTATGTACCTTTATATTACTTGGTCTAATCTTCCCTTCAGTATTTCTCCTACATTTCATTTGCTATTCTCTATTTGTTCATTAATCCTAATATATCTAATATTATATACTACTTTCAAACCCACTTTTTCCACTCTCTAATTACTATTCACTAGAATCTCAATTTCATTTTTTTCTCTATGAATTATCATATTGAATTATTTGTCCTATTTGTTCTTTGATCTTTTCTCCTATCTTTCTTGTATATTCATTTACCGGTACTGTTCCAACGTTCAAATGTTAGTACTAATTTTATGCTGTCACTTATTCACTTCTCTTAACCCTTTTTCACTATTTTCACTCTTTCCTATTTGCGCTCACTTTCACTTTCTCACTATTCCACTTACACCTAATCCTGTCTCACTCTTCTCACTTCCTATAAATACTTATATTCTATCTCTACACATCTGATTATACACTTCCTCTCTCCCCTATATTTCACGATCTTTTCCAGTTTCACTTGCACTTTTTGATCACATCCCCACATTTTTTAATCATATCTAATACCTCTGCAATATCCTCAGCTGTCACAGGTTCTGACCTTACTTTACTGCTCGACTCTACCTTATCTCTATCTCTGTCTTTCTATTTATTTCTTCTTCTATTCTTCTTTTATTTTTCCCCTCCACGCTTTCACTTTCATATACTAGATTTCATTTACACTCGCATCCTTATTCTTTTCACCACTTTCTTCCCTTTCACTTTCTGACTCTTAGTTTCTCTTTTTATCCCCATTCGCCTTTTTTCTAGCGCCCATGTTTCTTGTTCCATTAATGTCAGCGTTCCTTCTGGAGTGCGCTTATCTTACCGCCATCATATGTAGACTAGGAATCCACTTACACTGCATGATCTTGTTACTGTTTTCTTCTCCTTGTTATGTCATCATCCTTACACTTCCTCGTAAGTCAGTATGTGTTGATCTGCGACAATCACATGTTCCGTCCTTGAAGTTGGGATGATTTTTTTCCTCCATTCCTGCTCCTTCCCTCTGCTTATGTAGCTAACGTCGACTCTCTGTTGTCGTTTTGTTGCTTCCCTCTGCCAAGTTGAAATATGTCCACTGTCCTCTTTCGTTCTTCTCGTTTGTCCAAAGTCTGGATGATCTTCATTCCTCAGGCAAAACTCCAGATCATACCATTTTCCGTTCACTTTTAGTTCATCCTCGTACATTTTAGCAAAGTGACCTTTCGCCCTCGCTGGTTTCATATAAGGTAGTACCCGTTTTTTTCTATTTCTTACTTCAAATGGCATAGGCCTATCTGTTTCCATTCTCACTCCTAAACCACAGAGCCGTCCTAGATTATTCAGAATAGCTTCCCTTACTTTTGTATTCATAAAGCTAAAGAAGATAGGTCTTTTAGTCCTGTTCTGTAACCTGTACATATGGTCGACATGTTCTTCTCTCAACTCTATATTAAAGATCACTTCACATAAATCTCTGACTTTCTCAAAGGTATCCATCTCTTTTTCCCGGCCCATTTCTTTGACCCCGAAAACTATTAAGTTGTTTTTCATCTTGAGATCGTAGTCACTCATCTTCTTCTTTAATTTGTTATTCTCTGCTATCAACTCTTCTATCTTTTCATTGATGTTTTCTAACTTTAGTCTTAAGTTTTCTAAAGTCTGGTTCTTCATTTCTACTTCTACTTGATTCAAGCCTGCATTATTATTCCTTTCCTCTCTACTTAATTGACTTACTTTATCTTTTCCTGAAGTCTCTTTCGGTAACAACTGTTCCATCTTCTCTTACTGTATTCTTCGCTTCTTCCTCAGTAGTCTATGTAAGCAAGTTGATTTAACAGTTAAATAAGATGATGTAAGATGCATGTTGTGTTTAAGATGCCAGCATTCAGAACTATGGCTTTGTTCAGAGATAGTTTGCTGTTCAGAGATAGTTTGCAAATTTTACATTATAAACCATTAATTTATAGCAATATATTAAGTCAGTTGATTTAATACTCATACATACAAAGCAAGCTATGTCGAAGAAGTAAACATTAAGAACTATGGCTTGGAATAAAGATGGTTTGCAAACATTACATTATAATAAATAATTTCCATTAGTATATAGGCTAAGTCAGTTGCTTTAACAGTTATATATAATTACTTCACAACATAATTTTGAGTAGAACTGAGTTGCAAGTATTGCATTATAAAACCCAGTAGGTAATACTGACATATGCATGTTATGTTGAAAATGCAAACATTCAGAATTATAACTTTGAGTAGCAACGGATTTCAAATATTAGGTATACAGTATTTACTGTGCAGATATAAGCTAGTTTGTTTAACTGTCATACATGTTATGGTGAAGATGCAAACATTAAGATCTGTGACTTTGAGTAGAGCTTAATTGCTAATATTGCATTACACTAAATTGATTTCTGATTAATTAGACTTTTTTTTTTCAATTCAAATTACATGTAGATTACCTACTATACTTAACACATGCATGCCATGCTATTTTAACCACACAATATATTCCTTAATTCTCCTAATCCAAGTTTATAACTAGCAGTTAATTAAGAAAATATATCAATTTTATGGTAATTTTGTCAGCTTTTGATACAAGATGAATATATATATCAAAGTTTTAGAGGATATTTTCTTTACATAATCCAAATAGTTTTGAAGATACAACTAAAACATGTTGAATTGTACGTCAACAATACAATAAAATTCTTCTATAAAATTGGTAATGCGAAAAAATGGTTCATGAAGGTAGCTTACCGGTATATGTTTCCTTGAAATGATAAAGCAAGAACTGTTAGTACCCTTTTTTACAGTAGCGGTATTCATAATGTATTCCATTCACTAATATAATGTCTAAAATAAGAGTACTTTGGAAAATTCTTTAGTATCTATAGAGAGAAAAACAGAAGTATTTATTTGCTTGTACCTAGCAGTTGATTATCAAAATAATAAAAACTTGCAGCATTTCTCACAGAATACAGAAAACAAATGACGTTATAGTTTTTGTGACAATGTTATTAATGCCAATAAAATTTACAATACATTTCTAGGTACATATACAAATAAAGAGAGTTAAAGAAACCAAAGTATCTCGACAAACAGGCAAAATATAAATTTAATAATTTTGAAGTTAAACAGAAAGAACATTTAAGTTTAATATATTGCGGAAGAATAAATTAAAATTACAGAGTCGCACAGTTGTTTCCTAAATATCTGAAATATTAAATCCACTTCCTTTGTTTCTCCTATTTTGAATTGTATATGTCATATTGGTACCTTGTGAGGAGTTTCACTTTGCAACATTAGGCTTGTGTAAAGTATAATGTACTGCATCGTCATCATAGCTGCCTTACATAATAAACTATAATCATAAATTGAACTGTGGAACAGGTGACAACTCCACTCAGCCACAGTGTTTTCTTATTGTAGCAACAGTCACAGAATATAGGAAACAGTTGATGTTATAGGTCAAGATACTTTGAAATGCCTGAAAAGAATTTCCCATAACACTGGTACTACAGAATTCACTTTACATTACATTACAATTTATACTTAAAATAATTGATAAAATATAATATTGCCAAATATATAAATTACGACTTATAAAGGCGAATGTTCACAAGGTAAATTCTAAATACTTCAGAATTTTATGAAAGTTATATTATTGTGATTGTTTCTGATAAAAAAAAATGTATTCATCATGTAGAAACTACAGTACTTCCTCATAATAAATATTATATGCAAAAAAAAAAAAAAGTTGTGTAACATGCTGCTATGTTCAACATTTTAGTCTTCTGATCCACAATTTCAGTTTCCAACGAAGATAGTCCTATATCCAGTGACTAATTGATTATATCTAAGCCCTACACAACCGTTCCCTCTAGGACTAAAGTACTGAAACTGTAGATCACTTTTTAGACAGTGTCTGCAGTACACCACATAGTGCTGTATCTACTTTGTACCGTCATTTCCACAATATCATAATGCTGCAGAATTGTCATTACTTATTACGCTTCTACAGGATGACACAGGGGAGTGTATTCATTTGTGAATGAACAGTACAAAGTTAATTTTTCATCACACTTTATTATTTTGGTTTTAACATGTATGTGAACTTATGCCATTTATTTTACACAGCAAAAATCACATCTTGAAGGTGATGTCCATCTTCCTTGATGCAGTTTTTCAAGTCGAGAAGTGCAATTGCCTCATACACGTTCCAGTGTCTACTGATTGATCTCCAGCACCTCTCTACAAATAGCTGTCTTCAGTTCGTCTAATGAACGAGGTTTGTCGAAGTAAACTCGACCCTTTAGTTACCCACACAGAAAGAAGTCGCACATACTCAGGTCCGGAGATCGAGAAGGCTAAGGCTCAACTCCGAATCTAGAAATCAAATGACCAGGAAACAATCCCCATAGGATGTTCATTGTGGGCTGTAGTCCCATCTCGTTGGAACTACACATGTTGTTCCAAGTTCAGCATCTGGAGTTCTGGCAGAAGAAGGGTGTTTATCATGTGTATGTAACGACTGGAATTCACTGTTACCGCCACATTCTCCTTAAAAAAAAAATAGGGACCGATAACATAATGTCTGGATATTGCGCATCACACTGTCACACGAGGTAAGTGCAGAGGTCGTTCATGTAGTTGTCTTGAATTTTCCTGTGCTCAGTACCTGAAGTTTGCAGGTTGACGAACCCGTTTAGATGGAAATGCGCCTCATCACTCATAAAGATGAGCACATCGCGTTCATCATGAAGAAGAACCTGCATCCAGACAGCAAAATCTTCTCGCTGGACATATTCTGTTGCGAGAAATTGCTGCACACAGACAATCTTGTACAGATGAAATTTCAGGTCGATTTTCAAAATTCTCGATACCGATACCCATCCCAAACGTAATGCTAATGAGTGGTGTGAGCCAAATGTCAATGACTGTGGAGAAATGCTGCTCTCACACACTCAACATTTTCGGGTGTTTTCACTGTATGTCGAGTCCCTGGTAGTTTTGTTGAAGTTACAGTATCTGTGGTTCGAAAATTATGAACCTATTTTAAGACTGTTTTGCGTGTTGGTACTGCTCAATGCCGTCCAATATTGAAATGACAACAGAATAACCTCTGAGCTGCAGTCACTGAGTTACTGTTTCTCATATACGTGTCGTACGTAAACATGCGATGTTCCACAGACCACGCCTCCAATGGTAACTGAAATGGCAAAAACGACCGAAGTTAATGCTTACCCCCATTCCGACCATGTGTCACTTTCTTCCTGAGTACAGTCCCATCAAAAATGAGTACGCTCCTCTGTGTTACCCCATAGAATGATAGTTCCGCCTAGTTTCACTGAGATTGGGTAACTTGAATCCACGTTCAGTCACCAAGTCACTTCTTCTTTAGCTGCAGCAGGTAATAAAGCTATTAAACCCTGTGAGATTTGCGAAAAAAAAAAAAAAAAAAAAAAAAAAAAAAAAAAAAAAAAACTTGACTTTTGTTATTACTTGTAGTACTTTACAACAGTGAATGAATACTAAATCATATAATTTATATGTGTAACAATGAATAAACATTATATGTAGAAAATGTTGTTTCATAATTACATTAACTCCACAGTTTTTCTTGCCATTACATTGCACCTATCATACATTTGACATAGTTTTTTTTTTCTTTTGCAATCTCCCAGATCTCCAATACCGTTAGCGATATTTCAGTCACATTTTCAGTGTTTGGTATTGAATGTATCGCAAAAACCTACAAATCTCTCTTCTTTGTCTCTTGATTAATTAGTAGCGAATCTTAAAATCACATTGAGCTCGGATTTTTGTTGAAACATCTGAAGCCTCGTTGGCTTGAACAGAAATAAAAGAGCTATTATTAATTCCATTAATATATATATATATATATATATATATATATATAATGCAGCTTATAATTTGACCAGTGGCCATTTTCTTAAAACATACAATACATAGAGTATGTACACGAACAAAAGTTTGAAGTAATAACAGTGATGGGTAATAAAAATTAAAAAAAAAAAAAACAAGAAAGAAAAAGTATTAGGAAGAGAGTTTTGCACGTGCTTCTCAATATTGGTCATAGATATCTGTGGAGTAGAGTGCAGGGCAGTGTTGAAGATGAGAACTGACCATATCTTCTTGCCTATTGCAAAGTGGGCAAAGAGGACTGTCCAGAATTCCAATTCTGTGTAAATGATAGGCAAGACAGTAGTGATCTGTAACCATTCGGAAGTGTCCAACTGCTATGCGTCTTGGATTCGTTAGAATGTCGTCAGCTTGTTCTTCCTTGATTTGTCCTTTGTGCGTTCTGCTAGTTTTTTATGAAATTGCTTCTTGACCCTGTTTTCGATGGTTGTGGCTATGGAATGGTATGAAGCATTTCCTGTTGGCTGTTGGACGGTTGATGCTCCTTTCTTTGCTAACTGAACTGCCATTTAATTGCCAGTAGTATCACAGTGTGTGGGGATCCATCGAAGAACTATTGTTTTCTGTCGTTAAGTAATTTGAGGAGTTTTCTGCATTCTATGATTTCTTTGGAGATAGCTGTTTTGGTTGAAGTGATAGCTTGTATTGCAGCTTTTGAATCTGTCAGAATTATTATACTGTGTGGTAGATGTGATAGTTGTTTTACAGCTGTAAGTATTGCTGTTACTTCCCCATCAAAGGTTGTTTTGGGTTTACCTAATGTACACCACTCCATTAAAAATCTGGTCATTGATTACTTCCGTAACACAACTAATAAGTAGAGCCCATATTTATAATTTATATGCCCTATAAAGCAGTATTTCTATTTTATATATATTTAACCATGCTTCCATAAGCGCCTGATATATCTGAATACTTAGCCATGTATTAATATGTCCAATCACAGAAGTTTTTAAAGAAGAATGTTTGTTGAATAATTTCGAGGGAAAAATTGTTCCGGAGCCGGGTATCGAACCCGGGACCTTTGGTTTAACGTACCAACGCTCTACCACTGAGCTACCCGGGAACTCTAACCGACACCGACACAATTTCTCCCTCTATATCCACAGACCTCAAAGTGGGCTGACAACCGTCAAGCAACCAACTTCGAGTGCACACTAACTCCGTGTGACTTAAATTTCCCTCGAAATTATTCAAATCAACTTTGCAGGGAGTTATACCTGAAATCTTGATTTGCATAATACACGTCACTGTTCGTTAACAGAAACCCACAATTTAAGTCACACGGAGTTAGTGTGCACTCGAAGTTGGTTGCTTGACGGTTGTCAGCCCACTTTGAGGTCTGTGGATATAGAGGGAGAAATTGTGTCGGTGTCGGTTAGAGTTCCCGGGTAGCTCAGTGGTAGAGCGTTGGTACGTTAAACCAAAGGTCCCGGGTTCGATACCCGGCTCCGGAACAATTTTTCCCTCGAAATTATTCAAATCAACTTTGCAGGGAGTTATACCTGAAATCTTGATTTGCAAGAATGTTTGTTGTTAACCACCATAACTTGCAATGTAATACACTTGGCACATGGTTTAATAAGTGTATACTTGTTTCCTTTAGGTATTACTACTGATAAAGATTGGAAAATTGAAACTTTGTAACATTGTAAACCACATTTTCTCAACCATTGTGTACACCAGTGTGGTCCAATTGGTGGCCCACGGGCTACATGCAGCCCTCGACGTCTACTTCACTGGCCCTCGACTCTGTTCATAGCAGTAATTTGTTATGTTGCTAAAAAAAAAAAAAAAAAAAAATCTGAAATACTGTACCGGTATTATTATAAATAAAAATGATGACATATTATAAAATTATTAGGCCTATACATTTTAACCAATCTATATTTAATTGGCAGCATACTGTTGTATAAATGTACTACATACAAGAGAGATTGAACTCAGGTCAAATTTTTTGCTTTATCACTTGTCCCAGTTGAGGGGCTGTAGGCTTACGCTTTGTGAACAAAACCAATCTCCCAATGCTAGAATGAGCCAGGTCACTTTAACACAATGGTTTAGTTGAGTTGAATTTCCAGATGGGGATGGGATGAAAGTTAGAGGGAAAACTCTATAACAGGATGTGCGGATAGTGTAATTTCAGCCTGTTCTGTTGTAACTCCAGTAAGTTCCAATCACGAGGGGAAGAACAGTGTGTGAAACATTAGTTTGTGTGTTACTAGTAGCATAATAAGTTTAAGTATTTTGAGGAGGGGGGGGGGAAAGGAAAATGCAGTTCGAAAATGTCAATTTAATGAAAGGTGGGGAAAAAGAGTTTTTGTTTATGGATTTTGGAGGGAAGCCGTAATGTCTTGTGTGTTTGCAAGTGGTGTCCGTAATGAAGGAATACAATATTCCTTGCCATTCTGAAATTACTGATAAAGTGAAATATGGAAACAGTGGCGAGGCATGACTACATTTGGTCAGTGAACTCAAATCTAAGGTGCAGAGACAAAAAAAAAACTTCTTTAAAGCAATACACACAAAGAAATCCAGTCTGCAGGCGTCTTAAGAGGTTTGCGTGGTAATGGCTAAAAATCAAATGTCATTTAGATCGGGGGAAGTGATTAAACAGTGTGCAATTATAATGGCAAAGTCTTTTGGTGATTACAAGGTTGCTACAAACTTCAAAACGGTATCTCTCTCTCATCAGACAGTTTCAAGAAGAACTGTAGAAATAAGTAACCAACTTAAAACACAGCTGACTAAAGAAATCGCAAAAAAGTGAATATTTTTTCAATTGTGCTAGAGGAAAGTACAGACATTAGAGATGTTTGTCAGCTGTTAATTTCTTCGGAATATAAAGTACAGTATATTATACAGGGACATCATTTTATTTTTACTAACATTTTTAATATTAACCTGGCTATACCTTTGGATTGAGAACTGGAAACACCGTTTGCTATCCCCTTCTACGATTGAAGTTCGATGATACTGGCGTAAAATACAAACAAATCACTTTACTAGGTACAGGAGGGAAGAAAAGTAATTCATCCATTTACGTAAACTAGGAGATATCGTAATTTTCAGTTTGATAATTTTCATTAAGTTTTTGTTTAATCAAAATACAGTACAGTATTAACAATAAGTGTTTTTTACTCACGAACTGAGTTATCCATGCGAACGTATTCATTATGCAGTGTATATTATACTGTTTACAGCACATTAGCGTACAATATAGAGAAGTTAAATTGAAAAATAATCATAATATGGATATTTAAACACATTTTTTAAAATGGTGACCGTTCATTTAGATACAGGCTTCAGTTCTTTTGTGCATATTATCGCACTATAGACTATTGCATCTAATTCCAATTACCAGTTTCGTCCTTCGTACTAGTAACTCATGTTGAAATAATTCTATACCTATTATATAAAAGAGTACCTTATGTACTGTAAATTCAATCGTCACCTCTGTCCGACCCGCACAGATAACATTACTCAGACATGTTATTTACTGTCCGTCCAAGTGGTTATGTCGCAGGATTGTAGAAAGGGTGGAAATCACGTGACAGTTAATTACTTTTATTTAAGTTATTTTAAACAGTTGCGGGTGAGGGAAATCGGGATGCAACGTAGGCAAATGGACGACAGTACCTGTGGGAAAATATGATTCAATATCGAAAGCTCTTTCGTCACTGGAAAACGCGAACATATTTCTGGAACGTACTATACTCACTAACTCAATACTGTTTGTGTTTACTACGACCTTAAGGCGACTTTGACTGTATACGCTTGGTTCTGTGAGGAGAACAGTTGGAAGTTTACTAGTAAAGGGGGTGGGAGTGAAGTACATTAAAAAACTCAGGTACAATAAAAATTGAAGTAAAAATAAAATGATGTCCCTGTATATGACTCCAAAGCGATTTAGTGTTAAAAGTTGCGTAATCAAGATGTATGTTAATTTTTGTTAAGACAGCTGATGATAAATTTTTTGTTTAAGAGAAACTCCTACAAGTGCAAAAGTCTCAGATTTTACAATGCTTTCGTGTTTGTTGTAGATAAGCATAGTGGATTTACCAAATGTTCCTACATAGTTTTCATATTCATTTATTGCATCCAACTGATCACATACATGTTATGGGACATGTCAAAAGTAACACATAATTATTAAGATACAACATAATTAAAATACAACATAGTACATTAACTAAAATACTACATACAAAATTTCAACATTAATTGTAAATAATTTCAACATTAACAAATATCTACAAGAACAGAGGTAACACTTTACAAGACAAATCACATTTAACAGTCTGGAGTCAATTTCAACCAATACATCCTTCATGTGAAGACATTCCTTCTCGAAGTCAAGATCTGGAAAAGAGAAATAAAATTTTTGAAGTAACTTAAGGCGTTCTTTTTCTATTCACTTACGGCAATTTTCAATAAATTCATTCATACTGTAAAAGCAGTTTTTGATTAAAATTTTGTAAAGAGCTTTCTTAAATTTTTGATGTGCAGATATTTCTTTAAGATAATTTGGTAGGCTATTATACATAAGAAAACTAGCATGAATGAAACTATTTTCATATAGAGTTGTGCTAAAACTTTCAATAAAAATATTATCTTTATTTCTTGTAGAGTGACTGATGGTGATAAATGTATAACTGGAAAAACAGCAGGCTTGGGGGTTACTGAGAAAAAATGACATTAACGCACCTGTGTTACACTGTATTATTCACCAGGAAGTCCTCTGCAGCAAATTTCTTAAGTTGAATGAGGTGATGAAGGATGTCATTAATTAGAAGTGGCAACAGAGCACAAAGCCACAGGAATTTAATAAAATTTCTCCAGAAACATTCAGCAGAATTCTGATATTCCCCTTCACTCTGAAATTTGCTGACTAAGTTCTGGTAAAACTCTCAAGACATTTTTTGCTACAAGAAATGAAATTTTAGAGTTTTTAGAAACTAGTGGAAAAGTCGATTCTGATATTCTCGAAAACCTTCGAAATGAAGAATGGCTCTGCACATAGCTTTTCTTACAGACGTCACAGAACATCTGAACAACCTCAATTTGAAGCTTCAAGGAAAGAAAGAAAATAATTCGTGTGCTCATATTGAATCTTTCAAAAGAAAATTGACAATTTTTGAAGAAGATCTTAAAAAATCAGACCTAAAATTCTTCAAATCATGCAATGAAATTAAAACAATTGGATTGCCGATCCTATGACAACCAAGATTGAAGCTCAAGCTCCTCTATTTCAAATGGAACTGTGTGACCTTCAAAGTGACTTTTCACTTTCTTTGAAAACAAATCTTAAATGTGAACAATTTTGGAAATTTGTGACATCTGACAAGTGCACCTGACATGACTTTGCCTTAAAAGTGACTTCTATGTTTGGAAGTACCGGTACTTAAAAGTGACTTCTATATTTAGAAGTATGTACTTTTGTGAATGTGCTTTCTCAACAATGAAAATTTTAAAATCAAAACAGAGGAATAAGTTATTCCAGGCCTTGAAGTCTAATCTCTAAATCATGAAAATGGAGATGGAAATAGACATTCCTGCCCTCGGCAATGAGCACACTGCTCAGTGCTCCCTCTGAACCAAAGGTGAAATAGCTTTAAAAATTAAAATATTAGATGCATTGTAATTATAAATTTCATTTTTGCGTTGTTTGTTGCAAATATAAGCCTAGTTTAAATATTTTTAAGTCTATTAAAAATAATATGTAGTAATCATAATCAATCAATTTAGGGCATTTCAAAACCTAAGTGGTTTTTAGCCTCATTCACGATATATCGCCATTCATCTCTGTTCTCTGCATCTTCTTGTCGTCCTCCCACTGTACAAAGATTATCATATACTTGATCCTGCCAATGGAGACGAGGTCTACCAAGAGGTCTCGTGGAGAATAGTCGAAATGAAGATATTCTTTACATTAAACAATTACAGAATAAGATGTATATTTTAATATATACTGATTCTTCTACTGACTTTGTACAATTCTCATAGATGGATAGATAGATAGATGGATGGATGGATGGATGGATGGATAGATTTATTTGTTCCATAATATTCTTACATTTGCTTTATAGCATAGAATAAAGAATATGTCCAATTCTTACATTTAACAATAAAATGCAATACATATAAAATATGTACAGAATTAATACCTTAATAACAATAATATTTTATATAATGTAATATGTTTACCATTTAATAGTATTATAATATTTACACAGTACTGTGAAATGTCAAGAATTCATCTACAGAATAGAAAGTGTGAGATATTAAATAATTTTTTAGTTTGTCTTAAATAATGCAGGGTTTCGGCTATGATTCTTAATGTCTTCAGGAAGACTATTGAACAATTTTATCGCCATGTAACGTACTCCCCTTTGAAAGCATGATAAATTTGATGATGGCGTATGAAAATCATTCCTTCTGCGGGTATTTATACTATGTATGGCTGAATTAGTTGGAAAATTTTCTTTATTACATAAGAGGAAATTTATTGTAGAGTATATGTATTGATTTGTTAAGGTTAGAATCTCTAAATTTTTTTAAAAATAATCTACATGATTCTCTAGCCTTTGCTCCAACTATTATTCTAATGGCTCTTTTTTGTAATAAGAATATATTTTTACTATCTACAGAATTTCCCCAAAATATTATTCCGTAGGACATAATGGAATGAAAATAGGAATGCTGTTTAGAAATTGTAACGACCTAATTGCGAAGCATGCTGAGCTAAGTTTGGGGGTTATTTCTTTGATATGATTTTTCCAATTTATTGTATTGTAAATTTATTTCAACTCAACAATAATAATTCCTTTCTACAATTCACCTTAAACGCTCTCGGCAACAATGGGATTTGCTCTCCACTGACGACAATGACAATTTACTTTGACTATTACGAACAACAATGAACTTAATCTTAACTAATATTTACAAATCAGAACTGGCAGGTCACAGTTCTTCTAGCTCAGTCACTCGAGTTCACAGTATCTCGAACCACAGACCTTCAGAGACAGTCCACTGTACTCGAACTCAGGTCCCTCCAACTGCGGTCCACTGCACTCGAACTCAGGCCTTCGGATGCTGACACAGTTGCGGACGCACACTCAAGTCGAACTCTGGTACACAAGACTGGCTAGCTTGCTCTGTTCACTGGCTTACTCACTGAACTAATCATGAATCACACACACTGTCCGAGTTCCCTCGCGCTTCTTCTTTTATAACCACAGCGACGTAGCCTGGAAAGTTCGAATTCCCGATTTTTCCACTTCGACGGACTTCTCGAAGAGTCGGGAGGGTCCGTCCCCCCCTTCACTCCGCACGCAGCAGTCGCGCGCACACACTCCCTCGCCACGTAGGCCCTTTCCCCCTCTCTTCTCTCTGCCACGCGCCGTCCCTCAGTGCTCCGTGGAGCCCGCGCGATCTGCTCTCTCTTGCGGGACGCTGGTCATGAGTTCGAATCTCACGTCGCTGTCACAGTATTATTAATATGCAAACCAAGAAATTTGGTTGTTGATGTTTCTAGTAGAGGTATATTGTTGATAGTTGTGTCCAATGTTTCAGAGATTAAATTTGAAGTGGCTTTAAATTGAATTATGTTAGTTTTATTAATGTTTAATGCTAGTTTATTGGTTGTAAACCAGTCATAAATTTTAAGGAGAATTGTTTCTGTTTTATATTTGAATGTGGCAAAGTTATTGTCTGTAATTATGATACTTGTGTCATCTGCAAATAGTATAGGATAAACTATTCCTTTTATTATGGGGCCAAGGTCATTTATAAAAATTAAAAAAAGAAGAGGTCCTAATATAGATCCCTGTGGGACCCCTGTATGAACATTTCCCCATGTTGAAGTAGATTTAAAGGAGTTATTAAATGCGTTGATTTCTACTTTTTGTTTTCTGTTCAGGATATATGACTCAAACCACTGATATGCTATGCCTTCAATACCATAGTATTCTAATTTTTGTAGTAGAATTTTATGGTTAATACAATCAAAAGCTTTGGAGAGATCACAGAATATCCCTCCTACTTGTAATTTTTTATTAATAGCTTCCAGAATTCTATCACTTAAATTAAACGTCGCTTGCTCAGTTGATTTATTCTTTCTGAATCCAAATTGTTCCAGAATGAGAATGTTGTATCTATCAAGATAATGATATACTCTTTTATATATAACTTTTTCGAAGACCTTTGAGAAGACTGGTAGAAGGGATATGGGCCTGTAGTTTTCGGGCGAGGTTCTGTCCCCTTTCTTGAATAAAGGAATAACAACTGAATATTTCAGTCCCTCTGGAAATACACCATTAAACATTGAAAAGTTACATAAATAAGACAGGGGCTTGGCTATTATTTGTGAACTGGCTTTTAATATTTTACTAGTAATTTCATCATATCGCGAGGAATTTTTAGACTTTAATTGCTTTAGAATTGTAATTATTTCTCGTGAATTTGTTGGAAAAATTTGAATATTTGGGAAAGTTACAGGAATAGATATTGTCAAACAATCGATGGCATTATTATTATTATTATTATTATTATTATTATTATTATTTTGTGGGATGTTTAGGTTATCAGTTATTGAGAGAAAATGATTGCTGAATATGTTCGCAACTTCTGTTGCATCTGATGTTTTTCTATTATCTGTTACAAGAGTGTAACCTTGTTCTTTACTTCTACACTTTCCACTTTCTTTTTTTATTATGTTCCAAGTTGTTTTGATTTTATTATTCGAGTTCAGAATAATTCCGTTATAGTAAAGTTCTTTGGCTTTTAAGATTACTTTGTGTAATATTTTAGAGTACTTTTTAAAGTGAACTATTAATTTGGGGTCATTACTATTTCTACTTTGAATATAGAGAGACCTCTTAGTTTTACAAGAGATTTTTATGCCTTGTGTAATCCAATTGTTTTTAGATTTTTGAGAATTTTTATACTTTACAGGAAAACTGGATTCAAAGATATTTAAGAATGTATTATGAAACACATTGAATTTACTATTCATATCACCATTTTCATATATTGATTCCCATGTTTCATTTTTTAGTTTAGCTTCGAAGTCCTTTAAAGATTCTTCATTTATGACTCTTAACCTAAATTTATTCGGGTGTTTTGATGCAGGAATGCTATCGTTTCTTCTTATTAGTTGAGCATCGTGGTCTGAAAGACCGTTTATAATGGGAACTGTGCGGTAACTATCTAATCTATCTCCCCTTATAATTACGGTATATTATCAATTGCAGAAATCGATCCTTTTTGTATTCTAGTTGGAAAATTGACTATGTATTAAATTGAAGGTTGCTAATAATGTGTTAAATTCTTCTTTTTTAGTGTTCTCAGTGAGATAGTCATGTTAAGATGTGGCTTACTATTAATTGATTTCGGAACAGGCGTTGAAATGAAACTAATTCTTTAAGCTGATGTCTATAACTTAGAAATTTATTAATAGAGTCGTATTTTGGATTTTGAGGCAACAGTGCTGGAGAAGTGTTTTACAACTTCGATGATATCAGTGATATGTTGACTCACAGACACATGTCTGGAAACTTGGTACACCAAGGAGCAATAATTTAACCAATAATAAATAAATTCAAGTTAAGAAGCCTGGCATTACACAAAAAAAAAATAAATAAATGAAATAATAAGTCTTTTAAATGAATGAATTCTATAAATCAATATTACTGCTATTTCCGATTTATTATTATTATTATTATTATTATTATTATTATTATTATTATTATCTTTTGTTTTTATTGTATTCGGTTGAAGAGAAACCTCAGTACTGGGATAAGATTTATCATCATTATCTTAATAATAATATAAATAATAATTATGCCAGAAGCTACAATAATTTTTTATCACCTCTTAAAAGTTTATCACACTCAGCTGCAAATTTTTAATCCAGTGGCAAACATGGTATAGTTCAGAAAGAATTATTGTAAACTTAATAATAGTTATAAAGTTACTTTATAGCGTATTCTGAAGTTATTAAAGCTTTGTAGGCCTAGTAAGTAGTAGTAGAAGTAGTAGCCTAGTAGTAGTAGTAGAAGTAGTAGTAATTTATTCACCATAAAGATTTTTACAAATCATGGCTTCGTCATTCTCATTTCTAGGTCTTAATCTAGTTTCTGATTATACCGGTAAGCTACTATAGGCATATTATTTTATGAATTTATAACATTGTTATTGCAGGACATCTGCTGACACGATTTAAGGATTACAACTAAGATACCCTAGTACAAGAATAATAAAAATAATAATACCAACAACAACAATAATAATAATAGTAATAGAAATGTTCTTAATAGCAATAATGACCTATATGCCTTCACAATTACATATTAGTACATTCATGCAAGGTCTAAACCGTTGCTTACGAGATTATACAATATATGTATAATCTCGTAAGCAACGGTCTAAACACATAAATTCCTCTAATATGGCATATGACGCAGCAGTAACCTGTTGACTATGCTTTTTAAAATTTATTTTGTTTAAAACTTATTATAGAGCTTGAAATTTTATATACAAATTTGCCTCTATGTAAAATACTTTTAAGACTTGTGGTAATTCTATGGATGGACAAATGGGTATAACTGGATGTTCTTGTTTGATAGATGTGGGTCGTTTGAATTAAATTGTGCCGGCAGACGCATGATAATTCAGTTATACGGGTGGTACGTAATTAAAATATACAATTAGGTCCTAATATTTAGAAAAGGGGGCTCATATTCTAATCTGGACCGGTATCTTGCAGTATGTTTCTACGTTATTGTTGAACGGTGTGTGTGTGTTTGGGGGTGGCAGAATATTTTTAATGGTCTGGAGAGGCATAAATTAAGCCCAGAGAGCCTGTTCTATCACTATGAACTTTGATGTTCGTGATAACGCTTCGTTCCAAGAGGGCTATATAATTTATATATTTATTTATAGCCTTCTTGGCTTTGTTCAGGCCATAGTATATATCTTTATACCGTCTTCACGCCATTGGAGCTTCGCTGGCTCGCTGCCCCGCTGGAGGCCTCTCCTGCTCTTACCAGTGTTGCCAACGCGATTCTTAAAAATCCGCTGTGAAGCCGTGCAGAAAAAGCGCTAAATTGCTATATTGTCAATGTAAAATTATATTATTTTGCCGCTGAAAATCCTTCTATCAGCAATACAAATTTCATAAATTTTGCCCGCTAAACTAACGCCGAAAAACGCTAGATCTAGCGGTAAAACCGCTGAATTGGCAACACTGGCTCTTACTCATTCAAGCAACGATCGGATGCGTTCAAGCAGGCGGTGGCTAGAGGTAAATGATCAGTGCCATCTACACTTTGCTGTCAAAGTTCTGCGGACCTCATCGGATAGGTTCTGGCATCTAGTGAATAATGTTTAATTATAACAAATCGCCATTTTATGTCAAGTCGTATGCCATTGCAGACTTTTATAAACATGTTCCAACATGTTTCACTGCAGTCTGCCGAGCGGCAGGGTAAAGTTGGTGTGTGAGTGTGAGAGTTTGATAGTAGGTGTGAAGTGAATGTGTGATATTATCTTGTGTTTCTGAGGTTCAAGTTAAATTAAATGTGCAAGGTGAGTGGCAGAAGATATATTTAATGTGAAATACAAACTTAATATGAATAATAATTCATTTTGACGAAGCTATGATTTTTTTTTTTTGCTCGAGTTAAGAAACGCAAGTTTGACGTATTCGATTTTGAATGAGTCACGAGACGTGAATTTTTGGATACTATCAAAGGTAGTCCGCAGGATAATGTTGGTCGTATTTTTATACCGTATCTACATTAAAATACAGTATATGCATATATTTCGATGATACGACAGTGAAGTAATAATACTTTAACGTTGCGCAATACACTGTAGGCTTTTAAAGGTTATGTAGATATAAATAAAATTCCTGCAAACGATTCTGTTTTATGTAAGTTGGGTTTGTACTTCATCCAGATCATAATTACATATTTGCACGACACTCGAATATTGTGACATAGAAGTGAGCCGCATTTTAAATCGACGTATTTCCCGCTATCAGCCTGTACGAATTTCATCATCATACCACACTCTTGTGATGTTCGTCTCTTTAGAGGGAAAGTCGAATTGTCAAATTACATTATTGGAGTAGGCTGTGTTCAGCAAAAGAAAGGAGAGCTCGCCTTTATCATTGTATCTGTCAAACTTGAACATTGAAGGTCTAGGATAACGAAAATTTTTGTCTACAAAAGTAGAGCAAATTAATTAGAGTAATTTTTAAAATTCTGAAATGATAGGAACAAGTCGTTTTGTCTGTCGCTGTTTGTCAAGCATGAAATGCATATTCAGCGTTCGCGAAAATTAAATAGCGCAAAATAGTAATTAAAAGGCTAATGTTTGGTTAAAGTGTGCTTGCGTAGAGTATAAAACCTAGTGATTATGTGATATCGAATACAGTAATTGCGTGCGTGTATAGGCCTATCTCATTTTCAGGGAGTCTGTTGGCCATTTTTGTTATGGTATATCTCCAAATGACCATGATTGATAAAATTTTTCCATTTTCATCAGTTCATTATCATTTTATCACTTCACCGAATATGAATGCAAATTAGACATTTGTAAAAAAATTCTTCCAGTAGTGGAGTAGGCCTAATATTGAAAGTAGTAGAGTAATAGATAGGCACGTTTTAGAAAGATGGGGAACAATACTGTAATAACAATGGACATTATTTCATTTCAAGTTCACTGGATCGTGTTAACTGCTATTAAGCCGATTACCGGCTTGTAATGCAAATTACTGTATACACTATAGTAGTCCCATATTAAAATTCATTACCGTAGCATAAAATGTTTCAAAATATTACCATGGATATATATCCATGATATTACTGTTGCTGGTTTAATATTGTTTTTAAATCAAGTTTATAGGCCTGTCCATTATTATCATAATATATCTTGCTTTAATTGCGATCGACTTACGTAACAATTTTTAGATACTCGGATGCCATCTTTTGAGATGAAAGAACTTCACAAAATGGCGGATGATGACTTGCAGTTTCCTGTGAAATTTTCCATGCACAAAAAAAAAAGTGTAGCCTATGTTTGTACTTTTACATGATTTTCCCACATTGCAGTTCAGTGGTGCAAAAAATACAGCTTTGGCAAAATACAGGATAATAGTAAATTTTAGCGGTCATGCACTTGTGAGCTTTTTCCACTTGTTTCCATCATTGTTGCGATGTGCCCTTCTTAGCCTCCACCGCACCGTTGTTTATAATCCGTTTCCTGTTAGTTGACAACAATACCCTGTTCACAGCAAGTTGGCAACATGAAATTTCAGATAACACTATATTTCACTACAAGTTTCACTTTTTCACTACTTACTTGCGTCCATACTCCCGCTAACAATATCCTGTTCATTGCAAGTAGCAAATCTATAATAATTCACTACAAATTGACGACATATGTATTACATAGTGCTTACGTACCGGTTTTAAGTTGTCAAGACGCCATGTTCGCTGCAAGTTGACGAAATAACGAGTGACACAATAATACTGTACAGTCGAAGAAAGACAATCCCACAGTTTTGCAAATAATGAGATCAAGTCCGTAGGCTAGTTGCAAATTGTCCTAAAAATTCAAACTGATTCATTTCGACACAAGTGGACTGCAGCACGAACAGCTCTACAATGACATTATTTCTTCAATCGTGTCTTGCTTGAATCTATTATTTACGTGAAGAAAATTAGAATATGATTGTCTAAACAATGTTTTGTTGCATCATCATCCATAGTTTTATTTAATGGGAAATAGGAATAGTGCGTAATTACAGGAACCGCTAAACTTCACCATTGCGCATTTTCATTCAGAATCGTGAACGAGAAGATTATTAAACAGCGAGTCGTAGTAAGTAACCGATATTCCTAAAGATAGGAATTTTATTGGTGGTCAGTTTTCTCAAATCACTTTTGCCTATTCCTTGCAATGTTTGAAATTCCCAACATAGCCGAGTTTCAATACTCGTTTTCCCAGTCATCTTTTCACACTCCATTATTCCCAATCTTCTTTTCCTACTCAATTTCTCTCAATACACATCTCCCACTCCATTTGTCGTAATTCTGTTGTTGAAATCCAACTTCTTAAGGCTGGTTCACAATGAACGGGGAACGGAAACGACGAGAACGAGAACGGAAATATTGTTAAAATATATGTTTTTAAATGTTACTTCCACCCAACGCCAAGTTATTCATATCCCAACTCTCATCGTTATCACTCAAGCTGAGTATAGCCTGTTTTCTGTTTCTTAAAATTCCAATATTTTTTTCATTCTTTTCAGAATGTTTGTAATATAAATAGCCATCAATATGTAAACGTCCTCCCCTCCCAAGGACTTACAATTTCGGCCATGATATTGATAGTAAGTTTACGATAAAAACACAGTTTATTATCAAGGAAACGTAGGCCTACAACGGACGGTCAAGTGGGTTGTCACAGTAAGGATGTACCAAAGCGGTTTAAAGGCTTGTTCACAATAAACCGGGAACGGAAACGAGAACGAGAACGGAAATATTGTTAAAATGTTTTTAAATGTGAGCATTCACAATTAATTATTGTGAATGCTCACATTTAAATACATAGGTCTACTCTTCGATAAGTTTACTAGTATACGGTTGATTACCATAATCTCATCAACTCTCATCTATGTATATAAATTTTATATCTAAATTACTAAATGTAATGAAATATATTAATGAAATACAATAAATAAATGTTTTACAGTTAGTTGATGCATGTTATGCATAGGCCTAAAATACTTATGCATAAGTTAATATATGAGCAAAATAATAAGATTTGCAAAAAACTTTTTTGATATTCTTACAGAAATATGTTTTTAATTCGTGATTCAAGTAATATTTGCCATGTCATTTGTGTCCATCAGACCGTCTGTCTGTCCGTGTAAATTTTTTTGTAAATTATTAGATATTAAATAGCCTATGTGCATTCATTTTATTTTAGGAATTATGCTCATAAAAAGTAATAATGTTTGCAAAAATGTATTTCGTTTCTTTATGTAGCCTATTCATACTGAGAAAACGACGCAGCCTAATAATAATTAGGCATAATAATAATAATAATAATAATAATAATAATAATAATACTTACACTTACTTACTGGCTTTTAAGGAACCCGCAGGTTCATTGCCGCCCTCACATAAGCCCGTCATTTGTCCCTATCCTGAGCAAGATTAATCCATTCTCTATCATCATATCCCACCTCCCTCAAATCCATTTTAATATTATTTCCCATCTACGTCTCGGCCTCCCTAAAGGTATTTTTCCCTCTGGCCTCCAACTAACACTCTGTATGCATTTCTGGATTCGCCCATACGTGCTACATGCCCTGCCCATCTCAAACGTCTGGATTTAATGTTCCTAACTATGTCAGGTGAAGAATACAATGCGTGCAGTTCTGCATTGTGTAACTTTCTCCATTCTCCTGTAACTTCATCCCTCTTAGCCCCAAATATTTTCCTAAGAATAATAATAATAGTGTTTCCAAAATAATTCGTTGGAGAACTCATCAGATGTAACTATTTTTTTTATTCACATTGATGAATGAAAAACGTAATGAAGCAATTAGAGAAGAACTCAAAATATTTAACATAGGAGAAAAAATAATCTAAAGAAAACACGCACATATACAAAGAATGAATCCAAATAGAATAGAACGACAAATTAAAGACTAGACAATTATTTGTATGCATCTGAAGTATGACTAGTGTAATATGTAGCTAGTCAGCTATGTATGCAATGGAGGTGGAAAGGAACTGGCCACCCTACCCTGGTCTAGTTGCCTCATAAGTGGTTTCTTCTTGGTACCGGTGTCACTTGTGAGGTTCAGACCTGTTTTCGGACAGTTAATCAAATAACCACAGACCAGCCACCGGCGTGGCTTAATCGGTTAAGGCGTTTGCTTGCCGGCCTGAAGTTGCGCTCGGGTTCGGGTTCGTTCCCCGCTTGGGCTGATTATCTGGTTGGGTTTTTTCTGAGGTTTTCCCCAACCGTAAGGTGAACGCCAGGTAATCTATGGCGAATCCTCGGCCTCATCTCGCCAAATACCATCTCGCTACCACCAATCTCATCGACGCTAAATAACCTCGTAGTTAATACAGCGTCGTTAAATAACCAACCACAGACCTTCTGGACACTGAGACGTAGGACGTCCACATAGAAGATGGGCGAGCAGATGACTTTATTCCAATGTGAGCGGAATTGATCTTTGAGTCCACCATGAAGATGATGATGAATTGCCTAAAATAATAATAAATCAAATAAGTTTATATTAAGTAATCTGGGGGGAGGGAGAGAAGAATAATTATGTACGGAAGTCATTAGCATTATGAGAATTTTATTTTTAACAAAATACGAATAAAAATATCTTGTTGGAAAGACGATGCGAAATAGCGACAATGCAGCAGGAGTGAGGAGTGTCAGTTCAAGGTGGCGTTGCTGTAAACGAGAAATGTGTTTCGTCATTTAGTTTTACTTAAAATTCGCATTTTGATTATATTTATAATTCCAGGAACCATGTGGGAAATGTTGATAAAATATCGTATTATTTTGTTTCGTTAACAGTGGAATTTTTATACATCACCCCTCTCTCCGAGCACTGATAGCGAAACCACTCAGATGGTGGTGTTCAGATTGTAAGCACGATTATATTTGGTAACGCTATCTGCGTAAGTAGACCAATTTGGCTATTTATGTAAAATCGAAAGTGTTTGTGTGCAACAAGTACAGGTGCCTCTAAAATGCCTAGAGAAATGGTTCGTCTTCGCAAGTTTAAATTGAAGTTTTAAAAATCCGAAGAAAAAAAAAGCGGGAAGTATTTTTACAAAGTTAGAAAAGTGATTTTGAGGTAAATTTTTAGTAATCCCTCTTTCTTTCCCCTCGCACTCTAGAATTTAAAATGATTGGGGCCTCGTAGCAATTTTTCGCATAGAGACTCGCAAGTGTCGGTGACTTAAGTTTCTGTTATATTTTTCTGCGAAAATTGACAAATTTTATATTTGGCACATCCGTGGTTCTAACATATAGGTACGTACTGCAGTACCTATTATTTTGCATGTCTACTGAGGTTTTTCATATTTGCAACGGGACATACACTTTGATCTTTTTTTTTCTTCGTCCCAAGATATGGAGTCAGCACAATAATGGTTCTTCGTCCCAAGATATGGAGTCAGCACAATAATGGACCTTCACGAAGACAACACAAAATATAAAATTGCCATTGGACAACATTCGTGACCCAGTTGCGGTTCGAACCCACGACTTCAGTTGCACGCAGCGTTAAAATGCTCTTATTTGTAATATGTAATTTAAAAAACTTTCAGTCATTAAAAACGTGATCCGTACAAAATTTCAATTTTCTGCAGTACAAAGCAAACAGTAGTTCAGCTTATCTCTGGACAGGCGACACTTATCACTCCACTTCCCACTTCTCTTTTTTGGGCATTGTGCAATTACACCTCTCATGTGAGAGAAAAGACTGCGTGAGTCATCTGATAGAGGCACTCATTTCTGTCGTCCGATTGGCACATGATTGTAGCAAGGAAACCACAGTTTTTATAGTTCCTATTTATCTAACAAGCTTCCTTTAGGCAACCAGATTATATAAATTTGCAACGTTGAAACCATGATTCTTAATGGTGCAATAGTTATCAGTACTATGATCCAACATAAGTATCTGAGACATCTATAATAGTACATTATGCAACGAGCCTATAATGGTAGTAATTAAGATGCGAGTATGTTTATGAAACGAGCGCAAGCGAGTTTCATAATTTTCATACGAGCGTCTCAATTACCACTATAGGCAAGTTTCATACGACTTTTTATGCTCGACCATATTTCTAACTTGAAATTATTCATAAGTATTCATGGGGAGCGGAACTGACCTTGTGCAATATCTCGTAAATTGCGAGATGGGCGTAGACGCGAAAGTATTGATTTTTTCCGAGAAACAAATGTCATTGACCTTGATATAATCTAGAGAGTAAAATAAACATTAATCTTGATATAACCTTGAAATTGATTTAGACATTGAAAAACGAGATGACAAATTGAATTTATTTGAATATTATTTACAATTTATGCTAATTATTATAGTAACGGAACATAACCTTCTGCGACAATATTGGATTTCCAGCCTCCGTGACGTTTCGCTAGTTGTCTTTCGATTGCATATCCGAGAATAATCGATACTTGCGCTTTCATATTGCTGCAATGGTGTTTTCTGATTGGTGGAACACCCGAACTTTAATGAATAGGTGTACTTTAATGAGGTCCATTAAAGGGCTGCTACGAGGTGTATAATTACTACATTTCGGCATGGTCGAGCATAAAGTTTATTTCACATTATTTTTAATCTAATGAAACTAGAAAGATCCATAATCTTCCACATTAGAATTTGAGACCATTTGGGTAAGATTTTATTTATGTACAGTTTCCCTGGAAAAGGATGAGACGATTGAATATTCCTAAGTCTCAGATGTAAGACACTGCGCATGATCGGAGACCAGAGCACTGATACACAAGATAACGAATATTGAGTTACTTAAATTCAGGCTATTTGGTTTGTTACTAGCATCGTTCCGAAATTCACTTCAAAAACTGCAAAAAATATGATAATATTACGTAAATAAAAGATAAATATATACATAAATCGTGTAGTTAAATCGACAATGGACCTTCATGACTAGATCGACACTCCGCACAGAAAGGAACGCTTTCATGTCGTTTCAATAGCTTAGACGGTAAGACTTCTGCGTGTTGTGTAGAAGAGTGCGAGTTCGATCCTTAGTCTACACAACGATTTTTTTTTGGTCTAAATAACGTTGATATAGCTAAGTAACGTTGAAATAGAGTTTTACAAAGTCCTGAGATTAAGTGTTAATGATCGCAAACAATACAAAATTACAAGTTATAATATTATAAACGTTAATCTAATGAATGCATTTATACACACATATACAATGTAAATGCATATATATTAAAAACTAACAATTAAAATGAAATTAAAAAATATATGTAATAATGGACAAACTTTTACAAAGGTTTAGAGTCCTTAGGTTAAGTCATTTGTTAAGTAATTATTACAATATTTTATTAACAGCTGTAGCAATGTGGTGTCATAACTTGGGGTTTGTTTACTTAATGTAATTAGATTTAATTTGATTAGTTTCGCAACAATTGGACTTACTGTTATATCCTGTTATTTAGATATTTAATTTAGGGTTGATTTATTAACTGTTACTATGCAAGATGCCTGTTATTTCAATAATTCTATATCACGTTAAATAGTCATTGTCTACACTAAAGTATTATCGTCATCCCTCATTTCTCATCGTAATGGCGAACCGACGTGACATGAGACAGCGAGTTATAGCTCTAGTTGAGGCTGATATGGGGCTAGATATGCTGGCCGTTTGGTCGGTGTTCCTGGAAGTACAGCCGCGAGGTGAGTTCATCGTTACCAAAATTTAGGGGAGGTCGAAAATCGCCCTATTCCTGGGCGTTCGCGGATATCTTCATTGGAAGAGGATGCTCTTTTATTCGAGACAGTTCGACAGGACCCCTTTCTGACTGCTAACGAAATAAGAGCAGCATCTAACTTTCCCGGCTCTTCACAGACTGTGATCAGCAGGTTGAGGAACCGCGGTATTAGGAGCCGGAGGGCTGCGCAAATGGAAATATTGGGGGAAGCACAAGTTGTCGACCATCTTGCCTTCGCTACCAATCGAGTGGATTTCGATTGGAGAAATGTAATTTTCTCCGACGAAACAACCATCTCGAGTGATTACGAAGGTCCTGTCCGTGTCTATCGTGAGGATGGTCTTCGACATGATCAGGGCTATGTGCACCGACGTGAAAGATCGGGGCGCTTTAGCATATCGTGTTAGGGGTGGATGTCTTACGATGGACCTGGCGTTATAGAACGCATCGATGACCGGTTTAATGTGGGAACTTACGAGCACATTCTGGAAAATATATTCCTTCCCTCCGCTCGAGAACGTTTTCCCGAAGGAACATTGCTGTTCCAGCAAGATAACCATCCCGTGCACTATGCTGCAAGCATTCAAAGATGGTTTCAAAGGAGACCCGAGATCGAAATCATTAATTGGCCTCCGAAGTCACCCGATTTGAATGTCATCGAAAATTTATGGGCGGAATTGAAAAAGAGAGGGATAGCCACCTATGCCCACCGACGCCCTCGAAATCGAGACGAATTGTGGGATCAAGTTGTTGACACCTGGGAAGATCTCGCCGGGGATCAGAACTTATTCCACAATCTCGTGACATCCATGCCGGATCGACTTAGCTGATGGCATGTGGACAAGATTTTAAGTTAACATGTCTCTTTTTGTTTCTTATGATTTTTGTTTGAGGAAGAATACTTTTAACTTCCAAGTAAGATTTATTTATTTTTTGACGAGGTTCAGCCCACTTGTAAGACCCAGAAATTGGGCATAAATTATTCCATATTTTTCGACAAATTAGACAGTCGAGGAACTCTGAACAAATTAATTACACCTCAGTAAAAAAAAAAGTTTTACCCGGGATCGAACACGAGATGTTTCGGTCATACAGTGGAACCGACACGCTACTATATGAGCTAACGAGACAAGACAGTGACAGCAGCAGTCCAGAATGTAGATCCCTTAGCAGGCATTTGCCGTTCGGTACAGTGAAGCAATGATATTTTGTGACTCGAGCTATGTTGTAAAATCCTGGCCTTAAATGGCTGTCTATTCGTGATCCTTATTGTGGTCCTTGTCCTTGTAACAATTCTTGTACTATTTGTCATGTTATATATCGTGACGTCGATATCGAGTGAACCGCGCTGTAGAACTTTAACTTCCGACGACCAAGAATCGTCTCATTCTTTTTCAGGGTAACTGTACATAGTCATTCGTTCATTTTTTATTTTATTTATTTATTTATTCATTTAGGCCTACTATTTATGTGCATATGAAAAGCGACCAGTAGTTGGGTATTGATTTATTGCTGTTTTTTGAAGTGTACGATATTCGTTTAACATGTGAATTGAAAGAATTAGTGGATTTAAGAAAGGTAATAACCTCTAAAACTGAAGCCATATTCTTATTAAAGGAAAAAACCTAGTTTTCGAGTATTGAGGTTTTTAAATTTATTATGGCCTATTTTTGATGTTCTGGCTGATGTGTACAGTCTTAGAAACAATTGATGGCTCACAGATATTATGGTGGGTTTATACGTGCATGGATTTATTGGCGCCAGTTAACACGCCAGTCGTACTTTTGCGCCAGTAAAGGATTATACAGGTTTCTTTATTTTGCCTCGCTAGTGCCATTTTCAAATGAGGCTGCTACCTGAATGATGCACGAGAACATAATAAGTCAAGAGAAGTTGAACTTGTTCATAGCGCTTGCCTAATAGTCGTAACTTTGTTGGTTGAGGAGATGATTTCTAACTTAGAATAAAGAAAAGACAAAAAAGAAGATTACATATTATGGGTGAAAAAGTGGATTGTTCGGAGGAATAACTTAGATACATATGCGAGAATTCTAAAAGAACTTTTCAACAGTAGATAACTAGACCTACTAATGTTACAGATGACAGCAGACAATTCTGATAATTACTAAAACATATTGTAAAGATTTGATACCGACATAAGAGATGCTTTACTCCCAAAATTGAAATTGAAAATTACATTGCTATATTTGTTAGTAACAGGAAATTCTTTTGCTTCATTATAAAATTTTTGTTTATAGGGCAATTCCAATGAAAAGTGGACATGATCGATGAAAAAAAAAGTTCTGTTATTAAAACAAAAAATTACCCTCCAATTAAGGGATGATCTGTAGTTTCTAAAACAAGAGTTGACAATAATGTGTCACATGACATGCTGCTATATTGCTTCATTTCATTAATGACATCAGAGCTTCAGTTGGACACTGACTATTATCACTGAATATCTTCTGTTCTTTTCTGGAAACAAAGGTACGGAACTGAAAGTAATGTGGTCAAGCTGAGGAAATGTACTTTCAGAATTGCTATGTCGATAAGTAGTGTGGCATGTGGTTAATGGATTTATGAAAGCATTAAAATAACACATATTTGATGTTACGTCAGTTACGATTTTCGATAATTTTTTTTTATATTTCAACATTCAAGATAGATATATGTGTGATAATTACCAGATTTCTAATGGATTATGTAATGATTATGGAATGGTATGTCATTTGTTCGTAACTCATTTACTTTGGTAGTTATGAACTGTAACAGACGTAACATACTGAATGTAACAGACGTAACATAGTTTATGTTGTATTTGTAGCATTAACAACATATGCCCCATAACCTATAAATGCAAAATAAGCTTCCTTTCCCCCAGATGGACCACATGCCTATAGAAAATACTAAAAAGAAACCAATGACACCTGCAGAAAGAATGAGAAAATACAGATCCAGACTGAGTGCAGAAAAGGCTGAAGAAATGAGGAAGAAATTGCAGAAGACCAGGGAAATAGAAGATCTGGATGGAATCGTAGCAGAAGGCGAGTAGAAGCAGCGAAATCAAGAAACAGAATGGCAGAAATGAGGAAACGTAAACAAGCGAGTGACAATCAGCAGACAACTGACAGCAGTCCCTCAAAATCATTTGCGTCACCACAGTCCTTTGGCAAAGCTCTGCAAAGAGCGATGAAAGTGCAACCCCAGTCTCCAAGAAAGAAAGAAGCTGTAGTGAAAAAATTGTCTCAATCTTTTGGATTTATAAACCGAGTGACACACAGAAGGCTACCTGATGAAAATCCAGAAACAAGGTTGTTAAATTTTACGAAAGTGAAAACAGGAGGGAAAGAAGACAACTGTGCAGAAGACAATTTTAAATATGAATGTCATGGAAGCATACAGACTTTTTAAAGAAGAAAATCCGAGACTGAAATAAGGAAGTCAACTTTTGCTGATTTAAGACCAACTCAGTGGATGGCTTAGGTGGTGCCATAAAAGGGCTGTGTGGAGAGCAATCCTTCAAAGGAAAATCACAATCACAAGTGCTATGGAATTCTTTATGCTGCACTGGCAGTGTCTGAGAAAATCAAAGTTATCTGCAGACAGCAGAAGCAACGTGAATGATCGAAGACTAACACTGCCCCCATTCCTGGTTTTAAGAATGTCCACTATTTTCTACATGATTCTACAAGGAATGTGTTCCAAGCTTGTGAAATCAATACTAAAGAATACCAGAGACCATTTAAGGATATGTATGTCTCTCGCCACCAGATACAGAACAGAATGTAGGCTTGAATACTATATTTAAAAGAGATGATTTTGTTGTAATTAATGAAAATAATTAATTTTATGAGATTGTTACTGATATCAATGGGAATGGAGAGTTCCGTGTACGGGTTATGCATCCAGCCGAATGTGGATGGGTATGGCCACAAATGGAAGCTGAAATATGGTACTCACCTGATGACATTGTTAGAAAGATAAATGCACCTGTACCTGGCAATACAAGAGGATTCTTTTCATTTTCAACATAAATATTCAGTTGTTACGTCCGTTACAATTGTTGAGTTACGTCCGTTACGCTTATATTTCCTTGAAGAATGCCACGGTAATCAGAGTGGTATACTTTTAAAATAGTACCACCATAACATGTATGATGTCTACTTTAAAGTAAAAAAAATTTGGAATAAATATCTGCTGTACTTTCAGAGAAATCAGACATTTAATTTAGTGTAGAAATTACCTTGTCCTTTCTTTGTTACATCCGTTACGTTTCAGCTATATATTATTATATAAAGACAACAATGGTTAGGTCCATTCACACTTCATACATTCATGCGCTGGTATTAGATACATTTGTGGTAAAATTTGTTTTTATAGATGTGTATTAAGTTTGAAACAATCCAGATGTTTTCCCCAAATAACAGGTCTGAGAGTTACTTCCGTTACATTGGAATTGCCCTATACGCTGTATGTATACATATATCTGGTGGCGTGGAAGAGAAGGCCTGATGGCCTTAACACCATCGAAATAAATAATAATAATAATATTATTATTATTATTATTATTATTATTATTATTATTATTATTATTATTCCACACCTGTGGAGTAACGGTTAGCGCGTTTGACCGCGAAACCAGGTGGCTCTGGTTCGATTCCCGGTCGGGGCAAGTTATCTGGTTGAAGTTTTTCCGGGGTTTTCCACAATCCAATATGAGCAATTGCTGGGTAACTTTCGGTGCTGGACCCCGGACTTATTTCACCGGCATTATGACATTCAGACGCTAAATAACCTTGGATGTTGATAAAGCGTCGTAAAATAACCTACTAAAATAAAAATTAAAAAAAAATATTATTATTATTATTATTATTATTATTTGTATCATGTTCCGAAGTGTAAGTTACAATATAAGTGCTTTGTGTGGAGTGTCGCATTGTATGGGGCAGAAACATGGACATTAGGACGGAGTGAATAAAAACTACTAGAAACATTTGAAATGTAGATATGGAGGAGAATGGTGCGTGTGACGAAAGAATAGTGCTGAGACTGATCAGGAAGAGAAAAATAATTTGGCTTTGTCACTGGCTAAGAAGAAACTGCGTAATGAAGGATGCGCTGGAAGGAATGGTGAACGGGTGAAGAGTTCGGGGGAGAAGAAGATACCTATGATAGATACTTCTCATTAAGATGTATGGATCATATGCAAAGATGAAGAGGAAGGCCTGAAAATAGGGAAGACTAGAGATTGCTGTGTTTGCAGTGAAAGACCTACCCTTAGAGAACTATGAATAAATAAATGAGTATAGTAATTACCAGACATCGGATTCTAGGGCAAATGCCTATTTTGTTTCTTTAGGAAAAAAGTAAAAATAATTATTAATATTTGTGTTTCATGGAAATTGAAAGGTATTCAAAGAGTTTCATAGTGCCCTAAAATGCCCTAAAACGGTTATTAGAGCCTAATTTGTTAATATTCGCCTAAAAATGCCTAACTCACTGTAAAGTTTCGCATTTTACTCTTACTTTTTATAATTTATACATGCATTCAGTGCTAAACTTAAGGCATTTCAAAAGTGGAAAGTTTGCTTCACACCGACCATGAAACCATTGATAAAGCAAACAAAATGTTTTGAATCTCACGACACTCACAATAGATTTCACCGAATTTAACATGTTTGGAGGCATAAATGCCGACAAAGAACCAACCTTAGTTTTGAAGCAGGCAACAATCACAACATGTGCTGCTACCGATTCAGAGATATACTATACCATAAAAATGACTGTTTTCGGTCTGAAACCGATTAGCTGTACTGCCCTTCAGAGTGTCATAAAATCACAATTTTTGGAGAAAGAGTGTTTTTGAAATATTTATGAAAAGTCGTAAAACTGCGAATTAGTAGGGTAAACCGTTACAAAATATTTAAAAGAATGGTCCTCCTAGTGTTAACACTACCAGGAAATGCAACAATAAGTGGAACTTTGTATTTTTGTCCAATAGAATCTCAATAACAACGGTTCATTTGAATGCTCGTTAACAGTTGCTCTTTCCCTCACCTTATTTGTGTTGATAAGTTTTGAGCGGTAGGACGTTTTCCTGTGAAGTTTAACGCGATAATGCCGAAAAATATAAGTGCAAAATCTACATTGATCCGGCAATGGCTAACAGAATATTCAGAATTCACTTATGATGGAAAAATAATATTCTGCAAGATTTGTAGCAAGCAGGTATGTAACAATAGTTGAAATATATAAATTCTATTAATTTTAATGAGTAGGCCTATAATATTTATACATTGACTGAGCTATCCTGAGGTATAATTCTTTTTAAGACCACTACACTTTAACCTTTTAAATTCTGATAGTTAAAGTATTTGCAGGTCATTAAAATTTTGATTGTTCGAACCCACTAACTTTGTGATAGAAATACGGCAATACAACAATTAGGATTTTATTTTAATTCAGTTTACTTTACATTTTTAGATTTCGCAAGAAAAGAAGTGCCACCTAAAGCAGCATGTGCAAGGAGCGGCTCATAAGGCTAAAGCTCAGCAGAAAAATCAACTGCAACAAACTTTACTAACACAGCCTACTTCATCCAATCTCAGCAGCAATTTCTATGCTGATTTAACCAGAGCGTTTGTTGCTGCTAACATTCCCTGGAATGCAATTGAAAATCCGGTTTTAAGACAGTTTTTTACAAAAATACTGCAAACAAAATATCCCATCTGAGTCGACCCTAAGAAAAAATTACTTAGACAGAATATACAATGAAACTTTAGCTTCCATTCGGGAGGATATAGGTGATTCTTACATATGGGTCTCTGTGGATGAAACCTCAGATCCTATGAATAGGTATATAGCAAATATGGTAGTAGGAAAACTTAGTCCTGATGGACCTTCGATTCCACACCTCGTATGTGTTAAGGAACTTTCGAAAGTGAATAGCCAAGCCATTGCTTATTTTGTAAATAAAGGCCTACAGTCTTTATACTCAGGTAATATAGACGATTCTAAAGTTCTGTTGTTTTGTACTGATGCTGCCTCATACATGGTTGCTGCAGCTCCACTTCTTAAAACATTTTATCCTAACCTCACGCATGTAACCTGTCTAGCACATGGCCTTCACAGGGTTTCTGAAACAATCCGGAATGAATTTCCTCTTGTCAATTCGTTTATTTCTAACACAAAAAAAAAAAATGTTTTTGTAAAGCCCCATCCAGGATTTCAATATTCAGAGAGAACTTTCCAGATATCCCACTCCCACCTCAGCCGGTTGTTACACGATGGGGAACCTGGATTCAGTCAGTGGTGTATTATTCAAAGTATTTTAAAGAAGTGGTCACAGTTATTGATAAATTACCTGAAACTGATAGTGCAGCGTGTGTGAAAGCAGTGAAAGATTGTCTGAATGACTCACGAGTGAAAAACAATATTGCCTACATAACATCAAACTTTTCTTTCATACCTGCAAGCATTGAACAATTAGAACGTGAAAAACAATCTCTTTGTAGCCAAATAGCAATAGTAAAGGAAGCTCAAGTGAACATACATTCTGCTTTGGGCGAAACTGGGAAAAAAGTTAAAAATAAGTGGGACAACGTATTAAATAAGAATGTAGGATTTTCATTGTTGGAAAAAGTATCAAGAGTGATATCAGGGGAAAGTGTAAATGTTCCAGTAAGTATTGATGTTTCTATTGTACCTAATTTAAAATTTGCGCCTCTCACATCAGTTTCGGTTGAAAGAAGTTTTTCTGCTTTCAAAATGATTCTCAGTGACAAAAGGCAAAGGTTAACTGTGGAGAATTTAGAAAAAATTCTGGTGGTCTACTGTGCAGATAATTATAATAAAGTCTGAGCATGGAACTGAATTTCAATAACTTAAAATGAGTAATCTTGATATCAATAATCATTATTTCATTAGTTTCAATATATTAAATTTGTGCAGCTCTGTTTATAAATATAATATAGTATTCTTTTTTAATGTTTAAACATACTTTTTGTGCGTATTTTAGTGTATAACTAAAAATTTCAGTGAAAGAAATAAGTATGATACCTTGATGTGCCTAAAATGCCTATTTTCATTAAAATAGAGCCTAATTTTACAAATTTTGAGGTTATTTTAGGCGCCTAAAACTGCAATTTTCAGTGCCTAAAAATCCGATGTCTAGTAATTACATAGGTAAATAGCACGCACACATATCAAAATCTTATTTTTCAGTAGATGGCACTTAGCCCCTTTTGAATTTCCAGTCTTAAATTGTATATAAATTAAGATTGTAATGTTTTTATACAAAGTTCTCAAAATTTCTTAAGACTATTTTTCTCTCATTTGTACCACTTGGTGCAAAATCCTGTCAGCAACTGGAAACCATGTTAATTTAGATTTGTTGATGTCTGACTCGTCATCAGATTTCATGCTTCTTATTGCTTTCCTTACCTCCAGAGTGTACGCATCGTATTAATTTTATTTTTGCTTTCACCTCTGAAATTCCAAATCCATCAATTTTCATTGCCCTTGACATGTTTTCGTAAGCCTCTGCTCTGGCATTATTTTTTTTATATATAAAGATTACAGTTCAGTTCCCACAAACAAGGTGTTTTTCATGTAGCCTACGTCAAGAAACTTTACGAGTTCTATCTCAGAATTACACTTATTCATTCTTATAAATCAAATTCATAAAACTTCGCGGACTATGTACTGTAGAATACTGGCGAGCCGATGAGAAACTACATGTTTACATGTGCAACAGAAATGTCCACTTGCGCATGCGTCGCCACTGGCGCATCGAAAAGTTAGATTGCCACTATCTTCTGGAAACATTGCGTACAGTGTCTAAATTTGCACGCCAGTAAAGGTTTACACGTGAAAGTTGTTTTTACTTACGCGCCAGTAGCTATTGTTGTTTAGTCAACTGTTCGAAGACAGATCTGAACCTCACAAGTGAGATAATGGGGTAGGGTGGACAGTTCCTTTCCCCCCTCCATTGCATACATCGCCGATTAGCTACATATTACACTAGTCAGACTTCAGATGCATACAAACAATATTGTTCTTCCTCTGACATTATATTGTCAAGTGAGGGCCTAATAATAGATGTACAGTAGTGGCAAAAAAAACCCGGACCGACCCTTGTAGCTGATATCAGAGCCTTATTCACTCCAGAGCACGATAGACTCGTAACTAAGACTTTCGTGGTTCGAATCCTGCCTGGGAAGGAAACTTTTTTTTGTTCCTTATTCAAATTTATGCCCAATTCTTTTCGATTGCAGCGATATTTTACTACTTAATTAACTTATTCCCAGAACGTGAATTTTACGAGCTTATTTTCTAATGGCTTTAGAAATGGGCTACGTCAGCAGTCGAAACTACAACAATTTCAATAGATTACTCGCTATCTTGTGAATGCGGGCGTGGCATGCGCAGTGGTTCATTTCGGGGACTTTGATTATTTCGTCGGTCCGTTTTTTTTTTTTTTTTGCCACTTTGATTATTCAGTCGGTCCGGTTTTTTTTTTGCCACTACTATATATATCAGCCAGAACCTCTGGCACCAATAAATCCATGCACGTGTAAACCCACCATTAGATAAGTCGCAGAAAGGAGGCACTGCGCACTATCAGAGGACTAGTGACCAGGTTCACAAATGAACCACTAGTTGAGGTAATGAATTCGTTCTGTTTCGTTGTATGTCGCCCCTAAGTAGCTAGAACAAGTACCAGGTAAAAAAAAAGTGTAAATTAGTGCGATAAAGACTAATGAAACAAAACAAAAAGGGAAAAACAATTGCAAGGAATGCATGACAGCAGGATCGAACATGCCACTGACTGCACGGGAAGCAGGCGCTCTCTCTCCTAGACTAAAACCGCCCAAGATAGAAATGGTCAGTATGAACCGATGCAATACTCCAGCACTTACTTAAATCATGAAATTGGACATTAACTTGATTTAGTTTAAATTAATGAGACGCATTTTGCATTACTCGTGGAAATAAACTACCTTGTTATGCCTTGTGATTTATAAATGAAGTAATGGTGTGTGAAAATCTTTATTAATTTGCTATATGTGACCTACTTACTTTTTATTAACGAATCGTCACACTGTTCGACTAGAATTCATTCTGTAGCAGCATGGCAGATAGGAGAGATCTGAGAGCGTGTTATAGCGCTAATAAAAAATGATTTCTCAGCCCCATTGAGGACGGCACAGAGGTGACCTCATAGATTTCAAAATTATGGGGAGTTTCGAAGGCGCTATTCTACCGGGCGCCCGAGTTGTTCAACAAGGGAAGAGGATGCTCCCGTTCACAGTTTATACAGAGAACCCATTAAGGGCTGCGGCCGACTTCCCTGGCACTTCTCGAACGGTTATCAACCGTTTGAGAGATTCAGATCTGTATTGCCAAAGAGCTACAGTCAAAGAGGGATTATACTGTGAACAAACTGTCGATCACTTAGCCTTCGCAACCGGTTATATGAATTTCGATTGGTGAAAAGTATTTTTCTCCGACGAAACAACCATCTCATCCAATTTCGAATCACGTGGCACTAGATGTGATCTACGTTATGTCAAACGACGTCAAAGGTCTGGACGATATAGCGTGTCATGCTGGAGCTAGATGTTTCGCGATGGCGTTTGTTTGCTAGAGTACATCGATGGCCGACGTAGGGTGCTGCATTTTCTGGAAAATGTGTTGCTTCTTTCAATTCGAGTTTGGTATCCCGAAGAAAATCAATTTTCCAGCAAGATAACCACCCCATGCACTGTACCATAAACGTGGTCTCTCAAGACAACTGATTTGAACGTTATCGAGAACGTATGGGCTGAACTGAAACGGAGGAGGATCGAAAAATAAATGACACCTCGGAATCCAGATCATTGTGGGATCAAGTTCTGGCTACCTGGGATTGGAAAGATCTCTCAGGACGAGGACTGTTTCAGCAACTTGGTCGACTCTATACCCTGTCCCTGAAGATGCCAGGCGGTAATAAATGCTGGTCGCATGTGGACAAGGTATTAGTCTATATGTCTTTATATATATATATATATATATATATATATATATATGCATTAATTTGTTTGTTTAACATTGCTTTATTTCAAGAAAGAAAATTTATCTCTAAAGTAGTCAGTATATAATTATAGCGTATTTGGTTTTTATTTTCCAAGTCGAGCAAAGTATTTAACCCACAGGTGTTGGGTATGTTCCACATAAAAATGAATGAATGCAGACAGGTAACAAAGTATAAACAATGACGTTATTTAAAAAGGAATTAAGATCCCCACCTGACCGGGAATTGAAATTGAACCCGGGCCCCCGACATCGCAAACCAGCATGTTACTGACTGCTCCACCCGGGCGAACTGTACAGAGACTGAGGCACGAAGAGAGAGCTTCCCGACTTAAACTCTAAGGGCCGTATTCATAGACATTTTTAGCGCGGGCTTTCGGTGGATGATCAGCGTTTTTCGTATTCATAAACCAGTGTTAGCGATAGGATATGATTTGAATTCTGTACTAGTAACCAGTGGATAGCCGGGACTAGCTTAGTACGCTCGTAGCGCGTGCTGCGAAATGTCTGTGAATACCACCCTAAGGAGACAGCACAAATACAAATTTATTATTGTGAAACGCTCTTCAATACTTAAATTTTTTCACCTCCAAGAGTCGCGCCATCAATAAGGTAGCACAGTACATACCAGCATAGTGCATTAACTGTTTGAAATGTAATTCATTACCGGTATTCATTTTCATTTTGTAAAGAACGTAAAGAAGATATTTAGTAAGTATTTACTTAAAGTGTGGAAAGCCGTTAGAAATCCCTGTACTTTTACCTGCCCAGAAAAACAAAGTTATGGCTACGTGGTTATTCATTCTTAATGTTTGGCAGCCATAAGTAATTTTATACATTAAAACTTAAAGAGAGCACAAAATAAAAACTAAATGTATTTCCCAATTGTTACTGCTTTAAATCGATTTCTTAATAATTGGTTAAGTGAACCATTGAGAAGGAATTATCACACTTTGTCCGGCAGTACTATATAAGCAAGAGCGACCTTTGCAGCAGCACTGGTTCCGGCGCCGTGTGAGAATGAGTCACCAGTGGTAACGTGCGAGATTGTACAGAAGCGCGAGTGCAAACTTATTGTGCAACCTGTTGCATCACTGAAAAGCGACTTATTATTCCAAGATATTGTATCAAACCAATGTTGTATCACTGTATAACAGTACTTTAACATTTATGTACTACAGTATTACAAGTTTACGCTCTGAACAATCCGTGTATTGTCTCGTGAAATTTCGCCATTCCAAAGCAAATTTATTTAGATGAAGTTCTTCCTGTTTTGAAAGGTTCTATTGAAATATTAAACAACCATATTTTTTTATGTAAACGATAACAGCTCCCTGTATTAACAGGCTGCCATAAAGACAGAGCATATTGTACAATAGACAGTTGAAAGTATAAATAACATACATATGTTTAAGTTTAATGGAGTCACACAACAATGACAAGAAATGATTGAATAAATAATTAGGTACTAATTAATTATTTGAAGATCACTGTTGACCGTAGAAATGGTTTTGGAGTAGAGATATGGATCCTCTCAGAGCTGCCTTCCTCTGTAGGCCGAAACGTTGCCAGGTTTGGAAGAAGAAACCGGGAATAGTTGCGCGCGCTCCAACCATAAGGCCTATTACTTCAAATTGTTGTAGGCCGTACAGTATGAACTGAAGACCAAATCATAAGAGTATAGTCCTATATAACATAATTTTTCTCATACTATCATGTATTAGTAAATTACAACTATTACTGTTAACAACTATTGTATCAAGAAATTTAAATTTGTATAGTATTATTTATCCGGGCAGTCTGCTATGGCAGAAAGAATATTGAAACTAAATACTGGCATTGCGTTTCTTATCTTAACTGTTCATTTCACGTTGGACGGTATGTAGAAAATAAGATATTTGCAAAAAGTAGATTTATATATAATTTTACAGACACGCCTTCAGGATAGCCAACATTGAAATAAAAAAAATAGTTTCAGGCATGATGCTTCTTTAGCTCGTTCTGTAAAATACTGAACGGAATTAGTTTGTATTCAGTATATGAATGTCTGTAGTACGCATTAGTACGAGTATATGAAATCGTGGAAATATACGGATTAATTAAATTTTTATTAGGAGAGAACGATATGGAAGTCTCTTGACAAACAGTTATTTCCTATTCATGGTAATTATTAAGTTAATTCTGATTAAAATAAGCTTCAAATGGAAAGCATCAGAGAAAAGTTATGGAATGCAAAATGTTTCACAACTGTAATGACTAATTATTGAAGTATGAAGTTAGTTCTCGCCCCTCAGTGCTATTTGTATTCGTAAAAATTAATCTGTATCAAAATATTAACGTTTATGTACCGTACAATCTTAGATACAATTGAAGGGGTTAGTGGAATAAGGGGGTATCCCACATTTTGGCAAAAAATGAACTAAGTCCATATTATGAAAGCTGAGTCCATCTACTGTTAGTTTAATGTGCTATTTAAGTAAGGGATAGTCCCATTTTAAAGTAAATATGAACATATGAAAGGGCTTTGTAAGTTGTATCAAAATTCTGAATGGAATAAGGAGGTATCCCACAGTTCCTTGAAACCTTGGTTCTGATTGGTCAGCTGTTTACCTAACTGACCAATGGGAGAATACTGCTTTGATACAATAAATTTCCAAAGAACATGGCGGATGTTGACCGTACTAATGTTTTTGTAAGTGACGAAATGGTGAAAATAAGAAAAATAATAGCAAAAAGAGGAAAAGAAATCCATACAATGGAAAGACAACAGCAGACAGAAGGCACGAAACAGTGGACAAGAATATATTACACGCACAGACAAAGTAATGTCTGCTAAAGTGTTCACTAACATACAGGCAAAGAAAAGCCACCAAATACAGGGTATTAAAAAGTATCCACTATTTTAGGAGGTGATAGTATGCATCAAAATAATGTCTAATAAACATGGGTCCTACAACACACACTTGTTTATAAGAGGTGCTGAATGTGACGTCCATTCATGGCAATGCATTTCTCTGCCCTACAATACAGCAGGCTACCAGAAAATCATACCGTAGTTGACACCTTTGGCACGGAATAATGATACGTCGCAACGAATACTGAAAACAAAAGTGTGGTTGCAGATATGAGCGGGGTTCAGCAGAGATGGTGTTGTGAATTTTCATAATCAGCATGTGTGGGCTGATGAAAATTCCCATGCAGTTGAAGAAACGAGGCATCAGCACCCATTCTCAATCAACGTATGGGCAGGCATTCTTGGTGAAAGATTAATAGGGCCATATGTGCTACCACAGAGACTTTTAGGACTTTCTTATTAACGTATTGCCTGCCTTGCTGGAGAATGTGTCATATCAGCAGGACTACAGATGTGGTTCATACACGATGGTGCACCAGCACATTTTCACCACAATGTGCGTGAACACCTGATGTTGACATTTCAAGACCACTGCAATGGTCGGGGAAGCCCCACACCTTGGCCTGCTCGTTCCCCAAACCTAAATCTCCTAGACTTTTGTTATGGGGACACATAAAGGAATCAGGTCAATTTCAAAGAGTGCGTGATTCCTTACGCCGAGGGGCAGAGAAATGCATTGTGATGAGTGGACATTAGATTAGGCACCTCTTATGAAGAAATGTTCAGAAAGTATGTGTTGTAGGACTGATGTTTATTAGACATTATTTTCTTGTTTTGATGCATACTAGCACCTCCTAAAATATTGGATATTTTTAACACCCTGTATAGCAAGCACAGTTATGAAACCAAAGCACCCCGATGGAATGCCCATCAAAGCTGCTTAGCGTCCTGACATATTGTCCATATTAAAGTTCATACCTCCAATTCATCACAACTTTTATTTAAATTTGAAATCAGATAATGGATGTGAAGTAGAAAACAATGATCATAACCCATTACCTCCTGGTCTAGTTGCCTCATAAGTGGTGCCTTGTTGGTATCACTTATGAGGTTCAGACCTGTCTTCGGACAGTTGACTCAACAGACAAACAAATGAATCTTATTTAAGTGTCTTTTGATTAATACCTTTCAAAATTTGTTTCTTTCTTTGTTGTTCATAAGTGAAATTTTCCTACAATAACAATAATAATCAAGATATTATGCTCTACATTTGCAGAAAGATAGTTCAATACCTACCTAACACATTACCCAAAAGACTTTGTGATTCTTATTATTTTCCTTAAGTTACAGAGAATCTAACAAAATGCTAAATATCTCAAAAACATACTTTTGAGGGATACCCCCTTCTTCCACTAAGCCCTTCAATTGATGGCGCGATTCTTGATGGTGAAAAGGTTTAAGTATTGAAGAACGATTCACGCCAATAAATTTGTATGTGTGCTGTTTGTCTCCTTAGAGTTCAAATCGGGAGGCTGTAAGCCTCTATTCATGCTGCCTTCGTAACGTTTGCCCCAATGGAGTAGTCAGTAACGTGCTAGCTTGCGAAATCGGAGGCCCAGGTTCAATTCCCGGCCAAGTGTGGATTTAAATTTAAAAAAAAGTCGCTGATTTGAAAAAAAGTGGAACAACTTATACCCATCACTTGTGGATTAATGCTTGGCTCGACTTAGAGAATTAAAAAAAAAAAAACAGTTAACTCTGGTTATAATGAACCTCTGTGGACTAGCGATTTTGTTCACTATATCCAAGGTTCACTAAAACCGAAGTGTCTATTTTTATACTACTGACGTTGCTATACATACACTATTAATGTTTCTGCCAATAAATTAAACCTAATTAAATAAATAAACTCTAAATTGAGAGGAATGGAAATAAGTAAAATAATAATGTACTCTTATGCATGCAATACAGTATTTATTCTCTAAAAAAATAAATTATAGTAAATTTTACAGTAAATTACCTTCTCTCTTCTCTGACTCTGACATAGAATTAGCGCATATCCACAATGTTACTCGGTTTTTAGACATTATTTTATCACCAATACATTTTTTCCTTTAAACTTAAATGTTTTATCTGGTGTTAATTGTTAGAACAGTCAAATTTTGTTACCAATGAAAATGTCGTTAGACAAATAGTCATTTATAAAGATTTGGTCACTCCAAAATCAACCACTCTGACCTCATTTCTCGATCCACAGAATTTGTTTCCCTGCTAATTATCCCAACTGTAATGTTATACATTTTCTTTCACTTGTTCAGCCACTCTTCCGAACACACAACTCTTGACTCTTGTCTAGTAACTTGGCTAGCTGCTCAACATTGGTTTTCAAAATAGGCCCATTGAGAGAGATTTCTAAAGACATCTTGTAAAGGAATCAGAATTAATCTTTCCTTTATCTTTCACTGCATACAGTATTCTATTTAACACATTTCAAGCTGTCCACGAAGCAGAACAAATCCTTTCTTTGTCTTTCAATGCACTTAAGGAGTAGCATGTTTGAAATTTTGTTGTGAACATTTTTCTGTAAGTTTATACGAAAAATTACCTTTTTGGTCATTTTAAAATTACATTTTCTTGAAAGTTCTAGTTTTTAGGTTCACTATAACCGAAGTGAGAGTTCACTATAAATGGAAATATTAATGTACCAGTACTTTTTAATGTAGCCTATGTGGGTCAGGACCAACTAGGCTATTTAGGTTCATTTAGCCAGATGTTCACTATATCCAGAGTTGAATATAAATTTTCTTTCCGAAATAAAACAAAGATAAATGACAAATTCATGCAAAAATATATTAAAAAAGACTTGTCCACATGCCACTAGCATTTATCACCGCTTTGCATCTTTAGGGCATAGAGTCGATTAAGTTGCTGAAATAGTTCTCGTTCTGAGCGAGATCTTTCCAGGTAGCCAGAACTTGATCCCACAACTGATCTGGATCCCTAGGTGGGTCATTTTTAGAAATTTTTCAATCCTTTTCTGTTTCAGTTCAATCTCAGGCCTTCCTGCAAACCATCTTTGAATGTTTATGGTACAATGTATGGGGTGATTATCCTGCTGGAAAACTAAATTTCCATGAATACCAAACTTGAACTGAAGGAAACACGTTTTCCAGAAAATGCAAATACCTTTTTTACAGAATCTCAGACGTCCATAAAAGAATTTCGTCAGGAGAATAAAAAAATAACTTTTATTGGCTCTGTTAAGTAGTTTATAGACTAATACCGTTTGTCTCTTTTCTCTGCTACGTCAGTGAAGTTGTGCTTATACATAGGTTTATTATTATACTTTTGTTTCTTCCTCCTGACATTTTATGGTAGAAATAAAGGATCATCTTGCAATGCGAATAAAAATATAAGATATCAGATATGTGAATGTAACATATACTTACTCGCACTTACAAATGGCTTTTAGAGAATCCGCAGGTTCATTGCCGCCTTAAAATAAGCTCACCATCAGTCCCCATCCTGAGCAAGATTAATCCATTCCCCTACCATCATATCCCACCTCCCTCAAATCCATTTTAATATTATCCTCCTATCTACGTCTCAGTCTCCCCAATAGTCTTTTTCCCTCCGGTCTCCCAACTAACACTTTATATGCATTTCTGAATTTGCCCGTATGTGCTACATGTCCTGTGTACCAAAATATACTAGTGGTATATTAATTTAGAAGCTATTTCTTAATATTACACTTTCAGAAGTATGGTTTCCAACCTAGACTAGGTGTAGTCTACAGATCAGAAATAACTTAATAATGCAACATTGACAAAACTTGGGGCATGTACATACATTAATAAACACACCCAAATCGGATTATATCATTACTAGGGCCGAAATTTCATACATTTGAATACTTTACCCTTACTTAATTACAAATGGCTTTTAAGGAACCCGAAGGTTTATTGCCGCCCTCACATAAGCCCGCCATCGGTCCCTATCCTGTGCAAGATTAATCCAGTCTCTATCATCATACCCCACCTCCCTCAAATCCATTTTAATATTATCCTCCCATCTACGTCTCGGCCTCCCTAAAGGTCTTTTCCCTTCGTCTCCCAACTAACACTCTATATGCATTTCTGGATTCGCCCATACGTGCTACATGCCCTGCCCATCTCAAACGTCTGGATTTAATGTTCCTAATTATGTCAGGTGAAGAATACAATGCGTGCAGTTCTGTGTTGTGTAACTTTCTCCATTCTCCTGTAACTTCATCCCGCTTAGCCCCAAATATTTTCCTAAGCACCTTATTCTCAAACACCCTTAACCTATGTTCCTCTCTCAGAGTGAGAGTCCAAGTTTCACAACCATACAGAAGAACCGGTAATATAACTGTTTTATAAATTCTAACTTTCAGATTTTTGGACAGTAGACTGGATGATAAGAGCTTCTCAACCGAATAATAACACGCATTTCCCATATTTATTCTGCGTTTAATTTCCTCCCGAGTGTCATTTATATTTGTTACTGTTGCTCCAAGATATTTGAATTTTTCCACCTCTTCGAAGGATAAATCTCCAATTTTTATATTTCCATTTCGTACAATATTCTGGTCACGAGACATAATCATATACTTTGTCTTTTCGGGATTTACTTCCAAACCGATCGCTTTACTTGCTTCAAGTAAAATTTCCGTGTTTTCCCTAATCGTTTGTGTATTTTCTCCTAACATATTCACGTCATCCGCATAGACAAGAAGCTGATGTAACCTGTTCAATTCCAAACCCTGCCTGTTATCCTGAACTTTCCTAATGGCATATTCTAGAGCGAAGTTAAAAAGTAAAGGTGATAGTGCATCTCCCTGCTTTAGCCCGCAGTGAATTGGAAAAGCATCAGATAGAAGCTGACCTATATGGTCTCTGCTGTATGTTTCACTGAGACACATTTTAGTTAATCGAACTAGTTTCTTGGGAATACCAAATTCGATAAGAATATCATATAATACTTCCCTCTTAACCGAGTCATATGCCTTTTTGAAATCTATGAATAACTGATGTACTGTATCCTTATACTCCCATTTTTTCTCCATTATCTGTCGAATACAAAAAATCTGATCAATAGTCGATCTACCCTAAAGAGTATAACTGTATATGCTTACACATTATCTATACGAATTATTAATTTCTTGTGTCTTATTAAGCATTGTTTTATGTTGCATATAAGTACTATAAGTACATATTTTCGTATAGATAATGTATATTATTACTCAGGAGAAGACTAGCGGAAGGAATGTGACCTTCTTGAGTGTGGGTGTTAAACATTAGTAACAATATGTGTATGGAAACTAAAATATACAATTATTTTAATAAAGTAACATTGCTTAATCTAGTAATTTTAATAGCTTAACATCTCACTTCCTAAACACAAGAGCAAAGACCAGATCTCACTTCCTAAACACAAGAGCAAAGACCAGAAATTAATGAAGCCCGCATATTTTTTGAAGAGTAATATTGCTACAGCATCACATAATGTAAGCATTCATATCACTAACATTCCCCCCCTGCTGTCTCACCCCTCGCTCTTCATCTTGTAACAAACAATAGTTACACCCTCCAAGAAAAAGAATGCAAATGTATGAACTTCCAGATCTTATTTATAAGATTTACATGATTTGCAGACAAATGACATCGATGGCTGCAGAATACTGACAGGGAGACATTTCTATTCATGTGGACTCTGTCAGACCTGAATGCCATAGCTGAATCATTAAGCTGGTACCAAGTAGTGAATTACGTACTCACAGGAATGCAGTCCTAAGGGCTTCCATAATAAGGATGTCAGCACAATAAGCCTCAGGCTGTAGTGAATGCCTTGAGGCCTTCCTCAGACAGAAAAAAAAAGATTCGACGTCTATTAAGACAGCACAAAATATACTGGCAGACAATAAGTTGGAAGGGAATCTTGTATTTATATTCCCTCATTTTTCCGGTTTATTGAAAGTAATCATGTCACTGGAAACTGTTGGAACTCCCTTGCATGTGTTACTAGCCACGTTTTAAGATATGAAATCTAACCTGATTCTGTTTCTGTCAGTGTAGGCCAAAAAGTAAAGAAAAAATATTACTAGGTAACATTTTTTTTTAAATCCTGAATATCACAGTTTGCGATATTAGAGACAGTCCGGAAGGAAACCCTCCATTGCACCAAAAGGTTCATTTCTGTCTGTGGAACAATTAACATCATTTAAATATACCCCAATAACCTTGTGTGATGTGGGAAGAAGTTTTCACGATTAAAAATCTACTTCAGGGACAACAGACACAGTTTCTCAATTGAAAACCTCAGTCAAACATTCGTGAACTGCAACTCTTCGGAATATGTATTGTATGTGTTTCTTGTGTTAGATTTTACCGAACATGGTTAACATGTTTCGGCCTGTTATTGGCCTTCTTCAGAACTGGTTTTTGCTGGTCTTTGCGCCCTTTGTTTTGTTTCCTGTGGGGATGTGTTTGTGTAGTGTAATGTGGAGTCAAAGAGTGTGTGTGTTCTGAAATTGAGTTGTGTGTTGAGAATTTAATTTGGATGTGTTTTTGTGTGGCTGTATATTTCGTATTGTTCTAGTGTGTTTAGTTTTTTTGGTTGGATGTGTAGAATTTTCATGTCTGTGTTGATATCTCTGTAGTTGTGGTTAGCATTTGTGATGTGTTCTGCATATGTGGAACTGTTTTGTAATTTTGTTATGGCTGTGATGTGTTCTTTGTAACGTGTTTGAAATGATCTGCCTGTCTGTCCTGTGTAGAAGTTGTTGCAGGTGTTACATTTGAGTTTGTATACGCCTGTGTGGTTGTATTTGTTTGTTTGTGTGTTGAGATGTTTTTTTTATAGTATTATTTGTTCTGTATGGGATGTTGTAATTTAATTTCTTGATTGAGGTTGCAATCTTGTGTGTGTTTTTGTATGTTAGTATGATGTATTTTTTGTGTTCTTGTGTTTGTGTTGTATTCTTATGTTTTTTTGTGATTATGTTTTGTCTTTTGTATTATGTTGTCTCTTATGTTGGAGTTCTATCCGTTTTCTTGTGCTATGTATTTGATTGTGTTTAGCACTTCTTTGTAATCATGTTGTTCATTGGTATGTTGAGTAGTCTGTGTATCATTGTTCGGAATGCAGCTTGTTTATGTTGTGTTGGGTGATTGGATGTGTTGTGTATGTGTGTTGTTGTCGGTTTTCTGTAGACTTTGAATTTGTGTTTGTTGTCGACTTTTGTTATTGTTAACCAGGTACTGTAAAATCTAACACAAGAAAGACATATAATACATATTCCGAAGTGATGTAGTGTTAAAAGTTGTGTAATCAAGATGCAACTCTTCACTGATTTTAGACAACAGAACCACCTCTGCTTCAACCTCTATGGAATAATGTAAGTTGATACTCATTAGCATTCATGCTGTTGCAGGAAACGTAATTTCTCGTCATTCATTGTCTGGTTTTTAAGGAAACTCTTTAATAAATGCAGGGTGCCGAAAAAAATTACAAAAAATTTGAGAGTAGAAAGGGGGCACAGAAGTAAGTATTTTAACGATAGGAACAAGTAGTCTCAGATGCTTTGCTGTGGCACAGCGTTAGATAATGTTATGGAGGCTCAGAGGATATATCAGTAATGTTATCCAGGTCGAAGTCTGGAGAATTCGCAGATATTTAAAGTGGTTGACCCTTGACAGACACCTTAGAGAAACTGGATCTATGATGTCACAGGTACTCATTGCAAGCTCGGGAGCATCAGCATTTGAACACCAGAGTTTGAAGATGTATTTATTTGCTTCGAGGAAGACTCTTCTACTGTTATCAGACGAGCCTCTCATGAATTTGGTGGGACCAGTGTCTCACTTGGAATGTTGTTCATGAGAGTTTGGGGGTACAAATATATTTTGGAGGTATGCTAGCAAAAAAGATTGAATACCAACGATTAAAAATATAGGAATGAACTCGTATTTATCCATGTTCTTCTACAGCAGCAGCTAATCATTAGTATTTTTTACATTGAATGCACTACATATTGGACCAGAGTTCAGTTATGTTTGTTTACATTTTTTTCCCCTATATGTAGGCTGTTGGAGGCTTTCGCTTTACCTTCCTTCCCTGTATTTGAATAATTTATTGATTATTGCTATTTAAAACTGTGCCATTAGAAGTCAGTGTATTGAAATTTATGTGACACTGTAATGTTGGAGGCAGACAACTGACCTACGGCATTTCATCTATGCTACAATAGAAGGGTTCAGAGCCATAGTGGGCCAAGCCATTTATTAAAAATGGAGAACGCAAGAGTTAAAGTTAAGTGAATAACATAGTTTAATGAAGATTGACATATCATTTAGTTTTAATGTGCATACTTTATATTACTTGCTATATGTTTCATTAAATTATGGTAGTCACTTAATTTTAGCCCTTGTTTTCTCCGTTTTTAATACAGTACATGGTGCTTGGCCTACTATGACTCTGAACCCTTACATTTCATATATGAGTCATTCCACGTCAAATTGCACAAAATTATACAAATCTTGACCTTCATATTTCTGATTGCGTTTATATTTTTTTTACCAACTCTATGGGTCTCATAAACCAACAAGTGTATTTTTATTTCCTCCTAAGTCCACATGTTTTTTAAATATTACATGTTAAAATTCGTTAAAAATGTCGCACAATGCAACATTTAAAGCGTCATATTTCTGACGATATTGATGTTAAAATTTTTTTGAAAAATGCATTTAAAAGCTTAAAGTACTGTTTTTTATTAAATATTTACTAACTAATTTTAATATAATTATTTCAAATATTTTTTTATAATTCAATTTTTAAAACATATACATCAATGTGAAATAGCCCTATTAAAAATCTAAAAAAATTCCTACTAGGTGCACTGAAGTATTCTTAATAATTCCAGAAAAAATCAGAATGGGATCTCCAATAGTTTAATGGAAATTTAATTACTTATGACAGAATGTGTAGTGGTCGGCGCAGCAGCAGTGGACGGGAAGCATTAAAGCGCGCTAAGAGGTTTATCGGCACTGGATAATTGACTGAACGTTACAACATTACACCCAGTACGGATCAAGTTACTCGAGGAAACACTGCTAATTTACTTATTATGATATCTTCAAATAATTGTACATTATGCTTTTCAAATGTTTCTTTTCATTCACATTTTAAATTTTCATTCGCCTACCTTCTTTCTTGAAAGAAAATTGTTTTACTAAATCTTCAGTTTTTGACAACGGAATGAAAGAATATAATTTTAATGTACCAGTTATTGGTTTTAGATTATGGTATCTGGCCTGCAAATTTTCAGTGTGGTTTTTGTGCTTATTGAATGGACAAAATATAAATGACACGTTAGAAATGTTTTTTGTGACTAATCAAACAGTTTTTTTTTTTTTTGTGTTGTTATAGGATCTTGTATAGGCTAACTCTCATGGCAAGTCTTTTAACAGTATCTCCAATGCCAACACATGGACCTTTACCATGCGACATTGCAAAGAAGTGTCATTCAGCACTAATTCCATAATCGTCTTCATGTAAGCAATTATTTTTAATTTTTTTTTTTTTTTTTTTTTTGTGAACTTGATCCATTGGAAAAGTAGATGATTTTTTTCATATTGTTGAATTCTTGCTTTAAGAAATTGATTGCTTCGGACTGAAAAAAGTGAATGGGACCGGTGTCATGTTTCATGGTTTCTGAGATGACATTACTTTTGTAATTTCTGTATCTCCTTTGAAATATACTACGAAAGAATTTATTTATTTATTTATTTATTTATTTATTTATTTATTTAAATATACAGAATAAAGAATATAATTACAAATAAGAGAAATAGAAATAAAATAATACAATCAATATAAAAAAAGGAGATGTAGTAGTATTAACAAAATTTGAGACCGAATGAGCAGCGCTCGTGTTCGGTCACAGTTCAGATATAATATTAATAGGCCTATAAGAGAATATAAAATAAAATAAAGTAGGAAGTAAAATTAAAATTGTACTGTATTGTGGCTTGGCATATGTTCCAATGCACACCTTGTATTGAATCTTGTATTACAAATGAATAATTTTCAGAAAAGTCTGCAATAACTATGTAATTTTCAGGTTGTACTTTCTTTGCATTCCGTCAAAAATAAAATATGGCTGACTTTTGAATGGATGATGATGCATCTTCTACATGAAAAACTTAACATCCTAGGGAGCCTTTTACTTTTGAAAATTTTCACAGGGGTATCGTTTTGTTGTATCTTTCTTTTCTTGATAGGGGATTCTATTGACATCAAACTCTTGTTTAATTCCTCAATATTACTGATTTCTAGCACTGTATCCATAGAACTGCTAGAAGAAATACTGGGATAATCAGTTTCTCTGTCCGCACTTTCATTTGATTCATGTTTATTAATATTACCGGCTTCACATATAATTTCACCTGACCTATGCGGAAATTGATTGATTTTTACGGAACAAATCACATATTTGCACACTCAAAGACTCCTTTAAATTGAGCTTTATCAATGAGTCGCGACTTACGCGTCTTAGTGTACTTTTCTTTTTAAAAGCGTGATTAGGAAGGTAAATGGATTTAAACACTTGTTATATATTACGCGATCTTTACCATCACTCATGTTGTATAGAAGTCACGTCACTGCGCGAAATTCAAACCCAAACTGATTATTTTTCTCTCATGCCATCTATTTACTGCCTTACCCAGTCTTGCTATCATCAAACACTTGGCTATATTACAGTATAAACAGTGAAGGGCTTCCCCCTGAGCTGACAATAATAAAATAATTTTAGATAAGATATTTACTGTTCCTTAAGGTATTAATCATTTGATGATTAGTATGGTGACATCAGATGCAATGGGGGATTTCCACGGGCAGCCTTCTAGCCTATGGCTGCAAGCAGTTCATTAGTTGGGCATCGAGAGCGCGTGCATGCCTCCGGAAAATAAATTGTTACAAATGTATGGGTGCCGATCCCATATTTATAAATGCAGTAGTTTACAGATAATACATCAGCGAACAAGTCTATATTTTTTTTCAGATTTTTAACTTGGCTATTTAATATAGTAATTTTGCTTTGAAAACGAAATGATTAAAAAAATAGGCCAAATTTTAAATTTATTTGTGATAGGCCTAAAGTAATAAAAAGTGTTCTATTTCGTCTTTCAAATGCGCCAAACCGCAAATCTCAATTATATGTAGACACAAAGTTCCAAGCAAGTTTATGTAACAGTGCGCGCATAATTTGCGTAACTTCAAATATTCATAACTACACAAATAATTAATAATTGTGAAAATAAAAAAATACGGGTCTCCTTATTTGATGTCTGGAATTCATAAAAAAAAATTCGACCATTTCCGAGAAGGTCGTGTTTTATTGCTGTGCGATTTGTCGTGGAATGACTCATATGTGACATCTGACATTGGAATTTTATTTCCGAAATTTTAACACAGTATCTTGACGTACCACTAATAATGCAATTTAAAATATGGCACAATTGGATATGCATACTAGTAATGTAATTTATATTACATAATTTATTTATATATTAAGAAATACTATATCAGTACCTACTTCACACTATTAATATTGTGACCGCAATTTCTTAAATACTCTACAATAGCATCACAATCCTTATAGCCTACTCTGCATATCACTGGCTAATATTTTGAAGTCGTCTGTTTAATCTTTCATATTCTGCTTTACATTTACGTGGAATTTGCCTTCCCGCAGCTAATTTCCAACATTGGTTTTTCCTCGTGTTCTTTTAAAATTTGTTTTGAAAGATAATACAGAGATGGATGATTTTTTCCGACCATGACTTCGAATCTACGATGCCACGCTTCAGTTGAGTTGTTCGTCGATGGTACATTTTGGATTGCTATATTGAACTGGTTCCATAGCTCAGTCGAAAACATGGGAAGAACAGCTCTCCTCCTACCAGGGGCTGCTCTTCCTCTAATATAGGTTACATCAAAATACGCAAGAAAATTAATTAGTTCCTCTAAGATTGTGTCATACATTTCTTCGTATGCAGCATGCTAATCAGCTACTGTACAAACACAAGACATAAGAACTCATGGATAACATTCCTAAATGCTCTGTTTTCTGGATCACCGTAATTTCTCTGCAAACCCCCCCATTCTGAACAGTTCTGTACACAGTCTGTCCCAGGTGGAAAAAGTACAAGATGTGTGGTAATTGGTGGTGACATTTGAAAGTGTCCCGTGTCTGTAGGGAATATACAGCATGTCAATTGTCTGAGGGTAATGTAATTTGTAAAATGATTGGTATGCAGAGTTGCCAGATTCTCTCATCAGGAATCCAGGACAAGATGATATTGCATACCTTACCACTAAACATTTGAATTAACGAAATTTGCAATACTACTGATTTTATGTATTTCAACTAATTATTAGGACCTAGGCTTTTAATTTTGTCACATTTTTGATAGATTATGAAATTCCGTTTGAATTAATGATAGTCTGGAAAGATAATGTCATTTTACAGCCTGAACTATACAGAATAAATACGCGATAATACAGTGTTAAAATCTTATGAATAATAAATAAACTTTTGGAATAAAGGTACTGTATAATACCTCATACATACTATTGAATTGAAGTGAATTGAATTTAATGGAGAGGGGCATATGGCCCAGCACTGCGACCTGTAAAGATCTATTGTGCTGACCCTCTGGTGATGTATTCCCAAACCCACACTGACTGACAACACTAAGGTTCTCTGTGTGCCCAGGTTTCGAGCAGGCAACCCCACTCGTTCCTAGACTAGCACCCTCCATGCGTCACCAGCCAGCGTTCGGGGAATGCTATGGAATGATAACGAAATGGAGAAATGGTGATGGAATGATGTAAATGCCTAATTTGGGGAAAAATGGGAGAACCCCGGGAAAAACCCCAACTGCGATCTTATCTGCCACAAGTGTCACTATGGATTTTTTATAGTACTATGGTTTTATATCAAGCCTGATAAGAGGCACCAGACAGCGATGACAACAACATTCAACATAGGTTAGACAGGATATTGAAAAAATTAATAAGGAATTTTAAATTTAATTTTATAGAAATGAGGAAAAAATTATGTTCTCCCATTTCCTTTTTACATTCTGGGACGAATATAATTCAATCCAGGACACACCACTAAAATCCAGAGCAATTCTGGAAAATCAAGGACGTTTGATAAGCCTGTTGGTATGTCAATTGTCTAGGCAAAATGTATGTCAAATGACTGGCTCATTTACAATATATTTTCTATAAATAATGGGGAATAGAAAAATTGGAAAAAAGAATAACCCTGAAAAATTAACCCTAAAACACACACACATATTATTTTTCTTGAACTTGCCAGATTTTTAATCTGGATCTTCAGTATGAAAACTGATATATACCCGTTATTAAAGTACACCACACAGCTAATTGGGACAATTAATATGCATGCCTATGTAGATTACTGAAGCTTTCTTTTTCTCTTTATTCCAGAAAATGCAACGTAGAATAGTAATGACTCTGGTGGCTACATGTGCTGCTACAACAGTGAGTATGATTTATCCAGCAAGTAATTGTATGTATTATTGGTTACTCAGGAGAAGACAAGCGGAAGAAATGTGACCTTCTTGACTATGGGTGTTGTTACAAATATTGCTCAGATAAAGATCCCAGTAGCCAGATTATTACTCATACCGAAAACATTAGTAGTAACTATATGCATATGGAAATTAAAGGATACTAATTACATTGGTCAACAATGAAAATGTTTCTTGCTCAAAAATAGCTAATTCTTATGTATTTCCACCTGCTGAATTCAAAAATCACCATAAAAATGTCATATTAGCTCTTTTTTTTTTTAGTAGGTTATTTTACGACTCTTTATCAACATCTTTGGTTATTTAGCGTCTGAATGAGATGAAGGTGATAATGCCAGTGAAATGAGTCCAGGGTCCAGCACCGAAAGTTACCCAGCATTTGCTCATATTGGGTTGAGGGAAAACCCCGGAAAAAACCTCAACCAGGTAACTTGCCCCGACCTGGAATCGAACCTGGGCCACCTGGTTTGGCGGCCAGACGCGCTGACCGTTACTCCACAGGTGTGGACTATTAGCTCTTGCTTTGTAGATAAAGTGACATTTCATTTTTTAGAGTCAACATTTTCAGTTTGGGGGAAATTTTGTTTTGGGAGTTGGCACACCTGTCAACAAAACACAAATGTTCTTCAGCTGTTTGTAAGTTACAAACATAGGTATTGTTGCTGTCACTGTGAATTTCATATTGTTTCTGCTGTAATTAATGCAGAATTTCTGGTTTGGAAGTGTTTTTAAAGCGTAAAATTTGTAAAAATGACACTAAAATTTTGTGTTTGAAGTAGAAAATGAAGACAGTGTGGAACAAGAAGAAGAACCCAACAAGCCTTCCACATCCCAGGACCCTGATTTTGAGGAAAAAAGATGATAAACAGCACAGACTGAGTCAAGCGGAATTGAATGATCTCATTAGAGACCTTGACCTGTCAAAGGAGAAGGCAGAAATTCTAGGGTCTAGACTACAGCAATGGAATCTTCTCGAACGTGATGTCAGGGTCTCACAGTACAGACAACGTCACAGGGATCTGCTTCCCTTCTTTTTAGAAGAAAAACAATCTTGTTTGCTGCGGCATTAATGGCTTGATGAAATGTTTGAATTTGAACCATGATCCAATTGAATGGAGGCTATTTATAGACTCCTTTCCTCCAAGCTTAGTTTGAAAGCTGTATTACTTCACAATGGCAACCGTCTTCCTTCTATTCCTGTTGGTCATGGAGTTTACATAAAGGAGATTTATGCAAATATGACAGCCCTCTTCAACTCAATCGAATATCATGAACACAAGTGGAAAATCTGTGGTGATATAAAACTCATTGCTGTACTCTTAGGAATGCAACTGGGGTACACAAAATATTGCTGCTTTTTATGTATGTGGGACAGCAGGGATAGGAAATCACATTATATTCAGGCAGACTGGCCTGCAAGAAATCATGACCCTAGCGAGAAAAATGTTGTTGCCGAGCCTCTCGTGGACCCAAAAGATGTTCTTCTTCCACCCCTGCATATTAAGCTGGGTTTGATAAAATATTTTGTCATAGGTATGAACCAAGAAGGACAGGCCTTTAAGTATGTAAGAGAGAAATTTCCGAAATTAAGTGATGCCAAAGTCAAGGAAGGTATTTTAGTTGGGCAACAAATTCGAGAACTTGTAAAGGATCCTGCATTTGATCAAGTTTTGGCTGGGAAAGGAAAGGAAGTTTGGGAAGCCTTCAAGGAGTTATTCATGGATTTTTAGGCAACAAAAAGAGATGATAACTACACTCAGTTGGTGACAGTGCTCCTGCAAAAATACCATCAACTTGGATGCAAAATGTCCCTTAAAATCCATTTTCTCCACTCCCACCTGGACTTTTTCCCTCCTAGGTGTGGAGCTTTCAGTGATGAACACGGAGGAAGGTTCCATCACGATATTTCTGTTATGGAACAAAGATATCAGGGCCGCTGGAATGAAACAATGCTTGTGGATTACTACTGTCTTTGCGTAAGGATGCTCCGGAACTCACTTACAAGAGGCAAGCTAAAAGACGACGATCCCATGAAGCCACACATGATTCTCTTCAGACCCAACAATCTGCCAGGTATTCTTCCATAAATTTAGAACTCTTAGAATGTAACTGCCATTAAAAAAAAATTAAATGCACTTTCAATGTTGTTGGCATATGTAATTAAAATGTATCGTTTTCTCTTAATCCGTTAAACTGAAATACTTCCACCTATTGTGTATCACAGAAACTAGAGCTAAGAAAAATTTTTCATTGTCATATTCGTTTTTCTCAACCCAAAATTAGTAAGAATTGACTCATGAAGTGCAAGAAACATTCAAAAATTTTTTTTTTGTTGGCCAGTGTTATTTAATAAAGTAACTATTATATTATTGCTTATTCTACGAATTGTAATTAATAGCTTAACTTGTCACTTACAAGCACAAGAACAGTGATCAGAAACTGACGAAGTCTAATAGTATCGCTATTGTGTCATATAATGTAAGTGTCCGTATTACTAACATTCTTCTCTCTGCTGCCTCACCTCCTGCTCTTCATCTCGTAATAACCATTGATAGGTTGTATGTGTATAATTTTGTGCGGAATTTAATGTTTTATATACCTATGAATTTGTTTCTTTTACTTGTATGTATGTAGAATTAAGGAATTACTTCTGATTACAGCATTCCCATAACAAAGCACATGGAATCACATGCCAATTTTGCCCCAGGATAGTGAGCAACATAGATAAGCTCTGAATAAAATTTATGGAACATACGTTAAATGTAAACTTACAAATATAAAACATTTATATACTCGTAATTGTACAGTATAAATCAGTGATGGCACTGAAATAATTATTACTAGGGCTAGAATTTTGATGACCTATAAACCATGAAACAATGTCCTAAAAACAATGTATTTATGACCTAAAAATCTTTTAAAAAATTTCCTTAAAATGCTCTAGAAATTGATCTTACATAATTCACTTAGTGGAAAAAGAGGTTTTGTACTTCTTAATATTTAGACTAGTAATTAAAATTAAATTCTAGTACCAACATTTAAGTTTATTTAATTTTACATACTTTTTTCTAACTAGTACACTTTAATTATTTTACCTGATGTAGTTTCCATGTATTCCACCACAAGGCCACTCTTATCCGGAACTAGCAGGCATAGAGGAGCCTATATTGAAGGGGTGGTTGAACTGATCCATTACATGGGGTATATTTCGTTAAAATGGCAATATTTGTGTACAAAAACGAATAAAATATTATACAAAATAATGGGTATTAATGGACAAAATATGTAGAGAAAATATCAAGGGAAATATACATTATTTTATATTAATAATGGGGATTTATGGCCAAAATGAAATGAAAATGCCTAAAAAATGACCGAATAAAACAAAAAATGCTCTTATGAGTTGAAACAGGCAAAAATGCAAAAAAAAAAAAAAAAAAAAAAAAAATACTCTAATAAATATGTCTTAAAACACTTAGTTTATCACATAACTCATAAGTACTAAAGCAGGTATGTTTCTGGCTTACTAAAAAAAAAGATGCAATTTCATCAAAATCCTAGCCCTAATTATTACTTGTACTATTCTTATTAAGTTCATATATAATTTATATTTCATTTCCTGCGTATTTTATAAAAGTTATGTAGTACTTAGAAACAATATTATTGTTTTGCAAGTTTTTATTTAGTTTTGTAAGAAGACAGCCTTATATAATTCAGTATGTTCATGGTTAATACTGTGAACAATAGGAGTAATAGTAAATAAATAATGAATAGTGAGTAACTGGTAAGAATATAATATTATGCAACTAATTATAAGGTTATATGTTTGAATCCTGATATTCATCCACTTTGATTCATGAATAATGAGTAACTGGTAAGAAGAAAATATTCTGCAACTAGTTATAAGGCTGTATGTTTGAATCTTAATATTCGTCCACTTTGATTCATTTAACAAAGTTTAAGTGTAAAATTCTGTGTGAAAATTACTACTGCATATTGGTAATTTAAACGTGAAGTACTAAATCCTTTGCAGAGTTTTTGAAAAATTGCCGTAGTATATCACTATACCAGCAAAAAAATATTGCAGTAAATTTTACCCTTGAGGAGGATGGAGTCCGTGATTAAAATGAATTTACACAACAAACAATTTACATTAAGTTGTAAATTTCTTATTCACGTACAGCTTGTTAAATTCGCTTAAACTTTATATTACGTTTTGTTGTTGTTTAGTCAACTATCCAAAGACAGGTCTGAACCTCACAAGTGATACCAAGAAGGCACCACTTATAAGGCAACTAGGTCAGAAGAAAATGGGGTAGGGTGGCCAGTTCCTTTCTCCCTCCATTGCATACATCGCCAATTAGCTACATGCTACACTATCAGACTTTGGATGTATACAAACAGTTATTCTCCCTCTGACACACACTCAAGTGAGATGTACTGCCTGATAATAAATGTACATATCATCCAGAACCTCAGTGAAAGGATATAGGCCTAATTACATTTATGATGTAAAATCGTAATTGAACATTCGGTACGGAAAGCTTCTCCAAGGTTTAGGTATTTTTTAAACTTCCTTTTTTTTTTCTTTTTTAAATGGACGGAGTACCCTACTATCCGCGAAATCCACGGCCTATAACAATCCTATTTCCATTCCGAATGTAGTAGGTAATAATTATGTAGTCACATCGTCCCTTGCAAGGCAAAGTATTATAAGCGCCACTTTTACCAAAAATGAGTTATGGTGCTTAGAATAAATTGCCCAGCACTGCACATAGACTGTAAAAGTTCCGTAAACCCCAACAATTTTTTTTCCCTCTGATGAGTTGGTTTAAAATTTGACTATCATATTCACCACCATATTGGATAAGTATAGTAACTGCCTTTCCTGTGAAGTTAGCAAAATGATGCTTACGATACTGTGCCTTGCAGGGGATGATAGAGAGAATGGATTAGATTATTATTTTGCATTCAAATACTTTAAATGTGTGTATTTCTTTTTTCTTGACAGATGGCAGTGGGAGTAGATATGAGAGACGAAGGTGTAAGTATGATGTTACATGGTACAATATGAATAGATATAGTAAACAACATGAGCAATTTTTATATTTATTTTTCTAGAAATAGACTCATAATTTTCGTATAAGATTTTACTTTCAACTTTTGATTTATTGTATTAATATTACGTAATTAAAGTGTCTTATTTGCTAATTTATTTATTTTATTAACTTATTGTTTTGAAAATATTTTATGATATCGACTATTGATCATCAGATTTTGATTTTATGTATTTCCTTTTGTTCAAGTGTGAAACCGACCATGAATGTCGTGTGAAAGGGATGCACGATTATTATTGCTATATCAGGACTAGAAATTGCGTACGTTGTACAAATTGTACACTATATCATCGCAGAAAAGCACCATTTCCGTCTTGTGCTAAAAGTGCACAGGACTGTGGTGAATGCATGTTGGGGTAAGTGCAATTATTAAGTGCCTGTTTGGAGATATTACAATGTTTACTCTGCATAAATTGCAAGGTTTCATGTACTTTATGAACTCCGTGCATTATATGAATTCAAGAAGTTTCTGTTTCTTATAGAACGAGAAGGGATTTTTTTTACCATCACTTATGCTTACACTCCAAAAAGCGGTTCTAGGTTACTATCTCATAATCCAGTTCTTACAAATACTGTTATCTTTCCCATGCCCTCCCCAATGGTCTTCTTCTTTCAGGTTTCCCAAGCAAAATTGTAAGGTATGAGTACATTTCTAATGTAACTCAGTGCTAGCATGCTGTGCTTAAAAGTCAGGGGATCTGGGTTTTAATGCTGGTCAGTCCATCCTGAATTTGTAATTTGTTAGGCAAGCCATTGGTTCAGACAACACAGGACTTTTCTCTGGGTATTCCAGTTTCCCAACAGTTCTCCACTATTATCATTATGAATGTAATATAGATCCACTGCCTCTGGTGCATTGTGGCTCTAATCTCTGACGAAGTAAGTGATCTATATGCTTCTAGGCACTAGTGACATCAATGATTCACACTAATAGGGTCGAGGCAAATAACAAGTTAAGTTCCCTGCCATTGCGGGGGGGGGGGGGACACATATTTCTAATGTCCTCCATTCATGTTTAATATTCCTCCTAAAGTACTGATTCACTTATAAGAGTTCTAATTGAATAATACTAACATTTTTTCATCAGAAAGTAACCAGTACTGGACCTGAGTTAAATGTAGTTCACCTCAGTCTGAGTGAACGACAAGTAATTTTTATCATTTTTTAATATAAAAATTATCGAGTTCTGCAAACAAAAGTACATTCAGAATATAAAATGAATGTAGAGATGATGACTCAGTTTATATATACACACACACTTTTTAGTAGGTTATTTAGCTTCTGAATGAGATGGAGGTGATAATGCTGGTGAAATGAGTCCAAGGTCCAGCACCGATAATTACCCAGCATTTGCTCATATTGGGTTGAGGGAAAACCCCGGAAAAAACTCCAACCAGGTAACTTGCCCCAACTGGGAATCGAACCCGGGCCACCTGGTTTTGCGACCAGATACGCTGTTACTCCATAGGTGTGGACAGTTTTTGTAAAAGTTTGGATTATTTTCTTTCTATATTTTGTCTCCTATTTAACATTGGGAAGAGAATATACAAATTTTTAAGCTTGTAGTTAGATAGGCTTCTCTATTCTGTATTTTGTTTGATGTTACAAAACACAAATTCGAGTTTTACTGTTCTTTGAAGGGTAACTTCCATCTTTGTACTTGTATCCGGCTACTGAAAATAGATTACACAAAATGTGTTTATCTGCAGAGCCACCTAAAATGTTGAGGTCATGCTGTCGAAAGTACATATTGAATTTTCATGTTCTGAATTTCCCCTGCATTATAATAAGATCTTGCTTTAAGGTAATTTGTACACTTTTACTTTACTGCATATCACTAATGTTAACAAGAAGCACTGGTGACTATTGGCTGAGACAAGTGAGGTCGAGCATCAGTCACTTGGCTTTCTTAAACTCAAATTTTGAATTTTTATATAACAATTGTTATAAAATGTAACATTTATGTCCTCGTCCACATTCCATCTTACCTAACATCTTAGAACTGCACAGGCAAAACTGACACTAAGACTGATGGCCTGTGGGGGCCCTTTATTCGCCTTGTAGTTAACTTATTCTCCTTATATTCCCCTTGCTCTCCTTGTCGACAGATGATCGCAACCATACATTGTTCTATATAAAGATATGTACCATATAACGGAGTTTTGCACTTTCACTAAAGAACTGGCCGTTAAGATTACGAATTTTTCCGTCAACTTCTATCATTTACGTAATATACCTGCTATGTGCTTAAAACAATCGTTTTTCACTCGGTTTTTATACTCCTTGTGAGAGACATCTCACAATAATGGATTTGAACATAATAATTCCACGAGTTGTAGAACAACCTTTCACTTGACACATCCTGAACTAGTGATGCATATGGTGACAAATGATAAGTATGCATGTGTAAGTTATATGTTGCCACTCCCTCAAAACTTGGCCACAGACCATGGCTAATGTTATGTAACACGAAAATTGTTATAGAACTTGTAACAGATTACTATAACTTACCATAACATATATACATAGGTACATTAGGTTCGTTTGCACTTATCAATTGCACAGTGTAGACGGACCTAATGTATCTTATATATATGATTTATAGTGACTTATCTGAATAACCAATAATGTCTATTAAATTACCATAACATGTTATGAAACATAAGTCCTTCGTACACACAGCAGATCTCTTCACTCCTGTGTACCACGCCACTGAAGATGTCCACCATAGTAGTGGACGAAACGTTTGGTTACATTACGAACAGACCACGACATTCTAGCCCGGATAATAGCAATCCTTCTGTGACATAACTCGGTCTAAACATAGCCAAAGGTCTACATGTAGGCCTATGTGCAAAATATTTCATATCTGAACTGTTGAATATAGGAAATCTGTTCCTAACAAAAATAATTATTCCAAGGAGATATTGAGTTTAAATGGTTATTAGACGAAATTTTCATAATCTTCATTATAAAAATTACCCATATGAAAAGGGGAGGTCTACATATATGGTTCAGAACTTATAAATAATGTCAATAACTACTTTTTAATAGTTTCCGAGATATTTAAATTACTGTACTGTTATTTTAGAAGATACAATGTGTACCATTGTATAAGAGAGAAAGTAAATTCTTAGTAACATATTTTTTAACTGCTTCTTTCTAGGTTTGAAGATGAGATTCTAACAGATGGGAAAAAGAAGGACCTTTGTAAGGCTATAAATGTCATTCCAACTCCTACTCCAGTGATAGAAGAATGGAAGATTTCGACTATAGCTATTATTGTATCCACTTTCGTAGTTCTCACTTGTGCAGGATATTTTTTCTACCGGAAGTGCTGGAAGAAAGGTAATGTTAAATCTTGCAGTGTGTAATTATAATTCAATTTCTCGTAGAAGACCGAGCTTATTATTACATATTATAGTGTTGCTGTGCATAGTATTATTTTCGAGAGTTAAAAAAATGACAGATAAGCAGTTAAGTTGAGAACTACAACGTATTTATGATTTGTATTTGTTATGTAGCATGGTGGAGAGGTACGATTACGTAAAGGTGGGGCTACAAATGTATAGGGAAGTTGCAGTGGTATTGTGGTGGTAGTAGTATAACTTGATGTCCATGTTGCGTAGCGAATTCATGCACATAATTATGTGGGAGTCCTTCTAATTTGATGTTTTAATAATGCCAAGCAAGGCTCCTTTAGTCAAAGAGGGATCTACTTGCACTCAGTGCTTCATAAACCAGTTAAAAATTTCTTCTTTTCTTGAACAGTAGTTGGCGATTAGCAGCCTGTACATTGTAATAAGGAGAGTAAGTTATCCATCATAATTATGTTGTTCTCCGTGATGTTGATTAGTCATTGCATTGTTCCTTGAACTGCCTTAGAAATACATTATGGTCCATCTTCTCGTGTTACTCTTTCATTTAAAATGAAGCTATGTGATATTATATCTTAATACAACAGTGAATCTCTCTTTCTATGGGACCAGAATGATCCCTTGATTGTGTTGTCCAAACAATCCTTGGTCTTAGTGTGTCTGTCCTGCATTAACTAACTATTCATCAAGCAACACTACTTTTTGTAGATTTTCCTCCATAATGTTTTGTAAAAATGTAATCTGCACATCACAATGCCTCCTCCTTCCATAAATAATTTTCTGCTAGTAGTATTTGTTAATTTTACGAACATAATGCATACAATTGAAATGGAAAATGATTATCAACAACCCTAAAATTTTTTCTGAATTACCACACAAATTACTGTTGCTACTTTTAGACTTTTCTACTAGCCATGAATGGCTGGCAAGTCACCTTCATAATCTGGTTTACTACAATATCACGATAATTGTTATGATCTGAAGAGGAAAATACAGATACAGTATGGAATATATCAAATTTTGTCAGGCCTTGAAGATGTACCCTAATATTATTATTAAATATTGGAAAGCAAGGTATAATGGCTGGACTGTTAATTTTTAGGTCCTAAAAATGTGTTTTAGGTGCCAAAAATAAGCTCTTTCAATGCCTCACTTAGGGTTTATAGAACATAAAATAGGCTCTAAAAAAGAGAGAGAGAGAGAGAGAGAGAGAGAGAGGTGTGTGTGTGTGTGTGTGTGTGTGTGCGCGTGCGTGCGCGCGCGCGTCATTGTTGTAGTTCTTACACATAGAACTTGGATCTATTTAAAATAGCACTTCACAAACAAGGGGAAAAAAATTAAAATTTCTCTATTTTAGACAGTCTCAAATAGCATTTTTTAAACATAAATGTTCATGAAACTTGTAAATACTAAGTCCCAAAGCTATATATATTATCAATAGGAAAAATAGGTTTTTTCCTGAAGATCCAGGGTCTAATAACGACTTTGTTGCTAGATACGTGCGTGCATACATACATACATACATTACATTACATATTTGTATACTCAAACCCCAGGTTATGTAATGCTCAGAGAACTGTAATTGCCACAAAATAAAGGACACTCCCTAAGAGATGACTGGTATTTACTGATTGTCTGATATTCTCTCTGTACATTATAATTATAGATATGGGGTCATATTGCATCTTTTTGAGAGAAACTGTAATATCCCTGGTCCTCTTTAGCCCTGCCCCTGGATGGAGATGTCATACTTTATGGAGGGATGAATTTCCCCCATTGTCAACTCTCCATAAAGGTATTTTTACTGATTTGAACTGCTGTAGTACTTTTTTTGTGTCTAAATTAAGGGTATCAAAGGGGTGAGTATTCATTGCGAATGTTTTTGTTCTTCCCTTCATACGGAATATTTTCACAATCTCAGGTGTGGATAGCAAATATACATTTTCATGTAGTGTGTCACATTCTCTCAGGCATCTTTTGGTTGGTTAGTAAAAGAAGACACAATATAGTGTGGAATGAAATTTGCGGGAATCAATGGATGTCTACAAAAATGTAGCGAATGAGTAGAAACTGAAAACGCAGACTTTAATTTCAGTCTTCACGTCTAGAGACATTCTTAACAGTGACCAAACAGGGCTGTTTTTTCGGGCGTTACTGTCGAAGTCACTTGTCCCAAAAGGAGAAAAATGTCTAAAGAAAGACTAACAGTCCTGATGTGTGAAAATCTGGCAGAACTGGAGAAACCCCTCGTTATGGGAAAGTCAGCTAATCCAAGATGTTTTAAAAACATGAACATTAATAATTTCGCAGACCTATTGAATGCATTAGTGATGTCATTCAGTTTGTCATTAACACAAACACTCCTAAGCTTGTGGAATTCTTATACAGTGCTAAAGATTGCATTTAGAATGACAACAATAAAAAAATATAAACAAGTTTCTTTGTTAGATATTTGACAGAACTGATTACCGGAACATCAACAGCCCTTCAGAACAAATAAAAAATAGCTAGAAAAATTGAACGAGTTGTACACTTTGTGTTTAATAAAGGTAGTTCAGATCTTTTCTACCTTCCTTTTCCAAGCTTTCTCAAATTCCATCCCCTTCCCCTTCCTCTTCCTTTTCCCTTTGTCTCTATTTCAAATAGATCACTTGCATAATGAGAAGTAATTATTTAAAGTGACAATGTAAACTATTGTTTTATCACAGATCCTGGACGGAATAATGACGAAGAATCTCATCACAACAACACGCACATTCCTGTGGAGCATGCTCCACCACCACCTTACACACCACTCCTGCCAGAACGTAAGTTATAGTGGTCTATTGTACGGACTTTTCTATTTCTATACTAGCATGCTTAATCATGAGAACTCTCTTAATTTGGAGAATTAAACATAATTTTATTGACTCTCGAAAGCCCAGTGCCATAGACCAGTGTTCCGCAACTGTCTTCTCCTTGTGGCACAGCATAAATTATCTACAGTTCAACGGGATAGCCTACATCAAAATGTTAATTCCCTCAAAAGTATATGTTAAGACACTTTATGTAGTACGCCATAAGCATAGTAATTAGTCACAGTACAGTGATATAATCAAGTATTATTATTATTATTATTATTAGAATATTATCATCATCATCCAAACAGAAATAAAGAGGAATGTTTTGTTGAAAAATTTCGTTTCAGTTTACTTGAAACTATAGAAGCATAAATAATTATCACTGAACTGTCAGTACACTAATTTTATACCTTTTTTTCGATCTCGATACTTGCACTTATGGATGGAACACTTCTTACAAGGAACTTGTCCATTTTTGAAATATAAAATAGAAAATAAATAGAGCTATAAGTGTCAATTACTATTTTCTGACTACTTCAGAGAACAGCTATTACACAACTGAAATTATAAGATGCGTGAGTACAGGACCTATAGTCTTCAGAGGAAAGAAGTGGCACATATTTCGATATATTGAAAATAAATTCTAACAAATATTGGATGCATCGGTACAAACAAAATGTTATATAATCGTAATTTAAGTGCTGATAAACCGGGACAGATTCCAAAACAAGCCAATGAAATATTAAAAGACGAAGAAAGTTTTGCTAATCCTTGCAATTTTAAGGAAAAGCATGCACACGGATCAAGTGGCAGAGTGTAATAAACTAGCTGTGTCAGTGACACAGCTCATTGGCTCTGGAAGAAATACGTGCTCAGTGACAAGGAGTGAGAAGTAGGGAAGGAAAAGTTACAAGTACACTGTATTATACATTATAAAAACATAGACTCACATATTTCGTATCACGCTATAGTGGAGTAGCTGTGAATAAATAATTTACATTCAATTTCTTATAATAGGTAAAAATTGTAGAGACACACTGCCATAGACAGACTCCGATATTAGTGCAGATAAGAGAGGGGAAAGTTGTTGGAAATATGTAGTTTTCAGTCTAATGTGCTTGAATTTTCAACGTAGAATGCACTGGTTACCTCTGATTGAGGTTCTGGCTGATATGTATATTTATTATCAGGCAGGGGAAAGGAACTGGCCAACCTACTCCATTATCTCATGGACTAGTTGCTCGTGAGTGATGCCTTATTGGTGTTGATGTTCCAACCTGTGTTCGGACAGTTGACTAAACAACAACAACAATGCATTGTTTGGGGCTGTATATTGGTACAAGCCTCAATGAGAATGGAAAATGTCCTGTTGCCACATGTACAGTGACATATACCACTGCAACTGCTCTTTGCTATGTGGTCCAGAATCACATACCTAACAGATGCACCCGTGCACACATTGCCAGTACCAGGGATATAATTAATTTAGTGGTATTCCTACTAGATCTAACAGATTGTAGGTACATATCCTTTAGCGGAGAAAAATGATAAATTATTTTGTATTCTTGTCAAAAAAAAAAAACTTGTCACAGTGGCAAAAAAACATTTTCTTACATTTACAGCGTAGGAATTTAAAGGAATTTCATTTTTATGTGGTGGTTTTCTCTGAACTTGTATTGGCAATATTGTTAGTCATAATTTGTCAAGCACAATATGGTGATTGTGACAACGTAAATGTCACCTTTCAGGATGAAGCATGTGGCAGCAGGGCAGTTTGCATTCTCACTGAGGCTCAGTGATATATTCTACTTTGAAAATTCAATGACATTGGATTGAAAACTACATATTTCCAAGAAATTTTCCCTCATTCCATTTTTCGCTATCTGCACTAACAATGGAGTTTGTCTATGGCATTGAAAACTCAGATATTTGGAATCAAGGATACTAAAACCTACTTTTCCATAAAAATCTCGAAATATACTGTATATATATTTTCCTACACCTCAGAACTTTCTTCATGCATTAAGCTTATGAGAAGAACCTTGCTATCATTCTAATTTATTGGCATTTTTTCTAGATGGCTTTCTGATTATGGTAAATAAAAAAAAAAATGTATATTATTAGTACAGTCTCTGACAAACTAAGTGGTCTCTGCTTCTTGGCACTAGTGACAGACATCTTAGATTCAGGGTGAATAATAACAAATTATGGGTTCTGCAATTGCATAAAATAAGTAAAATAATCATTTTGTATCTTATTTCTGACTAGCATAGTACTCGAATTTCACACCAGTGCCTGTAGATTAGCCATATTGTACAGACCCAGAAACAAAATTTGGGCCACCTGTATTTATCAAGTTCCAGTTATAAAATACAGTGCATGCTCGGTGCATCAAAACTGTGGTACACACGCAATCGTTTTGGCAGCTAAAAAAAAAAAAAAATCCTTTTACTTCGATTGTTGTCACAAGTCGCAATACATTTTAAAAGATGCGAAGAAAAGTAGTGTATTCCTAATAGTAGATGAATATTTGTAAATCTTGCAGTGAAAAATAACGATGGTAAACGAAATGTAACCTGCATAATGGAAAAAACAATTCTTTTGCACCAGGATTCGAACCCTCAACCTTCCGGTCTGCAAACAGGGACGATATCACAGAGCTATCAGAACAATTGAGTAGAAGTGTCATACTCGGGATTAACATATTATACTGCTTACATTCATTTACTGAATAGCTTTTCGTCATTAATTTGACCTTACTGTAAAACTGTTAAAATAATGCTGAGTTGAAAATCATTGTTAAATCGGTTATTGTTATTATTATTATTATTATTATTATTATTATTATTATTGTTTACTGAATAGCTTTTCGTCATTAATTTGACCTTACTGTAAAACTGTTAAAATAATGCTGAGTTGAAAACCATTGTTAAACCGGTTATTGTTGTTGTTATTATTATTATTATTATTATTACTATTATCATCACCATCATCATTATTAGACGTGTGTAAACATTACTAGTCATTACGTTAATCCAGGTGGTGAAGTCACATCCACTTTACAAACTGGAGAGAACAGAGGCTTGAACTAATTCTCTGATCCAAAATGGCTTTTCTGCTTCAGAGGCGAGCAGTATGCTAGGAGTTTCTCGTTCTGTGGTTATTATGGTTCTCGTTCTATGGCGAGAAGGTGGGCTCATCATTATCAGAATCATGGGGAGGTCGGTAGACATCCTGGTTCTGAACATCTGCGTGTTTCAACCAGAAGACAGGACGAAGCCTTTGGCAGGGCATGTTTTGGGGATTCCTTCCGCTCTGCTCGTCAACTGAAGGCATTGTAACTGGCCTAGATGACGGTTTCAATTGGACAAAAGTCATTTTCTCTGATGAAATGGCCATCTTGATCGATTACAGTGAATCTGTTGGAGTCTATCGGGAGCCTGGCAACAGGTATGATCCACGATATGTGAACCGACGTAGCAGGTCGGGACGCATTAACATGTTATGCTGAGGCTGAATATCTTGAGATGGGGCAGGTGTCTTACAGAGAATCTATGGCCATATAGACACAATTTGGAGAATGTGTTCCTCCGATCTGCCCAGGAACATTATCTCCAAGGAACATTATTGTTCCAAGAGGATAACTTTTCAGTGCACACAGTGCAGACCATTCAAGCCTGGTTCTCGGGGAATCCAAGATTGAAGTGATAGCCTGACTTCCTAAGTCACGAAGTTGAAGGAGAGGAGGCGCAAGTTGTTAAAAAAATGAGCCCCTCTAAACTAGAACGAGACCTTGGGTTAAGTTTTCGATGTCTGGGAAGACTTCACCCAGGATTGGTGCTATTTCCATCAGCTCGTCGATTCCATATCTCGTAGGGTTTACATCATGTTTGGCATCTTATGCTATTTTGGCTCCGGTACGTGTGTCCGTGCGCATGCGTTTTTTTTCTCCACACTGCAAATGGGTATATACCCGGTGGCAGTGTGAGAGTAGTTGCAGAAGTAGATGGGTGGTGGATGAGGTATTACGTTCACCATGTGTTTAATTTTTTTTTTCGTTATTATGATTATTTTTTTTTATTTGGAAGACAAATTTTATCTTCCAATTGCGCATTCCCATGTGACTGATGTTTCATGTTGAAAGCAATTTTACTTAAATTAATACGTATCTCTAGCATACTAATTTGATTTATACACTGAAGTTTGGGAGAATTAAAGCTTCCTTCTGGAGCATATTATGAAAGGAATTACAAATTTTTGCCAAATAATAAAGTACATCCTTTTTTAAATAATTAGCGTGACTAACATTACCTCAGAAAGACATGGAGTTTGTAAACATCAGAAATTAGCTCAAATTCTCCTCAGTTGAAAGGTATAACTAGGAACATTTTTAACTTATAGTACAGTAGCTTCTATAAGCATGATGTATGTCCTAAAAATAAACGACTATAGTTTTTAAGAAGAAGGAAACCCTTTAATTACCCATATTGAGGACTTAAAGGAACTGGCCTTGACAATAGCTCAGTGTCCAATCCTTACCTTACCATGATGCAGCTGTTAGTAGGTTTACATACTGTGTGTAAAATGAACAAACAGGATGGGCTACTCAGCAATATAGCACTGGTCAGCTTGGTGAGAACACGACTGACCGACCTGATATTTCTTCTTTTTCATATATCAAGCCCCTCTCTTTTTGCTTTCCTATCCAGCCTCCCTTGGCTCACTCTTGTTATCTTCGACCTCGATGATATTAGAGCATTCGAGGCCTAGAGGATCATTTCATCTTACTTCTTTCCACACATATACTTCGCTCTTAACAATCTTATGCTAGGTTGCCACGGCATAGAGGAACTTCCTCATGTGGCAGATGAGGAATTGGTCAGTGGATTTTGATCTGAATCCTCCTGACTAGGCGCAAAGAGCTGTAGACCCAATAGCAAATGAGGTCCTCCAATCATGTTGAAAGTTGTTCAAGAATGATGCAAATACAAAAACGCAAAACAATGGTGTTCTTTCTAAAACCCAGTTGCAAATTGCTCATGAAAATTCGCCCAATGCAAAATGTTCCAGAACGAAAAAAATCCCCCATTCAGATCTCCGGGAGGGGACTGCTTTGAGAATTAGAAATGATTAAACGATAAAAATGCTTCAATGGAATGCTCAAGGATTAAGTTATGACAAAAAGACAGGACTTACTAAAGAACTATATTTGTGATATCTCCTTGGATCATATTAACTCTTAAATATTGAAAGAAGTTCATAAAATAAAGGTACTTGCAGTTACATACCTTGACAGATGTTTCAAACTTTATAGAGTCAATCTATGGTTAACATGATGTGCTGAATAACAAACATTTTGAATTACATCAGCTGATATAATATTGTTACCAAATATATGTAACTAAAATACAGTTGCTAAAGAGTGAATAAACACATTTTTAGGGTTTCTCTCAGAATTTTTTTTGTTCCTACATGTCCTCTGGATCATGGAATTGATTTTTCTTTTTTTTTATTGTCAAGCCAATTAAAATCCCACAAGAGATAGGAAATAATTATTTCAAATACGAAAATAAACAAAATGGAACTTTGGTCACAGAAGTCTTAGCAAAAACTTGCGTAAAAAAAAAAAAATCCTGTGAACCAGAACCCATACTCTTCTGCATGACGTCCAACATAACAGCCTGAGCTGTTACTACAAGACAGAAACCCTCTCCTCTGCACAGCATGTCTATCACCTCACAATCGACTGTCTGGGTCCAATGTTATACTGACAGGGAATATTGTGAATCGTGCTCTATAAGGATATTCAAGAGTCAGCCCAAATTTTGTTTCTGTGTCTGTACAATACTTTAAACATTTTGTTGGGAACATGAATTTCAGGAAGTGGAGAATTACATGTACCATAAATATGAGACTGGGACTTTAAGATAGTATGTATGAGTGAACCACCTGTGAAAATGAACTGTTATTTTGAATTATAATGTTTTCATAATATACGAAACATGTTAGTTGGTTTCCAATGGCAGATTGTTAATTTTAACATTGTTTGTGTTTTGCAGTACATCCTGCTTGATCTCTTAAATACAGTAACTTGTTGTCATTTTTAGTATTAAAAATATTTTCAATTTTATGTTAACAGTGACTAGCATTGAAGTATCATAATTCATTGGTTGTGATTATGAATGTCCATGAATTTCGTAACCCCAATTCCCCTAGATCAGCGTTTCTCAAACTTTTTTGAAGTGGGGACCAGTTTTTTAAGTCAGAACAGTTTCGCGGACCATCTTCCTCGTGTTTTCTTGGAAAGCAAATTTATCTTTTTTTGTAGTATATTTTAATACCAATATACTTGTATTTTAAAACAGAATTAATTAATTAAAATTAATTTAATTCATATAATTTTATATTATTATTAACTAATTAATTAATGTTTATAGAAAAATATCATTTTCGTTTTTTAATAAATCAAGGCTATTAGAGATTGGATAAAATCTTTAACTTATTAACTAAACAAACTAAATAAATGTCGGTGCTCACATTAATGAGATGAATAAGATGATTCTAGCACAGTTCTATATTTAGATGTATGCTGGTATGCTTAAGTCGGAGATCGTCACATACATCGAGTCGATTTCGGTACTTTATTATCTCACACAGATACGTAAAAGCAAACTGAATTATAATCTGTAAAGCATCATTGTACAATTCACTATATGCTCTTTTCACTTGTGATGAGGTCCAGAAATTAACCATACCTTCCGCTTGGAATTTCACTTTAAGTCCAGTGTCATTCGAGAGTTCAATTAACTGTTCTCTTTCACTCAATGAAAGTTTGTTATTTTCAATATCGCAATGAAATGGATGACGAACACATGAAAATTCGTCATATTTACTTGGAAAATAAGTTTAAAATTGTGACATCGTAGTTTCGAGATGCGAACATATGTCATTGCATAATTATTTTCCAATAACGAAATCATTTTCGACCAAAAAAGACTCTAGGGTTGGAAATAATGAAAAAAATCATCTGTTTTACGGAACTGACCCACAAACCAAGTTTATTTTCTCATGCGCATTGAGAATAGTCAAAGAATTACCTTGTAGAGAGAGATTTAGTTCGTTTAATTTTGAGAATATATCTGAAAGATATGCCAATGTACTTAGTCACATGTCATCAGGTGATGTACAGGGAAAAGATGGCGAGAAACACCACATTCATAGTGCTTTAAATCCCTCTGCTGTTGCTGAGAGTAGAGTGGGAAGTCGATAGACAGGTAGGATAATAAATTTCATAATTGTCAGTACTGGAAGAAAAAGTGAAAGGTGATTGTCATGTGTCATTTCCAACTCTGAGATTTTCAGCTATAGTTTGATATGCAATTCGTTTGAATTTCATTTTTTCTTCTGTCCTTTTTGAAGGACCGCAAGGACAGATCTCGAGGACCACAGGTAGTCTGCGGACCATAGTTTGAGAAATGCTGCCCTAGATAATCGAGAGCAGTTGTACTTACGAACAGTTATTACCCAGGCTAAAAAACTGGATATATATTGCATAATTGACGAGAGTGTTGTGGATGAGGATATTCGTATTGTTGAATAGTACTTGCTTATTTTCATAACATCTAATCTTGAGGGACCAGTTCAGTAAGGTGTAATGGATATATTAAGGTAACACATGTATTTTATTCTTTAATAGTTTGATATGAGTATGAAATGATAAAAGATGTTATTTTATGTTTACAGCTTCTGCTCCTATTCGTGCTATGAGTTTGGAAAATGTAATAAATTATCAAGAAGAAAAAGATACTGAAGTCCAACAGGCTGTTTGCTTTAAGGATGCAGATTATCCATATAATAGGTAAGTATTATTACTCACTTTACGAAATTCGTAAATTATCAATCAGTCATCTTGCTGACAACATAAGGCCCATCCACTATAGCCCACTGTAGTCTTTTCAGTTCTTGTTTTTCATGAGAAATGAGGGGTATATTGATCGGTGTTCATTATAGATGCCTATTGCTAGTAGCCAAAGTTGGGAGTGTAGTCAATATATACTGCAGAGCTGTCTCTTCTGCAACTGGTACTGATATCAAATGAGAATCTCAAAATTGTTATATGTACTGTACACTTGGAATGAGATCTCAGTTACCTGTTTACATGTTACAGTTGCAGAATTTTATACCTTAGTACTGAAATACAGAGCCATTAATATCAATGGTCCCAGAAAACAGTGGCCAGCCGACCGGCCACGCCCTGCGTGGTTTTTGTCAAGTGCATAACCATTTCTATTGCACTTCTCCAATATAAAACAGTACTAACAATAAATGTTCAATAATTTGGACTTGCCATGCTCACAGTCGCTGAAAATGGCCCCCATTTGCCGCCACACACAACTAACATCTTCTGATGAACGAATGAACAACACTCTGAAGTTCCACATCATTCATAACATTTAATTTCTTCTCATATATAATATTTTAGTTTACTCTCCTATCAGGGTGTGTCTGCCTTAATGCTTGCACTCTTGGAATTTTATATGGCTTCAGTTTCAATAATTTTGTTGCATTTATTGCAGGGGACTGAGATAGCTATTCCAGTTTCATGTGCTAAACGCTTTAAAGATTTTTGAGAGTTATGTTCAAATCTTTCATCAATCTCATCTAATTTTTTCTTCTGTAAGAACACTATGTTTTATGTTTGATTTTCAATTGTTCACTGAGCCAGTTTCTTTAAATCTTTTAGCGAGTCGTCTAATAGTTTTAGCAGGTCTGTTTGAAACTTTATTCGAAATTTTCGTCTTGTTTTCGCACACGACCTTCTGCCTTTTATGTACTTATTGTATATATACATATAATGAGAATTTGTTGCCAGGCATTACCTAAATACTCGATAATCACTAAACTTTATACACTAACGTTGTACACTTGAAGAATTGAGAGTTTCATAACACGACTTTTAAGTGCACTGAATGCCATATGGCTACTGGAGGTCGATTGCACGAGAGAAATGGTTACATGCGTGCTGGAAACCATGCGAGGCATGGCCAGCTGCTGTTTTCTGGGACCATTGATAATAATGGCTCTGTACTAAGTTTGATATATCGCATATCAATATGCATTGAAATTACTGTTCAGTGAGTAAAGACTATAAATAAATTGAATATGATTAAATTCTGTTAAATTACTCAACACATAAATCAATATAGACTGAACTGGAAAGAACATGTTGCCAGAATGCCCTATTTTGCTTGCTGGAAAGAATCCTATCATACATTCCAAGAGGCCACAGAAACTTAGACAGACCTTAAAAACGATGGATGGAGACTGTAACAGACCACTAGGCCTAATACATGGAATGTTAATAATGATGATGATGATGATAATTCTATTAGAAGGGCAAAGTTAGTTAAAATGGAATTAAATAATTTCATTTAAAATCTATCTTAACTTCATTTATATTGACAAGAAAATAACAGTTCACGTTGTCTACGTTAATGAATTCCTTTATATATATATATATATATATATATATATATATATGCTATAGTTACAACTAGGGGTCGGATTTTTAGGTTTTTAAGAAGTCCATTTTAAATGTAATCTTCATCTTACGATGTTTGGTGACGTATACACGTCCGTTGATGTGACATATTAATGAATTTTAAATTCTATTATAGTCACAATCATGCCATGGTATGAAAGAAAAATTTCACAACCTCGAGCGGGAATCGAACCTGCGACTTCCTGTTCTCCGGTCAGGCGCTCTACCACTGAGCTATCGAGTTCGTCTCACACCAAAGGCTTGGAATTATCCTTTTATACTGGCGACTCTGTTATAGAGTACTGTCCATAGCGTCTGATCTAGTCAGCACTGCTTATGGGTTGAAAGAAACTTTACAAATGTAATCTTCATCTTATGAAGATGAAGATTACATTTGTAAAGTTTCTTTCAAGAGAAGTGAATAGAAGCATTTGAAATGTGGATATGGAGAAGAATTGGAGCTGTGAAATGGACAGACATAATAAGAAATGAATCTGAAATAGTGGGTGATAAAAGAATATTGCTGAAATTGATAAGAAAGAGAGAAAGAAATTGATTGGGTCATTGGCTGAGAAGAAACTGCCTATGAAGGATACACTGCAAGGAATGGTAAATGGGAGAAGAGTTCGGGGCAGAAGAAGATATTCGATAATATATGACATTAAAATATATGGATCATATTCGGAGACAAAGAGGAAGGTAGAAAATAGGAAAGATTGGAGAATGCTGGATTTGCAGTGAAAGACCTGTCCTTGGGCAGAAAACTATGAATAAATTAAAAATGAATATAAAAGGGGGAGGGGGAAGTGTACTCAGAATAAATATTTGATGAACATAGAGACAGATGGTATAGCATTTCATACTTCACTACAACATGAAACAGTTGCAAAATTTAGATTGTACACTATTCACATCATTTGCATTGCATAAAAATGTTGAAATTCAGCAGTTGTAAAAATAATACACTTGAGTTCCATAGTACCGTAAATGTGAAAAATTGAATTTTGAGATTTTTGCATATTAATGAAGAAGGAACAATTCTCTTTAGATCCATACTATCATGAAGTCAGTACTTTTGCTAGAAGCGAGAAAAGCATGGATATAAAATAAAACTTGACATTAACACTTGTTTGGAAGGTTTGTTGTTTTTACTCCTGTTAAAAAAAAAGGTGACTTGCGATAATAATATGGTTTTGAGGTAAATATTTGGCACAGCATCATGAAGTAACCAAATAAAAGAAAAAGTACATATTATTCAATGATACCAACTTTATAAATGATGAAGTAATACATCAAACCAATACAGCTCAATTCTTTTATACCTTACATAGACATTTCTAGGAAGAATTCTTATACAAAAAGTTTGTTAAAATTATATTCTTATTTCCAGTAATTATTTTGTCGATTAAGTTTATTTTATAAGCTGTTTGGGTGCACAGCCACACAGAGACTTATATGCTGCCACATACACAGAATTTTTTTTTTTCACACAGCTGATTTTATGAGTTGTTTGCGTGCACTTGCAGAGACATATGCTTCCACATGCACAGAATTTTTTCGTACAGCTGAAATTATTAAGTCTATTAAATTCCCAAAATCAACGGGACATAATAGTTGTCAAATAATCTATTTGGCATAGTTACTAAAAATGAGGCCACTATACATTTCTTAATACACTGGTTCCCTGTTTTGCAGGATCAAAATGGCTATCACTGCCACATCCTCTCCTTGACCAGCATCAACATCAATAATTAGGTGTTGGAGCCTATTTTTATTATTCCAATACTTTCGAATCCAGCTCTCCTTGTAGATGTTGTTCGTGATTTTTCTTTCCAATATGCGGATTTTGAAATAACGCTTTAAAAAATTAATTTTGCTGAAACTAGATTATTATAATATATAAAACAAGCAAATGATACAATCTCAATTGAACTGTCATCAATTACATCACTTTGGTAATGCTTCGTTTATTATGCAGCCCTCACACCAGGTTGTTGATTCACAAGTTTTAACTATTTGAAATTTTAATTTAAATTTTGCAAATTGTGTGTAGCATGTAGTAAAATTATCCTTCTTTTTGACAAATTTATTTTCATAGCCATGACTTGAATAATGATTTCTGATGGCCTCTATTTGTACAGTGGCAGTCTTGAGCAGGAGGATGATTCTGAAGACAACACCCCAGCTTTGGAAGACGAAAATACTATGGAAAGCAATTGGTCACCACCAATGTAAGTTACGAATAAGATTTTCAATCAATTCAAAATTATCAATATTTCCAAGACAGCCATCTAGTATTATTGTACACAAAGGATGTCCAGAGTGAAATTTTATTTTATTACTACAGTCTATACAAAACTAGAAAGGTATTGACAATTCATCAGCTTCAAGGCATCACCATGGTAACTGCTCAAACCACCCAATCAGACTCCATGGTGACAGGTCGGCATTGCCGACTGTTTTGCTGTGAGCACATAGTAGCCAGGTGTTTTAAGAGACAATGGTGGGCCTCTTATTCCCGTACAACAGATGATAAACAGAATCATAGAGGCACTCAAAATATGAAATAATAGAAAAGGAGAAATTGAAGCTGGATGAGGAAAACAGTGGGCCTTCCTGACTTAAAATGTCGGAAAAGAAAAGGAAAGAGAAAAAGCGGGTGATAAATTTAGTTTACTTTCAGGAAGATAAAATATGGCAGCTTGAGTATAGAAGAAAGGTCCTACATTTAAAAAAGCTGCGAGATGCTGCTCTCTTCCACGGCAGTGTTTCTTCTCTGCACTCTGCCGTAAACATTAGGTTTTAAATAATCAATGCCCGTAAGGTGTTAAATGAAGAGAATGACATTTGTTTTGCTGTTTCTCGCCATTCCTCATAGTTCTGTAAAATAGGCTCCTGCATAAGTGTACCTCAGAAAGTCAGTATATTGTCTTTGTGAATTTTTTAAATCACTGTCCATATTTTCAGGAATGTAACCTTATTTAAGATATGATCATGAAGAGATTCATTTATTATCCACCTTGTAGGATCGTCAGAAATAGGATCACTACCATCTTTCGCCCTGCTTACGTGATCAGGATGAACTAACTAGGCCTAATTGATTACATATACATACATAGTGTTCTGGTAAATGGCAGAATGGCAGGTCTTTCACTGCAAACCCAGGTCATTATTACTGATACAAATATCTGAAATGTCCGACTCTGTACTGTTCGCCACATTATGGCACTCTGATTTATTTAGGCCTAACATTTCTCCATGAGACATATTAGCTGATGTGAGGTAGTCCATGGAGCTAAAAACTGCATCTTTCCTTTATAGCTTTAAATTTATTAGCATGAAATCTGGATTACAGTTTATACTATATGTTGCTTGCACACTAATATGTATACCATTATTATTATTATTATTATTATTATTATTATCATCATCATCATTCGGCTTCTAGTCGTCATGAAGAGCAGTCGACTTTTTGTGTAGCTCCGCTGTTTTCACAGTGTTTAGTTGTTACTACATTCGTCTGTGTCCTCATTTAAGGCGCTTAGTTAACTGCGTACAATGCCGCCTAGTAAAGATACATGTTCTAAATGTAGCGCTGCTTTCTTCGGCAGACAAAAGTTCCTAAAGTGTGTTGGGCCTTGTGGCCTAAGATTTCATCTTGATTGTTTAAATATGAGTGAAGTGGAATACGATTTTTTCATGAAGGGAGGTATTTCCTCCTTCAAGTGTGATGAGTGTACCAGTGCTGCGAAGGCGGTTCATGGTGATAACACTCCTGTGAAACCGACCAAGAAGACCGATAAGAAGATCATCTCGCCTACTAGAGAACTTGAACTACCTAATTTACAAAGTAAGGAATCTCTCTCTGTTCAAATAGAGACGGTACGATTGAATGGTGAATCCATTCTAGATACTTTAACAGTTATTCTGGAGCATGTTAAAAATCTTGAAGAAGAAATGGGCGAATTAAAGAGCGAGAATACTGCCCTCAAATTACAAATGGCCGAGATTTTGGTAAAAAATTCCTGTCCTTGTAAGCCTGATCAGATTGTCCCAAAATTGGGTCAACAGTCCACTGTTCACCCGGTTACTAAATCCTACAGTAGTGTTTTGTCTGACACTGTTAATTCTCGCAATCATGCGAAGTCAGCACCGAGTACTTCATTTGCTCTTACTCATCATAACAGTAATGAGGTAATCTCTGCTGTCGTACGCACAGACGATAGCACTGTTGCGTTATCAAATAATGTAGACTCCGATGGTTTTCAAACTGTCACTCGCAAAAAATTTAAGAAACGAGATCCTAAAGTTGGCACTCTAACTAATAGCAACTTAGAAATGGCTCCAGAGAGAATCAGAACCAAATCTCTTTTTGTTTCTAGATTTAGTCCTAATGTAAACGAGAATAATATTAAGGATTCACTCTTTCATCAACGTAAATTAAGGTCTCTCGAAATAACTAAATTGAAAACAAAATACCAGTCGTATTCCTCTTTTCATATCTCAGTTGATGAGAGGGATTTCGAGTTAATTAATAATTCTGATGTTTGGCCTGCGGGATGCCTCATTGCACCCTTTTTTGGTAAACTTAAACCTGAGCAGCATTTTGCTCCACCAGGTACTTCAGTTGATTCTAGGGTTAATGCCTCTTAATATTATTCTCTAACTCTCAATGCACAGTTCTAATAATCATCTTGAGATATTTTACCAAAATGTTCGTGGTCTTAATACAAAAATTGATGAAATTTTTCAAAATGTAGTAAGTAATAATGATATCATTATCTGTCTTACTGAAACATGGTTATCTGAATCAGTATTAAATACAAACTTATTCCCCAACAATTATACTGTGTTTCGAGCAGACAGAACATATGAGGACACCAATAAAAAAAGAGGTGGGGGTGTCCTAACAGCGATTAACAACCAGTTACCTTTTACCTGTCGGCGATATGATTTAGAAATTATTAATGAATGTGTTTGGATTGAAATTAAAATGCCTGATGGTATTAATTTATTAATTGGAAATCATTACTTCCCACCTGATTTCGGTCATAATCACTTAAAATCTTACCTCAATTTTCTTGAAAAAAACCTTGATACTCATAATTTTAGAATAGTAATTATTGGTGATTTCAATTGTCCTGGTATGGATTGGTCAACTGGTTTTAATCTTAATGATATTCATTACTACTCTAAAATCAAGTCCAGTGATTTATATTCCTCGTCTTGCCTTCTGGGATTAAACCAAATTAATTTTACTGTCTCAAATAAAAATCTACTTGATCTTGTCTTTACTAATATTATTAATAGTACAGTAAAACTAGCCAATCATTCTCTAGTTTTGGAGGATTCTTATCATCCATCTATCTCCATTAATCTTGAAGTGTATTTGTCGCTACCTGATCACTGCCAATCTAGTACCTTCATAAATTATTCTCAAGGTGATTACTTGAAACTCTATTCCACTCTATACAATCATGATTGGAATTCCATATATCAAACTACTGATGTTAACGTTGCTGCTAACGCATTATCCCAGATTATGAACAAAGCTATTTCTCTTGCTGTTCCTGTCACTTTCGTAAAAAAATCGCACTATCCTAAATGGTTTTCAAATATCTTGCGTATACTTATTAGGAAAAAGAACAAAGCACATAGAAATTTTAAGAAATTCAAAACTGATCACCATTATCAAATTTTTTCCAATTACAGAAAACAAGTTAAAGCTATGATTAAATCTGACAAATTTAAATGGTTACAATCCATTGATGAAAATTTGAAGAATGAACCTAAGAAATTTTGGAAATACGTAGAATCTTTTCGTAAATCCAATAATTATCCCACCGAATTATTAATAAATGGGATTCACATTACTGATCAGCAAGAAATTGCTAATGCATTTGCTAATCAATTCAAATCGATTCAAAAACAGCCTAATTCTAATCTCTGTTTGTTGGAGTATAATTCTACTGACTTCTTATCCTTACCTAAAATTACAGTTGAAGACGTTTCATTAGCCATAAAAAAGCTTAAACCTAATAAATCAAAGGGCACTGATGGCATTCCTAATTTTATTATTAAGGGATGTTCTAATATTCTAATACCCGTTTTAACCTTTATATTTAATTTAAGTTTATTAACCGGTACATACCCTATGCTTTGGAAAGAAGCATCCGTTATTCCTATCTTTAAGAATGGTAAAAAAAATGTTGTTTCCAATTATAGACCTATTTCAATATTAAACAATTTCTCAAAAATTTTTGAAAAAATAATCCACAAACATGTTTCATTTTATGTTAAGAATAAAATTAATTCAGCACAACACGGTTTTACTAAAGGTAAATCAACAACAACAAACTTAGTATCCTACCTTAATCTTGTTATGCCTGTTGTTGAAACCCAAGGTCAAATTGACTCAATTTATATCGACTTTAGCAAAGCGTTTGATGTTGTACCTCACAATATTCTGATAAATAAATTAAAAAACTTTGGTCTCTCTTCTAACTACGTGAGCTGGTTTGAAAACTATTTAACTAATAGACAATGTTGTGTTCGTCTTGGTGATTCTCTCTCGGACCCATTTAATTGTTTATGTGGAGTTCCCCAAGGATCTACATTGGGCCCTCTATTATTTTTATTATTTATTGATGACATATGTAAAAGAATAAGTTCAAACTACCTGTTATTTGCTGATGATCTCAAAATCTTTCGCTCAATAAATAGTTCTGCCGATTGCCAAACTCTTCAAAATGATATTAACTCCATTGAACTTTGGTCTGACATTAATGGAATGAAAATTAATGAAACAAAAACTTTTGTCATTTCGTACTCTCGAAAAACTACTTCCATAAAATTTAATTATTCTCTTAATAACGCCTGTATTATTAGGAAAAATTCTATAAAAGATCTTGGTGTACTACTCGATTCTAAATTATACTTTCACGATCATGTTCAATATATTTATAATCATTCAATAAGAATGCTTGGTTTAATAAGGTCTATAACTTATTCTTTTTCTACTCCTGAGTCACTATTAATTCTATACTTTACTTTGGTTCGCTCTAAACTTGAATATGCATCTGTAGCCTGGAATTCCATTACTTCAACCGATTCGGTTAAATTGGAAAATATTCAAAGAAAATTTATTTCCTTATGTGCTTTTCGATATATACCCAATTCCACTGACTTTAACTATGATATTACCTGTAAATATTTTAACTGTTGTAGCCTTTATGCTAGACGTCTAAATCTTGATTATCAATTTTTTTGCAAAGTTATCAAGGGTGATATTGATTGTGAGTCTATCATAAACAATATCAGCCTTCGTATTCCTACAAAAGGTTTAAGATTTCAAAAAATTTTTTATAACCGAAATTCAAAATCACTTTCTCCAGTCTGTAGATGCATAAAATATGCCAATTTGCATGGGCACAATTTAGATCCTTTTAAGGTTTAGTTTCGTTTTGATTATTAGTTTTTACTGTTTGTACTCAATTGTATTCATGTATGTTTTTGTTATTTATGATATTATTTATTTTTGTTTTGCACCTTTGTATCTTCTGTTTGTGTATTGTGCTGAACTATAATTGGCCTCTGGCTGTTGTTCAGCACACAAATATTAATAATAAATAAATAAATAAATTATTATTATTATTATTATTATTATTATTATTATTATTATCATTATTCAAAGAGTACTATAAGACACATATTTCCGATTTTACAGAGTTCATGTCAGCTGCTCAGTTCCGAAATGGCAGGCAGGCTGCACAAACAGTCACACCGCATAACTTTACAATGTAGTCCCCTTCCCATGTGTGAGAGAGAGAACTGTCGATACCTTTCTAGTTTTGTAAAGACTGTAGAAATACCTGAGATTAATTCAACAGAAGAGGGGGAATGCTCTATTGCAGATATAAACCTTACGTTTAATTCTGCAATGCTTGGGACAAGTGACATAAAGTCAGTTTCCACAAACCTTTTTTGATAATTTATTGACAACTTACGGAACATATAAATTATTAAAAAAGGTTTGTGAAAACTGACTTATGTCACTTTTCCCAAGCACTGCAGAATTTATATGTATTGTACTCTCTGATTTTGACCATATTTATGCAGGTTTAACATCAGAATTTCTTTTCATGTTTTAAAAGTTGAGTTTTATGAAGTACTGTAATGCTGCAAAATTTTGTTATCCTATCTTAGCAATGAAGCCATCTGCTGTCTTGCAGTCATTTTTCATTTGGGTGAGGCAACACAATTTGGTGATTAAATAAAGCCAGTCTTATGCAGGTGTTTTGCCAGCAATCATGTTCAGTTAGGAGACGAAAAGCTGCTATAGCAGAATTCCTTGGATTATCTGGTATGAGATTGAAGTTGAGTTCAAGTTCTTGTTGATATCACGATTTTTTATGTTCTGAGTATTTCATATACCAGAAAAGCCATTTTGGCACAGTCTGTTCTTGTGACGATAATATAACCAAAAATAGTTTCATGGTTAAAGACTCTGAGATCACTACATGGAATATACGATAAGGAAGAATAACTTATATATTAGGTGATTTTTTTTTTCTTTTTATTAATGGATCCTTTACTTTTCGTCATTTGCCCTGTTCGTGTAGATTGACAAGAGTCGTTACCAGGGTGTGCCATAGGAGGTTGGTCTACGCTACACCTACGCTGAGATCAGATAATGGAGATTTGTTGAGATGCCATAGGGGAACTGGAGCTCATGGAGGAAACCTCTATGTTACCAGGACCATGGGCTTATTAAATTGTGTGTTATGCTGGGGATCGAACCTGGGTCCACAGATTATAAATTCGGCATACTAGCCACTAGACCACCTTGATGGCTACACATTAGATGAATTAATATCTGAAATATCTGATGGAAAGATTGACATTGAAATAATATGAGGATGGGGAAGATAAAGGCTCTTAGCATTGAGGCAAGTAGAAAATCATATAAATAAGTACACAGGAACAGATCAAAAATAAACATAAATGAAACCCTAATCATACCACAAAATATTGGTGAAAAAATATGAAACAAACAATAACATAAGCTACTTGGCCTCTGAAAGCTAAATGAGAAAAAAATAATGGTTACAAATTTTGAATAGTGATTTAAAAACTAATTGAAATGAATCGACAAAAGCATAAAAAATGTTTACAAAAAAAAAAAAAAAAAGAGAAAAATTATTTTAAATATAAGAAATTGGAGCCACAGTTACGAAATTGTTCTGTGATACAAGAAGGAAAGAATGGGACTAATACAAATTTTTGGGAAAAAATAATTGATTGACAAAGAAGAAGGTTTAAACTAGTCAAGAAATTACGGTGGTCGGAAAATACAACTGCAGCCTCGATCATATGTCACATGAAATAAAATAAAATGGTAAAAGATCAGACTAGTACATTATGCAACGAGCCTATAATGGGGAGTTTCATAATTTTCATAAGAGCGTCTTAATTACCATTATAGGCAAGTTTCATACGACTTTTTAAGCTCGACCATATTTATAACTTGAAATTATTCATAAGTATTCATGTTATGGTTATCTAAGTGAAGAGCGAACTGACCTAAATTGTGAGATGTGTGCAGACGCGAAAGTATTGATTTTTTCCGAGGGACGAATGTCATGACCTTGATATAATCTAGAGAATAACATGAACATTAATATTGATATAACCTGGAAATTGATTTAGAATTGAAAAACGAGATGACAAATTGAATTTATTTGAATATTATTTACAATTAACGCTAATTATTATAGTAACAGAACATAACCTTCTGTGACAGTATTGGATTTCCAGCCTCCGTGATGTTTCGCTAATTGTCTTTCGATTGCATATCCGAGAATAATCAATACTTGCGGTTTTATAATGGTACAATGGTGATTTCTCATTGGCTGAACAACTGAACTATAATGAATAGGTGTACTTTAATGAGGTGCATTAAAGTGCTACTACCAGGTGTATAATTACTACATTTCGGCATGGACGAGCATAAAATATAATTCCATATGTATGAATTCAGATTTTGATTGCATAAATAGGACGGATGAACTATTACACACAAACTATATGAAACTGCCCAAAGTTAGGCCTAATGGTATGAAAATATCTATTCCCAAAACAAAAATATCTTTCTCATTGGTTGAAGTTACCATACTCTCTTTTGGAAATGAGATTCATGGGTTTAAACCCTGCCGAAGATAATGGGTTTAAATACCAATAAAATTCTTAACATGACTTCCTTCAGGATAACAGTAAAGCTAGGAGGCATGTGTTGTAGATTAATGGTATGGAAAAGAACCCTCTCTCTTGTAGATGGTTTGAAGTAAGATATTTGCTCACATTGAATTTTGACATTGAGTAACTTCTTATTACTCTATAGTTGCCTTACCATAGTACACAAAGATACAACAATGTAGGCTACATGAAATTGTTATATATATATATATATATATATATATATATATATATATATATATATATACACATATATACACATATATAAGAATTTCAAAAGAAATTATTGAATATATAAATTATTTATAGAATACATTTCCAAATGTATTTGTTACCCTTACCTTAGTACACAAAGATACAACAATGTAGGGTACGTGAAATTGTTATATATATATTTTATATATGTTCAATTGAATTCGTAGTAAAAGATATAAAAATATCGGTGCATCTGACTACATTACTAAAAATTGTTCTAAATTATGAACCTAAGGAACAATGACACAATGGCAGAACCAAAGAAAACATGAAGGAAACAGCATCATTATGTTTTAAGGAACAGCAATAAATAGTCATTAAACATTCTATTAGTGATTATTATTATTATTATTATTATTATTATTATTATTATTATTATTATTATTATTACAATGATGCAGGGGGAGGGGGTAGTGGATGACGATGATGAGAACACAATTTAAAATGCTGCAGGAAATCTTATTAGTTCTTGTTTGTTAATTCAGTAATCTATTATAATCCATAATACAACTAAGTTTAATAAGAAAATGACAGAAATCATTGATGATTTACAGTTTATAGCAGTTACATGATAAATTATGGAGCTGAAAGGAGTAAAATAAGTAAGAGAATTATGAAAGTAGGAAACTAACTAGGGAAATCAAACTCCAAAGTAGAAACAAAATGTAAATCAAGAAAATATATGTATATCTCTTTGAGTAGCCCCAAATAAAAATGATGTTCACTCAAGATAAATCCTGCAATTGTAGACACTTTTTTGAGGCTTTCTGCATAGGTATAATAACATCATTGTTATAGATTTTATTTGATAAAAGTTCATTATTAACAATCCCTTGAAAGTACAGAGATCATTCAGATTCCTACAGATTTAATTCTCGACTCTATCCAAAAGTAATTCTGTGGCTTTTGGGTAAAGGGAGTTAAGTCATTTTTAACATTACTCTTTCCAACACAGCTTCGTTTCTTATTCTATCTGTCCATTTCACACGTTCCATTCTTCTTGATAACCACATTTCAAGTGCTTCTAGTTGCTTCTCTTCACTTCGTCGTAATATCCCTGTTTCTGCCTCATACAATGCTACATTTCACACACAGCACTTCACTAGTTTCTTCCTTAGTTCTTTTTCCAGAGATCCGCAGAAGATGCTCTTTTTTCTATTGAAAACTTCCTTTGCCATTGCTATCTTTCTTTCTACTTCCTGGCAGCAGATCATGTACATTCCGAGTATTTGAAGCTGTCCATTTGCTCTACTGCCTCATTTAGAATTCGCAAGTTTACTTTCTTTACTTTTCTTGCTATGACCATGGTCTTTGTGCTGTTTGCATTTGAAGAGTCCACTGCAAGAATGATGGATGTCATTTGGAACACATTTTTCAGGAGAAGCAATTGAAAGTTTGAAATGCTTAGCGCCCTAAGCTAAACTGTGATTTTCCGATCATTACTGGACAATGACTATCAGTGTTAATGCCATATAACTCTCTATGTACATTCTATATGTCTTAAGCTATGCATTGACAGTCTTGGTTCATTTTCGACAAGAAAGTGACGTCCATCATTCTTGCAGTGGACTCTTCATTTATCTTCATCCCATACTGCTCACAGCTGTCATTTAGCTTCAGTAGCATATCCCTTAGCATCATCTCCTCTTCTGCTAACAACACCAATCATCAGCAAATCTTACTCACTGTTAGGACAATATTTCTAATATTCTCTCTTAATGATGTCCATAGCCCTGTCTACCTTTGTGTAACAATTTTTTTATAATTGTTACTATGATATACTTAAGGCTTTTAAGGAACCCGGAGGTTCATTGCTGCCCTCACATAAGTCTGCCATTGGTCCCTATCTTGAGCAAGAAAAATTTCACTTGATAATGCGTTTTCACCCTCTTGTACTAATTCTGTTGGAATTTATTATGTTATGTATTTGCAGTGCAAGTGGGCAAGCACCCGTGGCAGTGGTACAAAAATATAAACAATACACAATAAAATTACAATACAATATACAATACACAAAACAATTAGATACACAGTACAATAAGAATACACAATAATTACAATTAATAATAATACACAAAATAACCTAATTAATAAGAATTTAATTTAATTGATACCTGGAGACTTGTACTTTTTTCAGATTTTCTATCGCAATTTCGACTTCAGAAAGTGTGGGTTTGGTTATAAATGTCAGCAGTTTGTATTTGAATATTGTCCCAATCATTTCTATTTGGCCTATGTATATTTAGTAGTTGCCCAAAATTGTTTTTTCATCTGTTCAGGATGGACTGGAGAGTCTGCAAGCAAGTCACCATTCTCATCCTTGATCACGTTTACCCTTGCCTCATATCCTTTCTTAAATGCCTTTATCCCCTTATATAACTCTCTAATGTTTTTTTTTCTTACTATTTGTTTCTACCTCATTGAGTTTTTCCTCCAGGTAATCTAAGTATACAACTTGCTTCCCATCGTTCATTGAAATAATTATTTCTTTTTACTATGATATACCATGATAAAATATATTTCATGTCCAGTAATACCTTCATGTAATGGGGTCCTCCTATTATAAAATCAGTTCAACTATACATTCATTTTTGACACTTCCATACCAACCACTCTTTAATCTCAATTTCATTTCCTAAAATCTATATTCCGCTTTATTCTTCCGATGCTCCCTTACCTATCTACCGATCATTCTTCCCTTTGTTAATAAACATTTTCATTAAGCATTTCTTCAGTTCTTTATCCTTGTACAATAAGATAATTACTAGCTCAGATCTTTAACTAATTTATTTTTCACCTATTCACACATCATTTTTTGCACTTCTTTGCTTATTGCCTGTATTGTATTGTGATTTACTACCCTACCTCATCTGTTTCACTTTACTTCTCATCTATTTTGTCTCTAATGTTTCCCTATTTTACCAGATTCCTCTACTGGTTTTTCCAACACACTTTTAGCATTCTATCCTTATCTCTAAAGAACACTGTCCTTAGATTAAGTCTACAATCTTTCACTGTTATACACTCTCTTTCTTTTTTCTTCTCATCACACCCCTTTCTATCACTTACACTCAAACCTACACACGAAAAAATTCTTCCCCATTCACTCCCCATATTTCCCTTTGTTGATTTTTCTACTTTTCCCACCCCTGGAGTCCTCTCTTTCTCTTCCCCTCTTCTTTCTCCTATTTTCCCCTCACTTTCACTCTTTTCCTTAATTTTTCTTTCTAGTAGTTGCTTCGTTCCTTTGTTATTACTTATATTCAGTTCCTTCACTGGCCTTGTCTATAGATTTGACCTCCAACACTCCAGTTTCTTCCTTAATCCTTCGTAATCATAACCTAATATTCGCATAACACTTTGATTTCTTCCTTGTTTACCTCCCATTAGCTGTTTACTCCCTCCCGTAGATGGCTTCAGAAAACACCACTGCGACTCCTTCCTTCTTGCCTTATCATTGCTGTGTTGACTCGTTTCTGCTGTTCTTTGCATATTTTCGCGTTCATCGGCCTTCTGTTGTATTCCTTTACTCCACTTCATGTGTTCAGTTTCCGTCCAAAACTCCGGCTTGTCACAATTCATTTCACAGTAATCCAGCTTATAAATTGTATCATTAATATTCAGTTTGTCATTATTTATGATTGCAAAATGTCCTTTACTTCTCGCTGTTTTTAGAAATGGTAGCAATCGTTTTCTTATTATTTTGTACCCGAAATCGTTTTCAAAAGGCAGATTTTTTTTTCCTCTAGCATTTTTAAACCTGCTTATAATCATTTCTTTCATTCTTAAATTATAAAATTTTACTAAGTTTGGACATAGGTCGTGTTTCCCTTACTTATTCTATATGTTCCTTATCCATCCTCTCTCCCATCTTCATTTATTCCGAAAATTATCATCTTTTTCTTCCAAATACCTTATTTTCTTATCCAATTGCTTATTTAACTGCTGTAGTGCTCAGTTTTTTTTTTCTTTTTTCTTTTGTTCTCCATGTTAGTCTTCAGATTTGTTTTTGTCTGACTGAATTCTTGAAACTGCAGTTTTATTTCTTCGTTAATTTAAATGAACTCTAACTGCATTTCATTTTTAATCACTTCTGTCATCTCTTTACTATTCTTACTCTTAGGTCCTGGCTTCACTTCAGTTCCTCCTAATATTAGTAATACCACTATGATTGCTTCAATCACCTATTTCAATTTCTCATTATCACTGCACCCCTCTTTTCTCTCTTCTTTAACACTTCAATTCTTGACCTATACACATTTAACTCCACACCCATTTTAACCACAGTAGAGCATCGATTAACCGAATGCCCATCAGTTGAAACATCAGTTAACCGAAAGCATTCCAGTCAGCAAATTCAAATTTGCGTGTGCGTCATGTAGAAGTTCCGCTAGCGCTGTTTGCGAGATTTAGCGACAAAAAAACGAGTCTCAGCTCTGAAGCAAAAAAAAAAAAATTGGACTTCTTTTCCTAAACTGTAGGCCATTTTGAAGTAGTCAAGCTAGGCTAGTTAGTTCTCTGTGTTATTTGTAAGATGTGTGATACGAAATATATATGTACAGGTTTGTGTTTAATATCAGTGTTTCTTTGTTTCATACTGCTCCTGTGACACCAGTACTTTTTGTTTTCGTAAATGATAGGTTATCCGAAAAATCAGTTATCCGAACACCCCCGTCCTCAATTGTTTCGGATAATTGATGCTTTACTGTATGTATAATACCGCTCCTGTTGCTCCGACGTTTCTCTGTTATTTCTACTTAGGATATGCCCTCTAATGTTTATCATAATTACTTTGGAGAATGCTTATGCACGTCTGTCAACAATAATAAAGAAAAGTGAAAAGAGTATGACAGGGGAAACCAAAAAAGTCTGAAAATCTGTCCCGCAGTTCATTCACAATAATCCCACACAATGTAACTGGGATTGATCCCCCAGTCCTTTGGTAAGAAACCATCAGTTGTGAACAATTCTTTCTCCCTAAATTGAAACATATATTTTTTGTTTAGTAAGAAATATTGTTTATTTTATGTTTGTTTTTATGCCTTTCTTAATCTTATACTCTTGTTTTCTACCAGTGGCTATGGGCAAGAAGTAGTGAATGTTCCGTGTACAATAAACGAGGTTACTGAGAGCAGTAGTGAGCCAGCTGAAACTAGACCTCCTAGTCCTTCTAACACACAAGATGACTCGGGGGTATCCAATTCTTCAGCTTTGAGTTTGCCTCACCGACCATTTGAAGGCCTGGGATCATCAGATTCAACTTCAAGCTCAAGTCTACCTGTTCAGCCATTAGTGCCAACAACAACGACAACACGACCTCGAAGCTGGTCTGATGAAGAAGTAAATGCATCTAGTTCCTCAAAGCGTGCTAGGCATGACTCAGGTACACAGTCACTAGAAAATTCAGGACAAATTAATATAGTTATCAATGTTCAACATAATGTAAACATGCAACAAAACATCAATAATTAAGTTTATTGTTTTAATAAGAGGATAAAATAGCAGGATGTAACGCATTTTCATCATTGCCAGTATTTTGTAGGACCTTCACCTTCGCATCAAATTTCTTCCATTATGATCATGTACATATATTCTTCTACAATTATTTGTTACAGAGTTTAAAGTGCCTTTCATGTGCAATAATACTTCCTAACATATATGTACAAGTTGCACAAATTGAAGATTGTTGTCACTTCAACAGAGAACAGCCAAACAACCTACTGTAATTGTCAATCTGCGACATTAGAAATCAATTACCAGCTAACCAGTTTATAATTAACTTTTTAGCTGTTATTCTTTCAAACATGATTTGGTAAACATATTCTGATAATTTCTATAGCATTTCCCTCTGAAGTAAAATTCTGATAAATGAAGGTAGTCGTCAGAATTCTTATACAATACTTTTTCATGATGCTGTGAAGAACATTTGTGGTGAGAACAATACGAAATTGCGCTCAAAAAAGATATATAGATACACACAAAAATTTTACATTAATATAGAATGGACATACTATTTTTAATCAATCTCGTATTGTTCTCACCAGAAATATACATATAATATTACAGTGTCACAGACCACCTGTATACCCATAAGCATGATTAAGCTTACTTCACTTCATAACAATGGGTGTACACTGTATAGGTTGTTGGGGACACTGTATGTGCATATTTTAAAGATTGTTCTAGTATGTTTTATTTCTGAGGAAAAGTATGTTAATTTTTTATTTTTTTTTATCGAGTTTTTATGTACTAAAGATCATTGTCGAAAGTAATGAGAAACATCTGTTGCACAGACTGTCTACATTTCTTGGTTTCCTTATTGCTTAACACATGCACCCGTAACAATAGCATCAGTAGGGACACCAATTTTCGCATGATTTTTAACGAATTTGTGCTAATTGAGTCAAAATTTTTATATGTGTGAATAAAACTCTTTTTGTAGACATGTTTTACGATCGCGATTTGTCTCAGATTTTGCTATTTTTGCGAAATTAGCCATTTTTTTTTGCATTAAACGCAATTTTATTTTACGTATATTGCTGAATCGTACATTCATCAGTTACTTAATTCCATTATTTCATTTTCGACAATAAAACAATCAAAGTACGAAAATAATGAGTTTGTTTTTCATATTTTATCACATGGAAAGCATGGCTACTCACCTATGAAAATTGAAAATCTGTGTCTCATGCATGTGCAATGCTTAGGTTTGTTACACTCTTATGATATTAAGAAGAAATGTGTTATAGTTATTTATGCATCAAGTGGATAATCTTAATGATTATGGCATGAGTGAATGTTTGTGCGACAATTTTCACGAGTATCATAATAAGATTATCCACGAGTTGGATACAACACTTTATGGCATCTTAGCATTATAAATTGTAGGAAATAAATTATGAAAGAAATTCAATTCGGGATCCATAGCTGAGAAAGTCTTCATGTGTTTTTATTGATTAGTTGCGCCTGGCATTGACACTGAATAAAGAGCAATGAATGACCTTACTGGTTACGTTACAAATGTTCCTTTATTTTGTTAATATAGTTTCTCTGAACCACAGAACTGTTTTATGTGATATTACAAAAGTGATATAAAATTGTTAAAAATTGGAAATAAGTGATACAGTATCTTCTGTGCTGCATTTCATTTCTTGTTATGTTGTGCGTAGAAGCTGTAACCAAGCTAGCAGTGTTCTGATATTATGTCATAGTGAATGCGTCATTGCTTTTATCGACACGCATGCTGTAATAAGCCAATTATGCACGATTTTGGATGTAGTAACAACCTGTTTATAATGCTAGGTTGGCATGAAAATATTTACCACATTTTCAACAAGAGTACGCAACAAAGACTAAGGAATAATATTTTTTGATAATTGAAAACCCACCTAGAATAAAGATGTAACCAACGAAACTATACAGTAATTCACGTTACAGGAAAAAGAAAAATAATTTCAGGGGCATATTTCATTAAGCTTATATTTACTAGCAGAACCATTTGACTAATCAAGGATACAAGTTTATTCAGCTATTGAATGCAGTAATTTATATGCTTCAAAATTACTTTCTCCACCTGAGTCACATAATTCAATAATTTGATGTTACATCCTTTTTCTGGGAAGGTCTTCAATTCAACAACTAGGCGGCCTGTCATAGCATATAAATGAACTTAGGCCTAATGTTTTTTATATTCGCATGACACTTTTCTCCATGTAGAGTGTAACTGGCCTTATTAATACAGTTTTCCCGCCAGTGGAAATTCTCTCTGGGTTAAATTTGAATGGAGCCATGCTGTGCTAATAACAAAACCAAATTATTGAAGTTCTGCTTAATGCAATGGTCGATAAAATTATTTCTACGTTTAAATTCATACTTTTTCTTCATGATTTACATGTTTAAATACAATTTTTTTTTTTTTTTTTTTTTTTTTTTTAAGATTTACATATTTAAATAACTAGGCCTACTTTTTTCACGAATTTCAGTAGTTTTATTTACAGATTTTTATGTATTTTATTCATCATTTTATGGTATTCCTAATCAATTGTCCTGCTGAGCAAGCTTTCTTACAATTGGAATATAATAGCATTATACAAATTTCAAACAGTAGGTTGTGTTACAAAGAATTAGCATAGTTAATAGATTTTTGTTAGAATCCAAGAAGCTAAAATTTTTTTAAAGATTCAGAGTGAAGTTGTTGTGACAATTAACAACTTGTTAAAGATTATTCGAAAACTTATATAGCAGGTGATAACTTCGTCCTCATTGTATATACGCACAGTTTTATCCTCTCAATGCAGAATAGACTGATTACTTGTTGTTAAATGGAAACGTATTTTTTTTTTTTATTCTAAGTGTAAAGTACAGTAATTGTTACATTTAGAAGCGACATGCTTTATTTTAAAATGAAATAATATTAGATCTGAATTTTATTAACGCAATTTTAAAAATTTATATTACAGACAATTTTCAGATTAATGTTATACAAGATAGTTAGTTCTTAGATTTAGACTTGATTATAAACCGCAAGAGGGGCACAATAGATCCTTTTAATGTTGCGAGTTTGATTCCTGATCAAGTCATGAATTTCTCCATCAGTCTAATCCTTCCAGCTGCACAATGGCCCTGGGCTATATTCAGCATATTAGAAATTTGTGTGGGGTATTTCCTTGAGACAAAGTCTACCAGCACGACATCCCTACTGCTACTCTGTGCTGATTGTCTCATGAGATGGGAGTCTTAACATTTCGCCACCCTATGGGCCTTTCAGTTGGTTTTATCTCTTGCCCTACAAATATGAAATGTTATGTCAATACAATTTCCTGTTACTGATTTTCGTTTTCATTTAACTGATATGATATTTTTGTATATAGAGATTAAGTATATCTGTAGGTAATAGCAATAGCGCTAGAGGCAATAGAGTGGATGTATCATAAAAATTACATTCCAAATCAAACCTAAGGAACCGGAACTCTTGTCATATCTCAGCACTAGTCTGGTAAGCAGACTACTAGCTTTTGCAGATAGCAGTCCTGCCAGAAAGTGATCTTTTGCGTAATTACTTAATTATTTAAGGAAATGGAGAGAAATTTACATGAGGGTTCGCCATAGATTATCTGAAATTCGTCTTACAGTTGGAGAAAACCTCAGAAAAACCTCAACCAGATAATCAGCCCAAGTGGGAATCTAACCCATGCCCGAACACAACTTCGGACTGGCAGGCAAGCACCTTAGCCGACTAAGTTATGCCGGTGGCTTCAGATATTATTAAATGTCTTTTCAGTTACACGTTTTTCTCACTTATGCGTTTTTTTTTTTCTTCAGAACCCTATAAAAACTTAGAAGTGAAATTTTAATGTATACTATATTTGAAGCCTAAATGAGTATTACTAGGTAATTCTGAATACGGTATCTCTATTGGGTGAGTATAAAGAAAAGAAGTAAATGTGCAATGCAATTGTGCAAAAAGTCGATTTTAAGTTCATCACTTATTATGCATGGCATTGGAATTCGTGAATTCTAAGGGCCATGTAAGTCTTGAGAAGTAAAGATAGGGGTTCAGTGTCGTAAATTTCTGGGCTGTTAAAGAACCCTATGCCAGATGGAGGGTTCCAATTCGCTGACCAATTCTCGCCCATATCGAAATTTGAAGATAGCACAGTGGGTTCATATTAGTGGCCTAAGTATGTGTGAGCTTGTTCCATCCTCCACCATACCATCCATCCATGGCTCTACAGTCCGATATGGATCTTGGCTTCTTCAATTCAATGACGCCATAACCTCAGACATCATAGCATAATGTATGTGCAAGCAGAAAATGCAAATTTAAGCATCTTATTGAAGTCTATAAATTACAAACATTGGTAGTATGATGTAATGAAAAAGTATGCGTCATCTTTATGGGGCTTCTCCCCCCCCCCCCGCCACATACATTTGTAAATAATATCAATGTCATTAGTAATTCTGGTGATTAAAGCGCTTGACGTCCATTCAAAATATGCCTCTAGTAATGCTCCAGATATACAGAACTGTTTATATTAAATGCCATTTGTTTCAGGTAGATTTATTACTTTTAACATTTTATTTGCTATTGTATTCAGCCTACCCAGTGCTCAAGGTATTTAATATTCTGTAAATAACGTCTTTTTTTAATTTTATAGCATAAATAGTTTTAGAACATTGTTAAAAATGTTGTTCTGAAATGCTGAAAATGAGATTGTTGTATTACTTCTATGAGTGTTTTTTTGTTTTTCTTCTCAGAAGCTTCTTATAGTAATTATATTCCATGACTCCTACATTCATAAATTGAGATAAATTACTTTGTTGTGCAAATTAGTTTGCATAAAAATGTGTGCGTTTTTTTTATCCATAATTTATTTTAATTTATCAAGTGTGTTAGGTGACATAGTGCCATGGAAGATACAAAATAAAAAGAGAAAGCTCGCTGTATCTTATTTTAAAAAAGTTTCAATTGATGTATATTGGTGTGAACAGCATAAAATGCAGTACATTGGGCTATGTGAACTCTTTCCAAGTTAGCTATTTGTTTACAAATCTTAACAAAAGATGCGGAGCATTGAATCAAAATACACTTAGTCCATAATAAAATACTTGTCAGAAGAGAGCAAAATTTAATATCTCTTGAATTTTTAAGAAATGGGGGGGGGGGGGAGACGAACTTTGCCAAATTTTAGCATGGAGGTTATGTACAAAATGTGATGTTCTTACATAAAGTTTTTTATTATTATTATTTAAATCATGTTTACTAATTAAAATAGCTTGGACTAAGTGTTTTTTTGTATCGTAACAATGAAGATAATGAATTTTGAGTCCAATTTAATGTTACATATCTGACAACCAGATAGAAAAATTAGATAAATAAAGTGTCTTTGGTAGCAAAAATGTCTTTTACTTTTTTATTCCAAGCAATTTCATTCACCACCTTCGTAACCAGTTACATTGTCCTGTGTATTGTTCATCCAGCTCGGTAACCTAAAACCGTAACATATCCATCTTCCTCTAATCATTCACTTTCTTCTCCATAAACTTTCAGAAGTGATTCTAAATATTTTGGAGGGATCTTCATTCCATGTAGCTTTGGTGATTCATTACTTCAGAATGTTTACGAAATTATTTTTCAAACACTCCAGTCTAACAGCAGGGAGATAAGAATAACCACTCGTGGAAAATATCATGATAACTCTATTAAGATTGCTTTTGAAGAAGCCACGTCATCAGTAAGCACATTTGTTAAACTGTTGCTCATTGCATTCTAAATCCAGGAATACAACTGTTACCATCTTTATCTGAGAATGGCTTGCGTAATTATCATTTCACAGTTAATTGAAATTACAGAAAATGGGGTTTGTTCCGACAATCTTCTACACTATTCAAAAAAAGGTTTGCATCACCTGCATATCTTGCGTGTTTTTTTTGTTAATGTTAATAGTAATGTTTATGTTTTTTTGTTCAGTAGACATTGATATTGCCATGGTAGATTGCCACCTTTCCATTGAGAGTGGAACTAAAACTTCTGGCCTCGGTATGTTAGTAGAGTGCGCTGTGTCTGGAATCCTGAACTGCATTAAACAGTGCTCTGTTCAGTTTGTCAACATGCCTAGAAGGGTCATCAGCACATTTACTCTTGCAAGCATCGTTACATTGCAGCAGGAAGAGTTGTCAGTGCAGGAAGTTTCCCATTGGGCAGTCGTACACCATAGTGACGTCGTTAGAACGTGTGAACGATATCGTGTTACTCAAAATGTCCAAGACATGCCTTGCAGTGGGTCAACAACAGCAGCTGAAGACCGATACCTACAAATTATGGCTCATAGGAACAGAGAGGAGAACACCACGGAACTGCACAGTGCCTTCCTGGAGGCAACTGGGACAGCTTTGTCGACCCAAACTGTAAGAAACAGACTTCACACAGACAATTTAGCCTCCAGACATCCTACACGAACATCACTACTACAACCTCAGCACCTTGGTTCCAGGAACAGATGGGCAAAAAACACCTGCAATGGGACCTGGATCAATGGCATAAGGTCCTCTTTATTGACGAGTGCAGGATTTGTCTGATGCCTGACAATCGTCGTAGGACAGTATGGAGAGAACCAGGTACCAATTCAGGGATTCCATCAGATCCAGCAGGAAGGTGAATCAGTGATGTTTTGGGGAGGCATCATGTACGGACGTTGGATGCCACTCGTCGTCGTTGAGGGTACTTTGAGAGCTGCCCAGTACCGAGAGAGGATTCTCCAGTCCATTGTTCAGCCCTACAGCCAATATAAAGACGATAGGTTTATCTTTCAAACAACAACGCGCGAGTGCACTGCACCCATCTCGTCAATACCTTCCTCCAGGAGGCTGGCATACAAAGAATGGAATGGCCTTTGATGTCACCAGACATGAACCCAATTGTCATGCTTGGGACATGTTGAAACGTGCAGTGCGACACCGCAAAAACCCCACCACGCACCCTACAAGTCCTCAGGAGAGCCACTGTAGAAGAATGGAACTTGTTTGACCAGCAACGCCTCGAGCAACTTGTAGATGGCATGCTGATGAGGATCCAGGCATGTGTCAAGGGGTGGAGTAACACGATACTAGAGACCCCCAGAAGAAGTTTTTGATTCTGATGATTAGCACAGAAACATTTTTTAGCTAATTTTTGTTTTGATTAATTGTTTGTACAATAAAATTTGTGTTTTGTTTTCATAAGGAATGTCAACTGTGATCCACACACTTTCACCAAAATTGAGATGATGCAGAACTTGTTTTGAACAAAAATCCAGGTGTTTCAAAACTTTTTTTGAGTAGTATATGAAAGTATAACAAAAAAAATAAGGGAAGGTAAATTTTAATAATTTGATGTTTTATTAGTGTACAGTTGTATCTAAAAGATTTGTTACATTATTTATTTATATTTCAGAGCTGCATATTGAAAATGTAATTATAACTCTACCGAGGCGAGTGGAGACACAGGTGTAATGTGAATTATCACGATGACACTATATGAACATGGGAGAAGTACAAGTGGTGCTCCAGGCTGCAGGACTCCACTGGCCTTGGTCAAGTAATACCCAAATTGTTGTCGTTCTTTTCCTTTTGGTGAAAAATTGCAACTCCAATTATTAGTCTGTCCTGGATTCAGATTGAAGTCACTGTCACTTTCCATCTTAACCTTTAGGTTGTGATGTGAAAAGTGTAAACAACTGACGGTCTTTCTTCAATTTAATTTATCCAGGTGATGTTGGTGACCATATGCGCATGTCAGAGACTCATACTGACCAGTACATGCCTCAATCTGTTGACATACTTTGGATTGTTCTGTATCTGTGTCAAAAGTTGGTTTGAACGTCTGACTGATGTACATATCTCTGGTTCTGTTTGAAGTGAATTTGTTGGAACGAAACTTTTGTTCCCCCTACTGCATGCTTACTTCCATATGTGAATATTTTTGTTATTCCATGACTTACAAAATCAGAGCTATGCAATATTGACTGCATTTAAATTGGCAATAACACTAGTCAACAAATTTTAATTTTTTTTTTTCCGAAACCTTGATCAAAATACCTGATACGCCTGAATTAGGGAAAAGGATCCAAATTGCTCCATCGGGTCACATTTCTGTGTTATCAGTATGTCCCTCTAATATGCATTAATTTGTATATATTTATGCCGATATGCAGTTATCCCTAAAAATTGTCTCTTATCGCACATACAAAAACCAATGAACTAAATATGATTTTACCTTATAAAGCATGTAAAGTTTTTCAAATAAATAATAACAGCTCGCACTTCAAATCAGAATTATGTTTTTGTTGACTTTCGTTTTAGGTCAAATCGGGAGTTTCCCTGTAGAGAAGCCATCCGTGGTTCCACTGGTTCTCCATCATAACTGGGTCCCAACGTTCTTGGTAGTGTTATGACTTGAATATGGTCTTTAAAATCAGACCGAAACATAGGGTACCAGAATGGAAAAAGCAATGTAACATTTGCAGGGTGAACCATTCCGATGCTATAACTTCGTGACTGGTAACATGAGTGAAATAAATATTGTCTCATTCAATCGGGTATACGACTACGATGTGAGCATGACCTTGAGTTGGTGCTGCTCGTGCACAAGGCTCAGATGGGGGCCGCACCAACTGGTAGCCATTTTGGGCATGAGCAAACATTTTCGGGCAGTATATCTAGAAACTCTGATGTGCTGGCACACTGACTTTGGTGTTAAATGAAAGATATCGTGAATACGTCTTTAAAATCAGACACATGGGGTACCAAGACATAAACAGTATTTCAACGTTTGCAGAATGATCAATAAATCCTGAAATTTTCATCAAGCAAAAGTAGCAATTGGCCACATACTCTTTATATAATAGATCTTGCCAAATCATCGGAACTGCAAAAGGAATAGTTCTGTTTTTTACTTTCTGCTACTATGATAAAATGACAAAGCAAGAACAACAACATATCTTGGTGGCCCAAAGCTTATCCTGGTCGCCTAGCATACAGCTAAAGTAAAGTTTGTAAGGTTTTCTAATAGTGGGTGAAATGTTTTTCTTTTGTGATTTCGGAGTAAGTTTTCCACAAAATATACAACAGAAATTATTCGAATAGTTTACACACCTGCAAACTTGAACTTGACATTATGTTGCGTGTTTACCTACTGTGAACCTACCATAACAACATGTTTGTGTGTTTAAATTAATTAGAAATTAATTAAAAGATGTAGTACCACAATAAAATACTTTACTAAACAAAACTCGCACTTGTCAACTGAATCACTATTTCTTTACAACTGCTTGACTGAAAAGATAGGATATTAAGCTATGGACTGAAGAACCATTTGGATACCGTTACTCTCTGCCCCTGGTAAACCTAGCCTACATTCATCAGGGATTTTGTACCATGGCACTTATTCATAGAACAATATACAAATCGTTACTGAAAGACAAATTTATTTTTTCAGCGATCCATGGAGGTTTTTGAGACTGCGTAACATGCACCAAAATATCTGACTTTTGTGTTTGTTTTCATTCATATATACATTGTAACTTAAAAACAGAGCCCGATGGAGACTTTTTTGGGAATATATTCAAATTAGACATGCAAAAATCATGTAAGATCATATGTTTTTGTTAGGTTACAAAATGACTGTTGACTAGTGTAATTGGTAGTAAACGAGACTACAGTACCTTGCTAGGTTAATGGTTGGTCGTTTTTACGATTTTACCAATGCTTTTGATACCATTTCTCATGATAAACAAAAACTGAAATTTTATGGTTTTAATAATTCTAGTACTATGTTTTTAAGTGCTTATTTAACGGGCAGATACCAATCTGTTTATTGTAATGGTGCAATGTCTCAATTTAAATTTGTCAAGTTTGGTGTCCCACAGGATTCCGTTCTTGGTCCCTTGCTCTTCATTATATATATATATATATATATATTAACGATCTCCCAGCCAGCATTGAGGATGACTGCCTTGACACTTTCCTGTTTGCTGATGATTCGGCACTTGGAATTTCTCAGGATAATGATGTTTTAATAAAAAGACAGCTTCACAACTCATCGTTCATGATAAAAGACTGGTGTGATGCCAATAAACTTAGCATCAACTCTAATAAGACTGTAGATATTAAATTTTCTTTTAACAGAAATATTTCTGACTTGTCTTCCTCAGTTAAATTTCTAGGCATTTATCTCGAAGCCAGTCTGGGCTGGAGTACACACATTGAATATCTTGTTAATAAAATTAATAAAGGAATTTTCATGTTACAAATCCTCAGAAAAACATTATGTTATAAATCTTTAGTTACGGTTTATTATGCCCATATTTATAGTCACTTAGGGCCGTATTCATAGACATTTTTAGCGCGGGCTTTCGGTGGATGATCAGCGTTTTTCGTATTCATAAACCAGTGTTAGCGATAGGATATGATTTGAATTCTGTACAATTAACCAGTGGATAGCCGGGGCTAGCTTAGTACGCCTGTAGCGCGTGCTGCGAAATGTCTGTGAATAGCACCCTTAAGTTACAGGACACTTTTGTGGGGTAACCACACTTCGGTTTCTAAGTTGTTTATTCTTCAAAAGAGAGCAGTGAGAATTATTTGTGGTGTCTCTTCTAGAACTCATTGTAAACCACTTTTCGTTCAACTAGGAATGCTTATGTTACCGTCAATGTTTATTCTCTATTGCCTTCTGTATGCTAAGTGTAATGTGCATAATCTTCCTACTTGTTCCTGTATTCATAATTATTCAACGTGTTCCAGACTTGATATATATTTAACAAAGTACAAATATAGTACTACAAGCAATAGTTTTATTTCCATATCATATAAAGTTTATAAATCTTTAGGACTACCCATGAATATAAGGAATGTCATATTTTACTTTCAGAAGGTTTGTGAGAAAGGTACTGATGGCAAATCCACTCTTCAGTGTCAATGAGTTTAGCAATATTACGTTTTAGATTCTATTGTTTTAACACTTCTAATCTGTCTTTGTAATTGTATATTTATTTTAATTTTATTTCAATATCTATCCATATTATTGAAGGCCATGTATTATATTATATTTGTATTTTGACATTGTCTGTGGGCTGTATATTTGCTGAAAGAGATTAAATTGTCTGTCTGTCTGTCTGTGCTTCGAATAATCTAATATTCACTGATTGTTGAAAATAAGGAAAACGGTTACTCAAGTAAATTAAAACACATCTGAGAGCTGTTAACTGGAAAGGAAAAGGAACACTGTAACAAGATTAGCTGCATTTTATTAATCTTTATTAGGAAATACGATTTGTAAAAACAAAACAAAACAGGTTTAAACTAGTCAACAAGGAAATCTAGTTTTAACACGTGAAAGAAATTATATATTCCGAAAACAAAGTCATTCCACGCAGTTATTAGTTCCAATCAAGCTAAAATGGTAAGGAAATGTGAACAGCAATGTGGACACTTGGCATCATTGTTGTATGGGGGGGGGGGGGGGGGGAGAAATTAATGTAGCTAAGCATTTGATACTTGAAAGTTGTATCAGTTATTAAAGCTAATTCAGTGCTATAAAAGTAATTTTAATAATGTAGAATAAAGATTCACACATTGTGCATATGCTGTAATGATTTCATTCTGTTCCTATACACATGTACAGTAGGACTCCAATTTAGAGGAGGGAGCATTTAACTTGCAAGCAAGATTTGTTCAGTTCATGCAACGCTACTGTCGTGTACACAACTAGTACTCGATACACGATAAAAGATGTCAGGGAAGAGAATAAGACTAAGCCTAGAAGAAAACCTGCAGGTTATGCTACAATAGAAAATGGTGAACAAATAAGTAAACTTGCTAAGCGATGTAATCTAACCTTATCTGTTGTATACAGGATAAAAAGTGACAGTGAAAAAATAAATGCTTTTGCAGAACTGAAAAACAAAGAGGGTAATGTAAAGAAGAAAAAAATCTATGAAACTTCCTGATAACAAGAAATTAGAGAATGAAACTTTTGAATGGTTCAAGCAAAAGGGAAGTGAGAGAATTCCTGTGTCAGGTGAAATACTGAGTGTAAAAGCCAGTGAAATTAACAATAAACTTGGTGGTGATGCAACACTTAGAGCTAGTAATGGATGGTTAAGAAATTTTAAAGCGCGTCATGGTATTCGCCAGATCTCAACACAAGGTGAACAATCAAGTTCTGGATAATTTTCAGAGATTATTATGTAATTAATTTTATAATTATTTTGTCACGAAATAAGTGATTGAACAAGTGTTCTTGGAAATATATTTGTTATTTATTTGTATGTTGAAATTGCGATATTTAAAGAGATGTATATTTTATTTATAGAAGGAATTTATTTTTTATGACACCTATGAAGGAATAAGTAGACTGTTTTGGTATTGTATACTTAACTACATGCTAATAATAATAATAATAATAATAATAATAACAACAATAATAATAGAACAGGTTCATATTAATAAAGAACAGGTTCGTTTTAATAGTTATTCTATGTCCTACAATAACATCTAAACGAGTACAGGGGTATTGCTGCGCGAAGTGCATCGTCTCAGGCGAACTTGGTGTTTGCAAGGTATTCCTCTAAATTGGAGTCCTACTGTAATAACTTTTGCATTGTTTACTGTACAGTTCACATACACAAGTGATGTCCATGTTGTGGAACTCTTATTCTGGCAAATCTTCGAGTGAAAACCATGCACCACCACTCGTCTCCATATAACACAGTTCTTGGTCTGCCACATAGTTGTCATCACTGCTTCTGTTGTATAGAAGTCAGAGTGCTTCTTGCTTTTTCATTCAGTGTCCTAATGCACCTTTAGCCGTAGATGTGTTTGGCAGCAGGTGTCTCAGCATTAGATTTTCAAGCAGGAAAGTTTCCCTTGTGAAAACATACACCAGTCAGGAAGGAGTGTATTTTGACAACCCCATTATCAGTTTGAGAAATATGGACGCGAGTCCATCTATATTTTCAAGATGTTTAATTGTGTGATATTCTCAAATGAAATAATCTAAAGTCTGTCCACTCTTAGTTTTTTGATCCTAATGTAAACATTAACAACATGCTAGTGACCATTTTGATCCTAATGTAAACATTAACAACATGCTAGTGACCATAAGACATTCTACTTATAAAGTAGTAGTGCACCTATAATGTGTTAAAAGTCTGTTTGCTCTTAGTTTGGGTCCTAATGTAAACATTAACCATGTGCCAGTGGTCACAAGACATCCTACTCAGAAAAATAGTGCATCTATGATTTGATCTAGTGTGTACAGGTCTGATTTCTGATGGACGGATAGCTACAATTTGTTTTATTTACATTGGGACCCATTCTAAGAGTGAATGGAATATTATATTCATAAGACTAGTTTTAAGATTGCAGTTAAGTTGTGTTTACCAGTGTGTTTGGTTAATATTTTAGCATCATGTGTTTGGCTAGTTTGGGCTTTTCTTTTTAAACTTTAGACAAACATGAAGCGCACAATAGACTGTTTTTTAAATCATGTTTCTAAACCAATTGGAAAAAAAAATTAAGCCACGAGGACATCCTAAAAATATTCACACTTCCTGTACTTCTTACCAAAGCAATTGTAGTGCTGTAGTGTGTCCTCATTGTGATCCCTTATCACCAAACTCATTTTTCTCGACTTAAGTTTCTTTGTACATTTTCCTTCACTAAAATTGCTACTGATACTTTTTCTACAAATGATGCATGATTTTTTGTGATTGTTCTTGAATGTGTTTTGAATAATAATGCTATATATGCTCGACTATATAAAATATTTTTTCTTATTTTTTGAGCAAGTGGAATGAAAGCCCTTGACATTAAGTTTTGTTTCTGAGAGTCTGACAGATACGTAGACAAAATTTTTAAATTTTGGAAATGGTAGGAATTGATTTTTTTTTTAATTTACAAAAATGTTAATATGTAATTCATACAGTTCTTAACCAAATTAGATTAAACTTTGCACAGAGACTATTTTATATGCAGCATGATAACTACAAATTTTCAGGTATGTAGTTTGAATAGTTTAGAAAACTGAAATTTCACCTCAGTAATTAGTGTTATTTCTTGATGAACATTTTGAGCAGATTGTTTTTTTATTCAATTTATTAATAAGAACTGTTTTTTTTTTTTTTTTGTTTCATGCGTGCACATTATACTGCACAGAGTGTTCCTATGCAAACTGGTTCCAGGTAGTCCTGTTCTGTTGGCTTATTTGATGTTAGTGTGGAGTGCCCGTCCTGAGGAAACTAAGCAATAAAAAGGTGAAGTGGACCAGTCTGCATAGAGAAATGTATATGGACCTTCTATACGCTGTTGTTGCTTGCCAAGAAAACCACAAAAATGTCCCCAAACATTATTAACCAAGAAACTCATGGCAACTGTCTTTTAGAAGAAAGGTGTATTGTTGGTGGATTTCATGGACAGAGGCACAACAATAAACTCTGGCATGTATTGTCAGACACTAACCAAATTGAGAGCAATTCAGAAAAAACAACGTGTTATGTTGAGTTCTGGGGTTGTTTTGTTCCACAAACAATCCTCAGCCACATACTGCTGCATGCACTCAAACCCTCCTGTGACAGTTCCAGTGAGATGTATTTCGTTATCCACCATCACCTGTTCCCAAACATGAAGACACCGTTTGCATCCCAGCAGTTCCGAATGGATGAGGAACACAAGGAGAGTGTCAGTGGGCACAGGCAGCTGATTTTACTCTCAGGAAATTTCGAAGCTTGTGAAGCGGTACGACAATTGTCTGGATGTAAATGGAAATTATGTTGAAAAGTAATTGAAAGGCGCACTTTCACTTGCATGTAATACAGTTTCCCTCAATAAAGTGATTTCTTAAGAAAAAAAATTACTGAAACTTTCCGAATCACCCTTGCAATATGGTTTAAATATTATTACCAGTACAATAAAAAAGATAAATTATTTCAAAATATTTATTGTTTATCATTGAGAGTGGAAACATAGTTTAATAATCCTGCTTTGAAAACACAAAATGATAGTCCACCTTCTGGAACCTGAATGACTGTCACTCCAAGTCTTGATATATCGCGAACATTGCGTTTGTCATCATCAAAGAATATCATGCGATCATATTCCAAACCAGTCTTTACATGTAAATGTTTAAAATGCACTGTCTTTGTACCAGGATAAATTTCCTTATAGTGGAAATATTGTGTAATTTCAAATAATTGTAGTAGTTGATATGCTCCTGAAATATCTTCTATCCTTGAAGCTACTGCTAAATTAAAGCCATTCTCAGATAATGTCGCCAGAAGCTGTGGTACTTCAGGGAAAGTCTTGAAGACTTTGCCCCTTGTATCAATAACATTGCCTTTCTTACTTACATTAAAAGGGCTTCTAGCATTTTTGTCTACCCTAAATGGCCACAAGGTGAAATCTAAATCAAAAACTACAAGTCCTGGCTTCTTCCATTCTTCAATCTGATGAGGTACAAATTGCTGCATGATTCTTCTCATGATCTACAGGCACCATGACATAAGAAAGTAGTTAACTGAAATAAAAACAAATTTAATTTAATTAAATCCAAAAGAAAAAGCCTTTGATAGAAAAATAATTTTACACAATGATAAGGACATGTCTCGGAAAAAAATACTACCAATTATATCCAAATATACTCAATACCTTTCTCAACAAACTAACATGTAACATTTGGAAAAGTTTAATAAATCCCTTAACTGTTACGTTAACAGGCCTTCACTGGATTAATTTGATAATCATTACTCTAGTTTACTGATAATGCTGCATGTCGCCCTCGACCTACGAAAACTCACTTATTTAACTTTTTCTATTTTTTTTTTTTTTTCAGATATATGTACACTGTTTTTGTAAAGTTATAGCATCCCTCAGTTTCATTTTATTATTATGAAATAACAAGTCTACTTAGTAGACTGTGGTTTGGCCATAGACAAATAAATCTATATAGTTTCTGTGAAGGATTCCAAGGTTGTTGCGCTGATGGCTGCCCTGCGTGCTGACTTGCTGGCTCCCGTGTTGCCTATGGAGATGGTAGTTGTTCACATAGATCATCTGCTGTTTCTCTGTTGCCAACACTCATGGCCAAAAAGAAACTATACCGTGAGTGGAAAACAACTAAAGTCCTACATTAACAATAGTAAACGTCGTAATAAAGTAATTAAGCCAGAAGTGGAAAACAGCTAAAATCCGATATTTAATTGTTGTTTCTTAGAAACTAAAAAATAGAGAAAAAAACAGTTTTAGTTGGAAAACAACGAACATGGCGACATGGTGACAGTGTTGATTTTATATGATCATCTTTGGTTCTAGCCTGCAAACCAACGAGATAGAACTCGTTGCTGCAAACCAACGAGTTAGATACTATAGAGAGGCCAAAGACCACAGAAAGTTGAAGACATTGACATTGGTCCGCCATGTTTCGGTTAGTCAAAACAAAGGGGCGTGGCTCAGATGTTGTAGGAAATTACTGTGATGAAGTTAGTATTATCACAATCTACTATATACAGTCGCGAAGCTCAATATGTAGTAAAAATGAAAACATGGGTAGTTGCCCACCACTAGGATCGCTACTATCGCCTCATCATCGCAGATCTCTCTCCTAGTACACGACAAAATATTTTACACTTTCTTTGTGTTCTTTTGGAAATATTAGCACCTTCCTTCCATTATTGAAATATTAAATGCATAAAGTTAATTTATTATTTTAATGAAGTATATTAAATTCCACCATAAACTCGAAGATACCTGCAAGAAATAGGTTAATATTATTTTTGTTTGTGCAAAACGAACTGAAATTTACTATAATCACTTCACTCATTCAAGATTGTAGCGATAATTAACTATGAAACCAATAAATATTAATTTGCATTTCCCTTTACAACAATAATAATGGAAATATGAATTAATGGAGTAACTTACGTGTACCGGTACTTGTAGTGTAGGCTTACGTAGTTAACAAAGTGGGATGAGGTTAAGCAATAATAATCACACCAGAATTGGAAATAAAACGTGATCAATAAATTTAATTGTAACAGACTTTTTCTACGTCCCTAGTAAAGTAACAAATAAAAATAACAACAAAATTAACAGCTATAATTAAAAACATCCTTTGAAATAACAAGTAGGCCTAAACAATAATAATCCCACCAGAATTGAAAATAAAACGTGATTAATAAATTTCATTAAAACAAACTTAATTTTTCTACGTCTCTAGTAAAATATTATTATTCCAATTATTGTATTTTAGCCATTAACATTTTCATTACAACCAATAACGAACATTTCACAAGCATCAATGTGAAATACGCAACGAGCTAGCACTCGATGGAAATCAACGAGTTAGAAAGAGAGCTTTCCAACTCGTTGATGGAAATACGACACAGTCCAAAGCCGACCGTGGACAGTCTATTGTTTTTAGTTGCTAACCGCTTGGAGCGCTTTATCACGAGATTTGCAAAAAATCACCTCAAGCTTCGCGACTGTACATAGTAGACTGTGGTATTATTGTGAATTGAGTTACATACTAAGACTATGTTAATAAATAAAAAGTAAAATACACACAAAACTTTACGTTTTATAACAGCTGTAGGCATATGTTTTATTAGTTTCACTAAATATAGCCCAGATATTAAATGACAAACTATACTCGATGCAACCAAAGCAAAGCACCTAAAGACGGATGAATTTAATCGGCAAAGACAAATAAATAATTTTTTGACTTCGTCACAAATTTAATTACCTTACAGCTAATCTAACCTAATATGAAATTATGTAATTCAGTGCTCACCAGGTGATCTCAAGAGAGACGACGTATGTAACTAATAGGAGTAAAATATAGGAAAGGTAGTGGCGAAAATAAAAAAAAAAAATCCAGTAATTAAGTTATTGAGAAAAATTCATTTGAAATTGGAATTAATACAGAGAACTTCTGAAAACTGCAATTATTAAAACTACAAATGACCTCTTAGCATGCAACATAATAATTAAAGAATGACACTAATAGAAAGTTACTCATGATCACAACTCACCACATTTATTGAAACGATACGATACTTACGATTAACATTGTTATCAGAAACAGCAGGAGCCACAGCTAGCTACACTTCTTTTCGCGTGATGGAGACATCATTGTAGTCTAATATAATTTGAAACAAATATTGTCGCGTGATGGAGACATCGTGTAGTCTAATATAATTTGAAACAAACATTGATCTCACACGTGTCTCGCAACTAGGCAGAGGCTTTTGCAGATTAAAACTGTTCTTACATTATTTTGAACAATAATGACAAATTGTGTGTGATGCAAGTGCTAACTTCCCTCTTTGTTAACAAAAAGAGCCCTACGCATTAATAAAAAGAAAATTGGAGTAGGCCCTATAAACACAATAAATACTAAACTCTTGATGGTACAAACTTATTAATACAGATATTTCGCTTATGCTCAGTCAGTCTTATCTTATAATTCTCTGCGGCAATGGTATCTGTATTGAGAGGGTTTAATTATCCAGCAAGGAATATTATGATTTACGGTACATTTCATTTAAATCCGAGGGAATGAGACATTTTTGGAAATTTTAAAGTCTTAATTGCAGTGTACAGCTGTCAAAAGAAAAAGTGGCCGCTCTCCTGAAACAAAGTTCCCTTCGGGTATCTTCGCTACAATTCGGAGACAGGCGATGTTACATGTTGTTGGACTACGTTGCCTGATATCTACAGTTATAATTGAAGTATTCTGTGTGTTATTCGATAGCGTAATGATAGCGTTCCGGCCTCTTATTCGTGATGTCCTGGGTTCGACTACAACCTCGTGCTTTTTATGTTCTTTTTTGTTCTGTTTTTGAGAGAGACAAACTATACATAATGGCTCCTTTCTCTTTTACGATTATTTTAGTAATTAACATCAGGTTCATTAATATATTATGCCATGACTTTATCATTATATTGTGGCTGCAAATGGAAAGAAAAAAAGATTTTATTCTCAATAAAAATATGTTTCGTGGCATAAACAAAACAAATTTACTGGCGTCGGCCTTAAAACATTCAAACAATTAAGCGTTCAAAAAACAAAACAAAAAGCCACAATTCAATATTTAGTCTATCTTCCTCTTATCTCGATCACCTTGCAGTCGAGTGGGCATGGAATCGACTAGTCTTTGCAAATAGCGACTGTTCTTAGACACGATATTCCAGGCATTCTGAACATACATAAGTGTTCAGCCCATGGGCAGGTCTTTCATTGCAAACCCAGCAATCTCCAATCTTTCCTATTTTCTGCCTTCCTCTTAGTCTCCGCATATGATCCACATATCCTAATGTCGTCTATTATTATTTTCAACCAGACACCCAACCAATTCCTTTTTTCTCTTTCTAATCAGTTTCAGCATCATTCTTTCTTCACTCACTTTTTCAAACACAATTTTATTTCTTATTCTATTTGTCCACTTCACACGCACCGTTCTTCTCCACATCCACATTTCAAATGCTTCAATTCGTTTCTCTTCATTTCGTCGTAATGTCCATGTTCCTTCCCCATACAATGCCACACTCCACACAAAGCACTTCACTAGTCTCTTCCTTAGTTATTTTTACAGAGGTCCGCAGAAGATCCTTCTTCTTCTGTTAAAAGCTCCCTTTGTTCATGTTTGCAGTTTTCTTGGGAAGGATAGGCCTAAATGCGGTAACATCCCGTTGCTTTCCGCACACCACTATCTCTTTCGCATCTTATTAGATTCCAGGGGGCCCAAGCGTGGAGATGAGGAGAGTGGATTTGACTAGGCTAATTGGGCCCTCCGGACTTCACCGAAAGTCACGGCAAGGGTTAAATATTAGTTCTATCAGGATGTTTGACCCAATTAGAGACCGGGAAATCCCAATTAGCCTTTGCCCCCCGCATTCTTGACTAGCTTCTACGAATCATCAGAAAATCTTAGAGTGTGATTGGGCCAATTTTTCCGAAAATGTTTCCACACTTTTGCCCTCGTAGCTCAGCGGACGAACGTCGGAATTTAGATGTCAACGTCTCAGGTTCAATTCCTCGTTACTCCTTTTCATTTTATTGTGGTTCAAGATAGTATAATGTAATAATACAACAAGAAAAACTAATAGCAGTATTATGCAACTGGATTTTTCCAAACCTAATATTAAATTTATGTTATTTATATCGCTAAAGAACGATTACAATATAAATAACTAGAATATTATTTATACAGTATCACTAAAGAACGATAACAGAATATAAATTATAAATATCGGTTTGTTTAATTAATATAAGATGTTATATAATACGTATTTAATATCTAAATAAAATAACCTATTTTACAAAGAAAAATGGTTATTTGTGTAATAATAATTACTTGCATAAAATACAGATTATTTATATTGCGAAAGAACAATCACAACGTAAATAACTTGAATATTATTTTATAATGCTAATGAAGGAGAACAGAATATAAATGATAACTTGAATATTATTTATATCGCTAAAGAACGATAACACAATATAAAAAATTTGAATATTATTCATATCGGAATTTCACAGAGTTATTACAGATGCATTTGAGAAATTGTAGAAGAATAGTAATTAGTAACAGTGTCCTATTTATTCTACTTGGAGCCAAATTTGTAACTTTTAAAAGTGTGGTTACTATGTTGAAGTGTATGTGTTGTAACGGATGCTTCATTTGTTATGTATGTGAGTCAGTTATGGGATGCTTGATGTCGTCGCAATGTCGTAATTATAGTTTGATTGTGTTTGTGTGACTATTGTGTATATTTTGTGATGTATGGTACGAAAAGCTGCATATTTGTGTTATAGAAGTGTTACGTATGTGTGTTGTTAATGTTTTTGTATGTTTCAAATTGATACCTGATATTTGTTTTGCAATCGCAATGCCTAATTTACGGATTGTTTATGTTTTGTTTACATCGCGTAAGCTAATTTAATTTTCTTTTCCATTTCTTTCTCTTTATGCTTATCTTTTTTGTGTATAAAACTATAGGTCTAACATACATGTGTAAAATAGGGCTAACTCCCATTGGAAATATAATTATTATTATTATTATTATTATTATTATTATTATTATTATTCATACCGTTATAAAACGATAACAGAATACAAATGATGACTTGAATTTTATTCATATCTTTAAAGAACGATAACAAAATATAAATAACGTGATATCCATAAAGAACGATAACTGAATATAAATAATTATTTGAATATCATTTACATCGCTAAAGAAAGATTAAAAAATAAAATAAAAACTTGAAGAAGGCCCAAACCCACAACCTTTGATTCATTAAACAAGCACTCTACCGCTGGTCTACGAGGCGCAGATATGGAACACTTTCATAGTTCCGGAACTGCTTGTACAAGCACATGCATCGTGTAACATCGCCGCGACCCGAAGTGGACTTTGAAAATATTCGCTGTTCACGAGTGCGGCCACTTTTTTTGACAACTGTACCTTTGATAAGCACTCCTTGCGGAGGCTGGCGGTACTATAGACCGCCATGTTTTTTTAGGGAACGATCCATAGTACAGTTGGCCTCCGCAGGGAGCGCTTATCAGACGTCTTCAGCCTCTCTATAGTATCTAACCAAGGCTATCTCTAGTAAAGGCTGAGGCTTTAGATTTGGCAACTCCGCCTTCGCGGTCGGCCGACGTGCTGTTCTTAGAGAGAGTCTTATCTAAACACGATGGATTGAATGAAGCTGAACTCTTTAGCGATTTAATAAATATCACATTTCATGATAACGAAATATTATACTGAATATTGCTTTTCTTCAGATTGTGTTCTAATTATAGAGTATGTTTAACCTAATGAAATCAATCATGCATAATCATTTACAATGCATTTTATTAGCACTCACGGGCTGGTAAATTCCTAAAGAAAACAAATACAATGAATACAATTCACATATTAAATCTTTAACATGTTCTAACTTTTCATATAACTTGTCTATCAAGTTAATTTAAAAATTGTTATCATTATTAATGGCATCATGAAAATTGTCACAATATTTAAACGCCGCCTGTAACTGGCTCCATTCACTCAGAACTGAGTTCCTAAAAATAAGTTTGTTGTCAGTAAGTACACTTGCATTAGGCATTATTCCACCGTTGACATGAACCTCAGTAGTAAGATCCTTATTTATTCTAATACTACTACCAACCTTAGGAATAGTTGTAAAATCTAATTTATATAAGATATAAATACTGTCAGTTGTATGTACACGCCAGTCTTGCGGATAAGACAGAACCTTCGAACGCATATTTAATAAAAAGTTTTCATAGGAAGTAACTTTATTTTCCTCTTCAATTCATCTTTTCTCGTCTTCTTCTGCAGTCTTCAGTCACTTCTCCACTTCCTTTTTTCTTTCCTCCGGAGATTTTCTTTTCACACTCTCGTTAATGCTGAGGTAAGAAGGCAAGCCAGGGAACAGTTTTGGAACTGCACTTTCACTTAAAATGAGAGTTCCAAGTACACGTTCACATAGTTTTCCATCCTTATCTACATATCTTTCAACTGTAATTAAGACGGAATCACGAAAATGTTTTATGCACACAATGGATCTGTCATTTGGTTTCCAATTGTCACGTGGAACAGCACGAATTCATTCTTGTCTAAGTGTAATTTGTTTAGGAAATTTAAATGATCGAACATAGCCCTCCGTTTTAATTGACGAGGCATAATTGCTTTTATACCCAGGTACCACACAGGAACTAGGCATTTTCACATACGAACACACATATAATCTCCTACTTAGAACCGCTAATTTAACATTCTAATGACAAGCATCACAGATAACTTCCTTGCAATAAATGACGCGAGTGACCGACTGTAGCACGTCGCTCCGACGTTGCCAATTTTCGCACGCCGCAGCCTTTACTAGAGATAGCCTTGATCTAACTCGTTGCTGCAAACCGTTGCTAACGGGATTACACAAGCTGGCGCATAGCACGATCGAGAGTAGGTCTCTGTGAGTCATGACAATTTCTGCCGCTAGGTTCGCCTCACTGCCCTATGAAATGATGAATAGTACCATTACAAAGCATTGTGCATCGTGAAAATAGTTCGATTAATTGTGCATTACTCATTGAGTATGAATATTATAAATATGCCAAGCTTATTACAGTGTTATTTGAAGTTTGTTCAGCTAAGTTATATTCGAAAATTGTCTGTGTTTTGCTATGTGAAGAACTCGGTACCAACAGGTCGTATCTTTATAGGTTAAGGTAAATGTCAAAGTTCTCTCATATAACAAGCAATGCTATGTTAAAAGTGGCGAATTGCTTTTTCCGACTCTCGAATGATATGACCCGAAATGTAAAATAATTTCATGCATTGTTTCACTTACCAAGCATTACTGATATAGGCCTAATGAAAATGTGAACGACGTGATGTAAACATTGAAGATAATGTTGTTACTGTTTTCCCTTTCTCTTTTAGAAAATACCGACAAAAGTAATGAATTATCTTCATGCTGTACTTATTAGGTAATTAATGTGTATTTGTCTGTATTTTAGACCTGTGTATTGTTACGTAATTATCAGTGAATTAGGTTAGAGAACTTAACAAGGTTAGTATGAGATTAGGTAATGCACCTCAAACTGTAACTAATAATGGCTGCTGCCGAAATAGGCTGAGGTGGTTATCGTGTGAAACAAATTATATCTGGAATATCTATTTTTATTATATACGGAAATGTAAAGTTTTTTTTTTGTTTTGTTTTAGCATGTGTTTGTAATTTTCTGAGGTTATGTCTAGCCTAATTTCTTTTTATTCTTGTATCATTACCAATACATTAATTTATTTTATATTCATTTCAGGTGTTACATCTATGGTGGCAACTCTACTTATGTTAGGATAGGAAGTAACAGTATATATTCAACTTCATCATTTGCTAAAAATTAAAGAAAACTGTATGTGTTCGACTCATTCCATCGTCATTTCTTCTTATGTATGTGAACCACGTTCGTTCTAAAAGTGCTACAATAAATGAACACTATAGACAACGTGATGGAACAATTTACAAGTTACTGTTAAAATGCTCAACATTTTCAAGTGGTGCTATACCCATTGTTTCAAAATGTACATACATATTTTTACATTTCTATAAGAGGTGTCATAAATTATTTCAGCATATTTGTAAATTCTTCAAAATTAATTCTTCTAATTAATACCATAAAGTAATGAAATAATATAGCCTAGGCCTATATGTGATTTTATACTACCGGTATTGATGTTGATCTTGGTAAATTAATCCAATTTCACAGTGTTGTCTTTTGTATTGTGGTTCATAACAATTATAACAGTATGTACGTGGAAATGTTTTTAAAATAATAAATTCTAGCTCATGATTTTAAGTGATCGTTTCAATGGGAGGTTATATTGGAAAGATGATCACAAATGGATAATTTACTGCAAGATACAAAAACTGAATATAAGTGAGTGTTCCGTTGAAAGTGAAAGTGAAAATTTCGTTTTACAAGAGCTAAGTAGGCGTACACGCATTAAATACTACAGCGTTTACTATTACTATGCTCAATAGATTAATCAGTAGGCCTATAGAAATGTTTTCACCACTGCAAGAAAAAATCGCGCAACAATTATACTTCTCAGTTATTGTGACGTCCGTATTTTTTTTTAAAAGAGAGGGAAAAGTTAGGCCTTCTTGCAAATGCGTAATTATGAATTCAAGGAAATTAAAGATAATGCAGTACCTTAATTAGTTGCAATATCTTATTTAATAACAATATTAATAATATTAGGTGAAAAGGGTAGGCTATAGTGCGTATATGTAAGATGTCAAGTTAATTTATTTCCGGAAATGTTTGGTGTATGAACTGAAGTACAGAGCAGACAGTCCCTCAGTTTATATGTAATATGTTTTAATATCAAGAATGACAGCCTTTTATTGTAATATAATTGAGGAGTAGAAGTTTGCAAATTACGTCTATTGTCCATAAAATATTGTACGAAGCATTTAATAAGCAATGATGAGTCCTTTAAATGTCCTAAATGTCAATGTCTTTTAAGTGTTCTGCTATGAATATATAGGGCAGAACAGCGCTCCGAGCGGCGGAATTGGCATTACGAGGGAACCACTTCAGACTCGTTTTTCAAGCTCTATGCGCCAGCTTGTATAATCTCGTAAGCAACGCTGCAAACCATCACGAAAAATAGCAAGGAACCTATCCTCGAAATCCAGCATGCTAGCCATCCAAGGAGCCACCAGAGCGCATTACTTCCGGCAAGCGAGCACGCAGGCTACCCATCAGCGCAGCCACCTTGGGACCATAGAAACACGCACCGTCTGAACCGGGCTTAACACCTGAAAATCCGTCAGAATCCGTCAAAATAATACAAAAAAATAGCCACTCATATATAAATACACACACAAATAAAAAGCAAATTTTAACACAACCGACTTACCAATCTTGATTGAAATAATAATTCATCCGCATCACCTGCCTCTAGTTGTGCAGTAGATGTGCTGGGTTGGTCTGCGGTCCCCAAAAAATGAAGCAATTAAAAATGGCAGCAGCTAAAAAAGTCAAAAGACAATGTAAATCATAATTTCTATCATAAAATCCGTCACCCGCCAAAGCCATTCTTTTGCCGTCCGTTGCGTTGAAATTCCGTCAGTTTTGACGGAATTTCCGTCCAGTTGGCAACATTAATCTATACTATAGCTAGACCACTTAGGAAATGCAGCTATGCAGCTACTAAATGTAAAAGGAATAAACAAAGCATTCAGAGTGGGCATCCCGTTCGAACTAAAAGACCTGACGGAACAACCGGAATTCTGGCCAAGAGGAGTCGTCGTAAGACAATATATTTTTCGGAGGCAGGACAGACAAGGCATACGATTATAATATCACGAGCAACGTCTTAAAGACGGCTACATGGAACACAGAAGGCCTAATAAACGCTTTGGACATGATACCAGAGGATAACCTCGCAAAGTTCGACGTGATAGTACTCACCGAAACGTTTCTGAGAAAGGAATGGAATGTCAAAGGCTTCTACACGATTAACGCGCTTGCCACTGAAGGCCAGAGAGGTAGACCAGTGAGTGGCATCACCTGCCTCATCAAACCAGAATTAGCCCCATTTAAAATTGAACGGAAATCACCTGAAATGCTAATAATTAGAACCAGGCTGTGCACTATTATTGGCGTGTACTTACATCCGAACTACAAAGAAGAGGAGATCATAGACATCATAAGTGGCGGACTAGCGTAATCGCAACAGCATGAGCTAGTGATAATAGCAGGAGATATGAACTGCAGGATTGATGTACGCAACCGTAAAGCTGAAACTGTCCTACAATTCCTCGAAGAAGAAGGATTAACCTTAATAAATAAAGCGTCCGAGAAAACCTATGTGTGCCATAATGGGAGCAGCACAATTGACCTTGTGCTGACGAACATGAAGGGCGTCAGAAAGATGACACAAGAAGTGCTCAAAATAGCAGCAAGAAAACACATGCCTGTTGCAACGACATTTACACTTCAAAAAGAAAAGACCTGCCCCCGGAACCCGAAGATCTCAAGAAAAATAAGATACGCAGAGGATAGAATAGTCCCACACCCAAATCAAAGAAGCAGAACAGGAGATACAGACTGGACACATTGACAGAGCAGTAAAAAAAACTGGAACACATTATTACAAACGCCACAAGAATCACGAAGCCCAATGAAAGGAAGGCAAAACCCTGGTTCAACAGGAACTGCTACCAGGCTAGACAGTTAGCCCTCCACAAGCTCCACAGCGCCTTAACCTCGCGATCGGAAGAGACTCTCAAAGAATACGCAAATGAAAGAAGAAAATACAAAACACTTATAAGAGAATCCAAGAGGCAGTACTATGAAGAAAAAGCCAGAGAGATTATAGAGGAGTCAGAAAACGATCCATTTATAGTCTTGAAGCAGAGAAAACCGACGTTCCCGAGGGATATCCCTATGGACACATGGGTACAGCACTTCACCGAAATTCTGCAATCAAAAGACACTAGGCCGCACAAGGAAACGGCAAAGAAAGAAGAAGACTCTTTCCTCGAGCCATTCACACAGGATGAAGTCTCCAAAAGACAAAAAGGCCAGTGGTCCGGACAATATCTTCAACGAGCATTTAAAGACCGCAGCCCCAATGCTTATAAAAGCCTGGACGGACCTCTTCAATGAATGCTTGTTGAAAGGGACTATTCCAGAGAGTTGGAGAACATCGAAGATTAAAATGCTATATAAGGGGAAAGGCAACGCTAGTGACCCTCATACATACAGAGGCATCGCTCTGGAATGCACACTCATGAAAATACTGACGAAACTCGTCGCAGAGAGAATAACAGTATTAGTAGACCACCATATACCAGTAGAACAATTTGGCTTCAGAAAGAACCGCTCCACAATACAAGCCGTGGAATGCCTCCAAGAAAATATAAAAGAAGCGCTCCACCACCCGAAGGGGAAACTCTACACGTTGTTTGTGGACTACACAAAAGCGTTCGACACAATCAATAGAACAAAACTCATAGCCAAATTAGAGAACCTGATAGGAAGGAGAAACCCCATAGCCAGACTGATAAGGGACATCTTGGTGGAGAATAGTATTCGGATCGACGACACAATAACAGTGTCAACACCGATAGACCAGACAACAGGAGTTCTTCAAGGGGATCCGCTCAGTCCCCTGTTGTTCAACATAGCGACACACGACGTAGTAGAGGCAACGAAAGCAGAAGGACTGACGACTTATCTGTATGCAGATGATATGGTCATGGCATCCACATCACGAAATACGCTGGAAGGAGCACTCGACAGATTGGTAGAATGGGCCAGAGGAAATGACCTCATTTTAAACAGGACAAAAACAGTGGCGATGACGTTCAAAAGAGGGGGAAAACAAGCGGCAGCAGATGTGCTATACCTGGAGGGCGAGCCACTGACCAACGTAAAGACTTTTAAATACCTGGGGATAACCCTGCAACAAAATGGATCGACACACATAGCCCACATCAAAGACAGAGTGGCAGGGGCAATGATCGCCAAGAATGACATTCAGTATCTAACTAGGATCTCGTTAGAAATGGCGATGAAAATCTTCATGGTTAAAATATTGCCTATCATCACATATGGCCTCGAAATCGTCTGGCAATACCTCACTAAAAGTAACCTGAAGGACCTCGAGAAAGTGAAAGCGACATATCTGAAGCGGGTACTTGGCCTGTCCAGATTTGCACCATCCAGAATCGTCTATGAGCTAACCAGAGAACCTATGTTACTAGATGACCTTCGGCTGCAATTTCTACTGCCATCAACATCAGCATACGAGAGCACCGTCCTCGAACACCAACGTAAGAAAGCAGAAATATGGGAGGAGTTCTACGTCACGGACGCCATGGCCAGAGAGGACTGGAAGGAGGCCAACTACCTACAGAGACACCTAGTGACCAGATTTGCGACTCATGGCTTCCTCTTCAAAATATGCCGCAACACCGGCTTTCACGACCCGAACGAAGAGTGCATGTGTTTACTTTGTGACGAACTATGTGGAAGATACCATGTGATGGAGTGTAAAAACCGATTAGTTTCACTGACCAAGTTCTACAGCAGCGAAAGCTAAAATAATATATTATCCTGCACATTGTGCGCACTTCCGTTGTTATAAAATGCAGCTATAGGTTCGTTCCAACAAGCGGTTCATGGATCAGTTTATGTACGGTTCCTGTACCATCTTATGCGCATGCGCTAGTTGAGCATCTGCTATGGGATTGAAACTGGACTGGACGCTGTTGGAACGCTTTCGCGGATCGTTATGTACTAAATCCAGAGATGCTATAACTGTGATCATCTTTGCTAAGAACGGGATGCTTAATTATTATCGTTTTCGCAGCTAATTCTAATTGCAGAAAATAGAATTTCGATCATTTTCTATAAAAAGATAACAAAAATATGGAAGGCAAGAATTCCGATAATTCAACGTCGTGTACTGGGGGACTCTCATCTAAAAATAGTTCTTTTTTAATTATTAATGTATGTACGTTATTTATTATATTTTTAATCAAAGCTGCATGTTGAAATTGTAATTAACTGTTTCAATACCCAAATAATTTCCATTCCCTTTCTTTTTGGCGAAAATTTAAATTAAATCTCTAGTTTTATTATTCGTCTGTACTGTCACTTTTCATCTTTAACCTCAATGATGTGAACAGTCGATCATGTCTTTCTTCAGTATCCAGGAGACGTTGGTGAGCTTATGCGCATGCGCGTCTCTCGTACTTTTCCGTACATGCCTCAATCCATGGACTATTTTTGACCGTTCCGAACCCGTGTCAAAAGCTTGTTGGAACGCCCGACTGCAGTGCATGTTTCCGGTTCAGGACTGGTTCGGATTGTGTTGGAACGTTTTTTTTGTACTGCGCATGCTCACGATGGTTACGGACGGTTCCTGACTGTTGTTGGAACGAACCTTATGGCGGAAACCTTAAAGGTAGAAACACATTATTGCCACGGCACGACACAAAATGTGATTTCCTGTGCTGTCACGTTCTGCATTCAATGTGTGGTATTCGTTTTCTCCATTTATTTACGTTGCTTAGAATCACACTATTCCCACGCCACGGACGCCACGTCCTCTCCTGTGTAGCACTCGTGCCATCACGTTTAGATTTTCTGTCGCACCGGACATTGTTGGACGGTGGAGAGCACGTGCAGGTTCATTATGGAGGAATATATCATTGAAAATGTAAGGCAATATGAATTTATGTATAATCCAATTACAGAGACTTAAACATGAGAAAAGAAGCTTGGGAGGAAATAGGAAGAGAGATGAATATAAGCGGTGAGTACTGTATGTTAACTTATTTCCAAGAGCTATTCCATCTCAAATCGACCGAAATATAGAGAAAATTGACCTTAAAATTTCTAAATACAATTAAACTTTTTTTGTACGTCGAGAACAGTGGTACAGTGAGTATAAAAAATGCGAGGTTAGCATTAATTATACAATTACACTTTTAATTTTTACAGCTATGACGGGAAAGGAAATTTGGGAAAAACTAAGAAAAAGCTTCCTTCAAGCAATGAATAGACGCCGTAATAAAAAGTCTGGTCAGGCAGCTAGGAAATTTGCACCCTGGAAATTTGAACAGCAGATGTCTTTCCTTTTGCCATATTTGGAAAATCGGAAGTGAGTATAAATAACTATTTAGTTATTAAGGTCGTCTTTCATATTACTAGTTTTCAGTAAAATATACTTTTTATTTTAGGACACATGACAACTTAGAGGATTTACAAGAAGAACCTCAAGATGAACCAGAGGATGACCCAACAACCGAAATAAGTGAAAGTCAGCCTGCTCCTCACCCTTCACCTGAAAACCCTGATTTTGAAGACTCTACGTCTCAAAACACTGCTTCTCAAGATCTGGAATTTGGACAAGGAATAACGCGTAATAATCCAGATTGTCCAAATTTAAACAACTTGAACACGAGAAAAGGAAAGAATCGAGAAGCACAAAATAATTCTATTGATAAAATGAATATTCTCGAGTGTTAACTGCTATTCGAAATTGAGTGTTCTGTTTCTGTATTTTCTCTTTTATTTGATTGTGAATAAATTCAAATTCTTCTTTATTCATTCTAAAGTACATATGAAAACGTTGTGGGTCTTCTAATATGTTATGTTTATGTTTTATTTAACGACGCTCGCAACTGCAGAGGTTATATCAGCGTCGCCGGATGTGCCGGAATTTTGTCCCGCAGGAGTTCTTTTACATGCCAGTAAATCTACTGACATGAGCCTATCGCATTTAAGCACACTTAAATGCCATCGACCTGGCCTGGGATCGAACCCGCAACCTTGGGCATAGAAGGCCAGCGTGGGTCTTCTTCTAGTTGCTTAAACAAAGTATGAAATTCACCAGATTCCTCCCGTTTCAAGTTTATATCATGCACCCACTTCCGACACCTTCTTTCCTGAATGATAACAGCCTCAGCCGCATTTTCGATGTCTTCTTCTAACTCTGAAGAACTACTGGAACTACTAACCCATTCACCTTCCATCTGCTACAGAAAGCTACTGAATAAAGTAGCGACTGAACAGATTGTAAGTTTAGTGTGAAGTGACATGGCGTGGCGATGATGTGCACACAACGCGACACAGCACGTGCCTTCCAACTTATATGATCTCACAGGAGAACACATGCCGTGGCAATAATGTGTTTCCGGCTTAACTCATTTCCTTCTCCCACACTCGCTGCGCTCCCCGACGTCGATCACCAATCATAATCTGTGTCTTAACCAAAGTTGGCGGTACTAGGCCGCTATTATCGTGACTCTAGTTGGATTACGTAGTTTACTTTTGCTTCAACCGTACACTTCTGGTCAAAATATTTTTCCTGTATTTTCCGCACATGCTCACATAATTTCTCACGTAAAGACATGCCAATACTCTGGTTATAACTTACACAGAGCACTATTACTAGTATGTATTCATTTATTTATTTTATACTACACTTCATTTCACTTTGGCGCAACTGTACTCCCTACGAACTCAGCGTTTGCCATGAACAAGAACTGTGGCAGGGGAGATTAGCGCATGCGCATTACAACTGCATTTACAAATTGGTATCCCTATAATAATAAATCTATAAGCGAAATTTTTCTGGTAATTTTTGCTTTTCTAAAAATAATTGCTGTTAACATGTATAATTAATCATCCTGAAACCGAAAATCGCTTTTTTGAAATTCTTGTTGGTATGTCTGTCTGTCTGTCTGTCTGGATGTTTGTTACCTTTTGTCGCGATAATGGCTGAACGGATTTCTATGAAATTTGGAACATACATTAAGTTCGTTATAACTTAGATTTTAGGCTATATGGTATTCAAAATAATTTATTGAAAGGGGGGGTTATAAGGAGGCCTGAATTAAATAAACCGAAATATCTCGCTTATTATTGACTTTGTGAAAAATGTTACATAACAAAAGTTTCTTTAAAAATGATTTCCGATAAGTTTTATTCCAGGCAAAATTTTGATTGGACTGATATTTAAGTCTGACTGTCTGTCTGTCTGGATGTTTGTTACATTTTCACACGATAATGGCTTACCGGATTTCGATGAAAATTGGAATATAAATTAAGTTCGTTGTAGCTTAGATTTTAGACTATATGGCATTCAAAATACTTTATTTAAAAGGGGGGTTATAAGGGGGCCTGAATTAAATAAACCGAAATATCTAGCTTATTTTTTATTTTTGCGAAAAATGTTCCATAACAAAAGTTTCTTTAAAAATGATTTCCGATAAGTTTTATCTCGAGAAAAATTTTGAAAGGACTGATATTTAGGGATATACAAAGGTTTTAAAATAACAATACATTTACACCGCCGCCTCAGATATAGTGTCGTTGTTCTTTGTGCAAAATATTAAATTTTTTAGTAGGAAGAAAAACAAAATTTATTCATTATATGGCAGTAGTGCATAGGAGATTGGGAATTCTTACATTTTCGAAAGAAAGGAATATAGTGTGTGTATATATATATATTGTAGATTGTATTGTTTGCTGGATCACTATTTAAGTTATTTAATAAAGGAAAAATCTGAAACTCGATATGACATAGGAGTTGTTGCAGGAACGACGACGATGGCTACAATGAAATCAAGACAAATGACTCCGTCTATTTAAGGCGGCCTTGACGTTTATCAATATTAATATACAGAGAATATTTTGTATGTTTTGAGCCGTGCCCGACATCGTAGCTGTTCACCTAGTACGTCACTTCGTCCGACAGAGTGCTCTCAGACGTCATATTATACATAGCGCTATGAATCCTTTCATTTTCTTATACAAATTATCCTATGGGCCGGTTGATTACGTCAGACGAGGAGAGAGGGAAAGCGAGTTTACTTGGTTACGTGCAGTCTTATGTTACTTCACTCAGGAGCTGCAGGCCGTACGGATAACATCACTCAGGAGTCGGAGCCCGAATCGACAGTTTCATTTAGGCAATCGACGTGCACTTGGGAAAAGGAGCTCGTACTGTATTCTACTTTGGTAACTTAAGTTCATCCTGGTAGATTGTTCGAGAATAGTGTGTGTCATTATATTTCACTTGAGTATTTACGGACTATATGGAACCTTGTTTGAAATGAATATATTTTTGGGATTTAGCGCGGCATTAAGTTGTATCAGATGTGTAATCATTGGAGTAGGCAAATTTGGGTTGTGATATTCTCATTTTTGGTTGTATGTGTTTGAGATATTGAGGTTGGATCGTGTATGGAAATCACTCGCTGATGATACGTCTTGGGTTAAGTTATTGCGATTACGTGAAGTGATGTATTGTGATATTGGAGGTTGTATTGTATTAGGGGACTACGTGAGGAAATATTATTTGATGTGTGAGGTTTTGATGTTCCAAGACGGTTTGCGTGATATCGTAGTGATTACGATCTCGGGGGTTACGTCGTATTTGACGCTGTAATGAACTAGAATAGGATGGGCCTCATTTATCTATTCTTGTATTTCCTACTCCATTTTGATTATTATTGGTTTCCACGCCGGTATTCAGGAATCGAGAGCATTGACTTTCCGTTGCTATTCATATGATCATTGGTATTTGAAATGATTGTCGGTTACTTATCACATATCGTATCTCTGTCTCTCTCTCTCTCTTGGGCATTGTTTTATTGTAAAGTACAGAGATTGCTGTTAGTGCTATTTCCACGGTTTATGTGAGACATATGTGCAATTATTAATTTATATAGTGATGTGACGCTTCGTACTGGGTAAATTCTTTGTGTTATACTGAGTTTATGTGTACGTTGAGTTTGGTTAATCAGATGTTATGTTACCTATAATTGAATGGGCCATGTGTTATGAGTTAGTGTACTGACTGGGCGTTCATGTTGAGCTTTATATCTAGTTCGATATACATATATCTATTGAGAGAATGTTTCAATGATTAAATGATTAATGGGTCAGTAATTGATTATTGAGAGATGGGCGTATTAGATTCTATTACGACCTATAAGTATGTTTGCCCAGTGTAGTTAAACTCTCTACGATTCAGTCATGGCTTTGGTACTTATTCACATTAACTTCTTATATTTACATTAATTTAATTTAATTTCATACTTATATGTTAATTCATTTATCATTAATGTATATTGTTATCCATTATTGTTAATTATATCTGTTATACAAATTCACACTATTTATTTCTAAAAGTCTTCCACTGCGCACATCTAATCCTCCAATGTACCATCCACCTGGCGAATAACAGCCACTATAAGAAGTAGTAGAGGAGAGGATGATCGTACACCTCGTACACCTCCTCAGTTTGTATGAAGTAATCTCAGAAGCTAATTAACCTTCACTATTTGAAATTTGTAGTTTCTCTAGATGAATGTAATGCTACAAATGAGGACTGAGATAAGATGAAA